>NC_052646.1:664791-1294583 GCF_016161935.1 Mauremys reevesii | reverse complement strand
GGGGTGGTGGTGGGTGGGGGCAGTACAGAGGCCATGGGTAAAATCCCATCTGCATGAACAAAGCAGCATCCTGCGCCCCAGGAGCATGCCAGGCCCTGGAGGGGCAGCGCTAGGCTAGCTCATCTCATGTGTCAGCCTGAAACCCAAGCTCTGCTTGAATAGACAGGTATGTGGGCAGACTATTAATACCGCCTGCGTAAGCCCGGCACTCGCATGCTGCTGACGCACTGACCCAGGGACAGGTTTCTGTCAGGCCGTGTGCCCAGGTCCCATTGTGGGGGCAGCACCTGGCTCCTGCCTGGGGAAATCCTTGGATGGCATCAAGCTACTGTAGCAGTTCTGATGTGCCCCCCTGCCCCAGCCTTCAGCCTGTTATGGGGAAGGGAGACGCAGCCAGGGTGCCCCTGTGCCCCTCTGAGCTCTGGCTACCAGAATGGCAGCTGGGTGTTAGATAGAGAAGCCCTGAGGCTGCTCTAAGTAATGCTAGGAACCAGCGAGGTCCCAGCCAGCCCCAGGACTGGGTGAGCATACAGCTGAAGTAATGCCACCTTTGCCCCCTTCACTTCAGCCCTGTGATGAGCACAGCTCAGCCAGCTGGGAGGCTCCAGCCCAGTGACCCCAGTGGTGTAAGAGAGACAGATCTGACCTCCAGTGCCCAGCCCTGGGTCTCCCTCTCACCCCAGAGAGCTGCTTGCTGAGGCAGGGGCTCCAGGCACTGCTTCCGTTGATGCTGGTTAGTTTCTTCTCTAAAGAAACAGGAACAGAAGGTAAAACAGGATGGCCGGACAGAGCCCAAGCCCCGGCTGTGGGAGATGTGGTTTGCTCTTTATGGCAGCAGCTCTGCTGCCTGAGTTCAAGTTAGAGCAGCTGCTTTTACAGGCTGCAGGGGACAGAGAGGGAGTGTGTGTGTGTGTGACCTGTTCCTGGGTGTGACTGTGTATGTGTTATGCAGACGTGTGTCGCCATGCATGTCTGTGTCACTGCACGTGTGCATCATTGTGTGTGTGCTCCCAGGCAGGTGGTGGGGCCTGGAGCTGCCATACATACGTCTGCTGCCTTCTTCTCAGCCAGCTCCAGCTTCTCCTGGGCATCTTTCAGGGCCTCTGAGTATTTGTCCAGCTCGTCCTCCGTCCCCTTCAGCTTCTTCTGCATGGCCGCCAGCTCATCCTCCAGCTGCCAACAGCAAGAGGACTCATGTTACAGCTGGCACCTGGGAGCTGCTGCCCACCCAGCCACCCCGGTTTAATGGCTCCTGCAGAGCTGCCCTCCTGAGTCGTCTCCCTGGTGCGCTGCGGCAGAATGTCAGAGCCCAGGTCCTGCTAAATCCCAAACCCACCTCCCATCCCTCCAGCTGCGACTCTGGACTCCACAGCTGAGCTGCTGCTGCATTGCTTCCTGGGGAAAGGCAGGGCTCAGCTGGGCGGTGTGTGAAAGGCCTAGAGGAAAGCTGCCCTTGTGGAACTGGAGCAGGCTTCAGCACTGGGCACACAATGTGTGTCCGTGTGACCCACAATCTATGGGGGTGGGTTTGGGAGTGTGGTATTTAGGGGCACACAATCCACGGAGTGGGTGTGTTCAGGACACACAAGCTGTGTGTGCGTACGCTGTATATTGGGCACAGAACCCATGCCGTGTGTCCGGGCGTGGTACACATTCTTCCCTCAGGTACGCGGCTCTAAGTTCCCAGTGACCCCCTGGGCTCCAGCGCTGTGCGTGGCAGTGCATGTACCCGTGTGGCTGCGAGCTGGCATGTGTGTGTTTGCCTGGCTGACTGGCTGTGTCGTAGCTATGGATGAGTGTGTCTGGAGCAGCGGCTGCGTGTGCCCAGGCATCCCGGAGATGCTGCTGCACCCCCCGGGGCTCGTGGCACTTGTACCCACAGACTCAGCTCCTGCATGTCTGTGCCCAGGGCTGGAGGAGCCGAGGGCAGGTCCCGCTCCCCACCCCTGAGGGACGCCGACACTCAGCAGTCCTCCTGCTCCGGAGATACGGGACGAGCCCCATCCCAGGCAGAGAAACAGGAGCCTCCCCAGCGTGGGTGTGAGTCTCCCCAAGGGGGAGCCGCTGGGCTCCTGGGGGCAGCTGCCTTTCCCTGGGGTAAGTGCCGCTCTCCACCATGAGGGGGGCGAGAGGCTACTAGGTCTCTGTCCGGGGCAGGAGCCTGCCCCCAACGCTGGGGAGAGGGGTGGGTTAGGGACAGCGTCTGCCTCTTTCCCACCTGTTTGCTCCTCTCCTCCGCCTGCTTCTGCTCAGCCTCCGCCTGCTCAGCCCGGTCCAAGGCGTTCTCCTTGTCCAGCTTCAGCATCTGCATCTTCTTCTTGATGGCCTCCATCGTCACCTGCGGGGCTGGGGCGCCTCTGGCTGGCGGGGACTAGCAGCAAGGTGGGGATGAGTCAGGCTGGGGCTGCCGAGTGCCTGGCCCCCTCCCTGGCCGAGGGTTTTATCAATACGCCCCTGACAGCTGGCTCGGGGCCTTTGCCTTTCTTGGACTGAGCCGCCTCCTCTCACTCCCGAAATGTCTGTCCACAGGGCCCCATTGTCTCAGCGCCTGCCTGGGGAGCGTGGGGGTGGGGGGATGCCTGCTCAGTGACTTCATGGACAGGGCCATATTTGGGCCCCCGTGGGACAGCTGGGAGATGGTTATAAAAAGCACAGGCAGCTCTGTGGGCTGGGGGTGATGGGGGGAGATCCCCTGCTTTTCCAAGGGTCACAGATCCCAAGGCCAGAGGCTAGCCCAGGCCAGAGACCTGCCCCCCCCCATTCCTAGGGCAAATCTTTGGAAAACAGCCAATCTGGAGTCCAAACGGGGCTGTGATGGAGAATCCCCCCCACCGGCCTTGGGCCATTGTTCCAGGGGGTAACGCCGTTCGCTGACGCTGTCCGACATCGACACCTTGGGTCCAGCCTTCATGTGTCTGGGATTGTGTCAGACCTCTGGCTGCGAGACTGAAGGGCCCGTTATCCCTGATCTGTTCCCCATATTGGTACTTGGTGCCGGGCGGGATCATGCTCCCTCCCCAGGGAGAGCCGCTGGGTGAATACGGACCCTTCTGCCTTCTCTACAGGCAGCAGAGCCAATGGGTCTGAACAGAAGACTGGGAGCCAGGCCTGGGAGGGGAGGCTAGTGGTTAGAGTGGGGGGGAGCTGGGAGCCAGGACACCTGGGTTCTATTCCCAGCTCTGGATTGGAGTCTAATGGTTAGAGGAGGGAGGGAGCCAGGACTCCTGGGTTCTGTTCCTGAACAAGTGTCTAATTCTGTGGCCTTAGTGAGTCCCTTCCCCTCTCTGAGTCTGACCCTGGCCGGCTTTCCAGGGGATTCTCCCATTACCAGATAAAGCCCTTTGCAGATGGAAGGCACCATGGGGCCTTCTCGTGCACCCTCAGTGGGGCTGCACCTTGCTCACCCCACTATTCCTGTCCCACTGGGGGGAGCCAGCCACGCCACAAGCTTCATAGAGGGATGGGGCAAAGGGGCCCGATCCTGCTCCTTTTTGGGGAAGTTCCCAGGGGGCCTGCAGGGGAAAGGGGCAGGGAGCCTCATAGCGAAGTCTGCAGCTGGCGAGATTTGCTGCCCATGGGCTCTCCCCAGTTCTGCGGGCAGCGCAGCTCCCACACAGAGCCCCCTGCGGGAACAACTCCAGCTGACCTGAGCGGGCATTGGCTGAGTCCTGGGAGCAGGTGCCCCTCCGCACGGCCCTGCCCGCTCAGGCCTGACATTAGCACTGGCCCCGCCAGGGCCGAGGTGTTGACTTCCCCAACATCAAAGCAGGGGGAACGACGACGGCATGAAGGCAGCCCCACTGAGAGAGCTGGACTTAGCTGCAGCGCCGGGCTCTCTAATTACTATGGAATTGTCTGGCAGTGTGTGTGTGTGTGTGTGTGTGTGTGTGACACACCGACTGGGAAGCAGCTCCCGTGGCCTCTGCATAATGGAGAGAGAGGGGGCTGGACCCACTCACGGCACCTGCCCCTGGGGCACAGGTGTGGCCTGCAGCTGCTGCCAGGGCCCAGGGGAGGGCAGCCCGTGAGACAGGTGTGCAGGGGGAACCTGCGCTGCAAGGACCTCGAGATGCCCGACGGGGCGGGGGCACAGGAATGGTACCCCCAGGCTGACTGGCTGAGCCACTGGGGGCTCCGAGCCCTGCAGGCTGATGGGCAGGAACGGGTGTCCAGGGACGCATGTCTCTGCTGCCCACGGTCTGCCAGGCCCCACCTCCCATGGGACAGTGCGCTCCTTAGCTCACGGTGCTGGCCTTGGAGGGCAGCCTGTGCCCTGAGCAGGAAAACACCCTCTCTCAGTCATGCTGCTCCTGCTGCCTGCCCACCCGCCCGTTCTGCACCACCACCCCATGCCCCTGGGGGACGGATAGGGGCAGGGAGGTCTGAAGCCCGGGGTCAGTAAGGCACCTCGGCCCCTGTGTTTTATCCTCATTCCTGGAGGATTTGCAGTGTCCCAACCCCAGGCCAAGCCCCTGGCTGTACCCCACCGCCAGGCTTCGGCCCAAAGCACCTTCCTCTGTTCATGAACAGCTGGGGAACCTCAGAGAGAAAAGAATGGGGGGCACGTCGGAGTCTGTGTGGGTGACAGATGGGGAGGGGGCTCCAGGGGGCTGGGAGGAGGAGGCTTGATGGCGAGGGGGTAATGAGCTCTATAGTAGGGTTACATAGGAGAGGGCTCTCTCAGGCAGGCCTGGGAGCAGGGGTCTCTGCTGGGGACGGATGGGCAAGGTCTGCCTCGGGCTGGGGTCAGACAGGGCGCACGCCTCTCCCTGGGTGCTTGGCCCAGTGCTGCCGCGGGGACGCCTCTCTCAAGCGGCTCTGGAGGCTGGGCAGGCAGATGCTGCGGGAGACAGGAGTAAATCCGGGGCTGGCTCTGCCCAGCTCAGGAAAGAGAAACTGTGAATGTCTTGGGCTGCAGCGCAGCCGGGCGCTTAGTGGGAGCCCCGGAGCCTGGCCCAGCCCCACACAACGCGTGGCACAGAGGTGTCTGATGGGGCAGCGTGGCGGGGGGAGCCACTCTGCTCTCCGGGGGGGCCTGTGCTGGGCAGGCAGGTCTGATGGCTTTAGTGGGGTGGTGCCAGGGGCTGGGGGTGAGGGCTCTGGCCAGACAAAATCTCCGCTGCGTCCCCCCATTACTGCTCTGGGCTCTTCAGGGGGCCCTGACCCCCATGCCTGAAGGTGGATTCCCCAGTGACGGGCGTGAGCCGGGAGGTGAGAGTCTGAGAAGCTGCCCCTTGCACAGCCGGATCCCCGATGCCTGAGCAGAGCCAGGCCAGGCCCTGTCCACAGAGGACCAGAAATGTGGCCTCCGTCAGGCCAACGTAGCCTCTGAACCACAGAGCCACAGGCAGCATCACCAGTGTGTGTGGGGGCTGCAGCCTGGCACCCTGGGCCAGGCTTGGGGGGTCTGGGGATGGGGCAGGTGAGGTGAGCGGCCCACACGGAGCACCCCCGGCCCCCAGCCCTTTGTTTCTGCAGCGCGCTACTTCGGAGCTTGAAATAAACCCCAGGCGCCTCGGAGAACAACCCCCCAGCGAGGGCGGCGGGCGCGGGGCCATGTTCATTCCATTCCTGAAACCGAAAGCTGACAGCTGGCGCGTGCGTGACACCGCTGCCATCCCAACCATCCGCCAGGAGATTCCAGCCGCCCAGCCAGGAGGTGAGAAGGGGCCTGGGCCCGGCCTGATGCCCCGGCCTAGGCCCTGGGTGCCATGGACGACAGGTGCCTGAGGGGGGCAGGTAACCCAACCCCCTCTTGGCAGCAGGGCCAGGAGAGCCGGTGCTTTGTCTGTGCGCGGGGATGGGGGCATCAGTTCTATTGCCTGGGTGGGGATGAGCCCCAGGGGCTGCGCTGCTCCCTGCCCCATAGCCGGGCAGCACGGTACTGGTGCCCATGGAGAGGGCCCATGCCTGGCTCAGAAAGGACTGAGGCCTGCAACTAACAGGTGTCCTGTTTCCTTGGGCAAAGTCCTGGCTGTGCATGGCCCCCTCAGCCCCCCCACCCCCATCTCAGCCTCCTGTTTGCTTTGGCCTGCTGGGCCAGACGCCTCTCCACCAAGGGAAACAATGGCCATTGAAGGGGAGAGGATCTTAAACAGCTTTATTGCAGCAAGGGGGGGAGGCAGCTGTAAGGGGGGAAGGGAACAACAGGAAGGGAAAGGGCGGATCCGATCTGAGGGGAGCTGCCCCCCACCCCAGGCCGGTGTCGCAGATGGTCCCAGGCGCAGGGCGTGCTGGGAGGCTGAGCCAGGCGGGCGGAGAGAGCTGATGGCATCTGCCCCGGGGCGGTGCTGAGCGGCCCTGGCGCCGGAAGAATATGTTTGATATTTAGTTGGTTTTCCAATAAAACAACCTAATATCAAACATATCAGCCAGCGGCAGGGGCAGGGTCCGGCCCTGGCGCACTGCGGAAGAAAAGAGGGAGAACATGAGGGTTAACAGCCCCCCTCTCGCCCGGCTGCATCTGGGGCCTGCTCCCCCGGCTCTGTCCTGGCTCAGCATAGAACCAGGGGGGAGCAGAACGGGCCCCCTCCCCCCTCTCCTCCCCCACCGGCTCCATCCTGTGCAGTCCCTCGGGTGGGCTGGCTCCTTCCCTAGTGGGAGGGGAGCGGAGTTCAGTGAGGCGAGGGGGAGTCAGGACTCCTGGATCTTGTTCCATTCATGGGCAAGTCCCTTCCCTACTCCATGCCTCAGTTTCCCCTTCTGTACCATGGGGCTAAGGGTCCTGAACCCCTCACTAAGGGGCTGTGTGGCCTTGTTCGTTGCTGTTTGTACAGAACCTTGAGAGCCCCATGGGGAGGGGGCTACAGAAGGGCAAGGGGTCCCTGGGATGCCTCTGGGAAGCCACGAGCCCCATCAGCACCCCCCACTCAGCCCCCTGCCCCTGTGCACTGGGCTCCTGGGAAATTATTCCTATCCAGAGCCTGTGTCCTGTCCCCTGCGGGCCAAAGCCATCCCCGGTGGAGCTGGCAGCCACCGAGTCACTGGTCAGGGAACCTGGCCGTGGGTGTGGTCATTCCTTGAGGGGGCCACTTAGGGATCTGGGGTAAAATCAGTCCTTGGTCCTGCTAGTGAAGGCAGGGACTGGACCCGATGACCTCTCAGGGTCCCTTCAGCTCTAGGAGAGAGGTATATCTCCATTAGAATTGGGAGTGCTGCATGCTCTGATACAGACCCCCCCATGCCCATATCCACCCCCATGATCTCCCTTCCCCCCACATCCCCCATGACCCTCCCACACACCCGCATCCCTCCCACGCCCTCCTACACCCCCATGATCTCCACACACACTCTCAACACATTCCCCCCATGCACACTCCTTCCCCCTACACCAGCAGGACTCTCTGCCCCCCATCTCTCTGCAGCCACTTGTCACAGAGTGTGGGGGAGTCAGGGCCCTGCACCCCCACTTCCTGCGATTCACCGGGACTCTCAGCCAGCCAGTAACACAGCAGGTTTATTAGCCGACAGGAACACAGTCCCAAGCAGGGCTCGTAGGTACAACCAGGACCCCTTAGTCAGGTAACCCAACCCCCTGACCCCAGCCTTGGTGTTCCTTTCGTTTTCCCAGACCGCTCCAAACGAAACCCCCTCCAGCCCTCTCACCCAGCCTTCCCCCGGCTCCTCCAGCCTTTGTCCAGTTTCCCCGGGCAAAGGTGTCACCTGGCCCCAATCCCTCTCCTGGCTCAGGTTACAGGCTCAGGTATCATCCCTCAAGTGAAGTCACCCCCTGCTCTCCCATCCCCCATGCAGACAGTCCTAAAACCTCCCCTGCGACATCCCCAGGTCCCTGCCCCCTCACACCACTCAGCCGCTGGTTCCCAAAGCTCCAGGAGAGGAGAGGGGTTCCTGAGGCCTGGCCAGTGGGGGGACTGAACCTCCAGCCAGCCGGCAGGGTCCTTCTCTTGTGTCCATCCCAGCTTCCCTCTGCACACACATGCCCCAGCCGTGCCCCCGCACCCTTGCGCTGCCCATAGCTGCTCCCCTGGCCAGCGTGGCTGCAGCCACCCACCCTCGGCTGAGTCGGGCTCGAGATGTCTTGGTTGGGAGGGAGATGCAGTGTAAGCAGCTGTCCCTGGGGGACGGAGCCAGGGGCACCAAGCCTGCGAGACACAGGCACCGATCAGCGTCCCTGCCACCCGCCAGGGGTTGGCGTTACAGACGGGAGCACACGTCACCCCTAGCGCCAGGCAGGAGCACGAGCCCCGTTGTCATGATGGGGAAACTGAAGCACAGACTGGGGACGAGACAGGAGGTCAGTGGTCAGAGAACCCAGCGTCCTCACTCCAGCCCTGCTCCCTGCCCATCCTCCCAGCAGCCGGCCCTGCTTCCCGGGGGTGTCGGGGCTACTGAAGACTAATCCCCCCACCCCCCGTTCTATGGCTCTGACTGGTCCGTCTCCAGCTGCCCACTTGTGCCATGGGGAGGAGGACGCAGCCCAGACCCACCAGCCAGGCGCGGGCTCGCTCCTGATTCACCTGCTCTGCCTGCAGGGGTCTGTTCTCGGAAAGCCCAGCTCTGTGCGGGGGCGGGGGGGGGAGGCTGCTGGATGGAAGCGTAAGGCCCCCACCCCTTCACAAAAGCCTCTCCCAGGTGGTGCTGCTGACAGCAGGGTCTCCCCTAGGTTCTGACTGCACCTTGTCTCCCCACACCCCCCCGCCAGACCAGGGATAGCACCCGCCCCCCGGGTCCTGGCTAGGGAGGGGTCTGGGAAACTCCTCTCGGCACCGTGACACGGAGCAGATCAGGAGGATCATGTATCTGGAGGAGTCTGGTGGGCTCAGCCTGGAGGAGCCCAGAGGCTATGGTGATGGGCACAGGCTGGGACCCATGGACAGGCAGGTCTGAGAGCCTGCCTGGGGACTTGTGGGAGTGGCCGTGTCCTGTGGATGGAGCGAGGGTGTCCAGGGCTCCATCTCTGTGACCCTCAGCAGCTAGAGGTGCAGCTTTGCCCCCGCTATTCAGCCAGGGCAGGTGGGACGGTGGGTGACCTCAGACACCCCAGCTTTGCCACACTGAGCTCCCCTGTCACAGAGAGGAGCCACCAGCTGCCAGGGGTTGGGGCCAAGGCAGGAGCGCTGGGCCCTGGAGAGCAGCCGACGCAGCGCGAGCTGGGCTGGGGGCCCGTCCTCCAGTGCCGGGGGGAAAAGCAGCTTGCCCCACGCCTGTGACCGGCCACAACCACCCCTGGTGTTCCCGAGGCTCCGTGCCCCCTCACTGCCCTGCAGGTGCTGGCAGTCCGTCCTGAGAGATGAGGGTGAGCGCCGGAGCCGGGGCCTTACCTGAGCCGGGCGTGCTGGCCGGGGGATCCCCGTGTGGCTCTGGGTCGGGCTGCACGCGCGGCTCCGGTTTATAAACGCACTCGGCTGCGTCCCGTGGGGGGAATCGCACACTCGAGCGGCCGGACCACGCACACGTGTCCTCGTTCCCAGTAATTACCACCCATCAATCCCCACCCCCCCGCCTTCCGAGTTAAATTATCCCCCGATCAATGCGGTTCGATCCACTCGCGCTGCTGCCAGCTGCCCCCGAGCCGCAGTCGCTAGCCCGCACCCTGTCGATATCAGGAGCTGTTTCCAAAGAACTCCCCCCACCACCACTACTCCAGCCCCCTCCCCAGCCCTGGGCCGGCACCGTCGAGACGCCTGAGCATGTGGGGGCAGAGGTGTGAAATCCACAGGGGTGAAGCCAGGTGGGGCTCGACCCTCCCAGTCACAGGGCTGAATCCTGCTGTCCTGGTGCAGAGAAAGCTCCCCGCCCTGCGTCTCCAGCCCCAGCAGGGTGAACTCTGCCCTGCTCCAGCAATCGGTGGCTAAGGCACCCGGCCGGCCTGCGATGGCAGCACCAAACTCACCCTGCCCGGGAACGTCTCCCTTTGCCCCGGTCGGGCCCCAGACTCCTTCCCCGTGCGCTGCCCAGCAGGCAGTGAGCTAGTGCAGGGGGCAGCTAGCTCCAGCAGGGGCCACTCACGCACACAGCAGCCAAACGAGATAGCAGGCCTAGCCCCCCCAAGCTGTGACCCCATCCCCACCATTGACCCCTGTGCAAAGCTCACCCCATGGGCGCCTGTCACACCTGTGTGGCAGGGCTGCCGGAGGAGCAGGGTGGGTCTGGCTCAGGTGCTGCGGGCAGTGGGGTGGCTGGGTCAGTGCTGACCCAGTGGGGCGATGGTAGGGGGCACGGCCCTGCTGGAGGCGGCACCTGTCAGCTAAGGAACATCACCAAAGAATGAATTAATTGAAATGCCGAGTGCCTGCCCTCCATGGTCACTAGAGACCTTGCGTCCCGACTCACCAGCGTGGGGGATGGGGGTGGGGGTGACCCTCAGCATCCTGCCCAGAGTCCAGCTCGGAAATTACACTCCACCGCATGAATTCCCGCTTCCTGGCCCAAACTCGGCTGTGTCCCGTGGGAGGTTGTTCAGCTGCCGTTGTGCCCCAGTCCAGAGGCAGCCGCATCTCAGCACCAGGTGAACGTCCCTGTATAAACAGCTGTCACATCCAACCCCAGAGGCAGCCGCATCTCAGCACCGGGTGAGCGTCCCTGTATAAACAGCTGTCACATCCAACCCCAGAGGCAGCCGCATCTCAGCACCAGGTGAGCGTCCCTGCATAAAGAGCTGTCACAGCCAACCCCAGAGGCAGACGCATCTCAGCACCAGGTGAACGTCCCTGTATAAACAGCTGTCACATCCCACCCCAGAGGCAGCCGCATCTCAGCACTGGGTGAGTGTCCCTGTATAAACAGCTGTCACATCCCCCCAGACAGACTCATCCATTGAGCAGCCTGTGCTGTCACATCCCACCCCAGAGGCAGCCGCATCTCAGCACTGGGTGAGTGTCCCTGTATAAACAGCTGTCACATCCCACCCCAGAGGCAGCCGCATCTCAGCACCAGGTGCACAATCCTCATATGGACCCACTCCAGATGTGGCATCTCCATGGTGGAAGCAGGCCAGCAAGAGTCATTTGGGGCCCCTCCCATTTCACTTTATTCACACATTACAGACGTTGTGGGGGCCCCCTGAACGTGGGTCCCCAGCACAGTCTCCCCCCCCCCCAGCCTGGGCTGGAAGGGCAGAGTCTGGCTCTCATGTGCTGTTATGGCTGGAAGGCGCTTCAGGACGGGAGAGGAGACCGGGGTGCGTTATCGGCCTGGTGCGATGGGGCCGGTGTGTTGGAGGAGAGAAGCTTGGGGGGGTTGGTACCTGGCTCACGGGCTAAGGCCTGGCAGCTGGGGGTGGTGGGAGGCAGGGGCGCTCTGGGACAGAGGGGACCTGGCCAGGTCACTGGGCTGCTCCCCACGCACCGGGGGGGAAGGGGGGGCAGAGCTCTGATGGGCTGGGCGACCCTGCGGGGGGCAGCGGGGCCTGCAGCACTGACGGGATGGGTGGGGAGGGAGCTGGAGCCCCTGGGGTGAGCTGTTCTCATTGGGGAGCAGAGAGCTGTGCCTGGTTCTCCGAGGGGGAAGGGTGGGCTCGGCACCAGGACTCCCTCCTGGGTTCTAGCCTGTCTCTGGGAGGGGGGTGGGGTCTGCTGGATTTTGGGGGAGTGGGGAGCCAAGACTCCTGGGTTCTCTTCTCAGCTCAGTCACGGACTAAGTGGGTGACCATGGACAAGTCTCTCCCCCTCTTTGTGCCTCTGTTTGCCCAGCTGCAAAGGGAGGTGATGGCAGAGGGCAGGGGGCTGTTACAGAGGGTGGGGTGCCTACTTCTGCTCTCACCCCCATGCAGCTCCCCCGGCCTTGCCCTGGAGCCCGGCTGGCATCAGCAGGGCAGGGCCAGGCCCTTCCTGACGGTCTCCCCTCGCTGGCGACTGGGGGCGGGGGACTCTGTCGGTGTCAGGGGCTCTCCCATCCCGGGGCCCAGCTCTGGTGCAGCCCATTAGTTCCCGCTGCCCCCTCCCCTGCTGACACATTGATCCCTTTGTCCTATTGAGTCCCCCCGCAGGACACAGTGACCTTGGGAAAGCGACAGATGGCCCTGGGGGGGGAATGGGAGCCAGAGAGCAGCCTCCCCTGCTCTGCCCATCCCCAACCACAGCGACTCGGGGGCCCAGCAACCCCTCAGCCACAGGGGCCCCAGACTGGCAGGTCCTGTCTGCTGGGCTCCTTCCCCAGCTCTGCCTTGGGACCCTCTCCCCTGGGCCAGCGAGGGCTGTGGGGAGGGGGAGAGGTCCCCGTGCTGCTGTGACCGCCTCCTGCTGGCTGATGGAGGGAGCAGCTCTGGGCTTGGTCCCAGCCGCGAGGGAGTGGGGGAGATGTGAAAGGAAGAACGGGGCTTGGGGGACCTTCAGCATCCCCGTCCCCAGCTGGGAGAGACGAGGAAGGGACGGGAAAGGCACAGGCCCCCTGCACGGATCCTGGGCATGAGCCGCTCACGGCCCCTTGCGCTGCACCCCAGGCTCACCCCGTCTCCAGGGACAAAGCTGGGCACCGCAGGGCCCGAGCGCCCCACATCTGAGCCGAGCTGCTGGGGAGAAAGGTGGGGTGGATGGGGCAGGCCCAGGCAGGGTGGGGCAAGGGGGTGGGTCTCCGGGACGGGGGTGGGGGGGATGCCACGGGCCCTGGCACGTGTCCCTGGTGGCTGATCTGATGTGAGCCGACAGACGCACTAATGAAAGGCCCCTCCTGGGAGGGTGCCGCCGGCTTGCTCCAGCCCTGTCAATACGCTGAGCCAGGCCGGGCGCTGACGGCCCCTCGGGCGGGGAGCCACCAAGGTCAGGCCGAGGGGAGAGACTCAGCACCAAGTCCGGGGTTGGAGGGCGACAAACCCAGTGCAGATCCATGGGCCATGGGGCGAGGGGTGTCCAGGGGGTGTCCAGCTGGGCTGCGGGCCCATGGTCTCCAAGGGAGAGCTGGGGGGCGGGGGGGGGGGCTCCCCACGTTTTCAGACCACTCAGGAGTGTGTGTTTGGGGGGGACGACCCCCGAGCAAGACCAGCATTTCACTGCAGCCGGCAGTTCCCCCCAATTCCCTCTGCACTGGGCCGGTGCCACCTGCCTCCCCCCCCTCCCCGTGCCAAGGGGGGGCCGTGATGCTCAATCAGAACAGAACACGAGGGGCCGGGCAGAGCCTGCGGGACCCCTTGTGCGTCTGGCTGTGGCCCCCCCCAGCCCCAGCCCCCAAGCGTGTGGCCAGAGAGACAGAGGCTCGGGGGACGGGGTGGCCTGGCGGCTCTGCTCCATGCACTGTCCCTTCACATGGGGCCATCCTTCTCCCCCCGCCCTGGTGCCTCCCAGCCTGAACCCCAGGGTCCGAGGGGCGCCTGACGCAGGCTGTGCCGGGACCCCAGGGCCAGGCTGCAGTCGGGACCCATCCCAGGTGCCATGGAGGGGCCTCTGGGCTACTTGCGGGCATGAGGGGGGCAGAGGGCCAGGGAGGAAGCCTCCCCTCCTTCCCCAGGGCATGGGGGTGTCCCTGGGGGAGAGGCTGGGCCTTGTTCCCCCATTGGCAGGAAGGATCCAGGCTCCACAGGCTGGGCTGGCCTGGCCTGGGCTCGTCCCTGCCAAACAAGCCTGCTCCCCCGGGCTTCTCTGGCCTGGGAAGCCGGGACCCGGGCAGAGGGGGGAATCATCAGCTGAACGGGAGCTCCCAATGCCAGCTGTGAGCGGCAGGGCTGCCGCCGTCCCGGGCACGGGAAGGGGCATCGCGCGCGGGAGCAGCGAGGGTTTTTCTCTCTGTACTTGGCACCGGAGCGAGTGCGGCTGGACGCCTGCGTCCAGGGCTGGTGCCCGCAGTCCCAGGAGGACGTGGACACGTTGGAGAGGGCTCAGCGAGGAGGGCTAGAAAACCTGCCACCCAGGGCGAGACTCCAGCTGAACAAAGCGACGGCTCAGGGGTGACTTGAGCCCAGGGGATCGTACCTGCCTGGGAACAGCTGCTTGCTCTGGGCTCTCCAGTCCAGCGGGCAAAGGCCTGACACAATCCGAGGGCTGGAAGACGGAGCTAGGCAAACTCAGACTGGACATAAGGGGCAGATTTCTAATTAACCCCTGGAACAATTTACCCAGGGCTGGGGGGATTCTCCATCACCGTCCATGCTACAACCCAGTGGGGCCGGTTTCCTGAAAGCTTGGTTCCAGTCCCATCGGGAATCGCTGGGGGCAGGGTGAGGCCATCGGGTGAGATGGTCACGTGGTCCCTTCTCGCCTTGGACTGTAGGAATCGGGCTGGGCCGGGGGAGACAAGTCGGGGGGAAAAGGGGAAGGGGGTTTGTTCTGCCAAACCCTCCCTGCCCCTGAAAGCCCCTGCCCCCTCTCCTGGAGCTGGGGGAGAAGCCAGGCTGGCGGGACGGGGCAGGCCCAGCAGCCGGAGCGCAGGGTAAGTGATCCCAGGCTATAAATACCAAGGCCCGTGACATGCACCTTTTGTTCTCTGCCCTTTGGAGCCGGAGCAGCTGGCCTGGCTCAGTGCGGCTCCTGGAACAGGCCCGTGGCCGCGGAGGGGGGGTGAGCTGTGCTGGGAGCGTGTGCGAGGTTTGTGAGCCTGTGACGTGTCGGGGTGTGTGTGTGGGGAGGGGGAGTCAATGGTGCCAGGGCGGAGTGTTTAGTGGGTGCAGTGAGGGAACATGTATGTGTGTTGGGGGGTTCATGGGGAGGTGAGTCCGTACCCTGGGGATCCCCTGCTGAGACCCCCCCCACTCTGCACTGACAGCGCTGGGTGGTGTCTCCTGCTTCAGCCAGTGCCCCCAGGTCAGGGATTCGAGCTCCAGGGGCTGCAGTGAGGCCAGGCTGGGCACAGAGCCAGGCAATGCAGTGCTGGCCGTGCAGAGAGCGGGTTGGCACCTGGGCGCTGTGCTCTCACTAGGGGGAGTGTGCATGTGTGTGAGTGCACACACGCGTGTGTGCATGTGTCACGTGTTCAGACATGCTTCCTCTCGTGCCCAGCCCGCTCCTTGCTGGAATGCTGCCGCTCCAGTTCCCTCTGCACCCCTCAGCCACAGCGTGTGTCCATCGCTGCTGAGTCCAACGTCCCTTCCCTGAGCTGGGGTGACCTGGACCTTGGACACCAGCCAGCCAGCAACAGGGGCCTTGCAACCCACGGGGGGGAGCTGGGAAATCCTGGGCTTGTGGGCGGGGGGTCTAGCTAACCCCACCCCATGCAGTGCTAAGCCCCAGGGGACGGGGCCTTACGCTGCAGTGAGGCCACCAGCTGCAGCTCTGGCACGCAGGGATCTGGCCGCCCCACGCTGCTAGCGCATCTCCACCAGGCAGGCGCTGCCGGGGTCCCTCCCTGCACCCCAACAGGGGGCTTGGCTCACCCCGGGCTGCTCCAGCTTGTGGGACTCTCTGGTCTCACCTCTAGTTGCATTAACCCACTTGGCCACCAGGTGTCAGAGACGCTTCACAGCTGACACGTGCAGACACCCAGCGTGGCGAGGGGGCGGGGCTGGGAGCCAGGACTCCTGGGTTCTGTCCCCAGCTCTGGGAGGGGAGTGGGGTATGGTGAGTGAGGGGCTGGGAGCCAGGACTCCTGGGTTCTGTCCCCAGCTCTGGAAGGGGAGTGGGGTCTGGTGGGTGGGGAGGGCTGGGGCTGGGAGCCAGGACTCCTGGGTGCTGTCCCCAGCTCTCGCAGGGGAGTGGGATCTGGTGGGTGGGGAGGGCTGGGGCTGGGTGCCAGGACTCCTGGGTTCTGTCCCCAGCTCTGGAAGGGGAGTGGGATCTGGTGGGTGGGGAGGGCTGGGGCTGGGAGCCAGGACTCCTGGGTTCTGTCCCCAGCTCTGGAAGGGGAGTGGGGTCTGGTGGGTGGGGAGGGCTGGGGCTGGGAGCCAGGACTCCTGGGTTCTGTCCCCAGCTCTGGAAGGGGAGTGGGGTCTGGTGGGTGGGGAGGGCTGGGGCCGGTGGTGGTGGGGGAAGGGGACTGGGAGCCAGGACTCCTGGGGTTTTCTATACCTGTCTGCGCCACTAACTTGCGGCGTAATCTTGGTGCGAGATCCTTCTGTGCCCCCTGCCTCAGTTTCCCCTCAATACAGTGCTGATAATGATGCTGCCAGGCCACTGGGAGGCTTCCTGCCCGAAGTGCTGTGAGGCCCTGGGATGGGAAGGGCAAAGGGAGGCCTAAGGTCTCTTGGGAATTCTAGTGACACAACCAGCTTCAGTGCGTGGCCGGCGCCAAGGTGCCGAGTGCCCTGCGCAGACTCTGTGCCCGCACGGACGGGAGCTGCCCCCAGAGTGAGATGCTCACACACAGATTAGACCCGTTATTCCAACCCCATTGGTGGGGCTTCTGCGGCATAATCAGGAGGGTGGCAGGGGAGCTCACCCGCCCCAGCAGAGAGGCCAAGGTCTCTGCTAAATCCATGGAGTTTCTTCAAATCTGCCCCACGACATGGTGTCTCCAGCTGCCTCTGGGCTGCCCCCCCAGTGCTGGGATCTAATCGCCGCCTCTCTCCAGAGCCTCAGGCTGCTCCGCTTAGCTTGACACTTTAATATTCTCGGCAGGTTTTGACGCTGTCTCTGAAATAGCAACAGCCACGACTGTCCCGTCGGGAAGGCGGCTCTGGGGCAGGATGGGGAAGTGCTGTCAGGTGCAAAGCCTGGGGTCCCATGGAAACCTGGGCCGCTGCGGGTCGCAGTTCGGCGAGCGAGGGGGCCGGTGTGGGCAGGTCGCTGCTCCCCAGAGCTGGGCGCTCACAGCCTCTCCACGTAGAAGGACTTCCCACCGTGGTTCAGCTCGCGCTGGAGCTGCAGGTGCTCGCAGTGCAGAAGGTAGCGCAGGGCCGCGCGCCGGACCTGGCAGGGAGGCCAAGAGCTGTGTGAGAAGCCAGGACCCCTCTGCCCTTCCCTGGCATCTTGCTGGTCCCATTGCCTGCTGCAGGGCTGGGTGGAATCCAGCCCACTCCCCCCCCAGCAGGAAGGGTTCACCCAGTGCCCCCCACCATGTGGGCAGCAGCTGAGCCTGCAGTGGGGAGAGCTGTGGGCTGGGCCTAACCCTCCCCTCGCACTGCACCTCTGCTGACGCCACTGGGGGGAACTGGGACTCAGTGGTATGGGCAGATCTGCAAAGGCAGCAGGGGGCCATATCCCTCCAAATGAAACACTCTCCGCCCGCTTGCCCCGATCCCGCTGTCCCTCACCCACGAGGAGCCGACTCCTGCCCTGCTGGGGCCACAGGCTTGTGTGCAAAGGGGGCCCGGATGGAGCCGACTGCGGCGATGCCCAGGGTGGGTGATCTCCCCTGGTGTCCCCTGCCCCGTTCTCACTGCGCAAAGCGGGTGTGAAAGGTGCCCAGCCTGGAACCCCCACTACCAGCATGAGCCTCTCTCGCCACGCTGCCCCTGTAGGGTCAGTGCCCCTCTGCTCCCCCAGCCTTACCATCAGCAGTGCCTTGTTAGCGAAGCTCAGCTCCTCTGCCACGCCGGCCCGCAGGTTCTGGCAGCCCCTCACCAGCCTCTTCTCCTCCTGCTTCTCCCTCTGGACGCAGAGGACTCGGCCCCACTCCCAGCTGTGGGGACGAGAGGCCGGAGGAGGGGGGCACTGAGCCAGGGCAGCCTTTGCAGCTCTCCCCGGCGCAGAGGGGAGTGAGTTACATGGAAATGCAGAATGAGGCTGAGGGGGACAGAACCAAACCCCTCACCCCTGGGCTGAGTTTTACCCCATTGCCTGAGTCAGCACCTGGCTGCACTGAGTCAGTGGAACCTCCCTGCTGCCTCCCCCACCCCCGCAGGGCCCTCAAGCTGCCAGTCAAAATGCACGTGACGCTTTCACTTTTGTTTCCTAGCGTTCAGGTTCCTGGGCACTGAACGGCTGCTTAGTCCCCTGACATGGGAGACTATGTGCCTCAGTTTCCCCTCCCGCCTCATCTTGTCTGCTTAGAGCACAAGGTCCTTGGCACAGGGACTGTCTCTCGCTCTGTGTCTAGGCAGCTCCCAACACAACAGCCCCCCCGGCCTGGCGACTGCTGGGCTCTAGCACACCCACAGCCTGGGCTTGGGGGTCCTCTCACATCTGAGCTTAGTGAAATGACACAACTGAGGCGAAAAGGGGCATTTACTCTGGGCCGTGCGAAGCGGGTGAAAGCCGGGGGGGGGGTGCGTGTGCACCGCTGGGAAGGACAGGCCAGGAAGCGGGTGACTGGGGCCAGCTTAGCTCTGACTGTGCTGACCCCAAAGGGGTCTCCAGGGTCGGCAGTGAAACAAGCCCTCGTGCCTGCAGCTCCTGCGATGGGCGCGCTGTGCTTGGGGGATAAATGTCCAAATAACCAGGGCTGGTTCTCCAGGCACTCGGCTCCCGTGCCCCAGCTGGGCTGCCCGACAGAGCTCCCCAGCCTGCGGCCACCGAACCTCCTTGCTGACATCCACGGGCAGGACCAGGATCCGGCCCCAAGCCGAGGGGGGAGGGGAGCTTTGACTGGCCCCGGGCCCCTGGCTAGAGCCACATGAGCAGCCCCCCTGATCTGAATGGAGCTGGGGGCGGATGTCAGGGGCCATCGATAGGGGCCCTTAGCAGCAGCCTCCCGCCCTCGCTGGCTTCTCCTCCAGGCCCCGGGATCCCAGGGAGGGGCCAGTTGCTCTGCTCTGGGGAGAGGAGACGGCCCTGGGCTGCACTCCGGGAATACGTGGAGTTTAAAGGGAGCAGTTTGTGGGGTGTGACCCCAGGGGGTGTGGAGGAACATGCGGGGGTGGGGGCGCGGGCAGCAACACCAGTCCTGAGCCAGAGGGAGGGCCCGGGAGATTGGCTTGGGCGGGTGAGCCAGGTGGGTGCATGGGGAGGGCTCAGGCTGGCCCCATGCCATTGGGTGGCAGTGGGGGCCCACTTGGGGGGGGGGGGACAGCTGTCCTTGGTCTGGCCCCATGTGGTGTCCCGTTTTCCTTTGGGAAAATATGGTCCCCTTACGCCCACGGTTCCCTCTGTCAGTAGCCCCCTGCCGCCCCCAGTGCGCTGCTGCCGGACATGCTGGGAGTTATTATTCCACAGAGAAGCGGCTTTAATCACAGTAACGAAGAGCTAAAAACCTCCCTCCACAAACCCATTTACCTTTTAACCAGATTCTCGTAGGCAGCCTCCTTCTTCACCAGCTGCAACCAGAAGGGCACGTTCAGCCCAGGGCCCAGCCTCTCCCCAGGCTGAGTTGCTACCCTGAACTAGCAGCTGGGAGGAGGCAAAATCGCCAAGCCCCGGCAAGGGAAAGTGATTGGTTCAAAGGGCCTCCCCTTTCGGGTGGCGGCTCCTAGCACCCGGCACCCTGAACAGTCCCAAAGTGCTTTGTACAGTGGATATGAAATAGGAGAGTGGGGACTCCCAGCACTACCATGCAGCCACCTCTGCGGCGCAACCTGGCAGCTGGCTAGCAGAGCACATCCTCACTGCGCAGTCGTTTAGGGTAGAATGCGAATACTCCTGCTGGGGCGTGCTGGGCTGCTGGGCTTGATGCCCCGAGTCTTACAAGTGCCACAGTTTGAAGAGCCACATGCAGTCAGGACCTGCGAGTTATAATCCCCTCCAGCTGCCAGGAGCCCTCAGTGGCCGGACAACAGAGCCGGGCCCATGAACAGAGACCTCCAGGGCAGGCAGCGGGAGGTGACAGGCAGAGGGGGTGAGTGAGCCTTCAGCGTCCCTCTGCGGGGCTGTTGCCCCGGGGGGTAGGGCAGGGAAAGCGGGGCCTGACTGGGGCGCTCTGCTGGGGGCGCTGTCCCCTCCCTTCACACCCCAGGGAGGGCAGGGTTTGGCCCGGGGACACCCCAGGACGGGGCGAGGGGGTGCTGATTGGATACCTGCTGGCAGGCCAGGTGTAGCATGAAGAGACGGGCTGAGGCTGAGGACAGACTCCAGCCCTAAGGAATGAGATGGGACGCCAGCCTCTCCCCACCTCTAGGGCATTGATGAGACCTCCCCCCATGCAGCTGGGAGCCGCTCAGCCCCACGGGCTGCTGCCAACAACGGGGCCCATGGGGCTTGGCGAGGCCCAGTTCGGCCTTCACAGGCAACCCCACAGGCCCCGTTCCCCTCCGTTTTATGTGCTATGGGGCTGCCCTCCTGCCCACCCCTCCTGGGCCCTGGGTCCCTGCCTGTCTCCCCATCTCTACACCCTGCTGCCCCCCCTCCTGGGCCCTGGATCCATGCCCTGCCCCCCATCTCTACACCCTGCTGCCCCCCTCCTGGGCCCTGGATCCATTCCCTGCCCCCCATCTCTACCCCCTCCTGCCCCCCCTCCTGGGCCCTGGGTCCCTGCCCTGCCCCCCATCTCTACACCCTCCTGCCCTCCCTCCTGGGCCCTGGATCCATGCCCTGCCCCCCATCTCTACACCCTGCTGCCCCCCCTCCTGGGCCCTGGGTCCCTGCCTGTCTCCCCATCTCTACACCCTGCTGCCCCCTCCTGGGCCCTGGGTCCCTGCCCTGCCCCCCATCTCTACACCCTGCTGCCCCCCCTCCTGGGCCCTGGGTCCCTGCCCCCCATCTCTACACCCTCCTGCCCCCTCCTGGGTCCCTGCCCTGCCCCCATCTCTACACCCTGCTGCCCCCTCCTGGGCCCTGGGTCTCTGCCTGTCTCCCCATCTCTACACCCTGCTGCCCCCCCTCCTGGGCCCTGGATCCCTGCCCCCCATCTCTACACCCTGCTGCCCACCCCTCCTGGGTCCCTGCCCTGCCCCCCATCTCTACACCCTCCTGCCCCCCCCGGCCCTGGATCCATTCCCTGCCCCCCATCTCTACACCCTGCTGCCCCCCCGGCCCTGGGTCCAGCCCAGCCCGTCGCCCCGTTCCACGCCCTACCTCCTCTTCCCTCAGGAGCTGCTGGCGCGAGGGGGCACTGCTGCTCTTGCCCAGCTTTTCCCTGCCAGGTGCCATTGTCACGGGGCAGGTGCTGGGCTCTGGGGCCGCTGCCGTCCTGTTACCGTTTGGCTCCCTGGTCACCATGGCAGCAGCACACGCTTTAGAACCGTGAGACAAAGCCGGAGGCTCTGCCTGGGGATCCGTGTTGCCCGGAGTGGGCAGAGCCGAGTTGTCGCCCCGTGGCTGGGGCCTGGGTGCTCACCAGTGCCCAGGATCCCCAATCCAAGGAGCGGCAGGAGACCCCTGCTCCATTAAAGGGCGAGGAGAGTTTAATGAGCCCCATGTGCGTGTCCCTGTCGCTTCCAATCGCCCGCTGCCCTGGAACCGCCCCTCCCGCTGCAGAAGGCAAGGGACAAACCCTGCTGCCCTCGGCCCGGGAGCGTCTCCCGCACGAGCCGGATCCTGTGAGCATGGCAGGGGAGCCCCCCCTTTGCCAGGGAGCCCCCCCAGGCAATCACGAAGGAAATGTTGCTCGCGGAGCAGGGGTGCAGGGCCCCACGCGCCGTACCGTACGAAGTCGCTCCCTGCCCGTCGGCCAAGGCGCGGGGTGTCTCCAATGCCCAGGCAGCCTCAGTAGCTGACACTTGGTAACTGTGAGCCCCGACTCGAACAGGGGCAGCAAACAGCCCTGAACCATCCACACTTGGCCCGACTGAAGGGCTGATGGCAGCTGGCAAAGAACCCAGGGACTGCACCCGACTGGCATGAACCGACAGTGCGTGGCTGCCACCTTCCTCTGCAATGGACATGCCAACTCCAGAGCCTCTGGGTCCCCGCATGCCACGCTCCATCTCCAGCCAGCCTGTGCAGGGCCCGCGCTCTCCAAGCGTGAGGAGGGTACGAGGCAGGGCCGTTGTGGCGAGCTGAGTCACAGGTGCTTGCCTACGCCCTGCGACTGAGAATTTCTTCCAGGCCCCTCAGTCTGCATGAGGTGTGAGATACGGGCGTGCCCAGGAGCTAGATCAACACTGGCCACCCCTAGCCCCCATGCTCTCCCCCTGCCGTACGCACTTCAGCATCAGCCTGGGAAATATATTAAGATCCCCATTTCCAGTTCACAGGCCCGTACCCAACACTCCCGTCTCCCTCGGCGGGAGCAGCGCTGCCCATCCCCACCATGGCAGCAGGCAGGGCGAAGGGCAGGAAATACAGCCGAGGGGCACTGGGCTAAAGGCACTCAGTGTAAGGGCCCTGCCGCACTGGGGCCCCCATGAGCCCATAGCCAATGCAGAGGCACCATGCTGGGGGGAATCCCAGGGGCACAGTGGGTGAGCCAAAGGCATGTAACAATTACCCCTCCCCCCAGTCAATCCAGCCCCTTGTGGAGATCTGTCCCGGAGGAGGGACAATGTGCCATCTAGTGCTGCTGCTTTACATGCCAGGATCTCCAAGTGCTTTTCCCAGCCGTTAATGCTGCATCCTCACATCCCCGCAGGGCAGGGCCCAGGGACTTCAGACACGTACCCCCAAACCCATCTACAAAACTGAACTGCTCTTCCTGTGGGGCAGCCCCCACCCTCCTGCTCTGAGAGCCCATGCAGGAATGACCCCACCCCAACTGGTGCTGAGAAGGGGAGAGCGAGCCAAGCCCCTGCCTTTTCACCCCAGCTCTGCGGCCCACTCCCTGCAGGCACCTCCTCTGCTCCCCACGTGTAAAACAAGGACCCCCCCTTTTCTCCCAGGGAGGCGGAGACAGGGAAAGGAGCATGTGATGCAGTGAGAATCCCAGCCGCCTGCTGTAGCGGTGTATAATGCCCCTGCTGTAGCCAGCTCCTGAGGGGAGGGGGCGCTGTGCAGAGCCCTTTGCGTTCCTGGCAAGGGGAGGAGCAGCTGCAGAGCAAGCAGGCAGGCAGCAGAGTCTTGGGGGCTCCCAGCTGTTCTTGGCCAGGTGATGCAGGAAGCTGCTCAGTGCAGGGACCTTTCTCGGAAGCCCCCACACCCACTCCCTGGAGAGCCCAGGAAACTGCACCAGCCCCCTCCGCCCTGGGATCAGACACTTCCCCCCACAGCGGCTGGGCCGAGGTGCAGGCTGTCCCGAGAGCAGCATGTGCAGTCCTAGAGCTGACGGGGGGATCAGAGCAGGGGCTCCCTGCCATCAAAGAGCAACGGTGCATGTCGGCCAGACGGGAACGTTCCTTTTATTAAACAGCAATTTAAAAAGAGAGAGAGAGCAGGCCTGGCTGCCGGGGGCATCTCCTCCAGCCCAGAGCTGGTGTCTGCCAAGCCCGGGTGACTGGCACGCAGCACACTCAGCTTGCAAGGGGACTGCCATCAGCCTGGGAGCTTTCACCAGAGGCTGTGCTGCTGCCCCTTCCCCAGGCGGCCTGCAGGAGTCCATGGTGAATGGCACGACGGGCTGGTGAGAGCAGGAGGGAACAGGGAAGGTTTTCGCCCAGCTGGGGCATGTGGAAGAGACAGTGAGCAGCATCCTCCTCACCCCCCAAGAGCAGGACACTGAGCCATTTACTGTGGGGGGGGGGTTTAACCAGGCTCAAGATCTCAACCCCCCCCAAGGTCTAAAGGGCAATTCAAGCACAACAGGCTGACAAGGAGTGGGCGGATGGAACCACAGGCCCTGCTTGCATCAGAGGGAACCAACACTCCCCCCCACCCCAGGCATTTACCCTTTGGAAATTTACCCAGCCAGTGGCTCCAGCAAGGAAGCTGAAAACCACCCCTGGCCTCAGCCCCCGAGCCATTGCTGGGAGTGATGGAGGGTCGGTGGAGTGAATGGAGCCAGCACAGTCAGTACAGGGAGGTGCAGGAGCACTGCCCTGGAGCAGTGTCTTTTATAAATACGCCGAAGCTACTCAAATGTTCTGTTCACAGGGCTAGGGGCTCCAGAGAGACACTAGCCACTAAAATGGGATTGCGCCTGGAATCTCTTCATAGCCAAACTACAAGGCCCATGCCAGCTGCTGGTCAGCTCCCTGTTCTGCAGCCAGTACAAAGCTTTGGAAAGGGGCCAGGTATCCCCAGCCATGATGTCGCTGTTAAATCCAATTCCATGCAGCAGAGAGTGACCCATGAGCCCAGTGACTTCCCGCCTTCCAGCTGCCGCCTGGACACGGACTGTTGCCAAACGCCCCTTGTGACTTGCCCCACCCAGCAAGGGGCTCTCAGTGGCAGGTCCCAGGAGCAGTGCTCCTGCCGCAGCTCACAGGGTGCTCTCCAGCGTGTTGTAGTTGTCCTTGAAGCTCTTCAGCTCCAGGAAGTGTTTGGCACGTTTGCTCTTCTGGCTGGAAGGCAGGTAGGTGACCTGGATGGTGGCTGGGTTGGAGACATCAGGCGAGAGCGTGAGGTCCTTCGCTGCCGACTGGTGCTGCCTCAGGCTGCTGCCTCCTCGCGCTTTGATACTGTGGAGAAAAAGGAGAGGTTACTGCATCCACCCGGAACAGACAGCAACCCTTCTGGAGCGAATGAGACAGCAAGAAGCCTAATGAGATGTGCCAGTCAGTTAAATCAATGGGTGCAGGCTCTCGGAAGGCAGGTCGGGGCAGGGTGTACTCGTTAACCTGTACAAGGGACAGCCTAGGTGTGGTCAAGGAAAACACCACAAGGAAACTGAACAACGGACAGGACCAGAAGCCATGCTGGCTGCCACAGGTTGCAGGCCCCAGGCCACTCCTGACCTGAGCCCTACAGACGTTGCTTTTCTGTCGGTTTGGTTGCTCTGACTCACAGCTCTGAGGCAAGGGCCTTAAGAACTAGGTCAAGTGGCTCCTTCCCTGACCCGATGCCTCAGGGAGACAGACTGCCTGCCTCCGGCAACCATGAAAGCACTAGGAACTCTGCTGGCTGGGGATGTTTTGGGGGCCTTCTTAAAGGGGACACTTTGTCAATTTGGTTTTGGCCTCTGCCTTCTCAGTTCCTGAACAGACACAGCCAGTTGCAGAATTTCGCCATCTACAACCCCCTTCAACGGATTGCCGTGCAGACCAAGGCCCGGACGTTAAACATCCCCATCGCCAGTTACACTTACATGTTCGCGAGCTCAGTCAGGGCACCCTGGTACTTCAGATATTCCATCTTCCCAAAGACCTGAACACAAACAGAATAGCGCCTTAGAGATCCTGGATTCCGGGCATGCATTGTCCTTGGTCCTGTTCGCAGCAGCGGGCAGAACAGAGGGGGATTGTGGGCAATGCTGTGAGGCAAAAGACCTGGCTCTGCGGTAATCCAGCCCCTTGGCAAAGACCAAAGAGAAGATCTGGGCTGACACTCACCCCTGTCCCATAGCGTGCAGTGTCATACCCATCCAGGAGGGTGTCAATCAAGGTTTTGCGGATGCCTCTGAATGGAGTGCTGGAATTTCTCAGCTCCAACAGGTAGGCATGGAAATTCTTTCCCATTAAGGACTGGGGGTGTCGGCCTTCTACATAAAATGGGATCTCTGAAAAAACAAAGCAACACATGATGCCAGCGATGGGCGGGTATGAGTGTGAGACACACTCCAGGGGCCTGGAAGAGAGCCTGTCCTCGTGAGTGACCCAAACCATCCAACAAACTCCTCCGGCTGCACCTCTGCCTTTCTGACGGAGGCACCATACAGCAGAGACCAGGTTCCTGCTGCAGGCAGAGAGACTGAAGCTAGGATGGTTCAACGAATCACTGCATCAAAAGGGAGCACAAGACAGACACTTTACAGCCTAAGTCTGCAGACGCCTTTACTAATTTGGGGAGTTTCTCAGAAAATCAAGCCCCAGTGTCTCAAACTGGACTCCCCCACCCCGACAGTGAGACACACAACCGTGTGGGATCCCTTTGGAAAGCCAGGCGGCGTAGTATTTGAAGAATGTCTTTTCCTGTGACACTGCAGATAATTTAGAAAGGAAAGACTCAGTGTAAATAACTTCCCATGGCTTCTGCTGTCTGTTACGTTCTGTATTTTACTCACCATGGACACTGACTAACCAGATCAAATTAGCTTCTACTTGACTTTATTTGTGTCGCATACTAGTTTTCATGTTCTAGCACAGAAGTTCTCAACCTTTCCCTCTAGCAGACATCTCTACCCCATCTAGAGAGGACCCCAATTCCTTAGCTGGGAACCCCTCCCACCTAGGGATATGGTGGCAGCCCCCAGGCTGAGAACCCTTGTGATAGCACAAGGCTTTTGGCCTAGGCTCCAGGGGCATGTCCCCAACTGGCCACGCTCCTCACCTACAGACTCTCCCTTACCAGAAGCTCTGATTGCATCCAGTGCCTTCATTCTGTACAAGTAGTTATAGCAACCTGGAAAAGACAACACACAAACTGGTCTGGAGAAAGAACACACATATACACACACACACAAGCTGGCACAAGTGGGGGCTGTGTGAACAGGAGATTATCCCTTTGGAGCCTTTCCCCCGCAATGAGGCTAGCCCCGTGCAAATCGCAGAATGACACTAATCCGATTATGCAGCACCAATGGTAACTGACAATCAGTCTCCTTTGTCTGGGGGTTTCTGCTCTGCTTGGTGAGAAAGGTAAAGCCTGGAGTGTCAGAGCAGAGGTGGCCCAGACAGCTATACACCATAGGCTGTGGCTGCCTTCCTGTGATATGGCAGAGGGGAACAACAGCTCCCTACACGCTAGTCCCCATTTTGAGCTGAATGGCTTCATTTCAGCCTGTGTGGTGGGAGCCTTGGTCCCCACAGGCTGCTTCTGTGTATTAAAGACAGGGACAGGGCCGCAATTGGCTTGATTTTAACCAAGTCAGAGTACGGGTTAGGGATCCTGCCAGGTTCTGATGTGACAGGCTGCTTGGTAACCACGAGCAGTTCAGCAATGGCACCACTTGTCCCACGGGGAAGGACTGGGCCCAGAACAACACTGCAGCAGGTCAGTTAATACTGTGGGAAGAGCCTGACAGGCTCAAAAGCTGGCAGTGTAACTTCAGCATTCCCAGGTTCTGAGCGCAGTCGTGGGGATGATGTTTGCACTGTGGAGGTTGGAAGGCTGAACAGGAAGCCCCTGGATCATCCTCCCCCTCCACCCAATATACTCATCAATAAGTTAGGGTGCATAGATTTAGAAGACACAGTACATTGGCTTCCTGGTGTCTCTAGCTGCAGGAGCCTGGCATCATCTTCAGCTAGCAGTCGGGGTTCATACTTAATGTCCTGTACCCTTGAGAGGCGAACATCAATTTCCTCTTTCAGGTCCTGTCCAGAAGAGAACAAGAGCATCTTACATTTATAGAGCACCCTCCTTCCCAAAGCACCCATGAATCCCAATAGACAGGGACCACTGCACCCAGCCCTGAGATGCAGCAATTACTTAACAATAGAGAGTAACACTCTGCAACCATTTAAACCAGGAAGTGAAGATTCCCATAGTCAAGGAGAATTCAGAGAGTCAGAGCACAGCTATCAGGCCTGGTGTCCACTTAGAAGTTAGATCAACATAGCTATGGCCCTCTGGGGTGTGAAAAATTCACACCTCAGAGCCGCACTAGCCCCAAGCGTAGGCACAGCTAGGTCAACTGAAAACTTTCATTGACCCAGCCAGCACAGGACAGGTGGAGTTCCTACTGCAACAGAGAAACCCCTTTGGTCACTGCAGGAAGATTCTGCGCTACAGCCCTACGGAGCCAGAACTGTGGTGCTGTAGCGCTCAGAGTGCAGACGTGGCCATCAGAGCTTTCCTTTAGCCAGGACACCACAGCTAATGTCCTGACTATTACAAAGTGCATCACAGAATCTTTAACGAGAGCACTGATTTTAAAACTCATCAGAAAGATGGTATCCTCCAGGAGCAGGGTATTCCCTAGCTCCAGGCTGGAGCAGCAGGTTCAGTAGTGAATCATGGGGAAAAGAAGGGCCAAGATCATTTCCTGCAGCACCTGGCTAGTCCCTAAAGGTCTCCCATCTAAGAACTGGCCCCATCTGGCCCTGTTTAGCTTGGGATATAGCTGCAGCATACAAAAATAGGAAGCATCAATAAACACAAAGCCTTATCTAAATAAGCAAATTGATCGCCCAAAGCATAACCTCCCCCTGCAGCCAATCGGAGGCAAACCCCCCAAACAGACCTTGGGGGCATGTTGTCCAACCGGCACATGGGGCCCCCGGCGGGACTTCATGGCGAAGCGCATTATCTGTCTTTTCACAAAGATGAACAGCAGCACAAACACCTAGTTAAGCGCAGCGAAAAGACAAGATGTTAGAACCCAGCAGAGCCAAAATACTGTTACCTCGGAGGCCAAAGCACTTGCCGAGCCGGCACTGGGGACCCGTCTCCCCGTCTGCAACGAGTCAAGCCTGGAGCTTCCAATACCGTGTTACCCCGCGCTGGCTTTGGCAGCTCCCGTAGGACAAGTCTCCAACAGCGGAGAAGCCCGGGGTGTGGGTGGGTTGATTTCACAGCAGCGGATGTGGTGCCCGAGCGTACAGCCCACAATGGCCATTTCAAAGGGGCTGCGTCCCCTGCGGGGGAGGGGCTGTTGGAGACATCTCACAACTCTCCCCACTGCGGGGCCTCCCAATCTCCCCCCCACCCCCGAGCTGGCAGGGACCCCGAGACGGGACCCCCCACTGCGGGGCCTCCCAATCCCCCCCCGGCAGGCCGGGCCCCCGAGACGGGACCCCCAATCCTCCCGGGCTGGCAGGGAGACAGGACTCCCAATCCCCCCCCGGGCTGGCAGGGACCCCGAGACGGGACCCCCCACTGCGGGGCCTCCCAATCCCCCCCCCGGCTGGCAGGGAGCCCCAGAGGCGGGACCCTCAATCCCCCCCCGGGCAGGGCGGGAAGTGCCCCAGGCCCGCAGGGCTCCTCCACGCTCGTTGTGGGGGCCCCGGGCAGGAGGCCGGGCAGCGGGGGCGGCGCGCGGGCTCCCCCTCGGGCCGGGCCGGGTCCTCACCAGGCTCCCGTAGGCCATCACCAGCACCACGTTGACCCCGGAGAGCCAGTTGCTGTTGGACGTCGCCATCCCCGGCCCGGCCCGGCCCGGGGCCCCGCAACAACATGGCGGCCGCTGAGGCCACAGTGCGCCCCCGTCACGTGACGCGGGCGGGCGGGAAGGAGAGGCGGGCTGGGCGCGCCGGCCAACCGCCAGAAACCACGTGACACGGGGAGGGCCAAGGAGAGGAGCGAGGCCGAGCCACGTGACAGGCGGGAGAGGCGAAAGAGGCGGCCGCCGGGGTCACGTGGCGGGGGCGGCCTGAGGCCGGCCTGGCCCCGCCCTCTCCCGGGTCACGTGATGGGGCGGGCGCCGCTGGGTAGTTGTCAGTGTGGTGGAGACTCAGGTAAAGTTGGCAACGCGGAGGCGGCGGCGGCCCCGGTAATTGCGCGCGGCCCCTTTAAATCCCGGCCCCGGCGGGGCCCCCGCCCTCAGCCGGGGGAGCGCGGCCGCGGCCGGCGCGGGGCCCCCGGCCAGGGGAGGCGGCCCCGGCCCCCCTCCCTGCCCGGAGCCGGGCGCCGTGCGGCGGGGGGTGTGTCTGGTCGGGTTCGCGGCCTGGTGGGCCCGGCCGAAGCCGGGGCTCGCGTAGTGGCGCGGCCGGGCCGGGGGGGTCGTGGGCTGGGGGGGGCGGGGAGTATGGGGGCGGGGAATGGCGGCAGCGGCCATGAGGGCGGAAGCGGCGCCGCGGCCGGGCTCCTGACCCCCTTCCCCGTCCTGCCGGCGCCGAGGGAGCTGCCGGCCCGGCCCGGCCCCAGCTGCCTCCGGGGCGGCCCGGCCTGGCCGCTGCCTGCCTTGACCTCCCCGCTGGATGGAGCTCCTGGCTGCGGCCCCCGCCCCGCACAATGGCCGGCCAGGCTGCTGCCCGGCCCGGCCCCGGCGCGGACGGAGCCTCCCTGGCCCCGGGCCGTGCACTCCCCTGGCCGCGCTTCTTGCACCTGGTCCTTGCCCGAGCGCCTCGCGCTGGTGGCAGCAGCGCCTCCCCCCACCCCAGGACGTGCAGCCCCGCTGCCTGGTCCCTTTCCCCTCTGGGGGCAGCCCTGCTGGCCTCCAGATCCTGCCGTGGGGTGAGCATATCCGTGCCCGATAGATCCACCCTCGTCACTGCTGTTGGCCCCAAGGGCGTGAAACCGTTCTGGTCCTGTGGGCGGCTCATCCCCATTGTCTGCTGCTGGCTCTGCCCTTCTCTCTCCCAAGCAGACTGAAGCCTGTGCTGGCCACTGGGCACTTCCATGCTGCTCCCTTCTCGAGTGCTCATGCCGTCCTTGTACAGTGCTCCTTTTCCCCAGGGGCTGTCCCGTGTCCTGCTGGTAGCTATAACAATGGTGGATTTATTTCAGTAGCGTTCCCTGTACCAGATTGTTTTAGAAAGGCACTTCTGACAGCTTGTAGCAGTTGTGCAAACACTTGTGTGTGGCACCCTTTGCTCAGGTGGGCTCTAAAGGGCTTTACTGACTGTATATGCAAACCATAACTATACACATCATAGTACCCAGCGCTAACACATCTCTGGCCTGTAAGAGGGTGAATTAAAGGAAATGATCCAGTTTTAGGCACTTCTGTAGTGCCGTGTATCTCATGCATTTATTACGTAACATGCCCTCTACAATCCAGCATAATCTTAGTTTAGGCAGAGCTCTAATTACCACTATGTTCACAGGGACCTGCAGCAACTTGGAATAAGAATATTTAGTATTTATAGCTGCTATAGCTCCTGAAGGATCATTCCATTTCATTGGCATCCATACCGGTTCAGAATCTCATGTTACAGCATATTTATGTAGTCTTTGAAACTGTCTATTCAGAGCTTCCCAGTAAAATAATGGCCGCTAATACTACATTAAGATTTCAATAGTGCTTTATCTCAAAGCACTTTGCAAAAATCTGTATTCTCTATACCCATGAATTATTTCATCCATAACTGAAATGTCCTTTCTTCTTTGCGAAATGTGGCATAATGCTTATAGAATATCCCTCTGTGCCAGGCTCTTTCCGGTGCACATGCTTCCCAGCAGTGCAGAATAATCATTTTAAATACTTTGCCCTTCTGTAGTCCTTTCATCTGAGACCTCAGAGCCTTTTGCAAATGTTAATTAAGCTTCATTCCCTTTTAACAGATAGGGAAACTGAGGCTAAGTCATGCTGTGACTTGCCTAAAGTCACCCCGGAAGTCTGGCAGAGCTGGGAATAGAACCCAGTCACCTGAATATGTTTTGTGCCCTGAACACTTCTTGCAATTGTGCATTTGACTGAGAGATCACTTCTCTACAAAATGCAACCGAGCCAGGATTTTTGATGGAACACACAGATTATTATAAATCTTACATTTGTCTCCCTTTTTCCTGAAGACCCCAAAATACCTACTAGCCTGCATAGACAGGAATCTCTTCTACCTGTGAAATGAAAAACAGTTGCAATTAAGTACGGAAAGTGAAGAGTGACTGCAGAGTAAATTATTAAAAACATTAAATTAAAATTATAGTAAATTAAATTGCAAACTGCTTGAGGTGTAGTGGTTGTGTCATAACATAGTTGAGGAGCCCTGTGGCTTTGTCTGATGCTATATAAATATAGTATTTCCCTTTTTGACATGTAATTCAGAAGTCAAACTGATTTGATAATGTTTGTCATTTCTCTAGTTCATTTCATTCTAGAATACTAGGGACACAATGGAAGGTAAATGGAATCACTATTTTATTTGTATAGCATCTGCCTTGAAGTACAAGATGCTTTACAATTTAAAAAGAAATATACAGGTGAAATGAGTGACCAAAATACCAGTTAGAAACTTCAGTTAGATCAGACTGTCACTGTTTCTGTGTGGTAGCGTTTCAGATGTCAGACTACTGAACTAATATTTTGCATTTTTAATAGTGCTTAATCCCTAAGGATTCCGAAGTGCTGCACAAACTAGAGTATGATCCTGAAGTGAATTCTTGGTAGGTGGAACCCTGGGCCTACACGGAGCCTCACTGAAGTCTGTGGGGCACTGCACAGAGCTCATTGCGGGGTTGGGATCAGAACAGATCCTTATATCAGTAGTTACTTGGTGAGCTTTATACATAGTGGTTTATTTAATTCACCATTGAAATGCTGCTGTGCCAGGATTGGATCATGGCAGCTGTTAAAACAGTGCCTAGTAACTGCATAAGGGTTTAGGACAAGAAAGTAATAGAACCATATCCTACTGAAATGGCAGATTAAGTTACTGCAGTATGAAACATGCAGTATTACTTCCCTCTGGGCTTGCAATTCTGATGCCAAATTAGTTTAATATGATAACGTGTTTGTCTGTGAAATACTTAGTACTGTAATAGATGTACCAGTGGGGAATAAAAGTAATGCTAGGGGAAGAATCGGGTATGGTGGGGTGGGGGGGAGTTTGCTAAATAGCCTGAGCTGGCTTTTCATTTTCTGATTTATATTAAAGTTTCTGCAGTGATTTAAGGAGGGGAAAAAAGTTTTTTCTTCACTGTGACTCTACCCCCAACTGTTCTTACTGAGGGATGAGCCCCGTAGCACAGGTTAGCATGCTTTGTGTTAGGCGGTGATACTGTTAGAGCCATACTGGCAAATGATCAGGCTTCTGTGTTAGTGACAGCAGTATACATTCAGGGGGAACCATCTGTCTGTATTGTCTGAAGGTGTTTCAGGTATTGGAAGGGAAGGTGGAACTTGGTGAGGCTAAATGTTATTCACAAAGTCTGAAAGTTAATTGTGCCCTGCACCCACTCTCATGGCCGGATCTTGCGCATGTAGTACATTTAATACAACAAGAAATGTCTGTAATGCTCAGCATTTCTGCAGCACATCACAAACACGAGTCCTCACAGCTACACTTTTAAGGTAGGTCCCCCCAAACTTCCCCCAAGCTACCTCATTATCTATCTTCAACCCCCCACCCCCATGCTCCCCTTTGCAGTGGTGCCTACAAAACACTTGGCAACGGTTAGGCTCCTGGTGCATTGAAACAGCAGCCTCCCATGCCAACCAATATTGTCTCATTGTTTCCTGGTGCTCCCCCTCTGTGTGTATCCATCTCTTGTCTTATACTTGGATTTTAAGGTGCTTGGGGCAGAGATTATCTTCTTGTTCTGTTTTTGTATAGTGTGCAGCAGAGTTGGTCCCGGTCCATGACTAGGTCTCCTAAGTGCTGAGGTAATGCAAATAACAACAACAAAGGCAGGTGATTGTTACCCTCATGTTACAGACCGGAAAAGCGAGGCAGAGGCTGTGATTTGGCAGAGGGTATCAGTCTGAGCTAGAACTCAGGAGTGCTGAGGTGATTTGTGTGTCAAACATTATTTGGCAATAAAATTTTTGCAGACTTGCCAAACAGGTAATAGATTTTATTTCTGAAGGAACTGAGCAAGATCTGGAAGTTTCAAAAAGTTCTGAAAAATCAGTATTATTTAGGAGTCTGTATGTTTAAATAGCTGCAAGATGTGATATCCCAAGGAAGTGGACGACTTGACCTTTTGTAGGAAGTTGCAGGAAAGAGTCAGGTGAATTCAGGTGAACAACAGAAGCTGGTACAGGCCATCTCTCAGTGGAGCGGCAGAATAGTATTGCAGGTTTACAAACACAGTGCAAAACTAACTTTAGGGGCCTCTGCTTTGTGCTCCAAAGGAAAGATCTAGCTGCACTGTGTCTGGTCACTGTCTTTGAAGATTTAGATTTCCCATCCCTTAGCACTGCCTCATGCTGAGAGGCTTTTCACTCGCTCCCACCCTCCTATAGTACATTGGTTCCCACTTGAGGGGACACAATTGATCTCGATAAAGAAAGTTTCAGACAAGATACTGATCACTTGTTTCTCTTGCTGAGGTTTCCTAGCTAAAAATCTGTCTATGGGTATTATTTGTTCCTTCTTAGATTAGGGAAGTCCCACATGCTGCTAGTGAAGGGCCTGTCGCTCCAGAGGCAGAGTTGATAGCCTTATTACCCCAGTGGTAAAGTATTAAGTGCAAAGTTACTTGGTTCAGAGGCTGGTAAATAACTGAAATCCTGCTTGGTGCTTTTGAATATACCTGGCATTCCTTGTTCTTTGGAGCCGTTTTGCTATGGTGAGATTGCACAAGGTGTTACTGTCACTGCTGGACTTTCCTTGCATTGGGGGTGTAGAGATTTGCAATTTAATTTGGGTGTGATCTGTTCCCTGTGCTGAACTATGTCTGGACAGGAAGTCCTGAAATTATTGTATAGCATTGCTGAGAGCGTCTTGCTAGTTGCTGTGCCCTACATTGGTCATGGGCGAAGTGATTGAATCCTGCGTAGAATTTTTGAAGGGTTTTGGAATCCCTCAGATGATATTTATAGCACTTTTCTTTCCGGAGTGTGTTGGATTATAGATGAAAAATTAATATTCCTAGAACAAGGTCACAGCCCAAATAAGCTGGGTTTGTGTTTGAAGATGAGAGCTCTGTTTATTTCAAACAAACCAACCAACCAACCAAGCCCACAAACCCGTTTAATGTTTTCATAGATTGTAGGGCTGGAAGGGACCTTGAGAGGTCATCGAGTCCAGTCCTCTGCCCTCATGGCAGGACCAAAGATGATCTAGACCATCCCGGATAGACATTTATCTAACCTACCCTTAAATATCTCCAGAGATGCAGATTCCGCAACCTCCCTAGGCAATTTATTCCAGTGTTTAACCACCCTGACAGTTAGGAACTTTTTCGTAATGTCCAACCTAAACCTCCCTTACTGCAGTTTAAGCCCATTGCTTCTTGGTCTATCCTTAGAGGCTAAGGTGAACAAGTTTTCTCCCTCCTCCTTATGACACCCTTTTAGATACCTGAAAACTGCGATCATGTCCCCTCTCAGTCTTCTCTTTTCCAAACTAAACAAGCCCAGTTCTGTCAGCCTCCTTCGTAGGTCATGTTCTCTAGACCTTTAATCATTCTTGTTGCTCTTCTCTGGACCCTCTCCAATTTCTCCACATCCTTCTTAAAATGCAGTGCCCAGAACTGGACACAATACTCCAGCTGAGGCCTAACCAGCGCAGAGTAGATCGGAAGAATGACTTCTCGTGTCTTGCTTACAACACACCTATTAATGCATCCCAGAATCCTGTTTGCTTTTTTTGCAACAGCATCACACTGTTGACTGATATTTCGCTTGTGTTCCACTTCAACCCCTAGATCCCTTTCTGCCGTACTCCTTCCTAGACAGTCTCTTCCCATTCTGTATGTGTGAAACTGATTGTTCCTTCCTAAGTGGAGCACTTTGCATTCGTCTTTATTAAACTTCATCCTGTTTACCTCAGACCATTTCTCCAATTTGTCCAGATCATTTTGAGTTATGACCCTGTCCTCCAAAGCAGTTGCAATCCCTCCCAGGTTGGTATCATCTTGGAAACATCTTGACTTGGGGAGTCGCTTCCCCACCTTTCTCTGGAATGAGAGGTGAACGTGTGAGAGCAGAAGATGAAAGCAGTGAGAAGAGAGATTCAACTGATGGTCTTGGGGCTTTGAGCTGTTTGTTTTGTGCACTTACCCTGATGGACACTTTATAACACTGAGGTGCTCCAAGCCATGTAGATGGAAGGATCGGTGTTGACGAATGCGAACTTATATTCCTCAGCCTCTTGCGTTTGAGCTGCGGAATGTTAAAGGCTGCCTCCTACCAGGGAGAAAAGTATTTCTGCTCCTAAGACTGTCACGTAGATTTGGGGGACAGGAGGGGATGGGAGGCAATCTCCCTGAGCTGTTCCCGCAGAGAGATCTCAGCATGGGTGCAGTGTTGTACCTTTCAGATATTACATGTCAGGGCTTCAGTAAATAGGAAAAGGTGGGTGGCCTTCTGGTTTTACATCTCTGGAGATGGAGTTGGGGTATAAACTTTACTTTGGCGTCCCACCCACTCAGTACCCAGAGTCTCGGTGCTGCCTTTTGTTTTCAGTTTCTAATAGTCTGTTCTCTCATCTCCTCCCCTCCCCAACCTCCCCCCCGCAGAGTTCTACCTTGTAAATACTGTTATTTGTATATACTGTAAATGATGACATCGGTGGGCACTAACCGAGCCCGGGGGAACTGGGAGCAGACACAGACACAGAGCCAGACACAGCACAAGCAGCGGCCACAGGTAAGGGAGTGTCCATGGAAACCAGTTGACTTTGAGGTGGAGACCTGGCACCTTCAGCTGCTCCAAGCAGTTGACTAATAACTGGGCTTGGCCTAACACAGGGGTTCTCAACCTTCTTCTTTCAGAGCCTCCCCCCAATAAAAACTCCAGGCCCTAGCAAGGATGGGGGGCACTCAGGGCTCCTGGCTTCAGTGACCGGATATATTGGGGAGGGGGGGGCTTGAGGCTTTAGCCTTGTGGGACTTGAGGCTTCAGCCGTGGGGGGAGGGGGCTCCATACTCTGGACATCAGCCATGGGACAGCCGTGGGGTTGAGGGGCTTGGGGCTATGGGTGGGGATTCGGCTCTGGGGGGGCCCTCACGGCTTCTTCCTCGTGCGGGCACTGGGGCTTGGGGCTTTAGACCCGGGCGGAGTGCTGGCGCTCCGGGCTTCAGCTCCGCTGGGGTGCCATGGCTCGGGGCTCCCTGCACTTCTGCTCCTGGTTTCAGCCCTTTGCCTCAGGCACAGGTCCCTATGGCCCCCTAAAACCAGCTTGCAGACCCCCAGAGGGATGTGGACGCTGTCTGAGAGCCATTAGCTTAACATACCTCCTAGAACAGCTTCCTCTGTTCTGAAATGCGCTGTGGTTAGAGGCAGGTGGACAGGCTAACCAGGGGCTCTCTGACAGTGCGATCACTGCTTCAGAGTGTCCAAGTGAGAGCCTGAGCTGGAACCTCTCTGCATTTTCCAGACTGCTCTCTATCGCTGAAGGTAAACCCAGCTGGCTGATGTGCCACTTGCAGAGTTTGCTTTGAGGTTCTTGTTCCTTCCTGTACTGAGGGATCTGTCCTGGGAAGCTAGTTCATTGTGAGATTGTTGGCTCACAGAGGTTCAATGGCATTTTGTTCTCCTCCAGACCTCGCCACCTGCTTCTCTTTCATCTTTATCTCCACTTTGAGACCTCCCGCCTGTGTGCCCCTCTTCCCCCGATTCCTTACTGGTGTTCTGAAGGAAGCTGTAAGTGCTTAGAAGAGAGTTAGTTTGAAATGCACAGTTCTAACCCTCCTCCGTTATCATCCACAATCTCTCTAGGCCACTGCAGAACAGATTCGACTTGCACAGATGATTTCGGACCACAACGATGCTGACTTTGAGGAGAAGGTGAAACAAGTGAGTGGGGAGAACTCAGGGTTGAGCAGTGTCTCGAGCTAGAGTGGAAGTTGGCAGCTCTGTTTCCAGGAGCTGAAGTGCCAGCTGTGTTGAACCTGAGGCTGAGAAAAGCAATGGCAATTCTGAAATAAGCTAGAACAGGCCAGTGATGGAGGGCTGGGGGGAAGCAGGTCAAAAGGGCAGCTAACTTCGATACTTTTGCCAGGCCAGGAGGTCTGCCCTTCATTGTCATCTTGTTCCTTCTGTTAAGAGAGTTCTCCGCAGTGGGGCAGACCCAAGGAGAGCTGCCCTTGGGACAATAAGCTGCCTCGGTCAGAGGAGGCAGATACCAAAGCTTTTGTGTCCCACATGTGAGCTCATGAGGTTGAGCCATCAGCCCTTCAGTTCTCTCTGCAGCACTATTGCCCTTTTCTTGTGAGGGCCTTTGGCCAACACCTGGAGTTACTTTGGGCTTTGCAAGGCTCTGCCTCCACGTTGACTGGTGAGAGGTGACTTTAGGACTTCTGAGACATGGGGGCACCCTCACTCCTGCTTCTCTGGGCCCCCCAGTGTATGTTCTGGGCCACACAGTTAAACTAAGGGACAGCAAGGAGACATCCACGCCTGGACACTTCTTGGTAGCTCTTCTCTTCTGCAATTACAGGTTTTCTCTCCTCTCAAACCCAAGGCATTTCTTAGCTCTAAGGAGGTGTCAGTCCTCTCTGGGTTTGGAATGAGCTGATTGTGTCCTCTTCCTCCCCACAGCTGATTGATATCACGGGCAAGAACCAAGATGAGTGTGTGATTGCGCTGCACGACTGTAACGGGGATGTCAACAGAGCCATCAACGTGCTGCTGGAGGGGAATCCGGACACGGTAGGACAGGCTCCTTCAGCTTCGATTAGCAGAAAGGTGGTTGTGTGAAGCCTGGTTGGAGCTAGTGATCTCCAGGTGATACAGCTAAGTGCGCCTGCAGAGCACACGGGACGGGATAGTTTGGAAAGTGCCAGTCAGGAGGCCCTGACAGTTAAGAGTGCAGGGCACCTGTAGTGGGAGGCCATGCCCTGGCTTGTTTAACGGCCTTTCCTGTTTGTGCATTGGGGAACAGATCAAGGTGCAGTCATCTGACAGCCTCAAAGGAAGCAAGCGAGGAACCTAGTGTAAACCTCTGTTTCCTTCTGTGTCTCCGGAACTTTAACATCTTTGGCCCTGGGTTTTTACCTTGATCTTGGTGCAATCCCGTGTCTCTCAGCTGAGGCGTTCGCCATTGCATGGGCTGTCCCTGCTGTAGCATGCTAGGGTCTGGCGCTGCTAGGTGCAGTGTGTCTGCTAGTTAGACTTGAGCGCCAGGGTTCATGTGAGTGCCCATGTTCTCTCCTACTTAGCTACCCCTCAGCATGAGCCTCTCAGTAGGCATCTGCCCAAAGGAAGCCTCCCACCTAGCGCCAGGGAGTGTCCGTCACCTCTGTGTAAAGGAGCCCAAACATAGTTTCATCAGTTGTAACAGAATCAATCAGTGAATAATGTCAAAGGCCCTGCCAAACTGCAGCTGAAGGTCAGCGCTTGCCTATCTGGGTACAGTGAGGTACTGTTGGTATTGGAAGGCTGATCTCAGCCAGGTTCCCGAGCTCTGCTGGGTTTGAAACTCTCACTTTAGTGTGTGGTGCATTAGCTGGGTTTCTTTCAGTTAAAAGTAAAAAGAGGATGTTCTGATTACTGAACTGTATGTCCCTGCCATCTGTATTCTGCATAACATCTCTCCTCCCAATTGGTGGACTCACACATGCTTTGGCATCTACTGAGTTCTGTACTGTCCGTGTGGTGGATGCTTCCATCTCGTCACGGAGCCATGTAGGTTTAAGGACCAGCCCTTTCTGCCCAGAAGCCTGCAAGAACTGGCTGTCGGTTAGCTGTAAACTCATTTTAAACGTAACAGGAGTACATCTAACCTAGGCAAATCTTAGCTGTGGTTCTGTGCTTCACCCAGAATCACTTCCAGGGCTTCTTCCAATAAAACTGACGTGCCATTACAACCTTAGCAGTTTAATTTCTTAAATGAATGAGTTGCTCGTGAAAATAATGTTGTGAGTTATATCAAATGTGAAGGTATGCCCTGTTTCCTTTACATGGCAGCTGAGGCACTCAGCAGTGTGAGATGCCAGACACAATCACTGCAGTAGCTTTGCAAAGGCAGGACCAGCGTTGGCAGGGTAAAACCTTCTCCGTGCCAGCCACTTCTTTAGTCTGCAGTGCCATAGGGGGCTTGCAGGTTGCCACCTGCAGCGATCTGAGCAGAGTCTTCATCTGCTCTGAAACTGGTGAAGGCTTTCTGAGCCTCTCCTGGTCTGAGTTCAACTTCTGCTGAACAACTCAGTGAAAAGATGTTTGTTAGGATGATGTGCCATTGATAATGAGTGTCTCAAAGATGCCCTAACGCTAGTGAGTGCTGGCTCACTTGCTTAATGGAGTAGTATTGGAACAAGCCATACTCCAGAGGGTAGAAGAGCAGACAGGATATTAGTTCTGAGTTTGATTGTTCTTATAGTTGTGCTGTACAAAGTAAATACTATCCTGACTTCCTTCTGAGTCAGTTGCCTGTGAAGAGAGAGAGGAGACTCTGGTTTGAGGCTAGTGTGTGCCTAAAAGCTTTTTTGCCACTCTCTCTGTGTTGCCATCCACGGCCAGCTGTTCATTAGTCAGCAAGTCATGTTTTCAGGTGTGTGTCAGTGACTTGTGACTCAGTGTTAATTGTGCTAACAGCATATAGCATTGGTTCAAAATGAATGTGGAACCATTTCATACTGGCATGAAATAAAAACTGCCTTGGGTGATTGGGATGAGGTGGTGACGTGTTATTTAATTAAACTCAGAATGACTTGAGCATTCCTGTTTGGGGGGTTTTTGGTGTCTCCCACAATACTCTCCTCCCTGGAACCAGGCAGGTGTGTAGAGATGCCTCTGTGGTGGGAACAGCAGGTACCCTGGGATTTTTTTTGTAATTTCCAGAGTTAACATATTATGTGGACAGATACTGGGGCCCCAAGCAAGTGACACCTTTTTGGGTTGTCTTGCCAAAAAACTCAGGCAGTTCCTTCCTGCCTTTACAGCCGAAACGTTACTTTCAAATGACTGAGCTAGCGTAATGTTTGTCGAGCAGTCCTTTAACTGGGTCTTCTCTGGGTTGAGTGACCTAGTGCAGATCTGTGCCCGAGATCCCTAGGTAATGAGCTGAGTGATCACTGGAACTTTTAAAAAGTTTCTGTGGATGTTGTGAAATCACTTCACTTGCCTTAAATGAGGGCAAGTGAGAACCCTGTCTGGGGGGCTGTAGCCTGAGGGGTCTCAGGCAGCAGAGAAAAGTCAAATTGGCCAACATGTGGAGTGACTTAAAAGAGATGATGGTTCTTTCTTCAGTTCCTGGGGCCGAGCTGTTTGGGTTATAAGAGCAAGCACAGCTCAAATCATCGATTGGCCTCTGAGATGGGCTAAACCAAAACAGCACCCCCCAGCCCTGTACAACTGCCTGCAAGTCAGCAGGGGAGGGGCCTGTCTTGTCCATGCTGGGTCTGTTCGAAGGGCAAACTTGAGCCCTTCAGGGTTCAGTCGAACATCACTTAAAATGAAGGAATGCAAACTGAGGAGCAAGCATTCCTGGGTGGGTGGGTGGGTGACTGAGCGAAAGCTGCCAGGAGCCTGTCAGCTCAGACAGTGGAGAGGAAGTCGGCAGTGGCTGTGATGTGACGCTTTGGATAAGTGCCTATCTTGCTTTATTGGCACAGCTTTCTGTCCTCTCTCATTATATTCTCCCCAGGATGTTAAATTATGCATGTAGCCTGCATCCAGTGTTGCTCAAATGATTAACTTCTTTCCCCCTCTGCTAAACTTCAGCATTCCTGGGAAATGGTTGGGAAGAAGAAAGGAGTCTCGGGGCAGAAGGACAGTGGGCAGACAGAACCCAGTGAAGAAGGCAAAGAGAACCGGGACAGGGATCGGGATTACAGCCGGCGACGTGGCGGGCCACCAAGACGAGGCCGAGGCACCAGCCGTGGAAGAGAGTGTATGAGCCTGCCCTTTAATAGCAACTATAACTATCATGGTACATGGCAGGCACTTACAGCGTTGTGCTGACGTTCGTGTTAAAGCTTATAAGTCTAGAAAAATAACTACAAACCCATCCTCTTGTATGTGTGCAGGGTCCCTGGGCGATGGATTCACGCCATAGCTGCCAAACGGCACTCAGGAGCAAACCATGGTGCCATAGCATCTATTGCTCTGTCTGTTTCCCATGCCACCCCCACCGTGTGCTTTAGGGTTTCCTGTCCTGAGTCCAGAATAATGATGGCAGTTGTCCTAGTGTCATCTCTGTGTCTTTCAGTTCGGGGCCAGGAGAATGGACTGGATGGTGGTAAGAGTGGAGGCTCCTCTGGAAGAGGCACAGAGAGAGGGAGACGGGGCCGCGGACGAGGCAGAGGTACACAAAGGGGATTGTGTGCCGGGGTGGTGGATCTGATGTAGCTATTTCCCATTGACTTCAAAAAGCTCTTCTGTAGAGAGGTCTTGAGGGGCTGAATAGAAGTCCCGGGCAGTAAATATTTTTCATCTCTAGTGTTAATGCTTAGCACCTACATATTGCTTTGCACCTGGTAAGCACAGTAGAGCCATTAGCTAGTTCTCATACCCTAGCCGGAGGCTTAGTTAAATATTACCCCATTTTACAGGTGGGGGGAACTAAGACAAAGGTGGCTATTGTATGAGTTCAGGGAAAGCATTCGATAGCAGGAGAATCTAAGTGCTGGTACTTCTGGGCAGCTTTGCTGCCTCTCTGTGAGCAGCACTCATTCATTCTCATTGCTGAGAGTCTAAAAATAAATCTTTCCATGAAACAACCTGAGCCGTTTGGTAGTTGCTGATGAGGCCATGTCCTATAGATTTGGAGTCTGGCCTCTCATATTTGTGCCTTGTGACTGATGGGGAGCTAATCTGTGGCTGGAATCATTTATCCCTAATTACACCTCTAACGTGTAATTCGCATGCATGTAAAAGGAGCAGTCTGAAACCTTAGCAATGCAGGAAGATGCTGGGAAGGTAAGTGTTTAACACTATGCAGCATTTCAGATGCCCAGTGTATGACAATGTCCAGCAACACACAGCACAGCTGTGAGCCCTGCTGTTTGATGGCAGGACTACAGTGATGCATGTTTGTATCTTACAGGTGGCTCTGGAAGGCGGGGGGGAAGATTTTCTGCCCAGGGAATGGGGTAAGTTTTTATTGGATACAAAACAAGAGAAGCGAGATCATTTGTGAGTTTGTCTCTGCACGGGGGTGGGCAGGGGACAGCATAAATCTAACTGGTGGGTTCTGTCGTTCCTTGCTGGTTTGTGTACCTGTCCCATTGCAGCAGCTGTAGCGTACTGAGGTGCATTTGGGATGGCTAAGGCCGTAGTAGGTTTGTCTTACAAAGTGGACGGGGTCTGCTAGGAATCGTTTAGCTATGTCCCGGTTTCAGTGTGATTGATTTTCATTCACAGCAGTTAGGAGGAAATCTAAACTTGCTCCCCCAAATCTGTGTTCCAGAACTTTCAACCCAGCTGATTATGCAGAGCCAGCTGGCACGGAGGAGAACTATGGGAATAGCAACAACACATGGAACAGTACTGGTAGCTTTGAGCCCGACGATGGGACAAGTAAGTGACCTCCCTGCTTCCGTCCCATTACTGCCTGCTGGTTAGAGCAAAAATTGGTTGCTTGCAAGTCCCCTTCAGTCACGTGGATAAAATAGCAAGGGACTGGATTGTGGATTCAGGGCAGGAATTCAGTCACCTGCTTTCCTTATGCCCAATGCTGTTCTTGTTGCAAGTGTCCGGTGTGTGTTCATTGGGTTTCCTGGTAAGTTTTACTGTCCAACACTGTGAGGTTATCAGTGGAAGTGTGACAGCTGCACAGTCAGATCTAGTATGTGCGCTAGAAGCACCTGAGTCGTGCAGTGCCCTGCCCTGCTATGAGCTGGTGAAGGTGCTGACCAAGGGCACTGGCACACTTGCCTCTGACTGCTTCCTGGCATAGGGGCTGTGTTCTGGCACACCTCTCAGCACGGAGGACATTGTGTAAACAGCAATAAGGCTGACCAATGGCAGCTTTTTATTCTCCTTCCAAAATACCAGCTGAAGTCCTGTTATTTGTTAGTTTCCATTGAGTACGTCCTGTCTGAGTAAGGAAGTGGTTAATATCGTAACTATGCCGTAGTTACGGTAATCTAGCAAATGCATTTTTCTGTCTCACTTTCAAAGCTGTTGGTCATTAGAATGGATTATTGCACCTTCACAGTGTGCAGCTCTGATTTTGTTCTCTTTTGAAGACAGGGAATAGCCTTTTCAAAAAAAATCACTCTTTTGGTCACAGCTTTTTAGCAGATTGAAACTCCTACCAATGGGTCTGAGACAGTGTAGCCAGTTAATCTGGACTGCCAGAGGGCTGGGTAAGAATCCGTACCTCTGGGGCAAGGGGATGTCTGTGTTTACACTGCGTAGGATAAAAGAATGGATAGAAATGCACCACTTCTACTTACTGCAAGTTCATACCTTTCTTTTCCAAGTAGATTTTCACTGTGTGTACACCCAAACCAGTGTTCTTAGGAAGGGTAAATCTAAACAGAGTCTGTAGTTACTGGGTGGGGAGAGACCATTGCTTCACTCCACATAGAAGGATCCAGGTTTGCTTCTGTGCTATAATGTGTCCACAGTGTAATTTCATGATTAGTTGTGTACAAACATGTCATGCATGATCATTTTATGTTTCCATTTTAGCAGCCTTGAGCATCTCTCTTTAATTTTAGCAATATCCACAGGTACAATGTGACTGGTGTACGTGGGGGCAATGAAACTTGTTCTCAAGCCAAAATTTCACTGGTTGTTTTTCTTTTTCTTTTCTTTTTTGTTTCAGGACTTGATTTCATTGGGGGTGAGGGCTCAAATTATCCCCGAAAATTTGACACTGCTCCTGGTATGATACATCCAGGTGCACTAACTGCCCCGGATACCTTTACTTTATAGCTTATTTTAAAAACTGAAATATCTGTGGATATGTCATTCTTATGAATATTTGATGTTTGTTCTGATTGTGCTTTTACTAATGCTGACACCTTAAATGTCAATCAGGAGCGATTCTGTCTAAAGGCACAGGGGTGATGTAAAATCCAGGTTCAGCCACTGCTTGTCTGCACCCTCAGCACCACCAGGTCTATGGTCCTGACAGCATCCCACCCAGTACAAGGAAGTGCTAGGCAGCTCAGGCTCCCATCTCTCTCACTCAAATGCCAGAAGTTCGGACTTGGCACGTGCCCCTGAGTCCCAGGCTCAGTGATTCCAGCGCTCTGCTCCCTGGCCTCCAGAACAAGTTTCTGTGGAGGGTCCAGAATGCTGCTGCAGGTGTAATTAGACCGCTAGGCTATCTCAGCACATCCCTCCCTCTTACAACTGCTCCTTGGTAAGCAATGCCTTGATTAGTCGCTGCTCTGGCATGCCACCGCTCCTCCTTCCTGTACACAGATGTGCCCAAGGCTCCTGGATTTCTGAGATTCCCTGCACACTTGATGCCTCAGAGATTTAGGGCCTTGTCACTTTGCTTCCTGCCTTTGGAATATTTCACTATTATGCACTTTAAGACCTGAAGGGCCCATTAGATCATCAGTTCTGAGCTCCTGTATCACACAGGCCGGAGAATTTCACAGTCATCCCCGCATTGAGCCCACTAGGTTGCTTGACTAAAGCAGATCTTCCAGAAAAGCAGCCAGTCTCAATCTGAAGACTTCAAGGGATGGAGAATCCTCCCCTTTACCATGAAACGTGAAGAATAAAGGGGGAAAGTTTGGCCATTTAAGTCAAAGCCTGTTTTCCTGGATAAGGATCCTGTGAGTGTTCGGGTGCAGGTTTTCCATTACCTGCTTCTCCTCCCAGTTTCCCCCCCCCCCCCCCCCATATTTAGCCTGCATGTCCCTTTCGTCTGCAGTTTCCTGTTCCTTTATGGCCGGTTTGTAGCTCTGAGCTGAGACCTCCAGCAGTGGGTAGCACACAAGCTGTTAGTGTGAAACCAGCTGCTGGAGTTCGGCCATTCAGTGTCGCACCCCTTTGTGTGTGCATCTGGATTTACATTCCAGGACATGGAGCTTCTCGAGCCCAGTCGCTCTTCTCTGAATTAGGTCAGTGAGTATCCAGTTAGTGACTTGTCACCTGCAGGCCTCCTGGTCAGTTACGGGAGCAGCAGACTCCGATGTTAATGTTGGAGAGAAGTCAGAAAAGAAAAGAAATGGGGTCACCGAGGAGTCCCTCTCTTCAAGCTCATGGCGAGTACAACAGGGCACCAGGCTGTCCAGAGGGAATGGCTAGCTGCTGTTGCAGGAGCAGGCTTTGTGTCTGGGAAGTCACCTGAACCACTGTCCGGTACTAGCTGACTCAATTGCTGCACCTCTGCTGCCTTGAAAATGGATAATATTCCTCGCAGCCAACTCCTTCCCTAAGAGAGAGGAGCAACAGCCCTGGAAGAGACTCTTTCACCAGGCGGGAGAGGGCAGGGCAGGGCAGGCAATCTCCTGCCTTTCTGAATAGGACACTGTCTTGAGTGTCAGCGTGCTGGATCCGTTGGAGATGATCTCGCTTGGCCAGGAGCTCAGCGGGATGTTTGGTGTATTTTCAGCAAGGTAGATATACAGTGTGTTGGTTAGGAAACCATCCATTTCCTTTCTGGAGAGCATCTTGGATAGAAAGCAGCTCTTTGCATACACTTCTCCTTCCCTCTCCAGGCACAAGAAATCTCGGACAGGGCTGGACTGGGTATGTGACACCTGTGAAGCAGCCTGGTAGGGGAGAAGTTTTGGCGTGTAGGGAAGGCCTTTCTCATGGGTCTGGAAGCTGAAGAGTTTAGCTCAGCCTTCCCTGCCCCTCTGCTCTTCCTCTTATTCCCAAAACTGGACTGAGAGAGGGAAATTAAAATGGAGCCCAGGGCCACGTCTCTCAGCACAGACTCTGTTTCTTGCTTTCTGCCAATCGCAGTTGGATTGAGGCACCTCCCCTCTGCTTGGGTAGGGAGACGGGCTGTCGTGCCTGACGGCCTGGAAAGGAGCCTTCACACTGCTGCTGAGGGAGCAAAAAAGTAGCTGAGAAATGGGGAAAGCTGGCTTTAACTCTTCCCCACCCCCCAGAAGGGTCGCACGTCCCCTTCTCCGCCTGGGTTCTACCATCTGGGGTTCGGGGTTGGGTTCTCTGAGTGTGGGGTGCCTGGAGGCTGCAAGGACCCGAGGGGTTAAACTGTATTAGTGTTTTGATCCTTAATAGAATAAAATATTTAGAGGTTTGAATAGGCTCAGTTTGCCAGGCAAAATAAACAATAGGCTCTGCTAGTAATTTGCTTCTTTGGTGCTCTCAAGCAGCTGCATCTCTGGAACTGGGAGACTTTTCAAATCTTGGCCTGACAATGATAGACTATATGGAAATTCCCCTCCCCCTTCCTGCCAAATCTGGGAGGGGTCTGACTAGCCTCTAAGAACCAGAGATCAAAATGTTCCACTCTTACAAGTTCTGAAAGCTCGTCAGCTGATTAAGGTGTTGTCCTGGGCAGAACTTGTCCTATTCTTGTAAATGTCTATAGAATTAACCCTGTTGGCTGTGTGGCTTTTTTATAGTCTGGTTTATATGGGTGAAAATGACCTGCCGAAAAGTGGCAGCCTGCTTTTGTGCCCTGATTTTTCTGATGTGAAATGCTCCCCCTCTCCTCCCACCCCAGGACCTAAAATTAAGTGTGTGTGTTGGGAGTGGGACGGGGGACAAGGGACTTGGAACTGGCTTGTAGGGGATGCAGTCAGGTTAAAAACAAATTAAAAAAAAAAAGTAAATTTCTCTATCTTTATAAATGAAACCTTGGAGCATTGAAACCGACATGATGATCTTTTCACTGCAGTATTTTATCTGTTCACCTTTTGCATTTGTCTGAAATTGGGCAAGGAAAATTCATGAATCACAGATTCCTAGTAGATTTCACTTTCAGAGTCTCATGCACTAGGCAAAGTGCGCCAGTGTTGGGTTTCAAACACTGCAGGGAAACGTTCTCATTGAAACAAAAATAAACCCAGGTAAACATTTCAGTTCTTGGGTCTTATAAAAGTCCCTGAAACTTGGGACTGAACTTTGATCTGACGGTGCCCTTTTAAGAAAACCCAAATGTTTGCTAGCCAGTCTTGCTGCATGGTGATGTCCCACAAGAGAGCTGGACTTTGGTGCCACCTCTGGCAGAAGGCACTCTGGAGGTGGTGCTCTCGGTCTCTGCTGGGCTGGGGGCAGCTGCTGCAAGGAGAGGGGGAAGCAGGAGAACTGTTGGTTCTGAGCAAAGGGGCTGGGGAAGAACCCAGGGAGCCCCCTGGCTAAACCCAATACCCCGAGTTCCTGCTTTGGTGTTGGGGTGTGTCTGTGCGCAGCCTTTCTTAGCCTCTCGCCTGTGCCTGGTTGCTGAGTAAGAACCCATCCAGCTGCCTGCTATGCTCCCAAACCACTTTCCTGGCTTTTGCGAGAAATGGGACAACGACACGCAGCAAACTTCCCAAACTCTTGCTTTCCTTGTAGGTGCATGGAGGACAGCGACGGAGGAATGGGGAACAGAGGACTGGAATGAAGATGTAGGTACTCTCAATCCCCTCCCCATGGTAGAAGGGGAACAAAACCTGCTAGCTGAGGACAGTAGGAATAGCCCCAAACCAGGCTCCTTGTTCCAGGAACTGCACTGCACGACTCAGGTGGATTAAATATTGTCGCTACCGAACTCTGTGGAAAGTTAACACTGCGAGTTTGCAGCTTGGAAAGCTCGGCCTCTTGTGGATCTGTAATATCTACTCTGGGGCTGGCGGGAGGGAGTCTGGATGCAGAATGTCAAGTACCTTTGCTTGTCTTTATTGCCAAGGTTGTGCTTTTTATGTCCATTTCCAGGAGCTCTGAGCTCTTCCTTCTGTGTTAATCTGTGGCTTGTCTCATTTTCATCTCGTTGCTTTATCTGTGTTCTCGGCATCCAATTCCACTGCTTCAGAAGAAACTTTGCCTTGGTTTTTAAAGTTCTCCAAACTTTGGCCCTCATCCAGCTGCCATTTAAATCAAGGGAGAGTTTTGCTATCACCTTAAATGGCTGCAGGACTGAGCCCTTTATTGTGCATTTTTTCACTTCCTTTCAGCTGGGCAGCTGGAGTTGACAGCAAAGGAAAAGGCATTCATTCTGCAGGCGCTGTCCGAAGGAAGTGTTAGTGCTGTGTGTAGAAACACAGGCAGTTAGAGCTGTTCCTGCGCTCATCAGGTCTCTGCTTGAAGGCAGTCTGGACACCCTTTCTTGTGTTACATGAAGGCCCTTTGCACGCAACGCAAACGCTCTGGCCTGGGATGGTTTTCTGTGATTTTTGTTTGCCATTACTTGCAGAGGTGCTTGCAACTGTTCTTGGGCTTCTCTCTCAGGGATAAAAGCTGTTTATATACAAATATAGTCCACTCTAAACCATGTGGTTGGTGCCCTAAAACTTCCCATCCATCTATCCTAAGCATTCCTTAGACTTTAGGGGCTGTAGAAAGCAGACTGCCCCTCTGCTGGTTGTAGACCCAGTTCAGCAGAGCACTTTGGCTTGTCCGTTGACTTGAGTGAAATGCAAGCACGTGCTGAGGGGCTTTGCTGACTCAGGGCCTAACTTAGCAGTTCTTCCTCACCGCCCTAGCAGGCCTGGGGGTCCTTGGCCCAGTAGCCAGAAGTCCTCACCTTGGCTGTGGGAATTGAGGCTCAGCTGACTCTCCTCTCACAGATGTTTCCTCCTCCATGTCGGGTGGGTTTGGGGTGCTGCACTTGGCGAGTTTCCAGATGCCCGTTTTCCAACAGATTTTTCACTGACTGAGGGGGCTGCCAGCACTGAGTGGAAATGCTGTCTAAGCCTGGCAGATGAATGACTGAGTCATTGAGGAGGGTGAACCCAGGCAAAACCAAGGGCTGGCTGTTTCTGATCAGCACCAACGCCACACACTGATTCTTGTGGGATGCCATGAGCGAACCTTCCTGCACATGTTCTGCCCAGCCCCAGTTTCTTTGCATTTTTGCTTTAACTTTGAAATCTCTCTTTATTCGGAGCCCTAAAGCATGGTTCTAATATGTGGGTTACCTCCGTCTTCTGTCTTCTAGCTTTCAGAGACCAAGATCTTCACTGCCTCCAATGTGTCTTCAGTGCCTCTGCCTGCAGAGAATGTGACAATCACAGCTGGCCAGAGGTGATGACTTAATAACAATGCTATGGCAATAGCAATATGGTAGTCTGGGGGCAGGGCATTGCTTCATAGAGTTAGAAGGGTCGCCTAGTCTAATGCCCTGCCAAAATGCAGGATTTGTTGTGTCTAAACCATCCAAGACAGATGGCCATCCACTTGGACAAAATTGAGGAGCTCTGAATAAGTTCACATGGGTTTGAGTGGAAGGGCTAAGTGCTTGGAGCCCAGGTTTGGAAGCCTGGAATTCCCAAGTTCTGTTATAATCTCTGGCATGGCCTCAACGGATTCTCCCTTTGTAAAACAGCTTTGAGATTTTCAGAACAGACTAGGGGATTTAGGCACATCTGTTGATTTTTCATGAAAGGCATGTATCTAAACCCCCTACTTCCCAGGAGGATGTGAGGGTTATTCATGTCTGTAGAAAGCTTTGAGTTCCTCCAAAAGGTCCGATCAGAATCATCTCCATAGAGCGTAGATTTATTCTTACATGTCGAGCTCAATGAATTGTCTGCAAGTGTAAACCATTAACATGTCAGTTGTTGGTCCCAGAAAAACAGTTACATCAGTGGCCTGTTGATTTATTAGTCAAGGTTTCACCTGCTTGGATGTGACTCCGTTTTGTGTAATTTAATTTGATTGCCCTGGTTACCGAGCATAAACCTGTCGTGTCTCTGTCCATTATGTTGCTTGCCAGACTTTTCTTAGTAGTTTGGCAGGGTTACATTCGCGCCACTTACTCAGCCTAGCCGATAAGTAGCACAGGTGTGTCCATACGTAATAGTTGCTCTTAGGCCTGGTTTTTCCTTTTGGTTACTTGTAGTAGGTACAGGTGGCTGCTGCTTTCAGTCGGCCCTTTGAGATTGCTAGAGACGGTTGCTGAGGTAGTGTAGTGTGACTCTCTTTGCGGTCACGGCGGCGGGGAAGGGCGTTCTTGGCGGGAGTAGAAAGCTATTAACCCTCAAGGGATGGTACGGCTCCTGTTAACCTTGGTGGTTTCGTCCTTTTCCTTCTCCCAGAATTGACCTTGCGGTGCTGTTAGGAAAGACACCCTCGTCTCTGGAGAATGAGTCATCAAACCTGGATTCAACCCAGGCCCCTTCTCTTGCCCAGCCGCTGGTGTTCAGCAATTCCAAGCAGACGGCTATATCCCAGCCTGCAACTGGTAACGCCTTCCCCCATCACAGCATGGTAAGGAAGCTGCCACTCACCTCTGCCTAGGCACCACACCTGCCGAATTCAGTGGTTCTCAGCCACCTTCTGAGACCCTCTCTTTGCATAATGGGGCAGGGGCAGAGTGGGTGGGAATCCCCGAGCTGCGCTGCGTGACTTAGAGCTTCAGCCTGTGCCCATGGCTCCCAGTCTTGTGGGTTCATAGGAATTAGGTAGCCTCAGTGCGGGAGCAGTGTTCAGTCCTTGCTAACTCCAGGCCACGTGCCTCTTTCTCCCTGCGAAAGGGGAAAAGCAAATCCCGTAGCCTCTGAGCAGCTGTGAGCTGTGTTGTCTGAAAGGGCGACTGAGGGTGGTAACCACAGCAAGGGAGCGTGCCCTGAGTGTGTCTGAGAAGCTGGGCCTGTGACTGTAGCCTTGCTGGGTGTCTCCTGTTCTGTGCCCTTCTGGAGGCTTCACAGAGAGCCGATTTCTCCCTCTCAGGGAGGTGACGTGTTCCAAGGACAGACCCTGGTTTCAAAGCACCAAATGTGCCTGTTCCTTAAGGCAGGCGAGTGCTGCCACTCTGCTCTGTCCTGCGTGTCCCTCCTCCTCTCAGTCCCTGCATCTCAGGCTTAGCTTGTGCAGGGTTGGTTCTTGGCCAACCAGCAGCTGAACACAGGGGTACCCCGCAGCCGCTGAGAGCCCAGCAGTCCTGTATTGAAGAGCGAAGAATGGAATTGTTGAAATGGTCCCAAAGAGGTGCCTGGAGCTGGACAGCTGCTTCTTTGTGTCACCCTGGCAGAAAGATTGGGAGGATAACGATGGGTGGCATTTTCCAAAGCATGTATGTGACTGGGGAGCAGGAGCCCCCTGGACTTTCACTGGCACTTAGGGATTCTTGCAGATCCACCTGTTACCTTTATTGGAGAGCTCAGCTGTGCTGCGTCCATTCCCTAAAACCTGGCATCACGCGCAGCGCAGGGCACAATACGAGCATAAAGCCTCTCGGCACAGACAGCACCCACAATACGTCCACTAGGTGCAAAGCCTGTGTGTGAAACAGGCAGCGCAGTGACACGCAGGGCAGGGGCACTCAGCTTTCGTGCGGCTCAGGCCTGCCCTTGGAAATCTTAGCCCCTGCTTTTAGTGGTGACTGTTCCTTTCCTTGTTAAAACCCCAGGTGAGCATGCTGGGGAAGGGGTTTGGAGATGTCGGAGAGGCCAAAAGCAGCAGCACCACAGGCTCTCAATTCCTGGAGCAGTTCAAGACAGCTCAGGCTCTGGCTCAGCTGGCTGCTCAGCACACCCAGCCTAGCGGGAGCAACACCTCCTCCTCCTGGGACATGGGATCCCCAGCCCAGTCCTCGGCTCTCGTGCAGTATGGTAAGGCAGCGAGGACACGGTTTCCGGGCAGTGAATTGATTGCAGCCAGGGCTGCAGAGCGTGCTGCAGTGGGTGGTGTGGAGGATTCAATTGGGAGTGTGAGCCCTGGAGCCTTTGGGCTCGTTGCCATTCAGAAATAATCTCGGGGCACATGCATGTAATTGCCCTCTGACTGGAGAGTAATTATTGCTCATTAAGACAGTGTCAGGGTCTTTCCTCATCCCTTTTCTGCTCCCAGCAGCTGAAATGAGCCCATTGCACTGGCATCTGTTTCAGCACTGCCAGCCTGCCACGCGGACACTCCACCTGCAGGCATCTGCTGACCAATCCCCTTGCTGTTTACATAGCCTGGCATGTTCTTGAAATGCAGAGACCTGTAGAGAGGAATTTTGAGTGGTGGCCTCAAGTACTGGGAGCCCAGGAGCAAGCCTGCGGAATAGATCTCAGATACACAGGCATGTGTCAGCCGCCGTCTGCTGGAGGGAGCTGGGCTGCTGATCTCATCAGGCCCCTTGGAAAGGAAACTAGCCTCTGCTGGTGGCTCTCATGCCAGAGGCCAGTGGGGAAAGGAAGCAATTTTCCTGGCCCTGGGGAATACCTATGATACAAAAGCAGCTCTCACTGTTCTGCGCTTCGAAGGTCTCTCCGAGTCCTGCATGGTCTAGTGTTGATGCTGTTCTTTCAGCTCCTACACGTTGTTTCTTGCTCTGGGGAAATGGCTCTGGTTCAAATATGAGCTGAGGAAAAACTCAGCCCTGTTCCAGCAGCCGCCGGTGTTGGCATCCTCTGAGCGTTTCAGATAAGGAGCCCCAGAGCAGAGGCAAAGAGAATGGGAGGCGCGTTTAGTAAGCCGTGGTGCTGAGGGGTGCAGGAGATGCAGCCGTGCTGAGGGGAGGAAGGCCTGGGTGTTACTCGCTGGGTACGCAGTAGGTGAAGCAAAAGAATCGGGCGCAATCCAGTGCAGCCAAACTTGCAGAGGAGGGCAGGGAAGCGAAGCCAGGTTTCTGTGGGAGTCGGTGTTCCGTGCTCTCGGGTGAGTTATTTGCAGTTCTGTAATGGAGGAGCTCTGCTGACTAGATCTGCTTCTTTCCTCCCCTAAACTTTGGGCAAGAGCCGCAGGGAGGCCTTGCACGCTGAGCTGAAAGGTGGAGTGCTTGACACGTCAGCACGCTGCCCCTGGAAGAGGGCAGGGGTCTGGTTAGAATGCTGGACAGGGACTCAGGGCTCCTGCGGTTCTTTTCCCAGCAAAGCCCCTGACTCCCTTGGGAGTGGTATTCCCCATGCGCCCACGTAGGAGGGGCCTAATGTCTCCCTGGAGGTTAACTAACTGTGTGAAGAGCTTTGAGATGCTCGATGAAAGGCTCCAGGGAGGGGCAGGGTCTCAATCATTTATTTCATTACTGAAACCTAGAAGTGGCGGGACTAGCGTTAGCTCTCACAAAACAACCTGTATTGATCCAACCTTGTTCTGCGTGGCAGATCTAAAGAACCCAACGGACTCATCAGTTCACAGCCCCTTCACCAAGCGTCAGGCTTTCACGCCAGCCTCAGCGATGATGGAGGTGTTCATGCAGGAGAAGCAGCCTGTGGTGACAGCCTCTACAACGGCACCGCCCCCCGCATCTTCCCCTCTGCCCAGCAAAACCAACCCCATTCCCCAGATGTCCCCAGGGTCATCGGACAACCAGTCCTCCAGTCCCCAGCCAGTGCAGCAGAAGCTCAAGCAGCAGAAGAAGAAAGCCTCCTTGACATCTAAGGTATGGAGTGTGCAGGGAGGTGGCAGCAGGAGCAGTGTTGGAATTGTAGCAGCCTCCCCCCCGTTAATGGGAGTGGAGCTGGATTTGACTCCCCTCGGTTGGATTAGGCTCTTCATAGGCTTCTGTGTTCCAGGCTGAACAGATTCGTGTTCACAGCGTAATCTGGAGTGCCCAGAGCACCTGCAGACCACAGCGGAGAGCGTGTTTGAAATTCCAGCAGGGTGAGGGTGGGTGTCACTGAACTCAAGTTTGGGGTTCTCAGTATCTGGCTGCAGAGTTGTAACCCTGCAGGCATCAGCGTAGGTGAGCCCCTGTGGCCTGATCCCTGTATTCTGGGGCTGCTGGTCAGCTGACATAGCTCTAGCATCGTGGCACTGAAGCGTGAGGCGGGCTGAGGTCAGAGCCCTGCTGTGCACACGTTGAATTTCCTCTGCCCACTTCGGTCTGATTTGTCCCTGCAGGACGCTCGCGCGAAGCCCCCTTTGCCCAGTTCGGTTGTCCTGGCAGTGACTTGCCTTTCAGGGACCCCTCCTTCCTTTGCAGATTCCTGCTCTCGCGGTGGAAATGCCTGGCTCAGCAGATATCTCAGGGCTAAACCTGCAGTTTGGGGCATTACAGTTTGGTTCGGAGCCTGTTCTCTCGGAGTACGAATCAACGCCCACGACGAGCGCCTCTGTGAGCCAGTCTCAAAGCAGCCTCTACGCCAGCACTGCGAGGTAAAGGCCTGGGGCGCGCAGGGAACCACCCCGATGCCCATGGTGGACAGAGGCAGGTGGCACTTGCTCCTTAGCCATTAGGGGCAGCCTTGCTTCCAGCTCTGTCTGAGTCTCAGTGGACCTGCTATAAGGAGCCTCGATGCTCTAACCCATTGCAGGGTCAGGAGGAGAAACAGCTTCATCCTAACCATAGGGGCACCTCGTTTGTACTGCTGAGATTCTGGAGTCTCCTATACCAGCCACAGCACAGTGGGGTGGGAGTTTCCTTGGTGTCACTGCTGGCCCTGCAGCCTGCTCCAGGAGCTCCCTAACTCTAGTGCATACCAGTAGACCCTTTCTGGCTGGTCTCATAGCCATAAAGGGGGGACAGCGTATGCAACAGTAAACAGTTAAGTTGCCAGCAGACTCATTCAGATAAGCCTATAGCTGATTGGCCTGCGGTACTTAAACAGAAAGTAAATTAGGGCAGGTTTCCTGCTGCCGTTAAACCACTCCCTGCGAATAATGAGAGGGAATCCCCAGCACAACTGCGCCTTGTTCCAGGTGAACAGGTTCTGTGTGCTTGCTGCTTCACACTATAAATACAAATTGTGGAGAGAGCTGAGCACGTCTGTCCGTTCAAACCGAGCGTGCCTTGTCAAATTGAAGGGTTCTCGCCCCCAGGCTGGCTGATCCGCCCAGTCCCCAGCATCCCTTATTGCACAACAGTGTTGCCCTGATGTAATGCTGAACAGGAAGCTGTTGGCCCTTTTGTCCCGGCCGGGCGAGTTACTGGAGATATCTGGCATTCAGGCCGGGGAGTGGAGGAAGCAGTCGTGGTTTGTGAGAGTAAATGGGCCTCAGGAGCTCCAATGTAAACAGTGACTTACAGCTGACCTGCCTGCCCCAACCCCTTCCTGTGCAAGGTCTGTGGCACAGTAATTCACAAGGGTTTCAGTGGTGTCTGGGTTCTGTGCACTTACTGCTCAGAGCTGGGGGGAATGGTGGAAGAGCTGGGGAAGACCTGTAACATTAGGCAGTTCCTCCTCCAGCCATTGCCGTGTGTCCCCGTTTATGGGCTTGTCCATGATTTCACATAGATTTATATCCTCTCTCTCCTTATCAAGGATGGGAACCTCAGAGTTTGTCAGAAAGGGGAAAACTTGCCTGGATTTTTCTCCCTTAATTTTATACAGAGCATTCCATCCCCGAACCATTACAGAACCGTTAGCCTAGAGATACTGAGACCTCAGCGGTTCAGGAGCCAAATTAGCCATTAGCATTACCCAAGAGTCACAGTTGTGGGAATTCCAGTTTCATTTACTGGAGTGCTATAAATTCATATTTAAACAGCCTGGCTGGGGAAATGTATATCACTCTCCCAGCAAAGTGACTGCCCAAGTAGTATTATTTTATCAACTACAGCTGGTTAATAATATAGTAAAAGCATCCTGATTGGTTAATAACTTTAGTTAGTAATTAAATTGCACAGGGTTTTTATATCATGTGCTGCAAATAGCTGCAGGAGACCCACCCATCAAAGAGTGGGTGCAAGCCTCACTCTGAGTAGCTCTGCATTAGCCGGTCCTCACAGCCTCCTCCTAAGTACTAGCTCCATTTTATGGGTGAGAAAAGGAAGCCCAGAGAGATGAAGTGACTTGGCCTGGGCCACGCAGCGAGTCAGTAGCAGTCCGAACTTGGGAGTTCCTGGCTTCCATCCAGTGCTCAGTCCACAGCACCACAAGCCTTTTTCAGTGAGAGTCTCTCTGTGGCTGGGCCGTCCCTCTCCTGGCTGCACTTCTCCGCTGGGTTCGATCAGCTACATTGGTTAGCACATTTAAGCAAAGGCTTGAGGCTGCCAACCCAGCAGGGTCATTTTGGAGAGAAAATAAACGCCTTCCTTTCTTTCTGTGTAGTGAATCTTCGTCCAATCAAAGCCAGGAGTCTGGTTACCAGGGCGGCACAATACAGACAGCAACGTATACCTCCCAGAACAGCGCTCAGGGACCACTGTATGAACAGAGATCCACCCAGACCAGGCGATACCCAAACTCCATCTCCTCCTCGCCCCAGAAAGACCTGACCCAGGCCAAGGTAGGGAGCTGGCCTTGACTGCCTTCCGGGGCCAGCGCATCGCCTCTCGGTGCTGCTGTCTTACTGTGGCAGAGTGTGAAGCCCTGTGTGGAGGGGTGGCTGTAATTCTGCAGCACAGGAAAGGTGTAAGAATCAAAAAGCTGATAACTGGGCCCTGCAGATCACGGCAGAGGGAGAGCCAGAAAACTGGGAGAGCCGAGTGCTCAGCTTTGCTGGCTTGCTATGGAAAAGCCCTCTCCTCTGCCTGAGCTAGGGACCAGCTGCTGTGCAGAGGTGGAGCTAATGTCACCACAGGATGTGATGGTTGTCTGCAAACTGGCCTTGTTCAGGACTGAAGGAGGAGAGGTGGGAGTGGGTCACTTTAAATGGAGAGGTGAGTGAGGAAACCCGTGATTCCTTGATTCCACTGTAACTTCCTTGCAAAATCTGCAACACCAGCTAGTGGCAGGGTCTGTCAATATTTGGTGTAAATTGGAGCTTTATCGTTAATTTAGCCCCAAGTAGGCATAGGTGTAATCTGGGCCTTGTAGCTGAAGTGTGGCCCCCTGGGTGCTGGTGTGGAAGGTGCGTTTGCAGTGCCAACAGCACACCCTCCACCCAGGATTGGGGAATGTGTGGGATTTTCTCTTTCCTTCCCGTGATCCCTAGTGTCTCCCCTCTCTCTGGCCAAGGGCTGCACACACTGTCCACTGGAGCTTGCCACGCCACACCTGGGTCAGCTGCTGAGAGGGGTATTGCTCAGCTAACAAGTCTCTCCTTTCTTCTCTGGTGCTGCTGCTTGGAGAGTCTGTCCCTTTCCGGGCTTCCCTGCAGGCTGCTCAGGGTGGCCTGGCGACCTCTCTGGGTGGGGTGGGGGAATTGCCTCGAGGATCCTTTAGTGTCGCCTCTTGTCTTGTGGAATCTGATAAATGTATTGAGAACCCCTCACAGTTGGTCACATGTCACGCCCCTGCCAAATGCACTGGTATCAAGAGTCCCAGCGCTGAGATTTGTTCGCCTGCAGTGAAATTCACTGGTTGCCAAATGAAAACTAACTGACGGTTCTGCTTTTCACACACCACCTGTGGTACTCACTGAAGAAGGGTGGTGCTGAGGTGGAGACTGTAGCATGATTCCAGAAGGGCTTGTACATTCCTATGGATCTCAAAACCATCCAGAGTGGGGATAGTTAATGGAAACATCTGCGTTGGAGGAGATGCAGACCTCCTGATCAGCGCTTGAGCTGGTCTCTAACTACTAGGGATTAGGAGGTTTCTTGCACCTTCCTCTGAAGCATCTGGTACTGCCCTGATTCGAGGGGGGCCTCGTGTCTGATCCGGTCGGACAATTCGTATGGTCACAAGTCTGCTCCTGGAGCTATTGTGTGGGCCTGGAGGGGAGTTAAACAAATGCTGAGGGGTCAGTGAGGACAAGCCACAGCCATACCGAACTCTCCCCTTTCTTTTCCAGAATGGGTTCAGCTCTCTGCAGCCCACACAGTTACAAACCACGCAAGCCGTCGAAGGTGAGTGCCAGCATGACAGGCCAAGGGTTGGGTTTGCTCACACCACACGTGGCCTTGTGCTCCTTTGGGGATTGTGAGCAGCAGCCTCGATCCAGGCTGGCCCGCTCTGTGTTGCTTGTTAGATTTGCTTACCCTAAAATGTTCTGTCTTTTACCACTTGCCTCTGTGACTTGGGGCAGGTCACTTAACTTGTGTGCCTGTGAAGTAGGACAGTCTATTCCCGGTGATGATCCTTGGCCCTTAGCAAGGGCTTTTCATTCATAGATCTCAGTTCTGTGTGAAGCTGGATAAGGACCATTGCTTCCGTTTTACAGTTGAGGGAAACTGAGGCACAGAGGTGCAGTGGCCTGACCATGGTCATGCAGCAGGTCAGCAGCAGAGCCAGAAATAAGCCCCAGGTCTCCCATCTCCTAGTTCTATGCTCTCGCCGCCAGTTCATGCTGCATCCCCTTCCTCCACGGGCCGTTGGGAGGGGGAATGTTTGCAGGTGGAAAGTGCTGGTGGCGTTCCCAGTGCTCAGAAGGCTCCTAACCACAGCTTTCATTCATAGGTGCTCCAGGCCCTGTGGTGAAATCAGATTCCCCCTCTGCCCCCAATATCGCACCTCTGAACGATGCAGTATCGGCATCATCCCTGCTGACAACAGCCAGCCAGCATTCATCAGCTCTGAGTAGCCTGAACCACGCTGAGGAGCTCCCCAGTACAACCACCGCCCAACTCAGCAGGTGAGCTCCGGGCATGCCAGTCGCTGGAGAAGCAGAATGCTAGGCCCTGTTCAGAAATGGTGAGCAGAGGGGACCCCTTGCTGCCCATGTGGGGATGCGGCACCCCTCCTCTGTCCAGAGGGGCCTCCAGGAGCCCCGCACTCAGACACCATGTGATGGAGCTTCAGTCATTCTTGGCAAGAAAAGGTGCCCCTTCCCCTACCTGGCCAAGGCGTCAGGGAAACAGTGGCTCCACCAAGGAAAGTGCTCTCAAGGGATCTTCCCCTGCAATGTCCCGTGCTGCTTGCCTGGGAAGCAAGCTCAGCTTTGCTGCCAGGGGCTGGACTGCACATGCCTTCCAGTCTTGTTGCTCCATCCATGTCTATCGTCCATCCCAAACACAGTCCGGTCCTGGCACCTGACGTCTCCTGTGGAGGAAGATAAGGGAGCTGTGTGGTAGCATTGGAGGGGGGAGTGGAGCCCTGCTGTCTACCTCTGCGGTTGGCTTGACAGCTTTTTCTCTCCTGCAGCACGTTACCCACCCAGCAGAACAGCCTCTCCTCGTCTACGTCCTCTGGGCGCACATCAACGTCAACTCTTCTGGTGAGTCCAGATGTTGCGGTGCAGATCTGCTAAGGCACTGAGCGCCTGTTACTCCGGCCCCACTCGCTGGAAATATGGGTGCACCATCCCCTGTGAAAGCCAGGCCCCGGTGCAGCAGCAGGTGATGGGTATACCGTAGATCCGGTGGCAGAACTGCCCACAACCAAGTAATGAGGGCAGCCAGTCAGTCTGAGATGGAGCGGGGCTCAGCCAGGCTGGCCACGGAGGGGGCTGGGTGGCGATCTAAAGGTTATTGGGGGTGGGGTGGGATTTGTTTCAATATATTGCACGCCTGTCCGTGGTGCCAGGTAAGAAGAGACCGTGCCTGTTTGTCACATACCAATAGCTTCTTACTAGCTTGCTGTAGCCATTAAGGGAGGAGCGTATGCCACAGAAACCCGGAGTTGCAACCAGATGCAGTCAGACTAGACTGTGGCTGGTTGAACTGCAGCGCTCCGACATCCCGACTGCTGGCAGTGCTGAAATACTGAGCCCAGAGTGGCTGGCGCTCACAGTGGCATGCGTGCAGACACCGCTCTCCTGGGATTGCTCTGGAGCTGCCTTCAGCGTGTTTAAATACCAGGCGGAGGCTCCAGACTCTTTGCTTTTGGGAGCAGGGCAGGGTTTGGTTTTATTGAAAGCGTCAGGGAGCTGGGTGTTCCTGCACAGTGTTTTTCAGGGTGGCTGTTGGGCAGCCAGTTCCCCAGATTGTGACTGCAGCAGTTTGAGGTTAGAGGATCTCACCTGAGTCTGAACAGGGAACCTGCCAAAGGGACGGCTCTTTGTCCTACTTGCAGAGTAGGTGATGGGGTGTGAAGAGCCAACAGAGTCTTGCGTCAGTGGATTTTCTCACCCATCTTCCCCTTGTCATTGTTCCTCAGCTGCCTGTTTCGGGGTGCTGGAGGGGTAGGGGAGCCCTTAAAACCTGGGACTGTAAGATTTGCCCTGGTGACTGAGGGGAGGTTTCAGGGCGGGTTTCCTAGTGTAGGTAAACTCCTCCGCCTGTCACTTTGGGAGATGCTCAGTTGCTGCACCAGGTTTCCTTGGCTGCATTTCGTTCTGCCTGCAGCCATGTGGTACTGTTTGCTAGCCGGAGACATGTAACCAAACGCAGGCCTGTGCTTTGGGAGAGCCCAGTGCAGAGCTGCATGCCCAGTGCACCAGCAAAGCCATCTCGCTGCTGCAGTTCTGGATTTCCAGGTCCAGACAGCTGTGTGCACCGTCCCCCCTGCATACTGCTCCTGTGTGTGTGTGGGGGGGGGGGGGGTCGCCCCGCTTGGCTACATGGACACTGCCTGGGCCTCTAACTCTTTCTCTCCCCACCCCTCCTTTAGCACACTAGTGTGGAGAGTGAAGCAAGCCTCCATTCTTCTGCTAGCACCTTCTCCACCTCCTCCAGCACAGTCTCGGCTGCCCCACCTGTGGTCAGCGTCTCCTCCAGTCTGAGCAGCGTCAGCAGCCTGGGCCTGAGCCTCAGCAGCAACTCCACAGTGACAGCCTCCACGCGCAGCTCTGTGGCCACGTCATCAGGTGCTGGGGGAGGGGGGCTGCTGGGCAGGGGGGAGGGGGAGACGCTGATCTGGTACTGGGGAGGGCTGCTGGGCGGGGAGGGCAAGAAGCTGATCTGGTACTGGGGAGGGCTGCCTGTGGGGAGGCGAGAAGCTGATCTGGTACTGCGGGCGAAGCTGATCTGGTACTGGGGGGGGGGGGGAAGCTGATCTGATCAGTGTTTGTTTCACTGTGTAACTGTGTTTTCCTCCTTCAGGAAAAGCCCCTCCCAACCTCCCTCCTGGAGTTCCACCATTGTTGCCTAATCCGTACATCATGGCTCCAGGGCTCTTACATGCCTATCCGGTGAGTGGGCTCTGGGGAGCCGGCTGCAGAGGTGCAGCATGCCAGTAGATCCTTCCTAGCTCTCTCTGTAGCTAGCAAGGAGGGACAGTGCATGCCAGAAGAATCAGAGTTGGTACCAGATGCAGTCAAGCAGACACCACCTGGTTGAACTTGCAACATAAAACTCTTACAAAAGCTCATCAGTAGGGCTCAGCTGGGTGGGAGGCCCCTTGCTGGGCTGCGGGAGGGAGCAATGGTCTGTGTGCAGGGGTAAGTGTCACTTGGTGGAGATGACTGCGGGGGTGTTCTCGGTGGAGGACTCTGTCAGAGCTGCTAACCTCCAGCACGCAGGGCGTGTGCAGACACTCCCCACCCCCGGTTTCCAGCCTGTTCACCCAGCAGCACCGATTGATCCAAGGTCCCTGGGAGCGGAGGTTTGGAGCAGTGCCAGCTCCTTGGTGGGTTAACGTGCAAACAGCTGGAACGGGAAGTGGGCAGCAGTGGGGCACTAGGACTTACCACAGAGCTTTCTCCGTACGGTAGAGAAGCGGGATCCCTGGAGCACTGATTGCAGTGCCTGTACTGGAGAATTGTCCCAAGAGCTGGGGACCAGGGTGACGGACTGAACCAAAGATCTTAGCTGGAGTGTTCAGCTTTTCCATACCAGCCACTCCTGTCGGGTGGCTGTGAGGTGCCCTCTCGGCCAAGAGCCTACAATCCTAGCTGTGTGGTAGAAGCGCGCGCACGGGTGTGTGAGAAAAACTAGAGAAGTTGCAGATTTGCCTATAGAACTTCTGCAAACTACTTACAAGCAGGGATTGTCCCACTGATATTTGATGAGCCCTAGAATCCCATGTGGCACCACATCGCACATCAGCGAACTAGAGATCTTTGACCAGGTCCCGTAGCAGTTTCTCTCTTTCCAGTCGCTCTGTCTCTTGTTGTCATGGGGGGGGCTGGTCTTCATCCTTGGTCAGATGATTATATGGACGTGGTTATTCAGATCTGCCTTGGCTACTTGGTAACGAGCTGTAAGATTTGTGTACCTAACGCAATCTCCTGCTCCTTTCTTAGCCGCAAGTGTATGGTTATGACGACTTGCAGATGCTTCAGACGAGATTCCCATTGGTGAGTACGTAAAATAAGATCTGTAAGGCGCTTCTCTAATCCTAGCAGCTGGCCTGCATCTCTGGACTTAACCAGTGAATCCAGACAGGCATGCCAGGTTGTAAGGTATTTGTGAGAGACTAGCAAAATGGGATTCTGTCTGTATACAGCTGTGGTGCTTTCTGTAGAGGTCACTCTACTCAATTTGATCAGTTCAGCTCCTCCACATGTTCTTCGGGCACTTGGGAACCAGTAGCATTAATTATATGGCCAGCAGTGATGACTGAGACGGTAGGTTTCTGAAGCCGAGTCCGAACAAGCAGAGCTCTGCTCACTGTGAGCGGCGGATGGTGCTGACTGTCTCCAGAGACAGGGTACTGCTTGCCCCAGGGATGTGGCACATGTCTGCAGAAGGGAAGTTGTTCTTGTTCCCGAGGCTGTGATGCTGCAGGTACAGTCCTGGACCTTTAAAGAGCATGGATACCAGTAGACCCTTTCTAGCTCTTCTAATGGCCAGACGGGGATGGTAAATGCAAGAGAAAATCCGGAGTTGCTACCAGATACGATCAGCCTACCATGTGACTGATTTGAACTGCATTACTCCAACACACTGGGCTGTTGCAGCCTGGAAATCCTCTTTCTCCCAGAGGCCCACCTTTGTAACAGCATGTAGCTCATTGCGCTTTCTCCATGTCTCTTTCAGGATTATTACAGCATCCCATTCCCTACCCCCACCACCCCGCTGACTGGAAGAGACGGCAGCCTGAGCAGCAATCCGTATTCTGGTAGGAGAGAGGCCCTCGGCCCTCGTGTTCGGGGTGGCTTGGCTGTAGTGTGAGCCCTGGGCAGAGTTTTCTTCCGAAAGCAAAATCTCCATGTGCATGAGGTTTTAACACTGCACCTGGAAGTAGCCAAGCAGGGCAGCTCTTAGATCCCAATGCTCCACGTGGCAGGCTCTGCTGGAGCCTCTCCGACTGCAGCACTCCAGCTCAGCCTGGTGTGTTTCTCCCAATGAGTGTGTGGCATTTCCTGTGCTTTGCTCACCCTGCACTTAACCTGCCGTGCTAGGGAAGGGCTTTGACACCAGCCATTTGTTTCTGAGCCGACTCGAACTCCTGCTGTTCATTGTAGCTTCCTGTGCACTGCCCTGCTGGGACTAGCACTGTGCGGTTCTATCCTCGGGAGTGTGGGGTGGCTGGCGGAGCAGGCACGACCCATGGCTTGCGGTGGTTAGCCAGCAGAGTGGCTTTATTGGTTCCATTTGGTTCCTCTGACAATCCCGTTTCTGGTGTGACCATGACCGGACACTTCATTGCAGGAAAATATCGAGAGGGATCCATTGAGCAGGCAGCTGAAGAGCTGCCTGTCTGGCTTGGCAAAGCAGCGTCTAAGCAGGGGAAGGTGCACGTGGCAGATACTTGGAGGGGGTAGAACACGGGGAGGCAACCTATGGCACGTGTGCCGAAGGCGGCATGTGAGCTGATTTTCAGTGGCACTAACACTGCCCAGGTCCCGGGGGGCTCTGCAGTTTAATGTAATTTTAAATGAAGCTTCTTAAACATTTGAAAAACCTGATTTACTTTACATACAACAATAGTTTAGTTCTATATTATAGACTTATAGAAATAGACCCTCTAAAAACGTTAAAATGTATGACCGGCACACGAAACCTTAAATCCGAGTGACTCAATGAAGACTCGGCCCAGCACTTCTGAAGGGTTGCCGACCCCTGGGGTAGAAACACAGGAGGGACAGGAATGCTGAGAAGTAACAGCATGAAATTCAGGCTGAAGAGCTGGAAAATCAGCTCCTTTTGGCCGTGGGGAGTGTCCCAAGGGAAGAGTCGGGTGGGGCATTTCAGATCTTGACTGGGCACCACACTAGCAAATGCACCCTAGGGGCCGGGCCGGAGCTGGAATTAGGAGGGCCCACCTCGCCTGAAAGGGGCTTTCTGTCCCACCTCCAGCACTGAGGCCTGCAGTTCGCTCCTTAGCCGCTCCTCTTTGCTTTCCTGTGCGTCGCTTCTCCTCCTACTTCAGGCAGGAAGGGCTTTGGACCAGCCCGCTGGGCTCAGAATCCCAGCCCCAGGCTGGTGGGCTGCCACATGCATAATTTGCCACGTTAGCACTGGAGCCATAATTGGCGTTTGTGGTTGTCCTGGAGCTGGCTGTCAGCAGAAGTCACTGCCTTACTGTGTGCACTCTGAATGGGGAGAGTGTTTGCAGGGAAGAGCGAGCAGGTGCTCTTAAAGAAATGCAAATGGAGGCTTCCCAGACCCCTCGGCCTGCGCCCAGTCTGCAGGGCCAGCTGCTGGCAGGAGCAGAGGAAGTGATATTTGCAAGTATTCTCTGCAGGTCATTGGGCCCCTGCAAGGTTCTGGGTCTCTGCCATGACATGGAGAGGAAAGAGGTGTGAGCAGCACTGTAAAAAGAAACTATTCACATCTTCAGCTAGTCAGTATCTGACTCCCACGTTCAGTGAGATCCGAGCACCGGGCAGCTACTGGCTGATGGGGCAGGGCTCTTAGGGGATGTCTACACTGCACCTCAGACACCCACTAAGGGGCCGTTTAACAGTGGTGAGATGCTTGGGCTGCAGCCTGAGCTCTGAGACCCTCCCACCTTGCAAGGGCCTGGGGCCCGGGCCTACACTGCCGTTAAACAGCCCCTGAGCCTGAGCCCCGCAGGCCCCCAGCGTACACCTACCCTTGTAGCTTGGGGTCGCTAGTGAGCTGCTGCTTTGTCCTGGGTGTGCTCCAAGCCATAAACTGCGGAACTCTACTTGTGAGATCCTGGTGCGTCTGGCGCTCGGGCTGCGAGTGGGGCCTGTAGGAGTCTCTCAGACAAACCCCAGTGTGGGTGGGTCTCGCTCCCCTGGGCAGGGGCTGCAGGGTGAAGGCCATAGGCTGCTATAAGAGCTTGTTGAAGCACTTTGGCTGGCTCTGCAGCTGTCACTCTGTGACCCTGGGCAAGCCAGCTCCCCGCCCTGAGCCTTGCTCACCTGTCCCCCATGGGGGGTTGAGGCCGGTTGTTGGCAGAGTTCTGTGAGATCCTTGTGGAAGGTGACCAGTGCAAAGCAGTCGCTCACGTGTCTGTCACTCAGCCCGGCGGCCTCGTTCCCACCCGTCTCCCTCCCCGCTCCAGGTGACCTCACGAAGTTCGGCCGAGGCGACGCCTCCTCCCCTGCTCCAGCAACAACTTTGGCCCAGCCTCAGCAGAGCCAGACGCAGACGCACCATACCACGCAGCAGACGTTCCTGAACCCAGCTCTGCCTCCGGGCTACAGTTACACCAGTCTGCCATACTACACAGGGGTACCAGGGCTCCCCAGCACCTTCCAGTATGGGCCCGCCGTGTTCCCTGTGAGTGCTCCCCCTTCCCATGCCTCAGGGGCGGGGGGGAGACAGGGCGTAGGAGCCTGGCTGGCCCCGTGCTCACCATCCTGGCCCCTTCCTTTCTCTAGGTCGCTCCTACCTCTTCCAAGCAGCATGGTGTGAATGTCAGCGTCAACGCATCAGCAACCCCTTTCCAGCAGCCCAGCGGCTATGGCTCTCATGGATACAACACTGGTAAGAGACGTTCGGTGGCCAGTCAGTCGGTACGTCTGTAACGTGTGGAGGGTTGTCGGGGGTCACAGGAGAGGAAACGGGCAATTGACCTGGGCTGGAACCAGCTAGTCCACTGAGTCTGCCTGCTCTGGGCTGTCACAAACGATGCCTTTTGGCATTGGGTCTCTCCGGGCTGCTGTTGGAAACAAAGTGCTGCTGCAGTCTGGGCAAACACCACTTTCAATCCCAGGCCGGGAGATCCATCAAAAATCATCCTGGTGTCGGACTGTGCCCAACGTTCCTGGGACCGACTTCAAGAGCCCCCGGGCTAGAATGGCCGCTTATCCAGGGGCGTTTACACCTCATAGGGAGGGCACCTGCTGGCTAATTAGAAGCAGTGCTGTGGAGCCCTGGGTTGAGGGGCGACTCGCCTGTGAAGATGCTGGGATGTCCTCTCTGTTTATGTACAGACACCTTGTTCTCGGTGGATTGCCCGCGGGTGAGTGAGAAGAGTGAGGGCCCAGAGTGCTTCCTGGGAAGGACTTACAAGATATTCACATGCGGCTCTAGAGGGGTGGCCAGGACCCCCAGCACTCTGAGTCAAGCTTGGGTGAATTCTTCTTGTTCTCCCGACTGTCTGTGACCTCTAGCCTGGAGGGCAGACAGATGTACAGCCCTTCAGAGCTGCTGCAGGATTTAGCCATCTGCTGTGTGACATAGCTGATGTTTCTCTTTCCCATCTGCAGCAGCATCGAGAGCGGACTCGAGGAAAGACAGTAGCCCTGATGCACCCTTGTACAGCATATTGATTCTTCTTGACCGGCCCAGCCAGATCCCTGAGTTAGTTTGTATGGGATGCATGGAGCACTGCGCACCCTTCCGGAGAGTCACGTGCTGGATTGCTGGCTCCCTAAGCATCGCTCTCATAGACTGATAGCATTTAAAGCTAGCAGGGACCATTCAATCATTTAGTCTGACCTCCTGTATGTGTCACAGGCCTGAGAATTTCACCCACATACCCCTGTAGTGAGTCCGATCACTTGTTTGGCTAAAGCGCATAATCCTGAAAGGCAGCCAGTCTTAGTCTGCAGGCATCGGGAGATGGACAATCCACCCCTTCCCTTGGCAGTTAGTTCAGGGATTAACCATTGGAACGAGAAAAACTTGGGCCTAATGTCTAAATTACATTGGTCTGGCTTCAGCTTCCAGCCATTGGTTCTTGTTCTGTTGCCTCTGCTAGATTGAAGAGCCCTTCGCTACTTGGGATTTTCTCCCCGTGAAGGTCCACACGCACTATCAATCACCCCTTGATCTTTTGGATGAACTGAACAGATCAAACTCTTGGAGTTGCTCACTGCAGGGCGTTTTCTTCAGCCCTCAAATCATTTTAGGGGCTCTGCACCTTCTCCATGTTTTCAGCTTCCTTTTGAAACGTGTGCGCGAGAACCAGATGTGCTATTCCAACATCGAGCTCGTCCATGGAGTACAGAGGTAAAATCACCTCCTTTCTCCTTAAGTCCGAGGATGGCATCTGCCCTTTTTTGCCACAGCATCGCACTGGGTGCTCGCATTCAGTTGCTTGGCTGCTATCAGTCACTACCTCCGAGAGACAGCCCCCCGATCTGTAGGGAATTACTTGTTCCTAGATGTATAATTTTCTATTCAAACCCATTTTATTCGAATGGCCCAGCTTACCAAACAATCTGGATTGCACTGTCTGACTGCCCTGGCCTCCTCATTGTTTATCACTCTGCCGGTCTCTGTTTCATCATCGGTGACTTTATATTTGTTTCCAGATCACTGGTGAAAATGTTGAACAGGGGCCGACTTAGTAGTTGTCAATGGGTGTTTGAGATGTCAGCCAGTTGTTAATCCATGTAACGTGTATCCCACGGGTATGGTGCAGAGCCAGTTTTTCCATGAGAAAGTCGTGGGGCACTAAGTCAGACACCTTCCAAAAGTGTTACATCTGTGCACTACCTTTATCGCCCGACCTGGGAGTCTCAAGGAAGTAAAGCTAGTTTGACAAGACCTATTTTCTGTAAAATCAGGTTGACTGGCATGAATTATATTCCTGTCCTTGAATTCCTTTTATCAATTGAATCCCGTATCAGCTTTTCCATTATTCTGTCTGCGATTGATGTCAGGGTGCCTGGCCTGTAGTTACCCAGGTCATCCTGCTTGTCTTTTCTTGTTTTAATGTTGGCACAATAGTCGCATTCTCCCAGTCGTCTGGTTTTTCTCTAAGATTTCTGCACGTGTGTTGGCAGGCTGGGCTTTGGCTGACACCAGACAGTAGGTGCTGTCTCCGCCGGGCTTTGACAAATGGCAGGTGTCTCTAGTGTTTGTGCACAGCATCAGGGTGAGGCGGCCTAGCTGGTCTGTGTCCCCCACCATGACCTGTAAATCAGAGTAATTCTTGCTGCTCTGCTGGCCTGGTGAGTCGCTGACCCTGCCCTGGCCTTTGCAGCCTGTCCTTGGTGCACTGGAGGTGGGAAATGCACAGGCCACTCTTCTTACTGCCAAGGTCAGCACTTAAGGCCAGGGGACTTCTCAGCAGCCAGGAACCTAGATCCATTTCTGCCCCAGGCCACTCTTAGTTGGCAGCCCACTGTCATCTCTCTTCCCCCAAGACCCTGAGCGACAGCACCTGTTGCTCTGTGCCGAAGTCTGCACCTGGCATGTAGTTTGCTGGGAAGGTGCGAGCTGAAGTGAAATCTCCACCCATCTGGTGAAGGGGCGGGTGGGTGCGCTCAGTCCCCACGAACGTTGCGTACAAACCAAGGGCTTTAGCTAGCACTGGGCCCGGGTCTGCGTTAGACTCGGCCTGTGGTTACTAAGGGCTGTCCTGCCCTTTCTGTGCCTTGTAGGGGCGGGAACGTGCTTCACCCCTGCTGCCCCCAGCATGCTATGGCCACAGCCCCCTGCTCTCAGCCCCACCTCCTTGGTTGCGAAGCCCTGGCTAGTTCAGGAGATGGGGAAATGTTCCATCCCTTCATTGTGGCAGCCAGGAGATCCTGGAAACGCGGGGCTAGAAGGGACTTCAAGAAGTAACCAAGTCCCGCCCCTGAGCTGAAGCAGGCCCAAGTAAACCTGGACTAGCCAAGACTGGTGTTTGTCCAACCTGTTCTTAAACCTCCTCCCTCGGACGCTTATGACGGCGCTTAACTCCCCTGAGAGCTAGGCAGGTTTTCCTGATCTCACCTACATCTCCCTTGCTGCAGATTGAGCCGTTACTTGTTATCCTACCTCCTGTGGCCGTGGAGAGCAATTGATCATTGTCCTTCATGTATTCAGAGACTATCCGGTTCTTAATCACTGCACCTCTGTTGTCTTCTCTCAAGACTGAACCTGCCCAGGTTTTTAACCTTTCCTCCTAGGTCCAGTTTTCCAAACCTTCGAACATTTTTGTTGCTCTTCTCTGGACTCTCCAATTCTTCCACATCTTTTCTGAACTGGCCCCCAGAGCCGGACACAGGATCCTGCTGAGGCTTTGCCAGTGCTGAGTAGAGCTGGGACAGTGACCTCGCGTGTCTTACGTGCGACACTCCTGTTAATACGTCCCAGAGTGAGAGCAGCCTTTTTTCCACCTGCATTGCTTCATCGACTCATTCAATTTATGATCCACTTGAGTCCCCAGGTTCTTTTCAGCAGTACTAACACCTCGCCAGTTATTCCCCACTTTTAATTGGGCATTGAATTTTTTCCTTCCTAAGTGAAGGACTTTGCACTGTCTTTATTTAATTTCACCTTGTTGATTTCAGACCAACTCTCCAATTTGTCATGGTTGTTCTGCATTCCCGTCATCTCCTCCATCGTGCTCGCAGCCCCTCCCAGCTTGGTGTCACCTGCACGCTTGCTAAACAAGCTCTCCACTGCATTATCCAAGTCATTAATGAAAATATTGACTAGTACCGGTCCCAGGCCTGCCCCTGCAGGACCTCATAGATACACCCTCCCACTCTGACAGCAAACTGCTGATAACTCCTCTTTGAGGTCAGGCTTCCAACCAGCTCTGCAACCACTTTATAATAATTTTATCTAGACCACATTTCTCATTGGAGACCCAAAGAAACTGCTTTGGCAGCAAATTGTTCTGTTCTGGGAGCCAAGAGCTCCCTGTCACCCTTGCCTGATTGTCTCCTCCTTGACGGATCTTGAACATGGGGCTCGGTGCCATTGGAGCTGTTCCCTGTACCAGCATTAGCAAGGTGCGAAACGGCTCCACGCAGAAGGGCTGGGATGTGGACTGAATGCTGGTGTTGGGCCGTCTCCTCAGCACACCTCTCAGTAGTGCCGAGGCTGCCTGGCGACTGTGTAAGCTCTGCGGGCACGCCCCTGCGGAGCGTTCAGCTGTCTCGGGAGCACACAGCCCAGGGAGAGCGCACCAGTGGAACTGGAGAGATGAGGACGTGGCAGCTGGTAGAAATGGGTGGCCGCGAATGGCCAAGGTCAAAGCCCCTCTGGGGACCGTGGTCTGGAAGGACTGAGCTGTCGTGCCCTTCGTAGGAGCCGCTGCCGGGGGCCGTCTGGCAACTCACAAAGCAGAGGATTTCTTTTCCTGGTGTAATTGGGTTGAGGCAGGGGGGTGGGAGCGGGCTGGGGTGTCAGACCAGGGTATTCAAGCTGGGAATGTGACAGATTCTCCACTCTCCTGAGAAGGGGCTTCCCCCTGCTGGGCAGGGGCTCTCTCCAAACCCCACCTGGAGGGGGCGTGACTCTCCAGTGGCTGTATTCGGTGCTGTGGCTCCTTCCTGCCCAGGAGTGGCGCTGGTTCCCCTGGTAACCCCAGGGTGCCCACCCCCTGCCTGCCTGCTGACGGAGCTCCTGCCTGACGCTGCCTTTTGGATTCCTCCCTCCACAGGTGTATCAGTGACATCCAGTAACACGGGAGTGCCAGACATCTCGGGCTCAGTCTACTCCAAGACCCAGGTTGGTGTCTCGTCCATGGTCTCTGGGCAGATAGTAGCTGGGGGGGTGGGGGACGTGCCAGGCTTTGTGGGGACTGCTGGCCTGTCTGGGTGTCTGCACTGCAGCTGGCAGAGTGTCTCACTAGCTTGGCTCGAGCTAGAGCACTGCAAACCGCCGTGGACACGGCCCGAGCCGCTGCCGTCGTTGCGACGTTCACGCTGCGGTTTGTAGCCTGCTAGCTGGACTGAGACGCCTGCTCCCAGCTGCGGTGTAGACATGCCCCCTAATGCAGGGGGCTCTGTGGGGCGATTGAGGAGATCCGGCCGGGCGGGATTTGAGAGAGCGGCCGGAGGTGTTGCTTTTGGGGCTGGGAAATGTCTCCTCTCTGAAGCAGGCAGGGTGAAAGAACCTCGCCCTGCACCTGCTCACGCCGTGGCCACTGCTAGCGTGGCTCTCCCGGGCGCCCCTCACCCCCGTGGTGTCTCCTTGGCAGCAGTCCTTCGAGAAGCAGGGATTTCACACTGGAACCCCGGCAGCCTCGTTCAACCTGCCTTCAGCACTAGGCAGCGGTGGCCCTCTCAACCCCGCGACAGCCGCCGCGTACCCACCGGCGCCGTTCATGCACATCCTCACCCCGCATCAGCAGCCCCACTCGCAGATCCTCCACCACCATCTGCAGCAGGACGGCCAGGTAAGCAGCCCCCCAGCCCCCTGCCGGGTTATTTCCTAGGGCTCTCTCTCGCTCCCCTGGCCCCCCCTTCCCTTCTCATGCCCCACAGCGGACACATGCAGACACGCGGTGACATGCACACGCTCGTTCACGCCTGCACATACACACACGGCCTGTGAGAGGAAGAGGTGAGGAAGGCCCGGGGTGCACTCTGCTGGGAGGTACTCAGCGCCACCCCATTGCTGCTGGGCCGTACCAGGTACGTTCAGCCATTGCCCCTCCCCCCGGGAACATACCTGGTACGTCCTGACCTCCCCGTTCCCTGGAATGGCGGCTCCGCAGGCCAGCAGTGGAGGGGTTAATTGCCACCCCCACGATCCCGCCGTAGCTGTCAGGTCTAACCGTGGATTTCTATTGTCATAGTTTGTCCCTTTATTTTACATATCCTGGTACTGCAACAGCTTCCATATTTGCAGATGATACTGTGCTGCCAACGCCAGCAGGAGGACCAGGTAATGAACCTCTCTGAATGATAATGCCTTGCCCCCTCCCTGCCCCCGCCCCTAGGCCCCTCAGCCCCCACTCCCGTCCCACCCTGCCAGGCGAGGAGGGAGGCCCTCAGTCAGTAAGTGCACACACACTCACACCCGCGGCACACACACACGCCCGTGCTCACCCCGCCCACCCCCACCCCCCAGGTCCCTGAGCCCCAGCCCTGGCGGAGCCCTCCAGCTGCTGCTGCGTGGTGGTCTTGGACGCATTCCTGGTCTGGAGGAAGCTGCGCGGAGTGGCTCATGTGGAAGGGGGAGGCGGGGGGTCCCAGCTGGGTCGGGGGCTATGGGCTGGGGGCGCGGTGCGGGCGGCTGGGCCGTCTCTCTGGGCTAGAGCTGCAGCAGGTTGGCACCATGGCTGCCTTGTGCAGCAGAGCGACGCTCACCTGGCACGGTGAGGCTGGGGCAGCTCACCTGGAACTGGTCTCGCAGGTCTGCAGCTCGCGCCGGTGCGGGACTCCTGGGTTTCAGGGCAAGGCCGGGCTCAGGACCCCGGGGATTCTTAGGGCTTCCAGCTCCCCCCAGTAACTCTCTGCTTCCCCTCCACCCCCCCAGAGCGGCACCGGACAGCGCAGCCAGGGCAGCTCCATCCCCCAGAAATCCCAGGCCAACAAGTCCACCTACAACAGCTACAACTGGGGCGCCAACTGAGGCTGCGGCGGCCCTGCGCCCCTCGCCACTTGCTTCTGGAGGAGAAACGTACCGAAAACGACGACAACGGAACCGGGGAGGAGAGCGCCCCCTATCCCCCGGCACGGCGCCAGCAGCCCCCGGGGCAGGCCGGCCACGTGGCTCTGCATTGTGTCTGTTTTCAGCCACCTTTCCTGTTGTATGTAATATAGAATTTGTATTTTCTCTCTCTCTTTCTCTCTCTCTCTCTGCGTTCAGACTCTGAACCGTTTGCCGTAGGGGCCTTTTTTGGTTTTTACTCCTTTCTCTCCCCCCTTTCTCCCCACATCCTGCTGCCCCCTGACCCCGGTGGACCCAAAGGAGTGGAAAGCTGCAAGTCCACCTACAGCAAACCCCCTTTACTATTAGGAATAAGAACAGTCATTGATATGAACAGCATTGTCCGATGAATTAGTTGAAGTGTTTTTTGTACTGTGTTCTAAATTTAATGGATAAATGTGTCTTGTATATAAAAACGAAAACCCCACGCCGTCCTGGAGTCCTCATTTCCTCTGCACACTCCATCGCTCCCACCAGCCCCGGAGGGTATGTGGAGGGAAACCCTTTTTCTTTTCAGTTCTCCATCTGCCCCCTTCCCCACAGTGGGCCCCAGGCCAGGCCCGTCCCCTCCCCCCTTGCACGCTGTAAGTATATTCTGCTTTTGGGTTTTTTTTTGGTCTTTTTTTTCTATGCAGTCCAGATCTTGTATTTTTCAGTTGGAACTGGTCACTTCAAGTGAAGCCCCCGCGCGGGTTATTTACTAAAAGAGAATAAAGATCACGAAGTGATGTGTGTATTTTTTAATACCTACCTTCTGAGCCTTGGTCAGGATTTTTGGCACTGGGCCCTGGAGCTGGCGAGGGAAAGCAGCAGGCCGGGCCCTGGCCCAGTGTACTGATGGGTAGTGGAGGAGGCCAGGCCCGCTCTGTCTCCGGCCCTACGTGCCCCCTTTTTGTTTACACCCATGTCTCAACAGCTGCTGGCCCCCCCCTGCAGTCCCCAGGCATCTCCGCCCTTTCCAGGGCCCGCCCCTTGGTGGGCCCTGGTGCAGACGTGTTCTCCTGCCCCAGACGAAGTGGTCACTGGCTGTGAGCGGTGACACAGCAGAACTGCGCTCTCAGTAGGAGCTCTTTGCTTAGTCCCCAGCCCGAGGCTGCCTGTCTCCTGCATGCCACTGCCAGGTGGGCAGGCCTGACCCCTCCTTACTGCCCCGGCTAAGGCTGTGCAGGGGTTCTGGGCAGAATCCCCCAGGGCCATTCCCACACTGCAGGGGATGGGGCAGGAGTCTCTCCTGGGCACGGGCTGCCACCCAGTGGTGACTAATAGACTAGCTCCTGCTGACCTCCCTGCACGGGGAGGAGGGGGCTGGCTAATGTGCTGCAGAGCCCACAGCTGGGCTGGGGTTCCAAGTGCTGGGAGGGTCTCAGCTGCCCAGGCCCTCCTAGCCCCTCCCCAGTCCCAGCCTTGCCCCAGAGCACATGTCCTCCCCCTCAGCTGGCCTTTTGGGGTCCCGCCTCGCAGCGACCAGCTCTCCTCCTCTCTGACTGGGAGGCAGGAGGGGCGGGTGGGTTGTAGTCCCGCTGGAGGAACTGTCTCTGGGTTGGTAAATTGACCAGGCAATTGGTTGATCACACCTTGGTTCATAATGAAATGTACTGGAGACCAGAGAGCTAACATCAGCCAGGTTTTTTGCTAAAGTCAATCACGTAGAGCAGGAAAATGGGTTTGACCAAACCCCAGTTCCTGGGAAGCCCTTCTGTGCAGTGTGGCTCGGTTCACACACAAGCTGGAGCTACGCACTTCTGCTGGGAGCATTCGGAGGCTGATGTGACAAGTTACAGAACTTTCTACCTGCCCCTCACGGCCGACCCATCCCTTTGTTCCGTTCCCTTAACTTCCGCCTCTGTCCCTGTCTTCTCCTTGGTCTGGGGACTCGCATTCCAGGTGCTGCTCCGCTCCCTGCTTGTACCAGGGCAGAACGTTGCTCTTTACATCTTTGACAAGTTCCCTGTTTTCCAATACCAAAGCTGACAGCCACTTTGCGAAGTGCTCTGGGATTCACAGCCCTTTGGGCCCTGGAATGGTTAGAAATCCCTACACCCCATATAGCGAGCGCCGTGCTGGTGTACGGGGTGTGACGTGATCTACGTGAGCCTGGCAGATAGTGATCAACCCGCTGGGGGCAGGAGTGGCCCCTTCCCCAGTGGGGGCTTTGCAGGGGGGGGCGAGGGCCTGCCAGCAGGGCCCTACCCCAGGCCAGAGGTGCGTGTGGCAGGGGCTAGGAACATCCAGGCTGGCCCTTGGTTCCTGGAGGGGGGTGGCTCCCACCTTGTCCCCATTGTGCTGTGCAGGGCCCGTCTGCAGCAGGATCCTGTAGGTTCCAAGCTGCACCCCAGGGGGCAGTTAACCCTTACGAGGGCTCTCGGGGCCAGGTGCTCAGGGTGGCTGTTCCTGCAGCAGCAGGACTGTGCAATGGGGGGCGGGGGGCAGATGGAGTGAGGGGGGAGCTGTGGCCCTGACACCTCATTGTCTGACAGCCCCTTTACCCCAGCTTGGCTGCACCAAGGGGCTGCAGAGACACCTCCCCGCGCAGCAGCCCCGTGGCGGGCTCTGTCGAGAAGGGAAGCCGTGGCGGCTTGTCCTAGGCCCAGCGGAAGCAGGCGGGCAGGAAGTCACCCCTGCATCTTGCTGTGCTGCCCACAGAGAGCAGGGGGGGCCCTGCCTTTCTAACCCAGAGGCTGCTCAGCTCCCCACGTGCACAGCAACGGCCGAGCAAGAGCCTCTTCCGGCTCCGGCCGCCTGGCGGTGCCCGAGTCGGGGAGGGTACAGCACCAGCTGACTGTACCCACAGGGCTGGGGCTCTTCTGCAGGGTAAGGTCAGGTCAGACCCACTGCGGGGGGGGCAGAGACCCCCCCTCTGACAGCGGTACTTGGGGGAGGGCTGATCCCATGTGCTAGTTGGTGCTTTCCCCATTGGAGGGTTTATCGAGTACCCTGGGCAGCTGCTCAGGAGGTTGGGGGATGGGGACGGGGTGAGACGTGGGGGAGAGGTTACCTGGCCCCTTGGCGGCGTGTTTTGGGGGAGGCGCCGGGGGGGCAGCAGAAGGCCAAGGCTGCGCTCGCCCTGCCCCCGTAATCATAGACTGTCTTCACCCTGTCCTCATGGCTGTGCAGCTGCTCTAACTCTGTGCTGCTGGGGAGAGGGGAGGTGCTGCCTCTCGTGCAATGGGGAGTGGGGGGGGCACCTGGATGAACCCCAAAGCGCCGCATCCTGGCTACTTGTGATGGAAGGTGCCTGGCCAAATGCCCACTTGGGTGGCTCCTCTCCCCGTCCCTTGGTTCCCCGGAAGCTGGGGAGGGTGCATCCCTGCCCTATACAGCTGGCTTCAACGGGCCCATTTAAGACATGTTGCCCGGCTCACCATCGGACAGTTCAACCCAAACCTCCGGCCTCTCGCTGCTCCCCAGGAGGAGCAAGGAACAAACTCAGCTGCCCTCTGCACACATCCGGCTGGGTCCAGCACCCGGCTGCACGCAGACAGGACCCGTTCACTTGGGGTCCCATGTGCAGGTAGAAATGCAGCAGGGTCTGGGTAACTGGTGCCTGTCGGGCTGTGGGGTCTGGGCAGCCAATGCCCATGGCATCTGGGTGGCTGGTGCCCATCAGGCCGTGGGGGTCCAGGCTGCAAACTTGCAGCAGAATAAAATCCCTGTGATATTTATTTTTGTAGATCTCATTATAAATCTGCTGCTGCTGCTCTTTGTTTTTTTGCAAAATGTTTTTTTCTCCTTTAACAAAACCTGGCTCTGGGAGCTGAACGACCCCCCACCACCACCACCCCGTTCTCCCTGTTATCCAGCTGACGTGTTGCATCTCAGAGGTGGCTGAAGCCATCCCTGGCTAGTTTGTAAAGTGCTTCTGGATGCAGGATTCAACTGGTCTGGCTCGAGTCCTGCTCACCCAGCGCCGGGCGCTGCCTGCCCTCTCGCAGAGCCTCATCGCTCTTGCAGGCAACCAAATCCCAAAGACACTGGAGTTTGCTCAGTCCCAGCCCCACCCAGAACACGAGACAGCCGGTGCCATGCCTGGCCCCAGTCATGCGGGGGTTAAATGGCTCCCTCCCACGCCAGGGCAGGTTCTGTCTAGATGGCACCTTAAATAACTCGGTGGCTCCAAAGTGCCCGGTAATGACACGCTTGGGGGAGTGAGACTCTGGTGGGGGAGTGCCCAGGCCAGGCCCTGTCGCACAGAGACGGAGCAGGATCCAGGGAATCAACCCCCCCTTTGGCTTCTGCTTCCAACAGGTCCAGGAGGGACGCAGCAGCCCAGGGCACCCCGTGGTCGGATCATCTCCTCAGTCGCTGTCCCGGTCCGGGTGGGCGAGGCTGGGAGGCTCCGTCACTCTAGGAAGAAGCCCAGCGCATGGGGGAGCATCCCCCCAGGCTGGACATGCCGGGATTGGCTGGGGGAAGCTGACGGATCCACCTGGACCAGCTACAAGGGATCCAGCGGGATCAGCTGGGGATCCCCCAGCCGCCCCGTCGGACATGGACTTGTAGCTACCTCACCCGCTGCTGGGAATGGAGCCAGTTGCTCCCCAGACCCCCTGCCTGGGCCCTGACCAACCACAGCCTAGGAGCTGGGCCACCGCAGTCAGGCCTTGGCGAGCTGGGAGCTGTGATGGCCCGCAGGGGCCGGGGCCCTCCCCGCGTTTCCAAGTGAGGCCCCTGCAGGAGGCGTCGGCCCAGAGGGCCTTTGGCCTCCCGAGCCTCAGCCTGCAGGAGCGGATCAGGTTCTTCCAGAAGAGCTTGGCTGCAAGCGAGGAACCTGGCCCCCGGGCCCCGCAGGCCCCCAGGACCCGGGGGAGGGGGGGCCAGGAGCTGAGGCCCAGTGGCAGGGACTGGCCGCCCCGCAGGAGTGAGGACAGAGTCCCGTCTAGCGGGGGCCCAGCCCTGCGCCCCAGCAGCTCCGGGCCCCCTGCCCGGATGGAGCCAGCTGGCGAGACGCGGCCTCGCCCAGGCGGGGGCAGGGGCCGCAGCGTGGGGCCAGGCTGCTCCGTCAGGGAGCAGGTTCGCTCCTTCGAGCTGCGCTTCGGGGCGAGCCAGGCTCCCTGTGCGGCTGCTGCCCCCCGGGGCAGACAGGCAGCCGGGGGCAAGGAGCAGGAGCCACGGCCCCCCAAGAAAGGGCAACAACTCTCAGCCCTGCCAGCCAGGCTGTGCCTGCCCCAGCTGGAGCCACCGGCCCCTGAGCAGCCCCAGGGGGGCAGGAGGGCAGGAGCCAGGGCCCCAAGGCTGCCCCGGACCCCCACAGACGCCGGCAGACCCCAGGCGGCCTGGGGGGAAGGTCCAGCTGGTGAGGGGCTGCCAGGGGCCAGGCCTGCTGGGGGGCCATTCCAGAGCTACCTGCCCAGGTTCAGCCCCCTGACATCCTCCCCGCTCCCCACAGAGGGCAGGGCCCTAGAGCCGCCCCCGGCCCTGCCCCCCACCCCCTGGGGCCTGGGGGAGTCCGACGGGGACGACTCTGACTCCACAGAGTCCTCACTCACTGCCCCCAGTGAGCAGAGCCAGCCGGACGGCAGGAGCTTCGCTCTCAGGTGGGTAGCTGGGCTGGAGCCGGCCCTGGGGTCTCCCCTCCTGCTCAGTCCTGCCTGCCAGCCTGGGCCTGGGGAGCTCTCGACCCCTTTCTCTATGCTGGGGGGCCTGGCACCCTGCCGGTATTGAAGCCGGGGTAACCCAGGGTGTGCGAATGTCGCACTGAGAGCCCAGTGCCAGCCACCCTTGGCAGAGCCGGGCAGGACCCAGGGGCCAGGAGCTGAGCAGGAGGGGCAGGGAGCAGGGCTTTGCTGGGATGGGCGAGGGCCTTTGGGGGGCAGCTGGGGTTGGTGCAGGGTGCCTGAACCCTAGGGAGATAGGGGCAGTGTTGGGGGGTGCTGGGGGCAGTGTTGGGGTGCAGGTGTGGGTGCTGGGAGGCAGTGTTTGGGGGTGGGGGCAGGGTTGGTGGGTCAGGTGTGGGTGCTGGGGGCAGTGCTGGGGATGGGTGCTGGGTGCTGGGGGCAGTGCTGGAGGATGGGGATGGGTGCTGGGGGCAGTGCTGGGGATGGGGACGGGTGCTGGGGTAGGGGATGGGTGCTGGGGCAGGCGTGGGTGCTGGGGGGCAGTGCTGGGAGGTGGGGGGTGAGGGGCAGGGTTGAGTGGGGGCCGGTGTGGGTGCTGGGGCCACCATGGGGGGGGGGGGCCTGGCCGTGACGGAGTTTCTCCTGCCCGCAGCGTGGCCGAGCTGAGGGAGTTTGGCCTGGACGAGGGACACTCAGCATCTCTGAACTCCAGCCTGTCCGGCCTGTCCATGGTGTCCCTGATCCCAGCCCAAGACCTGGAGCAGCTGCTGGAGGAGGTGAAGGGCCTGGGAGATGAGAGCCAGCAGGTATGTGCTCCCCGAGGGGCACCGTCCGCCTGTCTGTCCCCCTCAGCCTGTGCACGGGACCTGTCCTGGCTGGGCCCCAGGCAGGACTGAGCCGGGTTGGGTGGGGTCAGAGTGAAGAGGCTCGGGCCAGAGCTCCATGTCGGGCTGTGTCTCCGCGTCAGGCTGGGTTTCGGCGTCGGGCTGCGTCTCCCCGTCGGGCCGGGTCTCCCCATCAGGCGAGGGCTCCGCGTCGGGCTGGGTCTCCGCGTCGGGCCGGGTCTCCGCGTCGGGCCGGTCGGGGGCTGGGGAGTTAAAGCTGATCCTTCCTGCAGCCTAGGCCCAGCTGCCAGAGGAGCAGAGGCAATGGCTGCAGCTGGTGGGGGCACGTCATTCCCCATCCCCAGCCCAGGTGCCTGGACGCAGACCGGGATGGAGGGGAGCCTTGTCCCCCCACCCCGGGCTCTGCAGAGGCCCCAGCCCCTGACTGGCCTCTCTCCCAGCAGCACCTCCAGGAGATCCAGGTGGTCGTGCTGCACAAGGACGAGGGGGCCGGGCTGGGCTTCAGCCTCGCAGGGGGCAGCGACCAGCACAAGAGGGTGACGGTGAGTGCCAGGGAGCAGCAGGGGGAGGGGGGCCTGCGACCGGCAGGGCCGGCGGGATGAGAGTGGAGGGTGGGCCTGGACTCTAGGGGCTAATGCTTCAGCTCCCTGCAGATCCACCGCGTCTTTGCCGGCGGCCTGGCCGCCCAGGAGGGCACCATCCAGCCAGGGGATGAGGTTCTCTCCATCAACGGGCACTCGCTGGCGGGCTGCAGCCATGGGGAGGCGCTGCGAACGCTGCACCGGGCCCGGACCGCCCGGCAGGCCATTGTGGTGCTGCGGAAGGCGGGAGTGGATGGGCTCCCCAACGGCTCCCTCCCAGTGCCGGGCCCGCAGCCTCCTCCATCAGCACCAGGTGAGTGACGGCCAGACAGGGCCCTGAGCTGAACGGGGAGGGGCTGGCGTCTGACGGCTCCGTCTGTCTGTCCCCCCACAGACACCATGGTGAGGCCCGTGCAGGTGGTGAAAGACGCCAATGGACTCAGATTCAGCCTGGACGGGGGACGGGGGTCGCTGCAGGGGGACAGGCCACTGACCGTCAAGAAGATCTTCCAGGGTGAGAGACCGGGGGGGCAGCGTAGGGGTCAGACAGGGCTGCCCCGCCAGGGTGGGCAGCAACTGAACCAAGCCCCCTCCGGAGGCCTCTGTGTGAAGCAGGTCTGGGGGGCTCTGGCCAGTGGGGGCATTAGAGACCCCAACCCAGCTGGCCCAGTGGCCGGCCATGGTGACTGAGGGCATGGGGGGATCGGAGCTCGCCTGGTGCTCCCTGCGCTGCCCCTGCTCCCTGAGCAGCGACCTCCTGTCTGCAGGGCTGTGGAGCTGGCAGAGAGGGAGAGGGAGAGGGAGGGAGACAGTGGCGGGGGGAGGCTGACTGGGGCAGGGGGTCGCGCTCTGCACAGGAGCAGGTCCCATCCCATCGCTGCCCTGTGGGTCCCAGTGACTATCATCAGGGAGGCCTGGCTTTACCCTCCCAGCAGCCCCGTTGGGGGAGAGGGCTCGGGGAACAAAGACCCCCATTGCAAGCGGAGAAATCCCCCTGCCCCCCCGACAGCTGGCCCTCTCCCCATGGTCCCTGCTTCATCACCCTGTCTGCATGTGGCCCCAGTGCAGCCCCTCGATCCAGGTCCCAGGGTCCAGGCGCCTCACCCTGGTGTCTCCTGCAGGGGGCCCCAAGGACCTACTGCAGCCTGGGGACGAGGTGCTCCAGATTGGGGACCGGAGCCTGCAGGGGCTGATGCGGCTGGAGGCCTGGCAGCTCATCAGGGCTCTGCCCATGGGACCCGTCCAGCTGCTTGTGAGAAAGAAGGGAAAGCCCTGACAGCCATGAGATCTGCACCCAAACTGGACTTGAGCCCCCGACAGCGCCGGCGTCTCCAGATGGCTGGGGCAGATACATGCCTCCCGCAGCGCCAGCACAGAGATGGTTTTCTCTGCGGGGGTCTTGTTTCCTGGGCCTCAGTTTCCCTCTCCATACAATGGGGAACATAATCCTGCCTTCGTCTGGCCTGTTTATATCATGAGCACTTCAGAGCAGGGACAGTTCCCATGTGACTGGGCTGCACCTGGCCCAACGGGCCCTGGTTTTGGTGGGGATCTGGCATGACGGGGCCCCTGATCTCACTCAGGGTCTGTGCCAGGCTCAGCACAAGGGGCTCTGGGCTGTGCCCAGCATTGCTCTTGGTGGGGGCCGTGCCCGGCACGTGGGGCCCCCGATCTCTCTGGGGTGAGGGCTGCGCCCGGCACGAGGGGCCCCGATGTCTCTGGGTTGGGGACTGCGCCCGGCACGAGGGGCCCCGATCTCTGTGGGGCAGGGGCCGTGCCCTGGCACGAGGGGCCCCCAATCTCTGTGGGGCAGGGGCCGTGCCCTGGCACGAGGGGCCCCCAATCTCTGTGGGGCAGGGGCCGTGCCTGGCACAAGGGCCCCCGATCTCTCTGGGGCGGGGGTGCCCGGCACGAGGGACCCCCAATCTCTGTGGGGCGGGGGTGCCCAGAACAAGGGACCCTCAATCTCTGTGGGGCGGGGGTGCCCGGCACGTGGGGCCCCCGATCTCTCTGGGGCAGGGGCGGTGCCCTGGCACGAGGGGCCCCCAATCTCTGTGGGGCGGGGGTGCCCGGCACGAGGGACCCTCAATCTCTGTGGGGCAGGGGTGCCCGGCACGAGGGGCCCCCCCACGCTGCGGGGAGGGGGTGCCCGGCACGCGGGGCCGCCGATCTCTGGGGGGCGGGGGTGCCCTAGCACGAGGGGCCCCCGATCTCTGCGGGGCGGGGGTGCCCGGCACGAGGGGCCCCCGATCTCTGCGGGCGGGGTGCTCGGCACGAGGGGCCCCCAATCTCTCTGGGGCAGGGGTGCCCGGCATGAGGGACCCCCAATATCTGCGGGGCGGGGGTGCCCGGCACGAGGGGCCCCCGATCTCTGCGGGGAGGGGGTGCCCGGCACGAGGGGCCCCGATCTCTATGGGAGGGTGCCCGGCACGAGGGGCCCCGATCTCTGCGGGGCGGTGCCTGGCACGAGGGGCCCCGATCTCTGCGGGCGGGGTGCCCGGCACAAGGGCCCCCGATCTCTCTGGGGCCGGGGTGCCCGGCACGAGGGACCCCCGATCTCTGCGGGCGGGGTGCCCGGCACGAGGGGGCCCCGATCTCTATGGGGCGGGGTGCCCGGCACGAGGCCCCGATCTCTGCGGGCGGTGCCCGGCACGAGGCCCCGATCTCTGCGGGCGGGGTGCCCGGCACGAGGGGCCCCCGATCTCCGCGGGGCGGGGGTGCCTGGCACGAGGGGCCCCCGATCTCCGCGGGGCGGGGGTGCCCGGCACGAGGGGCCCCCGATCTCTGCGGGGCGGGGGTGCCCGGCACGAGGGGCCCCCGATCTCTGCGGGGCGGGGGTGCCCGGCACGAGGGGCCCCCGATCTCCGCGGGGCGGGGGTGCCTGGCACGAGGGGCCCCCGATCTCTCTGGAGCGGGGGTGCCCGGCACGAGGGGCCCCCGATCTCTGCGGGGCGGGGGTGCCCTGGCGGGGGAGGGGTGAGACAAGGCAGAACAATGGGATCTGTGTCTGTTACAAGTTGTTACTTGTATTGTTTATGCTAATTTCCGACGGGCGGGGCGGGAATCCCGCGTGTCCCAGTCTGACCCTCCCCCTGCGACCCAAACACAACAACGGGAGGGGCGGGGCCACACAGCTGCGCAGAAAAAGCCCACAACGTTTTACGACTCTTGCGTGATTTGCTTTACGGCGGCACAGGCTGCCTCGGTTTACGGTAGAAGAGAGAGATAGAGCGAGGCTCACGACAGTGGCCTTGGTTTTCGGCGGCGAGGCGGACGTAGCAGTACGACGTGGGAGGTTTCGCTTTACGGCCGCGCGCCCGAGGATTGTGGGAAGTCGCCAGAGCGTCGGGCTGGTGTCGCTTTACGGCGGCGCGGCACCAATCGGGCCTGGCTTGACGTGCGCAAGGGGAAGTTGCGGCGGCGGCCGCGCTTTGCGGTAGAGGCGGGGGCGCGACAGAGGGGCCGTCTGGCTTTACGGCAGTAGCGGGATGAGCCTTTACGAGCTGTTCCGGGGGTTCTTCGGCTTCCCCCGGGGCCGCAGGTTCGAGACCAGACCCGCCCCCCTGGGGCTGGGCTCGACTCCCCTCCCCGAGCCTAGAAACCCCCCGGGGCTCCCCTCCCCGCCCGAGCCTAGCAACCCCGGGCCCAGTGCCCCCGGGTCCAGTGCCTCTTGCTGGGCCTGGCCCCGCCCGAGCCCAGCAAGTCCTCCCCTTGGACCTGTCTCCACCCCCCCGAGCCCAGCACATCCCCCCTAGCCTGAGCCCCCAGCAACCCCTGGGCTGGCCCCCAGTCCTCAGCCAGGGCCTGGCCCCTCCCCCACAGGCTTGGACCCTGCGTCGTCCCCCGGCCTGAACCTGGCACCCCCCGCACTGCCCCGTCCTGGGTCTCGCCCCTTCCCCACTGGGCCCGAGCCCAACACCCCATCCATCTCTCCAGGGCCCAGCACAGTTTGTGCCCCCGCCCATGTCCCCTGACCAGGCTCCGCTGCCTGGACTCTCCCCCTTTTTCCCCGGTCTTGGCCCCCCAAGCCTGGCCCCAACCCCACTTGGCCCCTCCTCATCGCCCGGGGCCCAGCCCGATCCTAGCACCCCTCCCTCCCTCTCTCTCCCCCCAGGCCCAAGTCTGGCACCTCTCCCCCACGGTGGCCATGTCGTGGTGCTGGGCAAGGCCCCCTGAGGTGGTCCCGGCTCGGGGGTGGGACATTCCCCCAGGGGGTGGGGGGCCTTCCCCTCAAATGCTGATGTGCTTTGCCAAGACTCCTCTCCCCCCCCATAGGCCCCAAGACCCCTTCTTTGGGGGCATCACCCGGGATGAAGATGAGGAGGACGACTATGACGAAGACGGGGGCCCCTCATTTGGGGTGCACCCCAACGAGGACTTTGGGTTCAGCTTCGGCGGAATGCGCTTCCATGACAACTTCGGCTTTGACGAGCTTTTCCATGACTTTAACGAGCTCTTCAACGAGATGGGGGCCTGGACCCTGCCCTGCCAGCCCTTCGGTAGGGTGCTGTGCCGGGCCGGGAGCGGTGCCGGGATCCGCCGGGGGGGCGGGGAGGGTGCTGCTGGGTCTTTCCCTGTGTGGGGCTGGTATTGGCTCTGAGCAGACAGCTCCATTGCCCGTGGTTTCTCTAGCCCCTGCTGTTTGATTGGCATCATCTGCTGGAGAGAGCACCTAGAGAGTCAGGATTGAGGGGCGCCAGCAGCCCTGGGGTGGGGGTAGCCCAGGGTTGGGACAGCAGCACGGGGGGGGGATACACGTCATGGCTGAGGGCTGTTAGTAGAACAGGGGTGTGATGTGCTGCTTTCCCTCTCTGCTCCCTAGAGCTTCCTGGCACAGAGGCCGCCCCACCTGCCTCGGGCCACCTGAGTGAGGAGCAGAAACGGCAGGCGCTGCGGGACTCGATGCTCAAATACCCGGACAGTCACCAGCCCAGGAGCTCTGCAGAGGGCCAGGTGCCTGGGAGGGACTTGGGGGACAGTGTGCGCCCGGCAGCCCCAGGCATGAGGCCTTGGCGGCCGTTTGCTGGGGTGAGTGAACACACGGGAGCCTTCTCATCTGAGTCTCGCAGCAGCCATCTCTCTCATTGCTGGCATGGCAGGGGCACTGCACTCGCTCTCTGTCGGTACCTCCTCAGGGATAGCAGGGGTCCTCCTGGCAGGTGCTGGCACAAGCTGGTGGGCATAGGCCCCACCAGAAAGCCAGACAGGTCTGTAACAAGCCATCAGAGGCCCCATCACTTGCCCTGTTTGCCACTGTAATGCCCCCACCGTCCATTAACTGGCTCTTTGCTTTCCGTCCTAGCTGGGAGAGATGCATCCGGCTCCCACAAGTGCCAGAGAGGACAAAGGTCAGTGCCTATCGGGTCTGGAGGCAGCTTGTGCCCTGGGGGGATTGCATGAGGATCTGAGCTTTGTGGGGAGGGTGCAGCTGGGACTGCCAGGCTGTGCTGGCAGTGGTAGGTGCTGTTCTGGAGCTCCCTGGACTGGGAGGGGGCGCCGGGGCCCTGAGACTCGAGCTCCTGCTGCTCCGTCTGGGGTGGGTGCCCCAGCAGGTGGCTTGGCACACGAGACACATCTTGGAGTCACCGCTGCAGAGCCCCACTCTCTCCTGGGCCCTTCCCAGGATGGGGTCCCTGAGCTCCTGGAGGGAGGCGCTTTGTGCCCCTGCCTCATGCATTTCCATCCTCTGCACAGATCTGGATTCCCGAGTCTCCTCGGAGGGGCTGGAGACCGTCCTGAGACCGGGCGAGCCAAAGGCCCACTCTTATTTCCAGAGCGTGTCCGTCACCACGGTGACGGGGCCTGATGGGGTGAGTGCTGCACGGCCAGGCATCAAGGGGGCGACTCCTCGGGGCTGTGGCGGGAAGGGCCGTCTCCTCCTCTCTCACTGGGGGCTCGCACACGTGGGCCTGGGAGCGGGGCGTGTTCGGTGGCAGGTGCTCGTTGTGGCTGGGAAAGTCCCTGGCCCTCGGCTCAGCCACAGTGCCCACCCCGCACTGCCTGCTATGCCTCGTGGCTGCCGGTGACTTGGGCTCCCATGGGTGGGGCTGGGAGGGGCCAGGGCTGCTCCGGGCTGGATGTGACGAGTGCCTGCCGTCCTGTCCTCAGACGGTGGAGGAGCGTCGGACGGTGCAGGACAGCCAGGGGCGCAGAGAGACCGTCGTTACCCGCCGCAGAGGGGATCAGACCCTTGTCACCACCATCCCGGAGGGCGGGCAGGGCAAGGACCCTCGGGAGGAGGACACCATCCCGGAGGATGGTGAGTGTGGGCCCGGGGCTGGGCTCTGCCGCTGGCTGGGCCTGGGGGCGGGTGGTGATTGGAGCCAGTGGGGGAGTCAGGGCAGGGTTATTGGGGACTGTCTGTGAGCACTCGGCTCCACTGACCCTTCCTTCTGCTCTCCAGGGGAGCTGGCGCAGTTTGTGGGCGACTGGCAGCAGCAGGGGGGGCTCCGCACTCCAAACCTGGGCAACCCCTTCTCCTTCCTGGAGACCTTCTTCCGTGGCTGGTTCTCAAGCCGATAGCCCTGGCCTCCCTAGGAGCATCCCTGGGAATCCCCGTACGTAACCCTGGTGGGCAGTGCCAGGATGCCGGGCACAGGCGTCTCTCCAGCCTGCAGTGCAGAGGACTCTGCATTTTCAGCCTTCCCTTGCTGGCTGCCAGGGGAGATGGGGTGACCCTGCCTCCAGCTGCATTGAGCCTTGGCTGGCTGCCAGGCAGCAGGGTGACCGGTGGAGACACATTCCTGAGCTGGGCACTGCCTGCTGCAGTGATCTGGGGAGGGAGCTCGGGGCTCCTGGATTCAGCCCCCTGAGGGCTAGGGCTCGGCTGGCAGATGGTTGAGCCTGAAGGCCAGCTCCTCAAGGCCTGGGCCCAGGCAGTGGCAGCCACTTGGGGGCTCTCAGACGGGGCAGGAATGAGGCCCCACCTGCACTTGGGATGGGACAGCAGCAGCAGGCTCAGGGCTGGGGCGTTGATAGTTCATCTGGTCTGACAGGTGGGGCCTGGCTGGCTGGCAGCTCTGCCCCATTGCAAGCCTGGCAGGCGCTCACTCGTTCCCCTGGCCTCTCTTCCGGGTCTGCTGATGGGGGCGGGCGGGGGTGGGGCACTCTCACTCCAGCTGCCCTGTATTGCAGGCGTGTCTGGAGCCCAGCAGCGAAACCCGAGGCTACACCAGGCCCTGGTGCCCTGTGCCGGACGGGCTGCCTGCTTTCCAGGGGCTCACTGAGCTGCCGTACAGGGGGGCCGTGTACGTGCAGAGGAATAAAGTCTATTTCTGCTACAAGTGTGATGTGAGCTGTCTGGGAGCGCCTGGTGCCCCTCTGTGCCCAGTCCTGGGTGCTGGGGGGGGGTTGGCACCTCCCCTCCCATCTGCAGCCACTGGCGGGAATGAGAGGGGGTTGGTGGCCTGTCCTGGAGGTGATGGGCATGCACCAGCTCTGAGGGCTGTGTGGTGCTGGGATAATGGAGACCCCTTAGCCAGGTAGCACTGAGCCTGGGGCGAGGGCACGGCACTTGATGGGGGGAGCGCGGCTGCTCTGGGACAGAGCTCAAGCTTACCCCAGCTGCTGGAGCATCCCCTGAGGGGGGGAGAACCCTTGGCCCAGAGGCGACCACTCCTGTGGCAAAAGGCTCTGGGGCATTGCTGGCAGGGCCTGGCCACCCTGGCTCTGCCCTCCTGCCTGCACGGCTCTGTCCTGTGCCAGCTGGTTACACGTACCCTGGTCTGCTAATGCCTCCCCATGGCCCTTCGCAAGCGCTGGGACTGGGACTGGTCCGAGGCCAGTTTGCCGAGCCGCCTGCCTGGCACGCTGCAGTCAGGGCAGTGACAAGCTGTGGGGGCTGTGGGTCAGGAATGAGGGGCCCCCGCAATGTGGTGGGAGCCTACACAGTGCTGGGGTGAGCAGGGGAACAGTGAGGTGGCCGGGGCGGTTGGAGGGGGGAGGGTGCTGCCTTTCCCAAGCTGTCCCCACCCCAGGCGCATAGTGGGGCTTCTCTCTCTCTGTCCCAGCACCCTGTGTAGGTAAGGGTGGGGCGCCCACAGGTGCCCAGGAACCCGGCTGATTTCGCTGCAGAGGCAGGGAGTCCGAGACACGTCCCAATGAGCAGCGGAGAGGAGCCAGCTGGAACCCTGGTGCCTGAAGTCTGACCTCATGCCATGAGGCGCTAAGCATCCTGGGTACTGCTATGCAAATTGCCTCGGGGGGGGCATGGAGCTGAGAGCCAGCCTGTGCGGAGACCATGCTGCCCACCCTGCTGGGGTCACTGGGCAGTTCAGGCTGCTGCAGCCCCTCTCCTCTGCCCCAAAACAAAGGTGACGGCAGGTGCCCCCACCCTAGGCTGCTCCCAGCTGGGAGCCCTGAGGCTGGGCTGAACTGGCATGAAATGGGGCCAACGGCAGCCACGTGGGGCCACAGCTCCCAGCATGTGAACCTCCAGGGGCCGGAGCCCTTTGCCCCTGGGACCATGGTCACCTTCCCGCATGGCCCAGGCTGTGAGAACTGGAGAGGAAGAGATGCCCCTGTGCGCTGACTGGGTCAGCCTCCAGCATCTGTCTGTCACACTGGCTCCCGGGGTCTGCTCCAATACAGGTCCCCCCGGGGTGTGTGCTGGTCTGCTCCCCGCCTCCCCCCAGCCATGCCCCTTGCCCTGCGGGGGCTGGGAGTCGGGCAGATCAGCTCCCTGTCCCTGTGGTTCTTCAGGCAGGTGATGGGCACAGAGCTGCTGATGCTGGGCATCATGAATGCAGGAACAAGGGCATCCCCCGGGGGCTGTGGGGTGGCTGGTTTTGGCTCGTGTCCTCCCCATGGGCTCCTGCTGCGGCTGCACCAGCCCTGGGACTTCAGGCTGTGACTCCATATACGTGGCAGGCTGGGGCACCCAGGTCTTCGGGGGGGTGAAGGCAAAACCCCTCTGGCTGGTGGGGGAGCTCCGGGCACCAGGCCAGCCCCAAGGGCCCAGCCTGGCGCTGGTGCTGAGCTGGCAGCTGGAGGAGAGGGGAGAGTGAAAACTCCCTGGGCACCATCTCCTTGGCAGAAGCCTGGGTGGGGCCGGCAGAGGGAAGATTCCTGCCTAGTTCCCTTTAGCTGGTCAGAGGGAGCTCGAGCCCCATGGAGGGGGAGGGGGGCATGTCTCTGGGCTCTGCGCTGAGCCCTTCAGCCGACAGGAAATGTAACCAACTCCGGTGGCAGCTCCTGTGGTGGGCTGGGCTGCTGGCCAGGGCATGTTCCCTGCTCTCCAGCAGCTGCCACCCCCTCCTGCATCCCCCTGCCTGTCCTCAAACACAGCCCTGGCTCGGGAGCACCCGCCCCCTTTCATTTACCCCAGGAGCCCATGGTGCTGCATTGCATGGCTCTTTGCTGGGACCCAGCCCCTGCCGGCTGCACCTCGGCATTGAACTGGGCTTCAGTCTGCTCTGGTTTGCGGCATGACCCCCCCACAACGGCTGCACCAGGGCCGGGCTTTGGCCCCCAGGCCGGCCCCCCGGGCCACCCCCCTCCCCTCATCCCAGCATGTGCTCGGTGTAATGTCCTCTTCCCACCAACACCCTGGCTCCACGTGGCACGTCTGACCCGCCCCTTGCCCTGTGCGCTCTGGAGGGGGCGCCCCCAGCACGTCCAGTTGTGGGCTCTGCCCTCTACCAGCTGTTCGTGGAGTTGCCCAGGAAAAGCCCCAGCCGGGAGCAGAGATGGGCTGAGCTTTGCCATCCATCCTTGTGCAGGAGGCTGGGCCAGGCAGGGCATAGGAGGGGCAAGAAATCTTTCTGCCCTTAACACCCCCTGGGTGAAGCCTGTGCAGACGCATGTCTGAGCCGCAGTCCCTACCTGTAGCATCCTCCAGGGTCAACCTGCTGTTACAGATGGGGGGGACACACAGACAGATTGAAGGCTCCAGGTAAATCCCAAGCAGAGATGGAACAGGCTGGCTCGTGACCAGGTGAGAAGGGATCAGGGACAGCACTCTTACCCCACTGGCGACCCGAGATCCCCAGGCCTGGCAGCACTGCGGAAGGGGAGAAGTGCCCTGCTACTCTGCAAGTCAGCGCTGGGGAATTAACCAGCAGGTCCCATCCTGGCAAGAGCAACTGATGGATTCCCAGGGGCGGCTCCAGGCCCCAGCACGCCAAGCGCATGCTTGGGGCGGCAAGCCGTGGGGCGCTCTGTCAGCGCCGTGAGGGCGACAGGCAGGTTGCAATCGGCGGTTTGCCTGCGAAGGGTCCGCCGCTCCCACTGCTTCGGAGGACCTCCTGCAGGCAAACCGCCGGAGGCAGCCTGCCTGCCGTGCTTGGGGCGGCAAAATCCCTAGAGACGCCCCTGTGGAGTCCGGTGCAATTGGCACATGGTGGCTGCTCGGTGCAGGACGCTGGGGTTCCTTGGGCATCCTCACGTGTGTGGATCCAAGGGATTTCTCGGTCCTTCCCCCTTGCCGGCGGTATCAACCTGAAATGGCCAGCGGCTGGCGCTCCCGGGCTCTGAGCTGGCCACAGCACACATGCTGGTAATAATGGCATCAGTAACTGTTGTTAGGGACACAGCAGAAGTTCTGCTCCTGCACATCAGAAAATCGCCAGAGGACACTGGGGGGGAGGGGGCTGGTTTAGTGCACTAGGGCTGGTAGAAGAGGGCTGGGGGGGTTGCCAATAGGGACGGAGGAGGAGGAGGACGGGGGGAGGCCAGGGGGCTGCAGCCTGGGATTGAGGGCAGCAGCAGGCCTGTGTAGCCAGCATTAGCCAGGCCCAGGGGGCCCCTTTAGGGGTTGGGTTTGTGGCCTGCCACTGAGCCAAGCCCCTGCCTGGGGCTCCAGGCTGGCTCAGCCTCTGCCTCCCTACAGACCCAGCTGCCCCCAGCACGGGAAGTGAAAGCCGAGGCATCTCGTCCCATCCCCGGCCCTGCCGCTGGCTGCACCCGCTATCTCCCCGCCCCACCCTTGGCAGGCTCACAGCCTGGCAGGGCGGGCAGCCAGCAAGCATGATGCTAGCATGCCCGGCCCTGTGCATTTCCTGGGGTGTGCGTGTGCCCCACTAGAGGCCGCCACTGCCCCTTGCACATGGGCTTGTTCACACACATGCCAGCTGCGGCATCCCTGGCCTTCCAGGAGCGCCCAAGAATGTGAGCTGAGCAGGGCGGGAGGCAGAAGCTGGGCCTGCCCCACTGCCCCAGACCCTGGGCTGCTTCCTCCCTAGATCCCAGTGCAGCAAACCCCAGGGGGGCTCGGCTGAACCAGGCACAGTGCAATGTGGAGCAGGGGTTGGCCCAGATTCCAGCTGGGAAGGGCCTGGAGGGAGCAGGGCAGTGGAATTCCCCTGCTGATAAATCCCTGAGCCTGCTACTCCAGGGCTCCCAGAGTCACCAGCACCTCCGGAGTTGGAGCAGTCTGGGCTGCTTAGCCTGGTCCAGGCGCTTGTAGGGATATTAAAGAAGGTACTAACGGTGATTCCCCCAAGTGACAGTGACCCCCCAGGCTCACCAAGTACAAAAATCTTTTAAGTTCTTATGTTAAAACTTGTAAGCTCCTGTCTGCAGAAAACACTGGTTGTATCTGTCCTGTGAAAGATACTCTATTACTATGGAAAACTTACAAACAAGTTAATTGACTTTGTTCTTGAAGTAAACACTGTGCTAGCCTTAAGCTGTAATTGATACAATGTAAACAAACAGACTCCCACCCTCTGTGATTACAGGGCCTGGAATCTCACAGGAATTAACACACACCCCAAAAGTGGTGGAGACAGTAAATTAAAATATGGTTAAGATATGGAATGTATGTTGATAAATGTTTAATGTATGTGAATGGTTAGGGAGGTGCCAGCCTGGAAAGGATCCATCCATCGGACCAGCAGACAACCCCCGGAGGGTAAACTGGGATCCACCCCAAACACCTGGAAGGAATGTGCCACTGTAAACAGTGTGGAGCCACCAGGAATGTGCCATCTGCTAATTAAGCCAACAACAGCAGGATGAAATGATTCCCATAAACTAACAGGAATTAATTCCTATACAAATGGACTCTAAAAACTAAGGACTTTGAGTCCCTGGTTCTGCTGCCAGCCTCCAGGAGCAGCAAGTGCATCTGACACAGACTCGGCTCCATCCTCGTGACCAAGATACCTGGCCAGTAACTTGGCATGAGCAGCGCCTAGGCTGGTAACTATAACACCTCTACAGAACCGGAATGAACGTTTGTGTCAATAAATAGATATATGGGGGTGTGTATAAGAAATAAGTAGTAATAGGAATAAGTAGTAAAACAACGTTGTTTGTTTTTATCTTTTGCCTTATTATTATATTTGCAATAAATGCAGCATCTCTGCCTTACCCCTCTTAATAAGATCCTGCTGGTTTTTATGATATTGGTATAACACGCTGAGCTGAGGTAGCTCCGGGGGCAAGGGCAGGACTGTGCCCGACCGTTCCCTAGGGCTGGGGTGTAAATGTCCCATGCCCCCCCCCCAGCCCGTTATAAACCTGTGACTCCCAGTCCCACCCCTTTCCTCCTAGCCACCCCCACTCCTCCCATCCTCCTCCAGGCTAAAGGCAGCCTCCTGTGTGTGGGGGGTGGGGACAGCTGCCGCCAGAGGTGGCTGCTCTGCAGTGAGGGGTGACATGGTTGCAGGGGCAGCACCACCCAATGTGGAGGCTACCGGCCCAGCATGCAGTGCAGAGCGGCCGTGTCTGTGTCATGCCCCAGAGCTGCTGCCATCTCCGTGGGTGGGTGGCACTGTGCCCGGGGTGGGCCGCAGGAGGGCGTCCCCTGCTGGCCGTACCAGTCACTACAGCACTGTGCAGGGTGTAAAACACACAGCTGGCTCTTGGAGTGGGACTGCGGCTCCAGGCCGGGGCCAGGGGCTGCGTGTGGGACCATTGACGTTAACCATAAAATCACGCTGGAGCATTAGCAGCCAGGCGATGCGGTGGTGAGGTAGGGGCTGCCTTGCCGGGTTTGCCTGGCACGGCCTGAGCAGCAGCCTGGTGATCAGTTCGGAGCCAGATGAATGCCAGGGTGACCAGGTGGGGGCAGGGACGGGCTTTCCAGCTCTCACCCAGCATGGCCAGGCCTGGAGAACAGCTGAGCCGAGCTCCAAACCTTCTCCCCCCACAGAGCCTGGTTCCATAAAAGATCCTCCCTCACCCACCTTGTCTCTCTGCGCCGCTGGGACCACAGGGTACAACAGCACTGCAGGCAGAGACGGAGCCGGGCAGGCCAAGGGGAGACAGGGGTCCGGGGAGGGTACCAGGTGAGCACTGAGCTACCCAGAGAAGGAGCCAGGGGGCCGCGTACCAGGTCAGGACTAGCCAGAGAAGGGGCCAGGGGGGCCGGGAGGCAGGGTACCAGGTCAGGGCTGGCCGGAGAAGGGGCCGGAGAGGGCCAAGGGAGGGGTCCCGGGGGTCCGGGTCAGGACAAGCCGGAGAAGGGTCTGGGGGCCGGGTACCAGGGCCGGGGGAAGGGTCCCGGGGGAGCCAGGTCTGGACTAGCCGGAGATGGGGCCGGGAGGGGTCCCGGGGTTGGGGAGGGGCTGGGTACCAGGGCTGGGGGTTGGGGAGGGGCTGGGTACCAGGGCTGGGGAGGGTGGGGAAGGGTCCCGGGGCTGGAGAAGGGTCCAGGTACCAGGGCTGGGGGCCGGGAAGGGTCCCGGGGCGGGCAGGAGGTACCGGGGCCGGGGAAGGGTCCCGGGTGGCTGAGGAGGGGCCGGGTACCATGGTTGGGGGCTGGTGAAAGGGTCCCGGGGCGGGCGGGGGTACCAGGGCTGGGGGCTGGGGAGGGTCCTGGGGCGGGCAGGGGTACCAGGGCTGGGGGCTGGGGAGGGTCCTGGGGTACCAGGGCTGGGGGCCAGGAGAAGGGTCCCGGGGGCGGGTACCAGGGCTGGGGTCTCAGGGGCCAGGCGGGAGGTACCAGGGCTGGGGCTGGGGGCCGGGAGGAGTCCCGGGCTGGGCGGGGTACCAGGTCTGGGGGCCGGGAGGGTCCTGGGGGGAGGGGCCGGGTACCAGGCCTGGGGGCCGGGAGGGTCCCGGGGCGGGCGGGGTACCAGGTCTGGGGGCCGGGGAGGGTCCGGGTACCAGGTCTGGGGGCCAGGAGGGGTCCCGGGCGGGGGTACCAGGTCTGGGGGCCGGGGGAGGGTCCCGGGGCCGGGCGGGGGTACCAGGGCTGGGGGCCGGGGAGGGTCCTGGGGTACCAGGGCTGGGGGCCAGGAGAAGGGTCCTGGGGCGGGTACCAGGGCTGGGGGTCCCGGGGTCCGGGCGGGGGTACCCGGGCGGGGGGGCCGGGGCCGGGTCCCGGGGGCGGGGCGGGGGGTACCAGGGCTGGGGGCCGGGCAGGGTCCCGGGGGTACCAGGGCTGGGGGCTGGGGAAGGGTCCCGGGGCCAGGCGGGGGTACCAGGTCTGGGGGCCGGAGGAGGGGTCCCGGGGCCGGGCAGGGGTACCAGGTCTGGGGGCCGGGGAGGGTCCTGGGGCGGGCGGGGGTACCAGGTCTGGGGGCCGGGCAGGGTCCCGGGGGGGTACCAGGTCTGGGGGCCGGGAGGGTCCCGGGAGGCCAGGCGGGGGTACCAGGTCTGGGGGCCGGAGGAGGGGTCCCGGGGCCGGGCGGGGGTACCAGGTCTGGGGGGCCGGGGGAGGGGTCCCGGGGTCCGGGCGGGGGTACCAGGTCTGGGGGGCCGGGGCAGGGTCCCGGGGGCCGGGCGGGGGGTACCAGGGCTGGGGGGCCGGGGGAGGGTCCCGGGGCCGGGCAGGGGTACCAGGGCTGGGGGCTGGGGAAGGGTCCCGGGGGCCGGGCGGGGTCCCCGCGGCCAGGGGCTGCACCGGGGCCGGTTCCCAGGCAGGAGCCGCGGAGGGTCCCCGCGGATCCCGCCCCGGCGCGCCAGGTTAACCCGCCCCCACCCCCACGGCAGCTCCGCCGCCGGCCGGGCCCTGCCGCTTTCATCACTTCCGCCCCCGGCCCCCGGCGCTGGCACCGAGCTGGGGCTGCGGCTGCGGCGGGGCCGCCATGGGGCTGTGAGCGCAGCGCCGGGGCCGCCTCCCCGCGCCCCGCGCCCCGCCGCTGCAAGGACGGGGCGGGGGCTGCTCGCAGAGGTGAGGGGCGGGGAGGCGCTGCCCCCGGGTGGGTCTCTGCAGCGGGGGCAGCGGCTCCTGGAGGTGATGGAGAGAGCGGGGAGGTGATGCGGGAAGGGGGCTCCTGCAGGGGAGGTGATGCGGGCGGGGGCTCCTGCAGGGGAGAGGAGGACAGTGGGGTGGGGAGGGGATGCTGCGGGGCGGGGAGGTGATGCAGGAACGGGGGCTCCTGCAGGGGAGGGGATGCTGCGGGTCGGGGAGGGGCAGGACGGGGCGGGGGCTCCTGCAGGGGCAGGGGAGGTGATGCGGGGCGGGGGGGCTCCTGCGGGGGGGCTCCTGCAGGGGGGGAGGGGGATGCTGCGGGGCGGGGGGGGGGGCAGGAGGACGATGCGGGATCTGCTCCCAGTGTCTCCGCCCGGCAGCGGGGGACGCCGCGGGGAAGGATTTTCCCAGCCCCGCTCCGGTTTTTGGCGCGGGCTGGGGGGGCCTGTGCGGCCCGGCTCTGGCTCTGACTGCGGCTGGAGCAGAATCTGCTTTCGTGTCACCCGGGCTGGGAGAGCCCCCCCGGCCCGCGCCGCATCCCGGCCTGGGCCGCTCCCTGGGGTGCGGGGGACCCAGACCCCCGTGCAAGAGGCACAGATTTACCCCCGGGCTCTGTACGCCCCAGTTGGAGTCCAGCCCCCCCCCCCCGCCCGCCACCCCCACGTGGGGACCGCGCCCCACGGGTCTGACCGCGTGTGGGGGGAGCTGGGGGGGTCCCAGCCCAGCTGGGTTTGGCTCCAAATGCGCTGGAGACATATTTAAACCGGGCAGGTGGGTTTTGGGGGGGAGTCTTCGCCCCCCACCCTGGGGGCTGAGGGAGCCCAACTGGCCCCTGGGCGCAGAAATCAGCCAGGTCCCCTGGGGCTGTTTCTTTTAGTCTTATTCTGCATGTCAGAGTAGCACCTGGGGGGCCCCGCCCGAGATTGAGGGCTGCCCCCTTGTGCCGGGCCCTGACCGAGAACCCGGGGCCGCCCCCTTGTGCCAGGCGGACTGAGGATCGGGGCCGCCCCGTTGTGCTGGGCGCTGTGCAGACCCAGGGAAACGCAGTCCCTGCAATCACCATCCGAATGGGCCTAGGCAGGATTATTCTCCCCTTTTACAGTTGGCACCGGAGGCCCAGAGGGCGTCAGTGGTGGGTCCAAGGGCCCTCGGGGAGCGGGTGGCAAAGCCAGGAATGGGACCGAGCTCCCTGGTGTCCCAGCTGGGTGCCCTGTCCCAGATCAGCCTCCTCCCAGCAGCTGCAGCCAGGCAGGAGGGGTCTGGTGCTGCGGCCCTGTGGCGCTGGGCACTGTGTGGGCAGAGGCAGACGGAGGCCCTGCGTGCAGTCCGACTATCTGCCCCTGACGCTCTAGGGGTTACAGGCCCCTAGTGGGGGTGAGGGGCATGGAGAGGAGACCTGTTCACCCCCCACTAGACCCCGCTCCCCTCCCAGAGCTGGGGAGAGAACCCAGGAGTCCTGGCTCCCAGCCCGCCCTGCTCTAACCACTAGACCCCGCTCCCCTCCCAGAGCCGGGGAGAGAACCCAGGAGTCCGGGCTCCTGTCTGGGCCTGGGCTACTAGATTGTGGTGCCCCTGCAGCCTTGGCTTGGTCTCTCTGCTCTGGGTAGCTGCTCCTGGGGTGTTCTCTGCCCCCAAGGCCCAGCTGCTGCCACCACCTGTGGAGTCCCCAGCGGTGTGGGCATGGGGCAGGGAGGGGGGTGAAGCAGGGCCCCTCCCCCCACCCCGTCTCGGGGCTCCACGTGCTTCAGGCTCCCCCCTCCCCCCTTCATTATGGTCTCTGCACCTACTGCCTGTGACCCATCCCCCTCCATTTCCTGTCGCTCGGCTTTCAGGTCGCGGGGTGGCTGCTGGGCCTGGCTCACTGACCTGCACCTCGTGACCACACGCAGGGGCGTGATGAGCAGCCAGGACACCTGGGTTCTCTGCCCGGCCGTGCCACTGCCTTGCGGCCTTTCCCCACCGTTCAGGCTCTTGCCTCAGTGACACCTCCGTGGCCTCATCCTGCGCTGGGTGTGTCACTGATGGAGGCCCGTGGCAGTGTTATCTGGGGAGAGGGAGCCCTGGGGGACTCTCCAGGAGCCTGGAGGGGAGTCAGAGCCAAGCTGGGGATGCGCCGGCAGCTGCAGCATATTGGGACCCCCTTGTGCCAGGGGCTGCACAGACACCCAGGGGGAGAGAGACCCTTCCCACTTCACAGGGAGACTGTCTCAGAGCTGGTAACTAAACCTAGGTCTTCCAAGTCACAGACCAGCACCCGAACCACTGGGCCAGCCAGCCTCCGTGCCTCAGTTTCCCCTCTGGAAGTTGGGGGGCTGCTAGAGCAGGGAAGTGGGGTGCATGGGGCTGTACTCTCTGTGCTGCCAGTGGCTCTGACATACCCATGTGGGGCTCTGGTCGAACTGCCTGCAGCCTCTCTGGGGCTCCTAGGACACAGTGCAAAGAGATCTAGGCAGGGCCTTGCGCCCAGGTTCCCTGCGCTAGGGCCTCTGGGAGCAGCCTCCAGCTACCTCCCTTCCCTGGGCAGGGTGCTCTGCATGGGAGCTGAATGCCTGGGGCTCCGGCTCTCTGGGCGGCTTGGAGACATCTCCCTGTGGGGTGGGCCAGGCACGTCCCCAGGCAGGAGCTCCAGACGCTGCTGCCCACGGACACTGGACAGGAAACAGCCCAGCCCCCGGGTGCTGCCATGTGTGGGTCTGCGTGATTCCCTGTCGCCCCAGGTCTGATCGTTCTGAGGCTCCCGCCATGCTGAGCCCAGCAGCAACTATCTCAGACCCCTGGGGCCGGCCCTGAGCTCCGTGTCTCCACGGGGGCCATGCGCAGAGCTGTGCAGCCTAGTAACCTGGCTCATCGGGTGTGTCTGGGGCAGGTTGGGAGGGCCAGGCCTGGGCACACGGGACGGTGGTTCCAGGCCCTGCACCATACGCAGCGCCTCTGTCGACAGCGTGTGAATGGGGCCTGTACTGTGCGTTCCCCCCACTCCCAGCCTGGAGCAGGCCGGCTACAAGCGAGCGGCTGCCATCCTAGCTCCTGGCTGCCCACGTATGGGCGGGCCTGGGAGGAGGCTCAGCGAGCCAGACGTGAGGGGTCTGAGCCCTGCCCCCGGGTCCCACAGCCACGTGTCCTGGGGCTGCGTAGCTGAGCTGTGTCCTGGAGCCTGCTGGGCGGGGAGGCTCCCAGGGAGCAGCTCCCCCAGCTGGGGCTGCCTCCACTCCCCACGGGCCCCATCGGGCGCAGGATCCCCGGGACTATCCCCCAGAGCGGGAAGGGGGTGCAGAGACTAGGGACTTTCTAGAACAACTGCTAAGCGATGGGGGGCAGGGCTGGGGTAGCAGGGGGCTGCAGGTCGGAACCGAGGAGCATGGACAGAGGTCTGTGTGCAGCGGGGGGGCATCGCTGGTTGGCACTGAGGGGTTCAGGTTGTGCTGGCTCTGGTCAGTTTGACTTGATCACAATCACCCCCAATTCCCTCCCTTCCCTCAGCCCCCAGGAGGGAGTTGGGGGGGAGCCGTAGAAGCTGCCGGCACTTTCTGGGCTGTGGGTCCTGGAGCTGCAGGGTGGGAAGGGGGGATCTCTGGCTCTCCTGACGTGTTTCTCTCCCCCTTCCCCTCGGTGCAGGGTCTCCCATGGGCCTGACTAGCCGGACCTGGATGCCATGGAGCTGTGTGCAAAAAAGCACCCGCCAGGTAACGGGTCCTCTGGCCCCGGGAGGCGGGTCCGTGTAATGGGGAGCGTCACATTTTCCTTCTGCTCTTCCCACCCACTGCTGGAGCAGAGTTCCTTTAAATATTTAAATGAGGCTAAAGTCATTGGGGCGGGGGGCTATCGTCTGGGGGCAGTGAAGGGTTTCGGTGCCAATGGGGTTCCATGGAGCCGGACGGACACTGCAGACATTGCTTCTCTTCTGGGGGTCAGGACTGAGGGGCCCAGCCGAGCTGGGGGGCTGCGGGTCGGGATTGGGTGCCCAACTGAGCTGGGGGGCTGCAGGCAAGGGCGGCTCCAGGCCCCAGCACACCAAGCGCGTGCTTGGGGCGCCATGCCGCAGGAGGCACTCTGCCGGTCGCCGGTAGGGCGGCAGGCAGCTCCGGTGGACCTCCCGCAGGCGTGCCTGCGGAGGGTCCGCTGGTCCCGCAGCTCCGGTGGTCCACCAAAGCCGCGGGATCAGCGGACCCTCCGCAGGCACACCTGCGGGAGGTCCACCGGAGCCGCCTGCCGCCCTCCCGGCGACCAGCAGAGCGCCCCCCGTGGCACGCCGCCCTGCTTGGGGCGGCGAAATGTCTAGAGCCACCCCTGGCTGCAGGTTGGGAGTGAGGAGCACCGGCAGAGCTGGGGGGCTGGAAGTTGGGATTGGGGGGCCCAGCTGAGCTGGGGGGCTGTGGGTCAGGATTGGGGGGCCCAGCCGAGCTGGGGGGCTGCAGGTCGGGAGTGAGGGGCACCGGCAGAGCTTGCAGGGAGGGTGGGCCCATGTCCCATCAAGGTTATCCTGTACCCGGAGTGTTGGCCATGGGCTGGCATAGTGGCCCTGGCGGGGGGCATGTGCCAGGGCCCATCGGGCTCCGGCTGACCCGGGTTCTGTTGCAGAGGAAGAAAGGCGGGTGAAGGCCAATGCCCGAGAGTACAACGAAAAGTTCCAGTATGCGGTGAGTGCCACGGAGGGGTGTGGCGACTGCCCCCGCCTTGCAGGGCCTGGCTAGTATGGGCAGAGGGGCTGGGCATGGCTGATGGGGTGGGGGTCAGTGACCCATAGACTCTCTGTCTCCAGTCCCACCCCAAAGGTTTCTCCCCATCTGTCCCCGCGCCCCTAACTCTGCTCTCCTCTCCTGAGCAGGGTCACTGCCGAGGCGGGCTCTGGCTTGGGTTCCCCGCGTGGGGCTGGGGGCGTGGGGCCCAGTGGGGAAATGCGGGTCTTGGGGGGGTGGGGCATACAGTGCTGGGGGATCGTGGTTCTGGATTGCGGGTCACCGTCCTCGTCTGACTCCTCTAGGGGTCGGGGGGTAGGAGCTAAAAATGGGCTTTTGTCCATGAGAAAATTCTGCTGCTGAGTATCTATTAATAACGCGGAGCTGAAGGCGCTGGGACGTCCCAGCTGGGGGCGGGGGGGCTGCCACCACAGCCGGGCACCACACCTCCCTCCCCCTGGCTTCTGGAGGGCCCACGGGAGTCCCCGACGCATTTACATGTCTGGCTAATTAACCAGCTGCTTCCGCCAGCGCTGCGGTGTGGGGGTGGGAGCAGTTCACCTGGGCCTCCCCCCCTTTTTTTGCTGTGGGAGGGGGCAGGGAAAGGTTATTTTTAGCTGCTCCCTCGGCCCAGCCTCTTGCTCTTGGTGCTATTTCAGGACAGCTCGGCGGGGCGGGGGTCTGGCATTGGGCGGTGGTGGTGCCCTGCCTGGTGAGCTGTCAGAGGGTGGGGCCGGCGTCACTTCCAGAGCTGCTGGTTCTGCTTGTTCGCCCCGTCCTCCCTCCTGGGGCTATCGACATTCGCCCCCCCCCCCCCCCCCCCGTGTACCAGGGGGTAAACAGAGGCCGAGAGAGGGCCCCTCCGAGTCAGAGCTGGGAGCAGAACCCAGGAGTCCGGGCTGCCAGCTCAGACAGTGGTTTTCCTCCTCTCTGAGCTTTGGGGCGAGTGGAATCTAGGAGAGCTGGGGGGGGGTGTGATTCTTAGGGGGTCCCCATGGCTGGGGTTGGGCCCTTCAGGGTGGGACTCGTGGTCCGTGTCTCCCCTAATCCTGCCCATCTCCCCCCGTCTCTCTCCAGAGTAACTGTATCCAGACCTCCAAGTACAATATCATCACCTTCCTGCCCGTCAACCTCTTCGAGCAGTTCCAGGAAGTGGCCAACACCTATTTCCTCTTTCTCCTCATCCTGCAGGTGGGGGGGACATGGCCCCTCCCTCCCTGGGTACCATACAGTGACTGGCTTGGGGGGGTCCCCTGGGGAGGGGAGGGGAGGGGATGGGCCCCCGGGTGGAACCCTGCTGGGGATCCCTGCCTAGGCTAGGGGGGTCCAGTGCCTTCTGCATGCAGCATCCCTCCCTGCACGGGTGCCCCCTGCTGGCTGGGCTGGGTAGCCCTGGGGTCCCCGGGGCGGCGATGGTGGGGTGCCCTTTGTGTGTAACCCCACCCCCCTCTCTCCAGCTGATCCCCCAGATCTCCTCGCTCTCCTGGTTCACCACCATCGTGCCTTTGGTTCTCGTCTTAACTATCACAGCTGTCAAAGATGCCACTGACGACTACGTGAGTGCTGCGCCGTGCCCGGGGTGGGGGCAGGGTGCTGGGGGGAAGCAGCATTCCCTCCAGCTGCCCCTGGGCATGGGGAGGTGAAGCTGGGTTCGCTGGCCAGTGTGGGGTCAGGATGGAGCAGGGTGCTGGGGGGAAGCAGCGTTCCCTCCAGCTGCCCCTGGGTATGGGGAGGTGAAGCTGGGTTCGCTGGCCAGTGTGGGGTCAGGATGGAGCAGGGTGCTGGGGGGAAGCAGCGTTCCCTCCAGCTGCCCCTGGGCATGGGGAGGTGAAGCTGGGTTCGCTGCCCAGTGTGGGGTCAGGATGGAGCAGGGTGCTGGGGGGAAGCAGCGTTCCCTCCAGCTGCCCCTGGGCATGGGGCGGTGAAGCTGGGTTCGCTGCCCAGTGTGGGGTCAGGATGGAGCAGGGTGCTGCTCGGGGCAGGGGGACGGGCACTGCCAGGCCAAGCTGCTGCCCCTCCCCCCCACTCCTGGGAAGGCCCAGGCTCGGCAGCCCAAGTTGGGGGCAGGTGGGGGGAATGGGGCCCCTCCTGGGATCCCCTGACCGAGGTCTCTGCCCTCCCCTTCCAGTTCCGCCACAAGAGCGACAACCAGGTGAACAATCGCCAATCTCAGGTGCTGATCAACGGAACGTGAGTGTCCCGGGGGAGCCCCTGGGGGGCCACAGGGAGGCAGGTTCCCCAGCTGAAGATGGGCTGTCTGCCTCCCCCAGCATCCGGCACCGAAGTCCCATGGGAGAGGGGCTGGGGGAGCAGGTCACCTCTGAAGAAGGGGTGAGGGGGGGTGGTCCAGAGCCGCGGCTCTCATGGGCTCGGGCAGGGAGAGGCCTTGGAGCACAGGCACAGCTGAGATGGGGCGGGAGGGGCTCCTGCTCCCTGGCCCCCCTGACTCTGCTCCTCTCGCCCCCTCAGCCTCCAGCAGGAGCAGTGGATGAACGTGCGCGTCGGAGACATCATCAAGCTGGAGAACAACCACTTCGTGGCGGTGAGTCCAGCCCTGCGGCCTGTGTGGGGAGCTCCCAACCCAGAGCTGCCTTCTAGGTGGGGGGCAGGAGTCTCTCCCCTGTCCTGGGGGTGAGGGGGCCTCCCCGGGGGATGCGCTAGCGCCTGCTGCCTTGGCAAGGGGCGGTCTGGGCAGCCGGCGGCAGGCTGGCCTGTCTGGGTCTCGGCAGGGCGAGGAGCCTGCGTCTCCCCCAGTGGCAGGGATACAGAACGTCAGGGTTGGGGGAGGCGGCCGGGACCCCCATGGCAGCTCAGCCCTGGCTGTTCCTCTCCCCCGACAGGCTGACCTCCTGCTCCTCTCCAGCAGCGAACCCCATGGGCTGTGCTACATAGAGACGGCCGAGCTCGATGGGTGAGTGACCAGCCTCTAGGGGTGTGGGGGGCACCCAGCATGGATGCTGCATCCGTCGGCAAGGCCGTTCAGAGCCAGCAGGATCTGCAAGCCGGGGGCAGTGTGGGGCCTCAGCGCCTCCCAGACCGAGCCTCTGGGCTGCAGGCCTCCTGCTTGGCCCCATCAGCTCTGCCCAGCGAGTCCGACTGAGCCAGACGCCTGCGGCCCCTGCTGGGTCCAGGCCCCCCCGGTGTTGGCAGGGCACCCGGCAGTGTTTTCAGAGCACTTGGGTTTCCTGGCCCCGGAGCCCAGAATAAAGGTTATGTTATCGGCTGGCCTGGCCCGCGTCCCACGCAGCCGGCGCTGTGTCTCTCCCCAAAGCCAGCCCTTATCCCGGCTGAATTCAGGAGAGTCCCGGGGGTGAGCGTCGCTGGCTCGGTCTTTGCGGCCCCTCCATCCCCATGGGGGGTTGAGTGAAGACCCAGCCAGGCCGCCCTGGCCAGCTTCGTGACACAGCTCTGCCCCGGAGCAGTTCGTCCCCCCGTTGGCACCCTCAGGCTGGTAGCGCCAAGCCCAGTGAGTTGCTGCCCAGCGCGATCGCAGGCCGTTCCCGCGCTGGCACGGCCGCCGGCCAGGACAGGGGCATCGCGCTGGGCGCTGCCCAGACACAGCGGGAGACGGCCTGTCCCCAGCACTCGCGCTACATGCACGAGACAGACCCAGGCCGGGCAGGGAATGGGGCCAGGTGCCCGGGCCCCTGTTCTGTGCCCTCGCCCCAGCCCACGCTGCCTCTCCTCCTTCCAGAGAGACCAACATGAAAGTGCGCCAGGCCATTCCTGTCACCTCGGAGCTGGGGGACATCAGCAAGCTGGCCCGGTTTGATGGTGAGTGCGGGGGCCAGGGCAGCCCTGCACGCTCAGCCTTTCTCTCTCTGCATTCTCATTACGTGCTTTGGGGGGTGGCACTTTTGGGGGTTACCTGAGGGGTTGGGGTAAATTCCTACCCCCTGCTCGCAGCGGGAGGGAGCCCAGTCTATGCCCACCAGGGGAAAGGCTGCCCAGCCCCCAGCTGCTGGCCACACAGGCGCTGCGCTCCGGGAGCCCGCCCCTTTCCCCGTGCAGCCCACGTCGGTACACTCGAGTGCCCCGTCCCCAGCTTCCAGCACCAGCTCCAGGGAAGCAGGGCCCCCGGGTCCCTGGTTTCCCCCCAGTTCGACACTCTCCTTAGCACGAGGCACTTGGGCCGGTTTGGAGTAAAGCCAAGCTGCCGTTGGTTTAGCAGAGCTCGAGGGAGAGGCCAGCTCAGGCCAGGCTCAGGGTCTGGGAACGTGCGGCCGCAGGTAAAAGGAAAACGTAAGACGCAGTTTATAGCCTGGCCTTAGTAACCAGCGACTTTCCTGTCGCATTCGGCATTTCTCGCCCGCTGCCTGGTCCCTGCAGCGCTTGTCCCGGCCAGAGAGTTGAGACCCCTGAGCCAGCCCCTGTCACGGGTCACCCCTTGGGCCGGTTCTGCCCCGACACACCTCTGCCAAGAGCGCTCGGGGGCGGCTGCTCCCTGGAGGTCTCCGGCCAGGAAACAGGCTGTCTGGCGGGTGTCCTTGTCCCCAGCCTGCCTGGGGCAGCTCCCTGCCTCCCCTCTCACGGCACCTCGCTCTGAAATTGTTTCCCCCCCCCCACACACACGCCTCGCAGTGCCGACCCCGTGGGGCCAGGTACTGAGGAGATGGTCAGACACGGGGTGATCGACCTGCCGGCTCCTGCCAGGTGTATCTGTGTCACCGGGGTGTAGGGGGGAGAGTCTCCTTCAGTGTAGGTGCAGGTGGCTCGTCCCCGGACCCAGCACTGCTCCTGCCCCGCTCCCTCCAGCGCCCCATGCTGGCAGGGGCCGGGAAGGTCTGAATGAAGCTCTCAGCCCAGCCTGAATCCCAGCCCCCGCGCCCGGGTTGCCCGCAGTCTGTGGGGCTGGGCTGAGGGCTACCAGGCTGCTGGCTCTCTCCCTAGGTGAGGTGATCTGCGAGCCCCCCAACAACAAACTGGACAAGTTCAGCGGGACCCTGTACTGGAAGGAGAACAAATACCAGCTGAGCAACCAGAACATGCTGCTGCGGGGCTGCATGCTCCGCAACACCGAGTGGTGCTTCGGCCTCGTCGTCTTCGCAGGTGGGGGCGTGGGGGGGATGGTTGTGTTAACGCCGGGGCCTGTCCCCTCTCCCCACAGCCTGCTCTGCCATGTAATCAGTCCTCCCGGCCCTACGAGCGACCAGGTGTCAGGCAGAGCTTCAGCGGGGTGTCACGGACTCACAGATGGTGCCCACTCGTGGCCCCGTGTGGTCCGTGGGGGGTGCCCCTTTCAGTGCGACAGCCCTTCTCGGGGGTCCACTCTCCCGGGGTCAGGCCCCTCCACCTCCTGGAGCCGCAGCTCTCTGAGCCTCAGCACGTCTGTCTCTGCCGTGGGCCCCCTCAGGGAGTCCCCTCGCTCTGGGCCCCCCGGGCCTCGACACCCCACACCCCCCACCCCCCCCGTTCTCTCACCCAGAGTGACTCTCAGCCAGTGTAACACAGGAGGTTTATTGAGCGTCTGAACCCAGCACAGGAAACTCTCCGTGCCTCAGGCCTGGCCTCCCTCAGCACATCCCAGTCCCCCTGCATCCAGGGGGGCTCTGCCTGCTCCCCCTCCAGCGCCGAGCCCCCCTGCTTCCCAGCTGGGCCTCCGAAACCACAGGCCCCAAGCCCCCTCTGTCCATTGGCTTCTCTCCAGGTAAACAGGGTCGTAAACAGGCGGGCCTGGGTCTCCTCTCCTCTCAGCCTCCTCTGGCCCCTCTGGCTGGAACCAGCTGGTCAGGTCACCGGGGTCCTCTCCCTGCAGCCCATTGTCCTCCCACTGGCCAGAACCGGCTACGACTCCTGAGCTGCGTCTCCAGGTCCCCAGGTCCCCAGTCGCTGGGGTCTCCATCCTCCAGGCAATCGGCCGGCGTCCCAATTCCCTCTCCGGTCCTTTGTACCAACAAACTCCCTCTCCCCTCCCTTGTTAAACCAGTAACACCCGGGGAAACTGAGTCCCACCCCCTGTGCATGCAACCCACTGGAAAACACAGAGAAACCTAGAACCCCCCCCCACTTGGTCACACGGGGTCCCTCCGCACGGGCCGGGGGGCACTGGGGTGGGGGCTACCGGTGACGTGTTTCCCACCCCCCAGGTCCCGACACCAAGCTGATGCAGAACAGCGGGAGGACCAAGTTCAAGAGGACGAGCATCGACCGGCTGATGAACACGCTGGTGCTCTGGGTGTGTGGGTGAGACGGGGGCTGTGGGTAGGGGAGACGCCCCTGCTGGGTGGAAGATCTGCCGCGGGCTGGTTCCGCCTCGGCTCCAGTGTGTGGCACCCGGAGCTGCCCCCCCGCTCCCATCCCTCCCCTCTGGGGGCAGAGGGCAGGGGCTGCCCTCTAGTGGTGCCGAGGTGCCAGGACATGATGTTCCTGGAAGCTTTTAAACCTGGGATGGAATAAAGAACCGCAGAGGCCCCAGCCCCCGGGGGTGCGGGCGGCCCCGATCCCGGGCTGGGGGACGTGGCCCCAGCCCCCGGGGGTGCGGCCGGCCGGCCCCGATCCCGGGCTGGGGGACGTGGCCCCAGCCCCCGGGGGTGCGGGCGGCCGGCCCCGATCCCGGGCTGGGGGACGTGGCCCCAGCCCCCGGGGGTGCGGGCGGCCGGCCCCGATCCCGGGCTGGGGAGCAGTGCCGGTCTCTCTCTGCACTCTGACCCCTGCCCTCCCTCTGGCAGATCTTCGGGTTCCTGGTGTGCATGGGGGTAATCCTGGCCATCGGCAATGCCATCTGGGAGCACGAGGTGGGAGCCTGCTTCCAGATCTACCTGCCCTGGGACACGGCGGTGGACAGTGCCTTCTTCTCTGGCTTCCTCTCCTTCTGGTCCTACATCATCATCCTCAACACCGTGGTGCCCATCTCGCTCTACGTCAGGTAGGCAGCGCCCGGGGGGCAGGGCTGGGGGCTGCTGCTGCCGGCGCTTCCCTGGGGCAGGGGACACAGTCACTTGGGGGGCAGAAGCCCAGGCCCGGTGGGGCCGCCTGGGAAGGCCGGGGAGGTGGGCACATGGGAGATGCAGGTAGAAGCCCAAGGCAAAGGGCCTGTGATTGGGGGGGCTCAGGGAAAGAGGGTGCGTGGAGGAATCCAGGGAGTGGGGTGGAGATGGGGAGGGACGAGTCCAGCGGAGAGGGGGCCCTGGCTGTGTTTGGAAGGGGGCCCAGGAGTGGGTACCAGGCTGTGGGGGTGGGGAGGTGCGGGGAGGGGTACCAGGCTCTGTTTGAGGGAGGTGCCTGGGGACAGGGTACCTGGCTGTGTGTGTGGCGGTGTTGGGGAGGGGGTACTGGGCTCTGTGTGTGTGTGAGAGCACCTGGGGAGGGGGTACCTGTCTGTGTTGGGGGGCAGGTGCTGGGCTGTGTTTGTGGGGAGGGTGTTGGGGAGGCGGGTACCTGGCTCTGTGTGTGTGTGGGGTGTCCGGGAAGGAGATGCTGGGCTGTGTCAAGGGGTGCCAGGGACAGGGTGTCCGGCTGTGTGGGAGTGCCGGGAGGGGTAACGGGCTTTGTGGGGTTCCGGGAAGGGCAGTGCTAGGCTGTGTGGGGTGTGTGTGCCAGGGAGGGGGTGCCTGGGGAGGGGGTACCAGGCTTTGTGGGAGGTGCCGGGGAATGACGGTGCTGGGCTGTGTGTGTGTGGGGGGGTGCCCGGGGAGGGGGTGCTGGGCTTTGTGGGGGTGCTGGGGAATGACGGTGCTGGGCTGTGTGTGTAGGAGGGTGCCGGGAGGGTGCCCAGGAGGGGGTACCAGGCTTTGTGGGGGTGCTGTGGAATGATAGTGCTGGGCTGTGTGTGGTGGGGTGCCGGGAGGGGTACTAGTCTTTGTGGGGGTGCTGGGAATGACGGTGCTGGGCTGTGTGTGTGTGGGGGTGCCGGGGAGGGGGTGCTGGGCTGTGTGTGTGTGGGGGGTGCCCGGGGATGGGGTGCCCGGGGAGGGGGTACCAGGCTTTGGGGGGGTGCCGGGGAGGGGGTGCTGGGCTGTATGTGTGTGTGTAGGGGGGGATGCCCAGGGAGGGGGTGCCCAGGGAGGGGGTACCAGGCTTTGTGGGGGGTGCTGGGGAACGACGGTGCTGCTGCTCCCTGGTGGAGGAACAAGTCGGCGTCTCCGAGGCACAGAGCCGCCCGTGCCATCCTGCCTCCAGGCCTGGCTGCCGCGCGGCTCTGTCTGACCCAGCTGCCGGTGCCCATCTCGCCCTGCCCCTGCCACCCCTTCTCTCTCTCTTTTAATTTCTCTCTCTTTTCGTTCCCCAGCATGGTTCTGTCCCCTTAGCCCCGAGGTAAGAACCGGTCATGCCCGCCCCGCCCCCGAGCCTAGCTCCTCCATTTCCTGCTGGGAGTCCGGGGGGATGGGGGCACCTCTAGCCCATGGCTCTAGTGCCGAGCCTGGCGCAGGATTCCCGGGGGGTCAGCTGATGTGCCCCTCACTCCCACTCGAACCCCCCACCCCCTTCCTCTGAGCCCCTCGGCTTGCAGCGCTTCTCCTGCTGGCCGGCACTCGCCTGTGTTGGTCAGTGTGAGCGTGGGGGCCCTGGCAACCAATGTAGGAGGTGGTAGCGTGGTCCAGAAAGTGGGCACTGGGCCGGGGAGCCAGGACTCCTGGGTTCTTTCCCTGGCTCTGGGAGGAGTGTGGGGTCTAGTGGTTAGAGCGGGGCTGGGAGCCAGGACTCCTGGGTTCTATCCTCCCAGAGGGGATGGGGGCCTGATGGGTTAGAGCAGCGGGGGCCTGGGTCCAGACTCCTCGGTTCTCTTCCCGGCTCTGCGAGGGAGAGTGGGGTGTAGTTAGAGCGGGGCCGGTAGCTAGGACTCCTGGGTTCTCTCCCCCCCAGAGGGGAGGGGGCCCCGGGAGCCAGGACTCCCGGGTTCTCTCCCCAGCTCTGCCCCAGCTCCGTGTGACCGTAGGGTAAGTGCTGACCCTGTGATGGAAGTGCCGGGGGTGCTGTGGGGTTCATGGCTGGCGGCAGTGGGTTGCTCCCCTGGGGGGTGCTCCCCACCCAGCCCGTGCCGAGCCCTGTGTCCCCTCCCTCCCCGTGTGCAGCGTGGAAGTGATCCGCCTCGGCCACAGCTACTTCATCAACTGGGACAAGAAGATGTACTGCGCGCAGCGGCAGACGCCGGCCGAGGCCCGCACCACCACGCTCAACGAGGAGCTGGGCCAGGTCGAGTACATCTTCTCCGACAAGACCGGCACCCTCACCCAGAACATCATGATCTTCAGCAAGTGCTCCATCAACGGGCGCAGCTACGGTGAGCCGGGCCGGGGGCCTGGGGGGGGAGAGGATGTCTTCCCCCGGCCCTGGTGGGGGCTCTCCCCATCCCCAGGTCAGGCCCCTCTGCTTACTGTGGGGTGCACCCCAGCTCCCTGGGCGCCGGGACACCCCTCCTGCGAGGGCCGTCCTAGCCTCGACGTGCGGATGCCAGGCAGCAGCTCCGCGGGGGACCAGCCACTCTGGCTGCTGCACCCCGGGGGGCTGCTGCCAAAGGAGCTACCCCCCGCCCATGTCCGTCCGTTCTCGGTCTGTGGCCGCTGGGCGGTGAGCGGGTGGAGCTGGGTGGGACGGGGGCAGCTGCTCGTTCCACTGGGCGGCTCTGTCCTGGGAAGAGCGCGGCTCCTGGGGGTGGGGTTCCCAGCATGCCCCCCCCCCCGCGGTGCTGTGCTGGCAGGTGTCCCCGTGTTAACCCTTTGCCCTCTGCGTTTGCAGGTGACGTGCTGGACGTGCTCGGGCACAAGGCAGAGCTGGGGGAGGTATGAGCTGCCCCATCCCGGGGGGGAGGTGACCGAGGTGGAGTGGGGAGTCCCAGGGAGATGGGCTCCGTCGGGGGCTGGGGGTGGTCTCTGCCCTGCCCTCCAGGCCTCTCCGTGGCTCTGGGGTGCCCCTGGCCATGGGAGGGGCCGGACGGGGGGGTAACTCTCTCCCCCTCCCTAGAGGACGGAGCCGGTCGACTTTTCCTTCAACCCTCTGGCCGACCCGCGGTTCCGGTTCTGGGACGCCAGCCTGCTGCAGGCCGTGCAGCTGGGCAACCCCCATGTGCACGAGTTCTTCCGCCTGCTCTCGCTCTGCCACACCGTCATGTCCGAGGAGAGGAGCGAAGGTGGGTGGCCTCCCGGGGGGCTCGGGCTGTCCCCTGGGGGTGCAGGGGAGCTCGGCCCATCTCCCATGGGGGGCATTGGTGGTGGAGGCCCAGCGCTGACCCCCCCCGCCGTGCCCCCCCAGGGGAGCTGTACTACAAGGCGCAGTCCCCGGACGAGGGGGCGCTGGTCACGGCCGCCAGGAACTTCAGCTTCGTCTTCCGCTCGCGCACGCCCAAGACCATCACGGTGCAGGAGCTGGGCCGGGCCGTCACCTACCAGCTGCTGGCCATCCTGGACTTCAACAACGTCCGCAAGCGCATGTCCGTCATCGGTGAGCCGGGCCCGGGGGGGTCCTGTGAACAGTGGGGCGGAGGGCGGCAGGGGCAGGGGCCTGTGGGGACTGGCAGTGTCTGTGCCTGGGGGGCGCAGGGGGCTCAGCAGCAGGGGCTGGGAGCCGGGGGTTGTGGACGGGACCTTCGGCTCCCCAGGATTTGCCAGCCTGAGGCTGCTGCTGCCCCGTGGGTTGGGGGTCCAGCCACCGAGCGTGGGGGGCCCCATGCAGTGAGCAGGGTGGGGCTGGAGAACACGGGGCCCTTGGGGCAGTGCAGGATCACTGACCTCTGCCCCCCGCAGAGACGCTCCCCTCTCCCCCCCTCAGCTCCGGGGGCCTGACCTGGGCACGTTGACCCGGCTGGGCCCAGGCAGTGCTGGGCTCGGGGGTCGTTCTCCTTGGGGCACCGCGGTCTCTGGCTGCTCTGGTCCCTGCATGTCCCAGCAGCTCCTTCCTTCCTTCCCGCCAGTGCGCAGCCCCGAGGGCCGGATCCGTCTGTACTGCAAAGGGGCCGACACCATCCTCCTGGAGCGGCTGCACCCGGCCCACCACGAGCTGCTGAATGTAACCACCGACCATCTGAATGTGAGTGGGGGTCCCGGGCGCTGGCTGCAGCTGGCCTCTGGGGGCCCTGATCCTTCGGGGGCTGGGTGGATCGCAGGGCAGCCGCCAAGCGAACCGGGGTCCTGGGTGCCGCTGTGGGGCGTTGCCTTGGATCTCCACTGCCAGACTCTGCCCCCCGCAGGGCTGGCTGGGGGGCCCCCAGGGATTGGCCTGGCCCCCATCTGGCTGGGGAGCAGACGCGCCCCGTGCCCCGCAGGGCTGGCTGGGGGGCCCCAGGGATTGGCCTGGCCCCCATCTGGCTGGGGAGCTGACGCGCCCCGTGCCCCGCAGGGCTGGCTGGGGGCCCCCAGGGATCGGCCTGGCCCCCATCTGGCTGGGGAGCTGACGCGCCCCGTGCCCCGCAGGGCTGGCTGGGGGGCCCCCAGGGATTGGCCTGGCCCCCATCTGGCTGGGGAGCTGACGTGCCCCGTGCCCCGCAGGGCTGGCTGGGGGCCCCCAGGGATTGGCCTGGCCCCCATCTGGCTGGGGGGCCCCCAGGGATTGGCCTGGCCCCCATCTGGCTGGGGAGCTGACGCGCCCGCTGTCCCGCAGGAGTACGCCGGCGAGGGGCTGCGGACACTGGTGCTGGCCTACAAGGACCTGGAGGACGGGTACTACGAGGAGTGGGCCGAGCAGCTGCTGCGAGCCAGCACGGCCTCCGAGGGCCGCGAGGACCGCCTGGCCCGGCTGTACGAGGAGGTGGAGCGGGACATGACGGTAGGTGGGCTCGGAGCACCGCCCGAGGGGCAGGCTGGGGCCATGGCGCGAGGCGGTGCCCCAGAATCACTGCTGTGTCTCCTCTCTCTGCCCAGCTGCTGGGGGCCACCGCCATTGAGGACAAACTGCAGCAGGGGGTCCCCGAAACCATCGCCATCCTGACGCTGGCCAACATCAAGATCTGGGTGCTGACCGGGGACAAGCAAGGTGAGGCTGGGCCTGCGCGGGGGGCTGGGTGGAGGGGAGCCGTTCTGGGCTGGCCCTGCTGGTGTCCCTGCTTGCCAGGCTCAGGCAGAGAACCCAGCCCCTCTGGCCCGAGGGACAGGACCCCCCCTAGGTATCTGGTGGCCAGCGGGGCCGGGAACCCTGCTGCAAGGCACCCTGGGGATCAAAGCCTGGGTGCCCCCAGGGGGGAGGGGGGAGGCAGAGGGGGAGTGGGCTGGGGGAGTTGATCCCCTCTGGTTTGTGGGGGCTCGAGGGGCAGCGCTCGGGCACAAGCTGCCCCGCTCAGCCCACGTCTCCCCTCCCCAGAGACGGCCGTGAACATCGGCTACTCCTGCAAGATGCTGACGGACGACATGACGGAGGTGTTCATCGTGACGGGCCACACTGTGCTGGAGGTGCGGGAGGAGCTCAGGTGAGGGCTGGGCGGGGGCTCGGGGGGGCCTGGGGCAGGGGTGCTGGGGGGAGTAGGGAGGACGCCCCCTCCCGGTCCCTGCGCTGCTGACGGGAGCCCGGCTGAGCCTTCTCCTCTCCCCCAGGAAAGCCCGGGAGAAGATGATGGACTCGTCGCGTTCCATGGGCAACGGCTTCTCCTGCCAGGAGAAACTCGCGTCTTCCTCGTCGGCGTCCCGGCTCACCTCGGTGCTGGAGGCCATCGCGGGCGAGTACGCCCTGGTCATCAACGGGCACAGCCTGGTGAGGGGGGCAGTGTTACCAAGGGCAAACTCCCCTCTGACCCGCAGCCCCGGCTCCCCCCTACCCTACCCCCAACTCTGCCGGTGCCCCCCGTCCCGACCGGTAACTCCCTCGGCGCTCCCTTGCCGTCCCTGATTGCTCCCAACTCCGGGTGTCCCTGCTGGGCTCTGGGGCACGTCCCTGCCGCTCACCCGTCCGCGCCCCTCCCCGCAGGCCCACGCGCTGGAGGCCGACATGGAGCTGGAGTTCCTGGAGACGGCCTGCGCCTGCAAGGCCGTGATCTGCTGCCGCGTCACCCCGCTGCAGAAGGCCCAGGTGGTGGAGCTGGTGAAGAAGTACAAGAAGGCCGTGACGCTGGCCATCGGGGACGGTGCCAACGACGTCAGCATGATCAAGAGTGAGCGCGGGGGGGCTCTGCCTGCGGGGCCGGGGCCCGGGTCAGGGCTGGATGCGGAGGGGAGGGGCTCTGCCTGCAGGGTGGGGTCAGGGCGGGGCGGGGAGGGGCGGGAGGGGCTGTGCCTGGGGGTCAGGGCGGGGTGGGGAGGAGGGGCTCTGCCTGCAGGGTGGGGTCAGGGCTGGGCTGGGTGGGGAGGGGCTGTGCCTGCAGGTGGGGTCAGGGGCGGGGTGGGGAGGGGAGGGGCTCTGCCTGCAGGGTGGGGTCAGGGCTGGGCTGGGTGGGGAGGAGGGGCTCTGGTTGCAGGGTGGGGTCAGTGCGGGGTGGGGCGGGGAGGGGCTCTACCTGGGGGGTCAGGGAGGGGAGGGGATGGGCTCTGCCTGCAGGGTCAGGGCCAGGCGGGAGGGGAGAGGAGGGCAGCACCCTTCTCCCACTGCAGGGCGTTGTGTGGGGCGGCTCTGGGTTCCCTGCTGACCCACACGTCTCTCCCCCCCACAGCTGCGCACATCGGCGTGGGCATCAGCGGGCAGGAGGGCATCCAGGCCGTGCTGGCCTCCGACTATTCCTTCTCCCAGTTCAAGTTCCTGCAGCGCCTCCTGCTGGTGCACGGCCGCTGGTCCTACCTGCGCATGTGCAAATTCCTCTGCTACTTCTTCTACAAGAACTTTGCCTTCACCATGGTCCATTTCTGGTTCGGGTTCTTCTGCGGCTTCTCGGCCCAGGTGCGGTGCCAGGTGCTGCGCCCTGGACAGGGTTTCCCGAGGCCGTGGGGCTTCCCTTCGGACTGTGCCTGCTGGATTTGGACCCAGCCACGCAGCTGTGCCGGGTGCTGCGTGGACACGGGGAGGGACGGGCCCTGCCCTGCCCTGCAGGGTGGTGATGGGGGAGGGCTGCGCTGGGGCCTGTCGCTGAACCTGGGCGAAGGCTCCAGCCGCTGCAGCGCGACAGGCTGCGAGTGTAGAGCGGGCGTCCGGGGGCCGCCCAGCGCCAGCCTGCGATGGCTGCATCCTCCCTGCCTTGCTGGAAGCGGTTGGAGGATGCCCAGGCAGGGCAGGCTGGTGCTTTTGGACTGGCAGGCCGCAGGTGAGCTCCCTTCTGGCCAGCCTGCCCGGGGCTGGTTCATCGTGGGGGGCAGAGAGAACCAGGCTGGTCGTTGGGTCCTTCAGCACTTGGGGATGGCCGGGGGGGAGCACAGAGCCGGGGTGTCTCCAAGGCAGGAGAGCGAGTTGCTCGTCCGTTCCGGATGCAGTGAGGCAGGGGTGTTTTCCCCGCCCTAACCCCCCCGTCTCTCGACAGACGGTCTATGACCAGTACTTCATCACCCTGTACAACATCGTCTACACCTCGCTGCCCGTGCTCGCCATGGGCGTGTTCGACCAGGTACGTCTCCCCCGATCGGTGCGGGAGGGGCAGGGTGGAGATCTGCTCCTGCTGGGGTGAGGCGGGGGGCCCAGCCTGTCTCCTGTGCTCATGGAGCCTCGTGGCCTGCGATCGCAGCAGGGAGCCCCCACCCTGCAGGTGGGGAGACAGGGAATTCTGGGGGTGCCGCTTGGAAGGGCCGCAGCAGCCCGAGGCGGGCTCGGGGCTCCCCCATCTCTGGGGCCCTGGGCACTGCGGGCCCTAACCCAGCTGGGTGGGGTCAGGGATGGGGTCAGGGCCCCCGCCTCAGGGGCAAGAGGTGGGCTTGGTCCATGGCCTGTCCAGCCCTCAGCTTCCCTGCAGGGGCGGCTCCTGGGTGGGGGGGCCAGGCTCACCCCTGCCATGCCCCTGCCCCCCAGGACGTGACGGAGCAGCGCAGCATGGAATACCCCAAGCTCTACGAGCCAGGCCAGCTCAACCTGCTCTTCAACAAGCGGGAGTTCTTCATCTGCATCGCCCAGGGCATCTACACCTCCGTCCTCATGTTCTTCATCCCCTACGGCGTCTTCGCCGACGCCACCCGCAACGACGGCGCCCAGCTGGCCGACTACCAGTCCTTCGCTGTCACCGTGGCAACCTCCCTGGTGATCGTGGTCAGCGTGCAGGTGGGCTGCCCCCATTCGGCTCTGCCTCCGTGGCCTCTCGGGTCCCCTCCAGCCCGCACCCCGTACCGGGTCAGTTAGCCCAGGAAGCAGAGGAACCCGGATCTAAGCTGTTGAGCGGCTGCTGTGCCCCACCCCAGAGGTGGCTGCATCTCGGTGCTGGGCGGAGTACGTGGTGAAGGGCGCTGGGCCTGTGCGACACTGGGGGACCGAGGGGGCTGCCCATCGGCTCGGCAGCCTGTCTGCGCTGCCCCCTGAGCTCTCCCCTTTTCCCCCAGATTGGGCTGGACACGGGGTTCTGGACGGCCATCAACCACTTCTTCATCTGGGGCAGCCTGGCTGTGTACTTCGCCATCCTCTTCGCCATGCACAGCAGCGGCCTCTTCCAGATCTTCCCCAACCAGTTCCGCTTTGTGGGTGAGTCCAAGCAGCTGCATTCGCCTGAGGGGCAGGTGCCAGGCGGGACCGAGCTGTCCCTGAGGTCCCCACCACGCCAGGGGCTGACTGCACGAGACGTGCCCCGGTGACCACGCTCCATGCCCCAAAGGAAGGGGAACCCCGCCCCAAGGTGCCTGCCGATCTGACCGGGGGGGGGGGGTTCACTCCTGACCCCACCGGGGGGGTCCCCAAGGCAGGCGAGGGCAGCTTTCTAGTGGGGCAGTGGTTGCTGGGGTGCCCCTCCCCCATCCCGGTCGGTGCCCTCTGAACTCTGCTGCTCCCCCTGCACCACGCCTGATTCCCGGGGCCGGGGGAGACCCCGGTGACAGCTTCATTTCTCTGCTGACTCCTGCCGCGGGAGGCGGGGAAGTGGGGCAGGCCGCTCCCACCTGCCTGGCTCTCAGGTCTCTCCCCCTCCTGCTGCCCAGGTAATGCCCAGAACACGCTGGCCCAGCCCACGGTCTGGCTCACCATCACCCTCACCACCGTGGTCTGCATCATGCCAGTCGTGGCCTTCCGATTCCTCAAGCTGGACCTGAAGCCCGAGCTATCGGACACGGTGAGCACGTGCGGCCGAGCCGGGGCCCCCAGCGCGGAGTGGGCCCCCTCCTCGGGCTTCGGACGTCCCGCGCCCCCAGCGCCAGGAAAGGCCTCGCCGTGGAGCGTGGGGGCTGGATCCATCTCCACTCGGCCAGGGTTGTGGGGGGGAATTGTCTGCCCCGAGCGATCTCATGGTGGGGCAGGGGCCAGCTCCACCTCCCCCAGGCTACTGCCCCCTCACTGGAACGTGCCCATGGCTTTGGCCCCTGCCCCCATCTCTGACCAGCTCCTGCAGGAGCTGCCCGGGGAGGGGAGGACTGGGGGGGTGTCTCGGGCAGGCTCCCACGTCTGTTCCCGGCCCCCGTTCACCCTGGCTGGGCCTTTCCCCTGCAGTTTCACGGAGGGCGGGTTGTGGGGTCTTCGGCCAGGCTCCTCACCCTGCCCCCCCCCCAGGTGCGCTACACCCAGCTGGTGCGAAAGAAGCAGCGAGCGCAGCACCGCTGCATGCGGCGGGTGGGCCGTGCCGGCTCGCGGCGCTCCGGCTACGCCTTCTCCCACCAGGAGGGCTTCGGCGAGCTCATCATGTCAGGCAAGAACATGCGGCTCAGCTCCCTGGCGCTCTCCAGCTTCGCCGCCCGCTCCAGCTCCAGCTGGATCGAGACCCTGCGCAAGAAGAAGGGTGGAGACAGCACCGCCAGCAGCCCCAGCGGGGGGGCCGACAAGCCGCTCAAGGTGTGAGGCTGGGGGGCTCCGATTCTCACTCCCGCCAGGGGCTGGACAGCCCGGCAGCGCCCCCAGCTGTTCCCACGCGGATCCTGGCTGGCTGCTGCGGGTGCTGCTGTGGCAAGGGGTCGGGGCGCCCCACGAGGCTCTCCAGGTGCTGAGGTTTGGAGGCAGAGTCTGGACCACAGCCAACCGTGTAACCAAAAAACCCCCGTCCAGACGGCCCAGCGGCCCCGGCGCGGCACCCCCGTCCGGAGCTCGGGCGCGGCACCCCCGTCCGGAGCCCGGGCGCAGAGAGCGCCGGCAGCATCTTGTATCGGGACATCCACCGCCCGGAGTGTACAGCGAGCCTGAGTCACCCGTGAATGTAACATGCTGGAGACACGGGGAGGGCCGGGCCTGGCAGGGGGCAGCTGGGCTTGGCAGCGCGTCCCCCCCACCCCCGCCGCCACATGTGTCTTTTTTATATCTATAAAACGAGAAAAGCAGCAGCAACCGGAGCCCCCATGTTTACAAAGTGACTCTTCTGTCCCCGCTGCCACTGGCTGCTCCTGGGGAGGAGCCGGCTGAGCAGAAAGGGGCAGACGCCCTCCCCAGGCAGGCAGCGTCAGTCCCAGGGCTGCGTGGGCGCCCCAGAGGGGGCATGGGCTTGGCCTCCTGCAGCAGGGCAGGGGTGGGGTGGGGGGAGCCTGGGCTGGGAGGAGTTATGGGCCCTGCCCCGGCTGGTTTCTACACATGGTGAAACCGTACGTGGCTGGGCGGAGACCCGACCCCTGAGTGCTGCGTCCAGTCAGTGCCCGCCCTGGGCTGGAGCCTGTGGCCCCTGGAGCCGGGGCCAGAGCTGGGGAGCAAACTGGGCCCTAAGGAGCTGTTACAGACCAGAGCAGAGCCGCGGTGCGAAGGCCACCTGAGCCGGGCTCCTCGGGGTCCTGGCTGCAGGGGCAGCCCTGAGGTTCTCCCAGCTTGCGGGGGGAGGGCGCAGCCACGGGGCTCTTGGCTGGTACTTCTCTCCCCCCCCCTCCCCCCCGAGCTGGTGGAGCTTGGCTCTGGCCTGTGTGACCTCTGCCCAGGTCCTGGGCCCAGCCCAGCTGATGGATTCGAAAGGGGAACCAGCCCCCCCACCCCAACTCCTTTCTTTGCTGCGTGCCAGAGGCTTAGGCAAGGGGCCGGGTCCTGAGGTCAGCATTGTTGACAGGCTGATTGTGATTCATTCCCTGCACCAGGGAGCCTTTCACAATCGTCTGGGTGTTCTGTGCCCTGTTTCCCTTCCCCTCTGTGCTGGGGGGGGGGGGAGAGAGAGAGAGAGAGAGTGTGTGTGTGTGTGCCCCAGCCGTCCACGCTCCCCTGGGGAAGTGTCCAGTCTGCTGGCCGCCCCCTCATGCAACACTAGCAGGTGCACGGCCCTGCTCTTGCACACGTATTTGTAGCTCACCTCCGCACGCTTCTTGTGATGCATTCCTTGTGTCCTTTGCACAGCCCCTCCCCCCTGGTACCGCCCTCTGGCACGCACGCTGCCCACGCACGGCTCACTGCTGTAGTGCCCCCAGCTGCTGCCGATCCCGATAGCACGGGGGCCCTCGGAGGTTGAGTTGCTTGAGGCTGCAGGATGTTGGAGACCCTGGGCTGTGGCCAGGCTGGGAAAGATCCCAGGGGCCCTAGGGTGGGGATCAGCCCCAGTGAGGTGGGATCCAGCTGGAGGCAGAGGGGTGAAAAAGCCCCCAGGCCAGTCTTGTGCAGGGGATGCCTCCTGATCCACCCTCCTCCCTCCCCTTGATCTCTGTCTGTGCAGGGTGCCAAATACGATGGGGGGGGAGGACCCAGTGTTCACCCCCCCCCGTCCCATTCTGTCTTTGAAGGTAAGGGGCCTTGCAAGCCAGGGGCAGGTTCGGGTGCGGGGGGTGTCACTGCACCCCCAAGGGTTACAGCTCCTGCGGTGACTACAGAGCTCTGCCCACATGCTTAGAATGAGGGAGGGGGGTCTGGGAGCCAGGACTCCTGGGTTCTATTCCCAGCTCTGTGACGGGCTCTGTGCCTCAGTTTCCCTCCCATCTGTGAAGTGCTGGAGTCCCCAGGGGGGCTGGGCTCTGGAAGGTCGAAGTAACCTCGGGCGTTGCTGTGGTTGCGTTAAGGTTGTGTTAAGCCCTTCTGGGAAGGGGCGAGGGCTGGAGCGGCCTGGCTGGGGGAGGGGCGCGGCCCCCGGAGTCTGACTTTTATACCAAAGAGGAACTGTCTGTTTGGGAGCTGGCTGGGCGCTCGTGTGCTAAAGTATCTATTTTTGGTTCTTTCTGTTTGTTCGGGGGGGGGGGGGGGGGAGGTGGCGTTGGGCCGGGCCCGAGGAGCAGTCCGTATAATTTATTACACATTTCTATACTTACAGAATTGTATCATTTTATGGGTATAAAGAGAGGGGAAAAAATAGCCTTTTATAAAAACGTCTCTTTCTGAGATTGTCTCACGTTGCCTCTGTTTTCTGAGCGTGAAAGGGGAGGGGGCCAGGACCCTGCCCGTGCCTGAGGGCTGCTGCTTGCCCCCGACTCCTCCAGCCCTGCCACCGGGCCCCTCATCACATCCACGGCCCTGGGTGCTCTGCCGACACAGGACCAGGTTCTCCCAACGCTCGTTTGTTGCGCTCCGTGTGAGGCCGGCCCCTGCATGCACGCCGGGCTCTGCAGAGCAGACTCCCCTCTGGCAGCTGGCAAGCTGAATTCTGTGGTATGTGGGGAAAATGCCAAATTGTGTGTGTGTCGCTCGCCCCCACAAAGCGGGGCCCTGAGTGAGGGTCAGTTCACACCTTGTGGAGCTGCTGCTTTAGGGTCTCTGTAAACTCAGGCAGGCATCAGTTACACTGGTATCTTCAAGGGTGTCATGGCATCTGCACGGCCTAGAACCGGCTTGGTTTTTGTGATGCTGGGGTGAGTGCTTGAGTCTGTGTGTGGAACCCAAGGGCCTGTTGGTGTCGGGAGCAAGGGGGGTGGAGCCCCCCATTAGCCCAGCTCAGGTTTCTGTTCTCCAGAGACAGCCCAAGGCAGGATCGTCCTCTCTGTTCTGCAGCCAGGACCCGAGCTGGAGAGCGTGACGCCCCCAGAGTCAGGCGGGAGAGTCCGTGGCAGATCCGGGTACCCGTGGGGCTGAGCCTGGGGCGTTGACCCATCAGCTCCCTTGTGGGGCAGGCTCTGGGGGAACCTGTGAGCTCAGTTCTAGCCCCCAAACTTCAGGGTTTGTTTAAAGAGCAAAAGTTCCCCCAACCCTGAGCCGTTCACGGCCCAGGAGAATCCCCCGTCCGCCTGCTTAGAGCCGCCCCATTCCAGCCCCAGCTGGCCTTTCAGGTCAGCTTTGCGCCCCCTTCCCTAGAGACGCAGGCGAGGGCCCCCCCCCCCTCGGCTGCACGGGCAGCGCTTCGCCCGCCTGGCGCGCTGAGGTCAGGATTTCATGCATTTATTTTAAACTCCAAATTCTTCTTGCTTTGCGGATGCAGAGAAACGGTGCTGCCTTGGGCAGGCGCAGGAGCAGTGGAGAGCATCCCCCCACCCCTGCAGGGCTGAGCCAGTCGCATCCACCAGCAGGGCACGTTCCCATGACCATCGTTTAGCCTGAACTGGCCCAAGGGGCTGGGCCTAACTTCTAAACCCCCTGGGGGCCGTGCTCCGCTGCTGGGCCGCCCCCGCGCTGCAGCCTGGCTGCTTTACACCCGCTGAGCTGGAGGGATCCCCCTGGATTGGGGGGAGGCTCTTTCCTCCCTCGGAAGCAGGGGGGCTGAGCAGGGCCAGGCACGGAGCAGTGACTCCAGGGCTTGGCTGGTTCTTGTTCACGTGCTCAGGCTCTCACTGAAGGCCGGGGAGGAGGAATTGCCACCCAGGTGCAGCTGGCAGGGCCCGTGGGGGGGTTCGCCTTCCCCTGCAGCCTGGGGGTGCAGGTCACTGGCAGGATTATTGGGGTGTCCACCCTCTGGCACATGCTAGTCTAGGCTCCTGTGCTACCTGGTCCTGGTCGGGGGGGGGGGGGGGTTAGTGTGGGGCTGGGGCCCTGGGACATACAGCCGCTGTGCTGGTCTCTTCTCGGCCTCTGTCCTGTAACATGCCCCCTGCCCCCAGCCTGCTGGCGTGGAAATCAGGAGTGACCGGGGCAGGGACTCTGCCCAGTCAGGAGGGGGTTAACAGGCCACAGCTGGGGCGCGTTGGGGTAGGAGGGGTGGGGTGGGGGCTCACCTTGAACTGGGGGCAGGCCAGGCCTCTGCCTGCGTTAATGTGCCCTGGTGCTGTCACTGATTAACGAGGCTGGTACACAAACAGCTGCCCCCTCCCAGCTCTGACCGTACCCACAGCAGGGGCATAAGCCGGGTCTCCCCGGTGCCAAGGGCTGCTCGGCCCCGGCAAGCACTGACCCATGCCCCCCCCCAGCAGAGATACCAGTGCTGTACTGGGGGGGTACCAAGGCTGCACAGGGCAGAGCAACCAGATCCCCCCATCACACACAGCCCCCCCTTTCTGGGGGCATCTGAACCAAACTCTTTTGAGCAGGCCCTAGGAGAGGGGGCTGCCTGTTACCCCACTCCCCCCCCCCCGGCCCATAGAACCCAGGAGTCCTGGCTCCCAACCCTCCTCTACCCCCCCAGCCGCGTAGAGAACCCAGTCCTCCAGGAGTCCTGGCTCCCAGCCTCCCCTCTAACCCCCGGCCCATAGAACCCAGGAGTCCTGGCTCCCAACCTCCTCCTCTAACCACCCCCAGCCCCGCGTAGAACCCAGGAGTCCTGGCTCCCAGCCCCTCCCCTTGACCCCACGTCAGCCTGCACCTGGGAGGGGGAGCGGAGCTCCGGGGGGTGGGAGTCGCGGGGGGGGCGTCTCCCCAGGTGCCCCCCCTCCCACGTGCTCCGCCCCCACATTGCTCAACCGCCCCTTTCACAATCGCAGCCCCCGGCCCCCCCCCAGTTCCTCAAATGTTTTTCTGCCGCCAGCCGCGCCCCCCGCCCGCCACGTGCCGGGGGAGCCCCGCGGGGGCCGCGCCCCGGCGCCCGGGCTGGCGGAGCCGAGGCAGAGCGATGCGCGCTGTGGGGCGGACGCCGGCAGCCCCCGGGGCGCAGGAGCATGTGGGCGCTGCGGGCCGCCGGGCTGCTCTGCCTGCTGCGGGCCGCCGCGGAGGGGCCTTGCCCGCGGCCAGGTGGGTGCGGGGCCCGGGGGGTGCCTGGAGCCAGGTGAGCGGCCCGGGCCGGCCGGGACCCCGGGGGGAGCTCGGGGCTCCGGGCACCGCGGGCGGGGGGGGGCTCTTTCGCCCTGGGGACATTGCACAGATGCCGGGGGGCTGGGAGCCAGGACTCCTGGGTTCCGTTCCCGGCTCAGGGCGGGTCAGGACTTCTGGGTTCCGTTCCCGGCTCTGGGGGGTCAGGACTCCTGGGTTCCGTTCCCGGCTCAGGGTGGGGGGTCAGGACTCCTGGGTTCTGTCCCTGGCTTGGGTAGGGGAGTGGGGGTAGAAGCCAGGACTCCTGGGTTCCGTTCCCGGCTCCGGGGGTTCAGGACTCCTGGGTTCCGTTCCCGGCTCCGCGGGGTCAGGACTCCTGGGTTCCGTTCCCGGCTCAGGGGGGGTCAGGACTCCTGGGTTCTGTCCCTGGCTTGGGTAGGGGAGCGGGGGGTAGAAGCCAGGACTCCTGGGTTCCGTTCCCGGCTCCGGGGGGTCAGGACTCCTGGGTTCCGTTCCCGGCTCAGGGGGAGGGCGGGTCAGGACTCCTGGGTTCTGTCCCTGGCTTGGGTAGGGGAGTGGGGGTAGAAGCCAGGACTCCTGGGTTCCGTTCCCGGCTCCAGGGGGTCAGGACTCCTGGGTTCTGTCCCTGGCTTGGGTAGGGGAGCGGGGGGTAGAAGCCAGGACTCCTGGGTTCCGTTAACGGCCCGGGGTGGTCAGGATTCCTGAGTTCTGTCTTTGGCTTGAGTAGGGGAGTTGGGGAGTGGGGGTAGAAGCCAGGACACCTGGGTTCCGTTCCCGGCTCCGGGGGGTCAGGACTCCTGGGTTCCGTTCCCGGCTCAGGGGGTTCAGGACTCCTGGGTTCCGTTCCCGGCTCCGAGGGGTCAGGACTCCTGGGTTCCGTTCCCGGCTCAGGGGGGGTTCAGGACTCCTGGGTTCTGTCCGCGCTCCCGGGTTGGGGAATGGCCGCGCCGCGCGGTGTTTTTCAGGCTGAGCTGAGAGGGACTGAGATTTATTTACTCCTGGTTCTCCCCCCTCCCAGCCCCGCTCCCAGTGACTCGGGGGTGAGCGCCCCCCCCGGCGTACTTCTGCTGGGACCCCCCCAACCTTCTCCTCTGGCCCCTGAACGGCGGGGCCCCACCGGGGGCTCCCCACGCGGGCAGGCTGCCGGCTCTGGCTCCCCTTCCTGGCCGGAGGTCCCTGGGGGGAGCGTGGGCAGGGGGAGAGGCCCTTAACTCCAGGGCTCCCAGCTGGTGCCGCCTGGGGGCTGGCCCCCTCCCTTGCCCAGTGCCAGGGGCGCTCTAGGGGAAGAGCTGGGCCCCGGGGGCGGGGGGGGCATGGTAGCCTGTGAGTGACCCGTGTGCTCTGAGCCCCCATCCCAGTGGCTCATGCAGCTGCCAGGGGTGGGGTGCGCGGGGCAGGGAGCACCGTGCCCTGGGCCAGGACTGGGCAGCAGGGGGGACCCCGAGCTGCAAAGGGGGCACCTGGGCCCTTGTGACCAGCAGGCACCACGGGAATTGGTGTGGAGCCCACTGCCGCCTGGGCAGGGGGATGGGGGCAGAGGCAGCTGCCGCTCTCACCCTGCCCTCCCCAAAGCTGGCACAGACCCCTCCCCGCCGGGCTGGTCGTGAGCGGAGCTCCCAACTGCCCCACATTGGGGGCTGGGGTCCTCCTGCCTGGGGCCTCCGAGCTTCCCTGCTCTGGTGTCTGGCCATGGCCCCCGGGGACCGTGCCGGGGCAGCGGAGACCCCGGTGGCAGGAGTGGAATCATGCCACACAAAGAGCAATGAGCTGCTGGCTCTGGGGAGAGCCAGGAAATGAACCCAGGCCGCCTGCTCCCAGCCCCCCACTGCTCTCCCCAGGGAGGAAATGAAACTTCCCAGCGCAATGGAGAAGTGCCCAGGCCGCCTGTGTGCCGATAGCCAAGGGCTGAGGTGCTGCTGCTGGGCAAGTGGGGAGTGGGCCCCTCGGGCGCAGGCCAGGCGGTGCGGAGCTGCCCGGCCCCTGGCACCGGGTTTGGCTGGGCTCTGAGATGCCTGCTCCCCTGAGCCTCCAGCCCTCGCATTGTCGCGGGTTATTTATACCCGGGGTGCCCCTCGGTGATGTAAGGGTTAAAGCACCCGGCGGGCTCAGGACCCCAGCCCAGGGGTCCCAGACAGGGGGAAAAGGGCAGGTCTGGAACTGCCTCCAGGGCCCAGGAACTCTGCCCCACAGACCCTGGGCACCAGCCTGCCTGTGCCGGGGGCGTCTGAGGGCCTGGCTTAGGGGAGCCCCTCTGCGGGGTGCTTGAGCCTAAGGGGCTGAGGGAGGCAGGACAGTTCCCCCGGTTGGATCTTTGGGGGGCTGAGGGCCAGGGAGGGGCCGGAGCTGCCCCAAGGGAGCCTGTGACAGAGCTGGGAACAGAACCCAGCTCTCCTGGTCCCTTCAGTGGAGAGGTGCCCCCTCCCCTTGCCCGGGATGCCCCATTCCCCCCAATTTACGGGGCGCAGGGGGGTTGCTGCTCAGGGCTCAGCCCGGATTCCACCCCATCTCTCCTGGCTCTCAGCCCCATGCATGGGGGGCTGGTCCCTGCAGTGCGGGTGCCCGGCCCCCTGGGATTAGCAGGCAGCTGAGAGTTCTCTGTGCTGAGCCGGCCGGTTGCGTAAGTGGGTTCGGGTAGAACTGGCTGTTCCCGGCAGGGCTGCGCAGGCACCGGGCACCGGGAAACTGGAGTGTTTGCTTTCGTTATTGACACTTGTGGGTTTGCAAAAATCCCAGCTCCTGTGAACCTGGCTGGGTGTGTGTGTGGTGGGGACGGGGACATTTAAGGGAGGGGGACAGGGAGGGAGCTGTCAGCCGCCTGGCCCAGCCATGAGCCAACTGAGCCAGACCCAGCCCTGGGCCCATCCCGGTGTCCCAGGGGTGGCCGTGAGGATTAACCCTTTGAGGCCAGCAGCCTGTGGCTGCCCTGCTGGCAGGGCCCTGGGTCCCATGTGATTGCTGTGCACGCTGGCTTTAGGCTCTGAGAGCTGGGATCCCGTGAGGCTGCTCCCGCACCCCAGGAGCCCTGGACACCCCTCCCACAACCAGCTCTGGGCCCTCTCAGGCACCTTGCACTGGGCACCCAGCTTGCCAGGGAAATGAGGAGCCCACGGGCCCATTAACGCGCCCTGTGTAGGGCCCGGGCTGGGGCATGGCCCAGGCTGAGGGCTCTGGGGCTGGGAAGGGGGGATCTGATTGTGACGGGGCCTGGTGCAGTGACTTGGAAAGAGGTGGGTGAGGAAGCGAGTGCTCAGCCAGGCCGATGCTCATTCAGGCTTGTCCTCTCCAGCAAATATTGACACAGGCTGGTTGTCTCCTCCCTCAGGGAGCCCCTCGGGAGTGTTTCCTAGGAGCCGGGAAGGGGGGAGCCTCTGCCCTCCAGCCTGGTGGGGAGATGGCGGGTCAGCACCACCATGGCACACAGCAGCCAGCGAGAGTCATCTCCTGTGACATCATAGCCTGGTCAGCTTGTGGCACCCAGGGAAGGTGGCAATCCCCATGGAACATAAGGGGAAACTGAGGCACAACAAGGGTATTTGCCTGGGGTCATACAATCAGTAGTTGCACAGCTGGGCATGGAACCCAGGAGTCCTGTCCCCCCCCCAGCTCTAACCCCTAGACTGCACTCCCTTCCCTCTGCACTAATGGCTCTTCCCCTCCTGCAGCCCTCCCGCCTGACACGGTGCTGAGCACCGTGGGAGCAAATGTCACCCTGCCCTGCCTGCAGTGGCAGCCGGAGCCAAATGGCACCGTCAGCTGGAAGGTGGAGACCCAGGCTGTGAGTTCGGAACGCGCAGTGCTGGGGCCCAGCCTGCTGCTGCGCCTGGTGCAGGGCAACGACTCGGGCAGGTACAGCTGCTATGTGGGCGGCTGCCTGGTGCGCTCGCTGCGGCTGCTGGTGGAAGGTGAGTCTGGCTCCGGGAGGGGCTGCCCATGCCAGGGGCTGGGGAGGAATGTCCAGATCCATGGGCGCCGGGACTGCGGGGTCCCCCCAGGCCTGCAGGATGCTGCAGCAGCGTCCAAGCCAGCAGGCTCATCCTGCAGGGTCCAAAGGCTGCATGGGGCGAGCCGTGTAACGTGGTACCTGGCGTGGGTCGGGACGTGCCCGCCTGGCGTGGCTGGCTCCCCCTCTGCCCCCTGCCCGGCTCTGCAGCCACTAACCCCTGCTCAGTCCGGGGGCTCCCCTCACCCCAGCTGTGTCTGACTCCAGAGCCCCCGGAGCCGCCCAGCTTCTCCTGCTACCGCAGGAGCCACGTCAAGGACATCCTGTGCGAGTGGCAGCCGCAGCGGAGGCCGTCGCCCCGGACCAGGGCCGTGCTGTGGGTGAAGAAGTGGTGAGAGGCCTGGGGGAGCTGGGCCGTGGTTGGGGATGTGTCACGGAGTGTGGGGGGGTCAGGGCCCTGCACCCCCGGCTTCCTGCGATTCACCAGGACACTCAGCCAGCCAGTAACACAGAAGGTTTATTTAGACGACAGGAACAGAGTCCAAGACAGGCCTTGCAGGTACAGACAACAGGACCCCTCAGCCAAGGTCCATCTTGGGGGGGCCCCAGGGAGGCCAGAGTCCCGTTGGGAGGCCAGAGGCCCATCTGGGCTCCCCTCCATTTTCCCAGCCAGCTCCAAACTGAAACTCCCTCCAGCCGTCTCACCCAGCCTCCCCCCGGCCCCTCCCCCAGCCTTTTTCCAGTTTCCAGGGCAGAGGTGTCACCTGGCTCCAACCCCCCTCCTGGTTCTCCTGTTACCTGCTCAGGTATCCTCCCTCAGGGAAAGTCTCCCATCCCCACTGCAGCCAGTCCCAGCCAAGCTCCCCTGCAACCTTCCCAGGCCAACACTCCCCACTCAGCATTCAGTGAACACATTAAGAGCATTCCCAGTTCCTCACAGGATGACCCTGAGGCATTGAGGAGCGCGTGGGGGTAACCCTGCCTGGGACCCAGCCCTGGGGTTAGCTATTAGCTGTGGCCAGGGCAGGATTTGGTGTAGGCGCAGCCAGCATGGCCGTGCTGTTGATGCCTGGCAGGGTCCCCCCCCCAGCGGCTGGCCCTCCGCGAGCAGAGCTGGGGCCTGCTTTCCTGGCACAAAATCGCCCTCCCCGCTTGCTGCCATCCCACAGGGCTGGGATGGTGCTGGATGGGGGGACGCCATGGCAGGGTTGGATGTGGGGGTCCCTTGGGGGCTCTCTCCCTTGGCCGTCAGTGCCGAGCCCGGGGTGGGGCAGTGCTGCCGGCCTTCAGATCAGACCCCAAGCCAAGGGCCTGACTGTGCCTGGTCAGGAAAGCGCCAAGCGCCTTCTCCCAGGCGTCCTCCCCACATGCTCACACCCTCCCTACTTTCAGTTCCATACAGAGTCCTTCTCCTCTTCCTGGTCGAAAGTGCGGCCCTGCGGCTGCTCCGCTCCACCCCAGAGTGGCTGCAGTGCAGCAGCGTGTGCAGGGAGCCCTTGGCCAGGGGAGGTGCCCGAGTGGGGCATGAGGCTGCTGTTGCATGTTGCAGCCCGGGGCGCAGGCTGCTGTGACATTGATCTGATGTCGGTAGCTCTGCTGGGCCCTGGGGTGTTCCCAACCTGGGGACGTGGGTGGGGGGCAGTGGCAGGGCCTGCTGGCTGGGTGCTGCGCCTGGCCCTGAGCCGTGCTCCCTCCCCGGCAGGCTGACGGGGAAGAACGCCACGGAGCAGCGCTGCCGCTACTTCCCCAAGGTGGAGAAATTCACGTGCAGGATCACGGTGCCGCCCAGCGAGGACGACACCTTCCTGCTGGTGTCTGTGTGCGTCAGCAACGGGGCAGGGAGCACGGTCAGCAAGGACCAGGTCATCTCGGCCAACCGCGTCTGTACGTATGGCCCCTCCTGCTGCCCCCTGCTCCCCACGCCTACCCCACTGCCCCTCCCCAGAGCTTTGCCTGCTGCCCTCCCCCTTTTCCAGCCAGGTCTCTCTCCCCATGGGGGTGCTGGGGCAGGCTGAGCCTGCAGAGCCAGAGCTCCCCCATCCCTGGGGGGCGGGGGCGGGGACATGCTGCACCAGACCCATCTGCCATGGCAACCCCCCCTCTCCTGACAGTGAAGCCGGACCCCCCGGTGAATGTGCTGGTGGACCCGGTGGAGAGTGCGCCCCAGAAACTGCGTGTGAACTGGACATATCCTCCCTCCTGGGACCCCAAGTTCTACCGGCTGCACTTCCAGGTCCGGTACCGGGCTGAGCGCTCCCAGAGCTACACGGAGGTAAGCACCCCCCCACCCCGGGCTCCCCGTGCCTGCCAGGCTGCGGCATCCACTCACGCCCCACCCTGCAGCTGCTGGGTAGGGTGGACTCCCTCCTGCCCCCCAACTCCCCTGCCTGGGCCCCTGCCCCCAGAGCTACAGCGTGGGGAGAAGGCCCCGGTGCATCGCGTTTCCCTGTGGACAGGGACGGTGCTGGCAAGGAAGGGGGGACTGTGATGCTTCCCGGGGGTACCCCGGGTTCGAGGTGCCTTGCTAGCATCCAAACACACATCCTAGACTGAGCCGGAACTTTGCTGATGGGACGTTAGTATGGGCCGGGAGCGAAAGCTGCTCCCGATCCTCCCAGCATACCGCAGCCAGGCGTGGCTGGGCTCTTCCATTCCGGCAGCAAGACGCTGGCCGTTCCCTGGCTCGGTGAGACACCCGGGTGTCCCGTTCCAAGCCCAGAGAGATCCAGACAGTCCTTAGTCACACACCGACCCCCGCCGGCTGGGGGGCTGCTCCTGTGGAGTCTGTGATCTCCGTTAGCTGGCGGCTCAGCATCTCCTGCCTGCCTGAAGGGAAGATGTTCTCCACCTGGTGACCTGCTTAACTCCCAGACCTCACGGTCAAGGGACCCACCCCCTCCCAGAGGATCCCTACGCCCAGCAGAGACCTCCCCTGCCACTCCTCAGTGAATTACCCTAGACAACGGACTCAGGGGATCCCTGTAAAACTCGGCACCCCCGGTGCCCTCTGCTAGTGGGCATCACGAGGTTCCTGGGTCACAGGGACCCTGGCTGTCCCAGCTAGGGAGGAGGTGGGGGGCTGTGTCAGTGCTAGTGCCCCTGGTTTAATTCTGCCTGTTGGTTGCAGATCGACCAGTTAAGAGAAACGTCCCTGGTGATCCATGATGCCTGGCACGGCGCACGGCACATGGTGCAGGTGCGGGGGCTGGAGGAGTTTGGCCATGGCTCGTGGAGCGAGTGGAGCCAGGAGGCCGTGGGCACCCCATGGGCAGGTAGGACTAGGGGGGAGGGGAGGGGAGGGGTTCTCTGGGTGCCGTCCCCCCTCGCCCCGATTCCCAGGGCTGTTCCCTCACTGCTCCTCTCCTTGGATTGCAGATCCCATCGGCCTTGAGTGGCAGACAGGATCCTACAGCTCGCAGGTAAGGCAGGTGGTGCCGGGGCCGCCTGCCCCTCTGGTAGGGGCCCGTGGGCCCCGGTGGGAGGGGGAATGGGCCTCAGGGCTCAGCACTGTATGTGCTTCACCCAAGGGCTCTGTGGTCTGGGGGGAGTGGGACAGGAGACATGCTGTGTGTTGGGGGTGTCACAGGCAGGGACAGGGGACATGCTGTGTGTTGGGGGTGTCACAGGCAGGGACGGGAGACATGCCGTGTATTGGGGGTGTCACAGGTGGGGATGGGGGAGTGGGACGGGGGACATGCCATGTGTTGGGGGTGTCAGAGGCCGGGATAGGGGAGTAGGGGACATGCCGTGTGTTGGGGTGTCACAGGTGGGGATGGGGGGAGTAGGAGGAGGGATATGCTGTGTGTTGGGGGTGTCACAGCCAGGGATGGGGAGTGGGAGAAGGGACATGCTGTGTGTTGGGGGTGTCACAGGCAGGGACAGGAGACATGCCGTGTGTTGGGGGTGTCACAGGCAGGGATGGGGGAGTGGGACGGGGGACATGCCTTGTGTTGGGGGTATCACAGGCGGGGCTGGAGGGACCCTTTGACCCTGTTGATAACTCCCCTCCCCCATCTCTCTCCTCCAGTTCCCCTCGGATTATGATTTCTACACCGACACATTCACGTTCCCCCCCGGGCTCTATGGCACAGAGGGCACTAACGGTAATGAGATCCCCCGCCCCCTGTGCTGGTCTGTCAGGCCCAGGGCTCCTGGGTGGGCAGGGCTGCCATGCCAGGGACATGTGGGTCGATCCAGAGCCCAGCTGGCAGCATGGGCTGAGAGCCCTGGTCAGCTGCCTCAGGCTGGGCTGCCGGCTCAGACCCACAGAAGGTCCCGGTCATTCTCCAGGGCTCCCCAGGCCCTGGCAGCAGGTTTCTGGCCTTTGTAAAGCCCTGGCTGGGAGATGGCCCAGAAATATCCAGCCCTGCAAAGTGAGCAAGGGAGTGGGGGCTGGGCCTTGCCGTGCTGGTAACGGTGCCCGTGTCCCCTCGGTTTGCAGAGGGGGGGCTTGGTGTCGGCGACCACTCCACCGTGCCCCTGTACACGTTCCTGGTCACCGGAGGGAGCCTGTTCCTGGGCACCGGCCTGCTCGCTGGCATCGTGCTCAGGTGAGACGCGGCCGGGCTGGTGCCGAGGGGTGCTGGGCCCCAGGCCCCTGGGTGGGGTGACGGGACCGGCTGGCCTGCTGGGGGAGGGACAGTCGCTCTCAGCTCGTGCCCCAGGCCCTGCAGTGCACGTCTGGGTCGGATCCGTTACTCCGGGGTGACTCCGGAGTGACTCCCGGGCACCAGGGCAGGACAGGATCTGGCCTGCTGGACTCAGACGAGTTCCTGCCGGACTTACCCCTGCGTAGCCAAGACAGGCCATCTCCATAGAGCAGTCTGGGGCCTTCTGGCGAACAGGAAAGGGCCCCCTGACCCCTTATATGGGTGGCCACTGCTGGCCCGGGCAGCCCTCTGGGGCTGGGATCCTGGTCTCCCTCCAGCCGAGAGACGCCCCTGAATGCTCGTCTCACAGGCCGTTACTGATGGAGACTCAGTGGGGCTGTGCCCCCTGCCTGCCCCCGGGGACAGCCACGTGGGGGTCCCGGGGCCCCTGCCAATGCTGGCCTGAGTCCCAACCCCGCTGCCAGCAGGGATGGGGGTGTTGCAGGGGCAGGAGCCCCCAATCGCTGCCCCTTCCTGACCTCCTCTGCGTTTAAGGTACAAGAAGAAATGGAGGAGGGGCTCCCTGGGCCAGGGCAAGGCCAGCGCCGTGGTCCAGCACCCCTTGGTGCCGCTGGCTCCGCCGAGCCCCACGTCCCCGCTGAGCGAGGCCCCGCTCCTCTCCCCTCCGGCATCGCCAGGCAGCGTCGGCTCCACGGGCACCCCTGGCAGCGGGGACTTCGGCCCCTTCGATGTCACCAACATGGATTATCTCCTGGTCCCCCAGTAGCCAGGGAACCAGCGTTGCCAGCCTGTGCCGCACTGACCGCCCCAGCAGGCGCCACGGCAGGGGCCAGCCTGGCCCTTAACAATAGCGCTCCCTCTGCCCCGGCGGGCTGGAGCCGCTCTCAGCCACTGCCGGTGGGTCCAGGACCTCTGCTCCCTGTCCTCCCTGGGAGACGGACCCGCGCCCGCTGGCAGCGATGCCCTGATCTGCACCCAGGCACCCCGAGCCAGCGTTTCCCAGGGGGGTTTGGCCGGGCCCTGCCTGTGGGTGGGGCCGGCGCCCCAGGAGCGATGCAGCGGCCCCAGTTCCGGGAGAGGGGCATTAGCTGGGCATTCAGGGCACTGCCCCTTGGCCAGGCGCTCGCCGGGGAAGTCAGCTGCAGGGCTGGGCCGAGGGCCAGCAGTGCCCCGGACTCCAGGCTGACAGCAGAGCTAGGTGGGCGCAGCCGCCCCGTCCGAGGGAGCAGGGGCACCCGAGCTGTGGGATAACTCAGGGCCACCCCGGCAGTAGTGGGCCACGCCGGGCACCGAGCGCTGCTGTGGCTCCAGCCCAGTGCTCCCCCCCTTGTAGGGGGCTGGAGGTGCCAGGCAGCCGCAGAACGAGAGACCCTGGGGTGGGGAGCTCCCCATCTGTCTGGATGGGTGGGGGCCGATGGACAGCGGCTCAGCATGGGGGGGCAGGACGTGCCCAAGCTCACCCAGGGCTCCTGCTGCCCAGCCCAGTGCCCTCCCCACCGGGCCTCACCCCCTCCCTGCAGCTGCTTGCGTGTGGCCGTAACAAATGCTCGTTTGTTGGGCATGTGACGGGCCTCCCCCCCCGCCCCTGGGGCAGCGCTGAGGGTTGGATTCTCCCCCCCAAAATCAAACTGGTGTTTGTGTTAAGAACGTTTTGTACAGGAAGAGCCGTGTGTTGGCCACCGTGTGTCCAATAAATGTTTTTTTTTACTCTGTGCGTAGGGCTGATGCTGGCAGGGTGGGGTGGGATGGGGGAGCTGCTCCGGGGTGGGTTCACTCATGGGGCATTAGCCAAACCCCCCACTCTGGTCGGTGAAGAAGCTGAGCCTGGCGCTGTCTGCTGGCGCCGGAGAGGCCGCCACTGCGTATGTGGAAGCAGAGCAGTAACGTGTTCCTGCGTGGCTGGTGAGCCCAGGCCAGAGCCACGCAAAGAACCCAGGAGTCCTGGCCCCCACTCCCCTCCTAGAGCCACGCAGAGAACCCAGGAGTCCTGGCCCCCACTCCCCTCCTAGAGCCACGCAGAGAACCCAGGAGTCCTGGCCCCCACTCCCCTCCCAGAGCCATGCAGAGAACCCAGGAGTCCTGGCTCCCAGACCCCCTGCTCTAACCCACCAGCCCCCACTCCCCTCCCAGAGCCATGCAGAACCCAGGAACCCCCTCCCCCCCTCCCCCCTGCTCCCACCACCACCCCCCAGCCCCACTCCCCCGGAGGAGAAGAGGTGAGGCTCCCAGTCCCCCCCCCCCCCTCCTGCCCCCCTCCCCCCCCCCCCCTCCTCCAGAAACCAGAGTCTGGCTCCCAGGCCCCCCCCCCCCCCCCCCCTCCCCCCCACTCCCCAGAGCCCCAGAGCTCCCAGAGCTGGGGAGAGGGCCTGCCACTTGTTTCGCAACACTGAGAAAGAAAAATGGCAGCTGCAGCTGGCGCACATTCCCCGGGCAGCGCGAAGGCAGGAAACCACAGGGCCGGGAGGCCAGTCTTGCCTGCGGCCCTGGGGGGAGACAGTTCCCCTTTGGGGCTGGCCCCTGGCTTTTAAGAAGCTGCACAGGATGCAGATGTCTCTCCTGGGGCTGGGAAGAGCACGGGGTGGGGGATGGGGTGCGAAGGCAGCAGGGTCCTGGCCACCTCTTAGCAGCAGATGGGGGTGGGCGGCAGGGATCCAGCCCTGGGCCCAGGGGAGAAGGGAGGGGTCCAAGGGCTGTGGATTCAAGGGGAGACATGGGGCAGGGGCCAGGCTGAGCGCTGCAGGCCAGGGCTCCCTGGGGTGCTACCCCACTGCTGCCTGCGCCTCTGCCTGTGAGCGGCTGGGGCAGCCCCCGCCCCCGCCCAGGGCTGTGCAGAGGAAGGTTCGCTGCCTGCTATGTAAATGTCCTGCCCCGAAAGTACCTGCTGCCAGCAGCTCTAGTCTGGGGTTGAGTCAGCCCCTACCCCGCAGCGCCCACAATAGCTGGCGGGGGCGACTGACAGGTGAGCGAGCGAGCGAGCGGCCCCCTGCCCCCAGGGTGAGGGTTACCACAGCCAGGCCCCCACGCTGGGAACCAGCCAGACCCTGCCCCCCCAGTCTCTGCCTCGGGGAAGGGGTTTGCCATTGTGCTCCTGGGGAGCCGAGCCGTTCTGCCAACCCGGCCCCCCAGGAGCAGCAGGAACTCTCAGCTGCCACACACAGCAGGCGGGTGGGCGGGCGCCTGGGACCCACGCTGCTCTTTGGCCTTGGCTCCAGGGGGGGAACTGCCCAGCCAAGCGCCCCGGTATGGTGCCCCTTTGGGTGGAACAGAGGCGTTGCTGTGCCAGACCAGAGCCGCCCGAGGCCGTTGGCCCAGAATGGCTAATGCAGAGCAGGGGCGTCCATAGCGACTCTGCCGGCCCGAGCCGCGCAGGCCTGAGCCCAGAGGTAAATCCAGATTTACCCCAGGATAGCAGCAGAATCCAGCTCAGACCAGCTGCATGAGTTGTGTGTCGCTCACTTCTGGTCACACAAAGTTCCCCAAGTGAGGGTGAGAGCAGGAAGCTGACTAACCCCGTCTCTGCAGCAGAGGCACCAAGAAGGGAGAGGGACAGATTTTTTTTTTTTCCTTAGTGCTGATGCAAATCAGAAACTCCAAAACCTTGCCACTGATTTCAATGGGCTTGGAAGCAGGCCCCGCTGCAATGATGCAACCAAGCACTTATTGCAAATGCAGCGCTAGCAAGCGTCTCCTCTGCCCAGGCCTCAGCAACACGCAGACGCTGGGTGAGGCCGTTCCTTGAAGTGACAGTTTATTTCCACCTAGCGCCCCGGCTGCAAGCAGCCTTGTGTCAGTTCTCACCTGACATTCAGAGACGCCATAAAACCACCTCGGGCAACATCATAAATACTTTAAAAACAATTAATACAGCCAAGCAGCTGGTTAAAGACACAGTCTCCAAAAACCAAAGGTCAAACACTGGCCCTCGAGCCACACGCGGCACGGGGCTCAGCTGTGCTCACTGCCGACCCACACAAAGCATGACGACCTGTCGGGACTCTGCCAATCACTTGCCCAACCCAGGAGCGTCTCCGAGAGCTTTGGGCCAGCTGGCTGCGCCCGGGGAGGCAGCGGGCTGCAGGCACATGCTAACTGGAATCCCCCGGGCCAACGCTAGAGCAAGCTGCAGCCTGGCTTGCTTTGGGAAGGGGCTTCGATTCCTTTGGAGGGGAAAGGGGCTCAGGGCTTGTCCTCGCTGCAGAGCTACTGCATGTGTCACCCGCCACCCCAGCCACGAGGGTGTGGGTGCGTTGCCTGGCGGTGGCTGGCACAGGGTAAGTGGAGCGGAGCTAACGCCGTAGTGAGGACAGAGCCTCAGCCTGTGGCGCCCACAGCCGGCCGGCCCCTGTCTCTGGCCAGGCTCCGGCAGGGAGAACCTGCCTGGGTTAGCTCAGGAGTTTCCAGGCCCTGTGGATCCTCCCCTTAGGCTGGGGGTGTGTGGGGGGGGGTCCTTAGCAATGGGCGGGTTCCCAATAGGAACACGCTCCTGCTGCCCTCTGGCCTGGAGGGTGGAGGAAGGCAGGGGGCTGCTCCTGGGCCCTTGCTCCAGCTGGGCCAGACAAAACCACCTCCTGAGGCCATGCAACTAAGGGGTAACGTTTCCCTCCCTCGCCCGCTCCCTGTAATGCAGAGTCCTCGCCACAGGGTGGCAGTGTTGACCCAAGCACTACGCGGCCCCTGTCTGGTCCCTGCCCAGCCCAGGTTCCAGAGAACAGGGGAGCCCCTGGCTCTGTGTAGGGGGCAGAGCAGCGGGGAGGGGGTGGCCGGCACTGGGGGATTTGGGGCAGTTTCCGTCCCCTCCATAACAAACCCCTGCCAGGCACCAAGTCAGCAAAGCAGGGGCTAAGCTGAGTCCCGGGCGGGCGGCGATGCACCGAGCAGCTGGGGGCTTAGCCACAGCCAGGCCGGGCAGAACGAAGCCCAGCGCCGTACGGCAGCAGCACCAGCACCCAGGTGTTTACTCCTGTTCCTGGGAAACCCGCTTCGGGGGAAGCGCCTGAACCAACTAGAACCGACTCGGGGCTTGTGGCTGCCGGGACCAGGCCCCGTTACAGGCAGGGCAGCACTTGCCGCATCAGTTTGTTTCTAGCAGGAGAAAGGCGGCGTACGGGGGCTGCCAGGATCACTGCCTGCCGCCCGTCAGTCATGCCCCACAGGAGCAGGCCGGTGCCCCCGTTCCGTTAGGCACGTCCTCGTTAGGGCACTGCCAGAAGTAGGGGCTGGTCGGCCCCTGGGAACAGGCCCAAGGGGCTGCCCAGAACAATCCCTCTGTCAAATGCTGCTCCCAGAGGAAAACCGTGGGGGACTTGCCCACAGAGGGCCTGCGCCGAGCCACAGTCCGGGTGGGAGTCACTTCCTTCGGCGCTGGGACTCGGCCCACGGAGTTACCCCAGTGGGACGTGAAAGCGCGTCAGAAAAATGCCCTTCCTGCAACCTAGTGCAAGACCTGCCGGGGCGGGCCCTGGGTCTTACCGCCTGCTGGAGGCGCGTGGGCATTACCACCTGCTGGGGGGCCCTGGGCGTTACTGCCTGCCGGCAGGGGCTGGGCATTACCACCTGCTGGGGGGCCCTGGGCGTTACTGCCTGCCGGCAGGGGCTGGGCATTACCACCTGCCGGGGCGGGCCCTGGGTGTTACCGCCTGCTGGCAGAGGCTGGGCATTACCACCTGCCGGGGCGGGCCCTGGGCGTTACTGCCTGCTGGCAGGGGCTGGGCATTACCACCTGCCGGGGGGGGGCGGTGTCTTGCACTACCTGAACACAGAGGCTGCCCTCCGCTCCTACCGCCAGGCTCCTACCCAGCCAGCTCCCGGATCACTGGCTCTCATGGCCTGGGCCCCCGCCCCTAGGGCCGTCCCTCACCCCACAGGCCTGGGCCAGAACAGCAGCATTTCAGGCCGGGCGAAAAGGAAGCCAAGCGGATCCCTTTGCCATTTGTCACGCCTCCGTGTAAAGATACATCCTGCCCCTACGCCGAGCTGGTCCAACCGGCCTGCCCGCCTGGGGGAGCTGAGCACATGCCCGTGCTGGGAATTCGCTGGGGAGCTCCCGTAACCCGCGGGGCAGCCGGCTGCAGACAGTGCTGGAGAGCGACGGCTGCAGGCGTTTGGCCCTGGCTTGGGGCGGGGCAGACTGGAGGGGAGAGGAGGCCTGGAGGGGGCATGACCTCGCAAGGGAGGGACACAAGGATGCTCCCAGCAGGGAGACACCTGGCCCTGGACAGAAAGCAGTGGGGCAAAGGGGCCTCCCTGGGCACAGGAGAGTCTAGGGAAGCAGAACAGCTGCCAAGGTGCCAGTGGAGCTGGGCCCCAGCTGCCCACAACCATCAGAGACCCCAGGGAGCCAAAGGGGACATCACCCCCCCAGACAGCAGCTCTGGCTTGGCCCGGGAGGCCAAATGGCCCCTCTGGCCTTAAGGGGATTGAGACCAGGACCAGCGGCTCAGCACCGTGCCCACTGCTGCCCAGGGTCACGCTGACAGCCCCAGGCAGCGCGGGGTCACCCGAGGCTGGGGCACCTCCCTGGCCGGCCTGCGGGACGATCCGCTCCGGCGATCCCTACATCCCTTTATACCGGCACCGAAGCCTGGCAGCTCCGGCTCTGTGCAGGGCCAAGGGGGCTCTCCGTGGGGCAGAGCGTTCCCAGACTGCAGCCCCTGCTAGTGTCCTGCAGGCTGAGCGGCCGCTCCCACGTGGGCACCAACCGCGCCCTGGCTGGAACGAGATCAGACATGCTGGGGAGCGGGGTCTCTGACTCTGTCCAGGGTGGGCCCCGGAGCATCTGCCGCCCCCGCGCTGCACCTGGCTCCACACACGAGCCCGCCCGGCCCCCTGGCTGCCCCGAAGTCCGTGGCGAAGCCCCAGGCAGGTGGCTGGGCGCGGCCACGCTACTGCAGCTTGCTGTGCACGGGGTGCAGCAGGGTCATGTGCTCCGCCCCTTTGAAGGGCAGCTTCTCGGCGGAGTAGTGATGCACCACCTCGGGGACGCTGCCGAAGACGCCGCTGGTCTGGCTCAGCGTGTACTTGTTGTCCTTGGTCTGGGCCACGATGATGTGGACGCATCCCTGACTGGTCCTGCAGCAAAGCCACGGGGGGGATCAGACGTGCTGGGGAGTGACCGCGGGGGGACTCCCTGGGCCCCACGTGCTACAGCCAGCACCGACCTTAGTGCTTGCTCTCGCTCCTCCCATCCCAGGGCCTCTCAGCACTTCATGTATGGAACCTCGCAAGGCCCGAGCAGCTTCGTTATCCCCACTGTGCAGGGGGGAAACTGAGGCACGGGGAGGCTGGGCCTCAGCAAGTTAGTGGCCGACCCAGGCAGAGAACCCAGGAGTCCTGGCTCCCAAGCACTTGAACTCACTCCCCTACCCGAGCCAGGAAGAAAACCCAGGGGGAGTCTCGGCTCCTGACCACCAGACCCCACTCCCCTCCCAGAGCTGTCAATAGAACCCAGGAGTCCTGGCTCCCAGTGCCTTCTCCCCACAGCCTGGGCACTGAAGGGTGACCCCAGAGCAGCAGTGACTGGCTCCAGAGGGAGACTTCTCCATGGACAGTAGCTGGATCAGACCCAGTGGGAACTGCTGGGTGCAGAGCTCCAGGCCGGCTCCTTGTCCAGCGTGCTGCCCTGGGGGCAGGGGGTGTTTCCTAGGGTCCAGCCTAGGGCACCACCACCTCCAGGCGCTGCCAGCTAGCCCTGCTGCCAGGGCCTGGTTCTCTGCTGCCTGCCCCACCTCCTCCCAGGCCAGGCGTGACGGGAGCAGCCGCACGAGGCGCTGGCGAGTTCCCGTTTCCCTGGGCTGGGCCCGGCTAGGGGCTGCCCAGGACCATTCCGGCCCCGGCCCCTCGTCACCAGCCCAGCCCCTGTTTGTTCCCTTCCCTGCTCCGATTGTTTCGGCTCCAGGGGCTCCGCTTCCTCAGGAAGGAAACGCAGCCAGCACTGCCGACAACGATCCTCCAGCGCTGCGCCAGAGAGCCGGGCACCGGGCACCGCCGCGCCTCCCAGGGCACGGCCAGCAACAGGGAGGCCGAGGGGTGCGCGGGGGCTCCCCACGGTGCTCCACGCCCACAAGGGGGTCAGGCTGCTCCCCAGAGACCCTCCTGCCCAGAGACCCTCCTCCCTCACCAGCCTGTGCTACCCACAGAGCCCTCCCAGAACTCCTGGGTCCTAGTTCCAGCTCAGGGAGGGGCGTGGGGTCCAGTGGGTTAGAGCAGGGGGGGCTGGGAGCCAGGACTCCTGGGTTCTATCGCGGCTCAGGAAGGGGTGTGGGGTCCAGTGGGCTAGAGCAGGGGGGGCTGGGAGCCAGGACTCCTGGGTTCTATCGCGGCTCAGGGAGGGACGTGGGGTCCAGTGGGCTAGAGCAGGGGGGCTGGGAGCCAGGACTCCTGGGTTCTCTCCCTGGGAAGGGAGTGGGATGTAGTGGTTAGAGGTGGGGGGCTGGGAGCCAGGACTCCTGAGTTCTATCTCTGGCCCAGGGAGGGCCGTGGGGTCTAGTAGTGGCCAGTGCATGGTGCCCATTATGCCCCGGGACACGACCGCCCCAGGGGTGTCGCCCCTCAACGTTTTATCCCATTTCAATGGATCCTAACCACTGCCCTGCCAGCTGAGCCCTCCTGGCACAGGGGAGCCGTCTCCCCCCGCCAGGCCCATCCAACACCCCTGAGCCTGGGGCCCCGATCTCTGCTCTGCCTGGCCCCTGCGGGCAAACGTCTCCGCTACTTACTTGAGCGCGATGGAGTATTTGCCGCTCCCCGTCTCGCTGGTCCGCACCAGGTAACCGGCCTCTTTGCAGGGCTGCAGCCGGCTCTCGGCCTCGGCCCGGGTGATGGCTCCATGGTACCAGCTGCGAGGAGCAGAGAACGGCCTGGGTTTCTGAGCATGTCCTGCAGGGCCCGAGTCCTGGCTCTGCGGGGTGGGCAATGGGGGGTTACAGGGACCCCCATGTGCTGGCTGGAGGGGGGTGGTTAGCTCTGGGGCTGCATGGCACAGCACAGGCTCCACCTTTCCTCTCACGCTGGTAAAAGGCACCTGCACTGCCCAGCGTGTCCCTGGAAGCAGGGCTGGGCCCTGGGGGCGCGGGATGCTTTACGGGCTGGGTGTCCAGGCCATCGGGGGCTGATAATCTCATTAGCCTTAGGAAGTGGCTGCAGATCCTGGGATGGGAGGAGACGGGGCCAGGACGGGGGCACAGCGAGCTGCGGATCCCACCGGGCCAGCCCCAGTGTTGGGGTTCCAGAGCCACCACTCAGCTCCTCTGCTTCCTCGCTCCAAAGCCAAGATTTGGAGGCAGGGGGAGGAGAGAAAAATTTATTTCCCAAAGCAAGTGGGGAGAGCCTGGGGCAGAGGGGTCGAGACGAGGGACACCCCAACGCCCTCGGAGGGACAGGCTGGTGGGAAGGGGCGACGGCGAACCAAAGTCACAATGCAGCCTGGGGGGCGGGCACGGGGCTGGGTAGGAGGGGGCTGGGCACGGGGCTGGGTAGGAGGAGGGGGGGCTGGCCAGGGAAGCAGGGGCCGGGGGGGGAGGGGCTGGGCACGGGGCTGGGTAGGAGGAGGGGGGGCTGGCCAGGAAAGCAGGGGCTGGGCATGGGGCTGGGTAGGAGGGGGGGGCTGGCCAGGGAAGCAGGGGCCGGGGGGGAGGGGCTGGGCACGGGGCTGGGTAGGAGGAGGGGGGGCTGGCCAGGGAAGCAGGGGCTGGGGGGGGAGGGGCTGGGCACGGGGCTGGGTAGGAGGCGGGGGCAGGTGCAGGGCCAGGGGCAGGCATGGAGCTTACGGCTGTTTCTCCAGCGCCAGGGCTGGGTCCACTCGCTCGCCCTCGCCGTGGTCTGGGAGCGTCGGCTTCAGGGTCTTGGGAGTCCAGCTCTTCTGGCGATGGTGCTGCCGCAGCGCCTCGTCCTTGGGGGCGCCCGCCCGCTCCGCTCCCTCAAACTGGACTGGAAGGAAGGGCTCCGTTCGCCGGCCGGCAAAGGGGAGACGTGCCCGACTCTCCCCACCCAGACCCAGCCTGAACGGGCCGCGCTCCGCGCCCCTGTGCTTGCCCCTTCCCCAACCCGGATCCTCTCCAGCAGCCCGGGAGCCCAGATCCCCTCCTCACCCCCAAGGACGGGCTCCGGGGCCCTGCCAGGGGAGGGCACTGCCCACTGGACACGGGCACCGCACGGCGTGGATGGACACCCTGGCGTATTGCTAGGAGAGCCACTCCCTGGCCTCTGCTAGCAGGAGAGGGGGGCAGCTCCCCATGGCAGCCTGGGGCCTTGTGGAAACCAGAGCGACCCCACGGCTGCTCCCCTGCAGCCCTGAGAGCAGGCCCCAGGCACCAGCAGACCCACGCCCCACCTGCCCGCCCCAGAGTCCCCAGTATCCCGCCAGCTGGCGCCCCCCAACCCCCCGCGCCCCATGGCCAGTGCCCCACAGCCCCACCCCCTACCTGACAGAGCCTTCACTATCTGCTCCTTCTTCCACTCCCAGGGCTGCTCGTACTCCGCAGCAGGGCGCTCGTCGTTCTCTGGGAGCCGGCTCTCCACCGCCCGCGCCCTCCTGTCCTGCGGGGTGCTGGCCGGCGCCTCCCCGGGCTCATAGGGGGTGTCATAGAGCTGCGGCGGGGCCTTCCCCAGCTGCTCCTTGGAGACCTGCCGCTTGGGCGCCACGTCCGGCCGGGCGCCGCCCTCCCCCGGCTCCCCGGGCCCGTCCAGCAGCAGGATGGCTTTGACCAGAGGGTCCTTGGAGCCCCGCCTGCGGATTTCTGAAAGGCCAGGGGAGAACCAGAGTCAGAGCCCTGCAGGCAGAGCAGGGGGAGACGGCAGCAAAGGGGCCTGCCCCCTCCCCATAATAATGCCCAGGTGAACACCCTGGAACCTGCAACGTCAGGGCTCAATCCAACACGCCCCACCCTGGGAGACTCCCATGGACCCCCGCAGGCGCTGGCCAGGCCTGGACCCACGGGCTGACCCAAGCTGGCCCTGGGAACACCCGGGCTCTGCAAACCCAAGCTCCGGGGGGCAGGGGATTAATGCTGCTTTGTGGGACATCGGCACATGGAGCTGGGAGGGCGAGGTGCTGTCCCTGAATGCTATGGGGCTGGAAAGGCAAGTCCTAGCCGTGGGGCTGGGAAGAGGGCGCGTCCCCCAGGGCTCAGCACTGGGGAACAGATGAGGAGATGAGTGTCCGGGGGGGGGGTCTGGGGTCTCTCTGCCCCTCCCCAAGACGCCGGTAACAGAAACAATCCTGGAGCTGCAAAGGGATCCTTCCTGTTGGGAGAATGGAGCGGGACGTGCAGGACGGGCTCCCGGAGGAAACGCAGGCAGGAAGCTACGCCCTGGCTGTCCGATAGGAGCCCCTACGCCAGGCTGGCCAGCGGGCGCAGCAAAGCAGAGCTGGGACCAGGCATGCAGCCGGCCAGGGGCTGGGGACTCGCCCCGGGCCCCCGTCACAGGCCACCCTCCATGGTCACACTCAGCAGTGGGACCCTTATCCCCCAAGTCACGGAGCCCAGCTGCTCCCCGATGAGAGGAGGACGGGGAGGGACAGCTCAGTGGTTTGAGCACTGGCCTGCTAAACCCAGGGTTGGGAGTTCAATCCTTGAGGGGGCCACTTAGGGATCTGGGGCAAAAATTGGTCCTGCTAGTGAAGGCAGGGGGCTGGACTCGATGACCGTTCAGGGTCCCTTCCAGCTCTAGGAGATTGGTATAGCTCCAATTATTACCTTTTACCTTAGAAGGGGGCCAGGGCCGAGCTCAGTCATTGCGCTGGCTCCGGGAGGGGCAGCGTGGGGCAGGGACCCTGCCCAGTGCCTAGCAAACAGGAGCCCAACCCGTGGCTGGGGCCCCCGTGGGCACAGCCGAGCCATCAGTAAAACCACCCGCCCGCCCCAACCTTTCTCCGTCCACCGCGAACCCCGGCGCCCCAGGCCTGACAAACTGCCCTGCATGGAAAAAACCCATCAGCCAATCTCTCATTTCCAGCTTCCGCCCCACTCGCTTCCTGTTATTCCGCCCAGCTGCTTGGCCGGGGCGAGCCGGGGCCCAACGCAGCGCGACACTGGCTGCGGAAGCCGTGCTGGGAGCCGGACAGCCAAGCCCGCCGGGTTGCCAGGCGCCCGCGGGGTGTATTTTTCAAAGGACAGCGGGAGAAAGTTGCTGCTTAGGGGCTTGGCTGTAAAACGAGCTGCAAATTACCCCAATTCTGCAGCGCTCCCAGATATTCCCCAGGCCCCCGGTGCTGCCCCTCGGACAGCCCAGGAGCTGCCCCCCCCCCCAGCACGCTGGAGAAAGGAACAAAGCCCGAGAACCGCTGCCCACGGAGCCGCCCGGGGGAACCTCGGAGGTGAAAGTGTGAGACGTGCTAAGACAGCTCGCCCAGCGGGCTCTGCCAACTCCCCTTGATCGCACCCCATAGCCTGGCTAGTCAGGCCCAGGGGTCCCTGCCCGGCTCCGCCAGGGCCCCTCCAACCTGACCCCCAGCCCCCCTCCAGCCCGACCCCCAGCCCCTCCTGCCCGGCTCCGCCAGGGCCCCTCCAGCCCGACCCCCAGCCCCTCCTGCCCGGCTCCGCCAGGGCCCCTCCCACCTGATCCCCAGCCCCTCCTGCCCGGCTCCGCCAGGCCTCCAGCCGACCCCAGCCCCTCCTGCCCGGCTCCGCCAGGCCCCTCCAGCCCGACCCCAGCCCCTCCTGCCCGGCTCCGCCAGGGCCCCTCCCCCCCGCCCCCCCGCCCCTCCTGCCCGGCTCCGCCAGGGCCCCTCCAGCCCGACCCCCAGCCCCTCCTGCCCGGCTCCGCCAGGGCCCCTCCAGCCCGACCCCCAGCCCCTCCTGCCCGGCTCCGCCAGGGCCCCTCCAGCCCGACCCCCAGCCCCTCCTGCTGACTCTGCCTGGGGCACCCCACCCAGCTCTGCCAGCACCCCTCACTCCTAACCCACAGCCCCTGCTGTCCCTGCCCAGGACACACTGGCTCTGCTGAAGCCCTGCAATTTGACCAGAGGAAGCTGCGGCTATCCAGGCCTGGACTCTCGTGAGGGTGCACCAAAGCCCTGCCCAACTGCTTTCCGTGATGGACACACCCCGGGTCTGGGACGGCGCCGACCCCCGACTGGCAGAGCCCCTGCTCACTTGCTCCAGCCCCACCGTCTGGGATGAGGCTCAGGCATGTGCCCAGAACTGGGGCAGGGAACCCAGCAGCGATCAGGGCGGACTCGAAGGCTCCAACCGCAAACAGCCCCAAGCATCTAATTCTGCTCCCCCCGCAGGTCACGCGCCCCCCCCTGCTCCCCAAGGTGTGGCCCAGCCAGTCTCTGGCTTGGCTCACGGGCACCGATTACCACCCGCACCCTGCCCCAGAGGTTCTGCAGTGCCAGTTGCCGCGTGCCCGGCACGCCAGCTTGGGGGGGGCAGACACACCCCTTTGCTGTGCTAGGCACAGTGTCCCCTGGCTACCCCCCACCTGACCCACGGCCAGACACCAATCGGGTCTTCCGTGGGCTTCGGATCAGAGCCCAGCAGGAGTGGAAGCAGTAACCCAGGGAATTCAGAGCTCCCCTCCCCTGCAGGCCTTTGCAGTCCCCGGGAGTCCATGTGCGAACGGGGCCAAGCGCCATGCGCCGAGCCAGGCCCCAGCCGCCCCCCGGGTCAGTGACCCACGGCAGAGTCAGGCCCCCACCCCTGGCGAGCACCAAGTTCGCGTCCCTTGAGCACTGGGAAGGAAGAGCTCCCAGCCCCGGCGGGTCGGCGCAGGGCGAAGGCGGGAGCCAGCCAGCTCACGGGATGGGGAAGGAGCCCTGGGGCTGTCGCCGGCCGGCCGGATACCACAGGCGAGAGAGCGGGGAGGGACCCGGCCCGGCCCGGCCCAGACGCAGGTGGACACACTCCAGTTTGGCCAAGGACTCCAGGCGCGATGGGCGTTCTGAAGGCCAGGATCGGGCCCATCGTGAGGGATTGGGTACCTGGCCCCATAGAGCGCTTCCCCCTTTCGTTCCCCTCTTCTCCGCCCGGGGGCTGCTCCCTTCACTGAGGGACTGGGGCGGAGGTCAGAGTCCATCGGCCCCGGGTCAGGCCCTGGCCAGAGCCCGCGCTGCTCCTTATCTCTCCCCGCAGAGCAACAGGAAACAGCAGAGCCGCCTTCCTGCTCCAGCGCGGCCGCTGCAGGGATGGAGTCTGCCCAGCCTGGAGCAATCTCACCTCCACCCGGCTCCACGGCTTCAGGGGCCTGCAAATATCCCCCGCAGGAGCGAGCCTCCCCAGAGCCAGACATGCCCCGATTCAGCAGGCAGGGGGCAGTACTGGCCCCGACTTCCCCTTTCCCCGGGGTCAAACTGGCATTCGCCGGCCACGCACCGGTTATCATCTGCTGCGCGTCGTAGGGCTCCATGTACCCGTCGTTCTCCCCCAGCCGCTCCGCCTCCCGCTGGCCCTTGGTGCGCTTGGCGTCGTACGGGTCGGCATAGTCCTCCAGAATGACGACCTGCGGGGGGGCAAAGAGTTCCCAACACGCCGGCCAGGACAGCCACAAGCCCCCTAAGGGCCCCGGCCCCAGCGCGCCCAGTGTTGGGGCGGGAGGGCCTGTGTTTCCAGCGGTGCTGAGCCCCACAGCGCCCCACACCTTCAACCGGAGAGCGGGGTGCTCAGCATCCCCACTGCCAGCTGCGGGCCCTGCTTCACTGCCACCGGTGCTGCTGGCACAACCGTGCGACACGACTGCGTTCACACGCCCGGTGACGGGAATGCTTCACGGCTGGAGACAATATAATCCCAGGGGGATCAGAAGCTGGTAGGGACAGAGAGACGAGGTGGTGTGGCCTGGTGGGGAGGATGGATTTGTAATCTGTCCTCAGACTGGGTTCAGTGGAACACATAGGAAGGAAGAATCCGTGTTGTCTTATTTGTTACGAAAACTTTGAGAACTTTTCGGAAATCTACCTCCCAAGTTAGCAGATGCACCAGCACTTGGTTAGTTACGAGCCATGCGCAATGGGGTGTGTTACTTATTCAGAGGCTGTTGTGGGACAGGGAACTCCAGGCCAGAGAGAGAGAGTCTGACAAAGCAGATGGGAAGCACAGGACTGAAATACTGGGGCGCGGGGGGGTCTGTGGGTCAGGGCTGACCAGCCATGGGCACCTGTGTCTTGGTCGGGACCAAGGTTCAGGCCAGCGCTGCCAGGGGCTCTCCGATTCCAGGCTTTATTTAGCTAAACTGCAGCCCCACTTCCCAGCGAACGGGGTCCTGCCAACCAGCCTTTTCATCCCCCTTCCCCTCCCGGGCAGCCGAGCCGGCAGGGCCTGAAGGAGGTCAGCCTGGGATCCCTTAGCTGGGGGACAGAGCCTCTATTCTCCCTGTGGCAGATTAACCGGTTTGGGATCAAGGGAATTAGGGAAGGGCTCGGGCCGGGCTGATCAGCTGAGCCGGCAGCACTGCTCTAGGGGTCCCTCGTTTCCCAGGATCCGGGGCAGGGAACGAGAACGTGACCTGCCCAGTGCCAGGCACCAGAGCTCTGCCGAGCAGAGGGGCAGCCGCTCTCCCAGGGGCGCTGGCCCCCTCGAGGCACCAATACTTGGCCGAAGGGAAGGGGGTGTTAATCCGTCCGGCAGGGCAGGCTCGGAGCACGCGGCCGCTGTGTACAGAACGCGGGTCCAGACCAGCCATTTGCTGCCGTGTAGACGCCCCTGGGTGAGTTGCCCAAGGCCAAGCCGAAGCCCACCCAGCCCCGGGTGCTACCCGCCAGGCCACGGCCCCTTACCGTCTCCGGCTTGGGGCTCCTGCCCTTCTCCTCCTCCGGCGACGGGCTGCTGCCGGGGTAGCTTTTCCCATTCTTCTCATGGGCGTCCACCTTGATGAGCCGGTTCATGTAGGTGCTGCAGCCGGGGCCCTTGGGGGCGCCCTCCTGGGGGCTCCCCTCCGCCCGGGAGTTCTTGCGCATCTTGCCCGTGGCAGCCAGGATCAGCCCCTGCAGGTTGTCCCGGGACAGCCGGCTGCCACCGTCCTTGCCGGGCCCCGGAGCCGCCCGGCAGCCCCCCAGCTCGGCCGCCGAGTTCTTGCGGTTCTTGCCCTGCAGTGGGCCGGGGCCCGGCTCGGCGGGGCCCAGGGGCTTCCGGGAGGCGCTGCCCAGCTTGCCCAGGCTCCCGCTGCCTGGCCTGGCCCGCTCGGAGGCCGTCTTCAGGCTGGAGGGGAACTCCTTGAACCACTTGGCCGCCATGGGGCTGCGGCTGGGAAGGCCGAAGCTGAGATGCCGGGGAGGGGGGGGATCTGGAGCCTGGTGGGTTGGGGGAGGGGGAGGGGGCGTGCCCCACCCAGGGGGCCCGGGTGGGAGCTCCGGGCCAGGTCAGAGCCAGCAGGGGATCCTGCTTCCCCCTCGCCCCCCGTAGATCCCAGTCACGGCAAGGGGGCCCCCATGGCAGAGGTGGGGAGCTGGAGTCACTCGGGGGTGGGGGCTGCTCCTTAACCCATGGGGGTGCAGCAGTGAGCGGGAGGGGGAGGCAATTTCACCTGCAGGAGAAGGGGGGGTGGGATCCTCCTTGACGGGGGGGGGGGCAGGTGGAGTCGCTCCCGGTCCTTCACCCCGCCCCGGGGGCCCCACGAAGCGCTGCCGGGCGCCCAGCTCCCGGGCAGCCCCGAGGCCTGGAGAGGGTCTGCGGGGGCGCAGCGCAGCGGGGGCGGCTCCGTGTCTCCAGCGCCTCGCTCCGCTCCGCGGCCAGCGCTGCCCGGGCTCCCCGCCCAGATCCGGAGGGGGCGGTGCAGGGGGAGGGGGCACCGGCCTGCAGAGAGCTACCCCCGCCGCGGGGGGGCGCAATCTGCCGCGCAGGGAGTAGGGCGATTTCCAGCGGTGTGGGGGCGCGATCTGCGCGGTCAGTGCGCTGCGCACTTTGCCTCCGGGCCGGGTTGGAAATCGCCGCCCCGACGGGCAGTGTGAACACGCTGCGCGCGGGCGGTAATTACAGACTGCGCCTAAAGCTCACAAGTGCGAACTGCGCCTGTGAATAACTGTCACCCCCGCGCAAATCAGTGCGCGGAGCCTTGGTGTCCGCGCGCAAAGGCCGCAGCTTGTGCCCGCGGGAATCGCTCTGCACGCAGGCAGGGACCGTGCAAGCAGCGCTGGCCAACGCTGGGACTAATTGCAATCAGCGGCGCCGGCCATTAGCGCCGTTCCCAAGGGCGCGGAGTTTGCACGCGGGTCCGAGTGGCTGCAACGCAGGAATTGCGCGCTCGGGCTCTGCACCGGGGCCCTCTGGTCCTCCCCGGGGTGGCGGCTAATCCCGCCCGCCAGGTTTGCACCCGGTGCAATGGAGCCCGGGACTCGGGGCGCTGGTTGCAGCTGCCGGTGCCCGGAAGCGGCACGTCCCCCGCCCCACCCCCCGGGTAGCGGCCAGGGACGGGGCTGAGCAGCCCCTCCCCCCTCCGGGCCCCTCGGGGAACCGCCCCACCCCTTCCCCCATGTGGCTTTCTGGGGCTCACTGGCCCCCTAATATAGCCCCTCTTTGGGGGGACCCCGGGAGGGAAATTGCCCCTTGCAAGCCCCCCCCATAGGCCCCTGGTGCCCCTCCCAGGTGGGGCCCTGTGGTGCAGACCTGGCTGCAGTGGGCACTTCCCTGGGTTCCCATCCGTGCCCCACCCTTGGGAGCAGCACGGTCAGACCCCCCACCCCCACCCCCGTTCACTCCGTGTCTCCTGGTCTCTTTGCAGGTTGCTGGGCCCCGTGACCCCTGAGCCATGTGAGTAGCTGGGGGAGACGAGCTCGTGCTGGCGGTGAGCTGGGGGGCTCTGTGTCTGTGGGGCTGGGGGCTCTCCTGGCTCCGGGCTGAGAAATGCCCCTCCCAGCTCCTGGGCCCCCGCCCCCAGCATTGCAATGTGCCCCATGGGGTTCTGTGGTGCTGCAACCCCAGGCGCCACTCGGTTTGGGGAGGGTCTTGGGCTACTGCCCCTCCCCCACCCTGTCCCTGGGGCGGCCCTCCCAGCGCAAAGCCCCGGCCCCCAGATCAGACTTGTATCAGGCCCCATGGCCGGCTGGGTCCCAGTTCTGCAGCAGCAGCCCCAGGTCCAGAGGCAGTTTCAGAAAATCTTTAGCAGGAATTAAATCTGGCAGCGTGGGGTTCCGCTGGCATAGGCACACCACAGCTCAGTTCACACCTGTTTCAGGCTGCTGCAAACTCAGGAAACATCACAGCATCGGTTTCCTAAGAGATCGGCTCTAGGAATTACTTTGGGGCAGTTCTAATGTCTGGTCTGTGCTAGGCCAGAGGGCTGACTCGATGAGCACGGTGGTCCCTCCTGGCCTTGGGATCTGTGAATCTAGGCCCTGGCCCTGTTTGGAGGTTATTTCGGTGGCATGAAGGCTTGAAACACACGCGTGTGAGTGCGAGAGACAGGTCATGGAGCAAGGGGTGAATCTTGGGTGTGGCATATTGCCCTGCCCCAGGGCCCTGACCGAGTGTCTGGCTTGATTTAGTGACTTCGCAGCAGTGCCAAGCACCCAGAGCTCCCTCCCACGTCACCCTCCTTCCACGTTATGACTGTAGGGTGGTGGGTGATAAGGCCTCGTTTTGCTGTAGTTAGAAGCACAAAGCGCACACGTCCTCTGCTCCTTCCTGCCGTTTCAGGGCAAGCAGCAGCGGTGGCTGGGGCGCTCCCAAGCCCAACGGGAAACCGCAGCAGCTCAAATACTCAGGTAAACTCAGATCCTGGTTCCTTTTCCTCGCCACAGCCAGGGTTGCTCATGTGGCTGTTTATTTTGCATCCTCCACACGAACGCGAGAGAATCATTAACTTTCTGTGTGTTTAGGATTTAACGCTGCAGCAGCGTCTTTACAAACAGCTGTTCTGTGGGACTTACAGCTGTGTCCTGTGACAGGACGGGTCTCTCTTGTACATGTGACCTTCTTACAACTGCTCTTTTAATATTGCAAACGAGTCCGTCGTGCTTTTCTGGGGCGCTCTCATGCTGTTAGCAGTGACAAACTTTGCTCTTTGCTTGATATCAAAACCAATGGGATAGAAAATAATCCATGGGTGGTAGTTCAAGCTAAATCCTTCATCTGGCAAACGGTTAAACCCATAGGTAGCCCCATCAAATGCAGATGTTAAATTGAATACACCTTAAGGAGGTGGGTAGTTTTTTGCAGAACCAAGACCTAAGTTTGTACCTGAATTTCCATGATAAACCCTTTTACGGGGGTTCAGGGGAAACTGGCATCTCATCCTGCAAACTAATAACCAAAACCTGGATCAGGAGAGTGGGAGTGATGGGGGAATCCATCTTTGGCTTTTAAGGTAAAAGATGCATTTTATTGTCACTAAAACAGAGCTTGTTGATCTTTTGAGGAGTAAAGTAACTAAAGCCCCAGAGTGTGTGTGTGTGTGTGGTGCACAGATATGCAAGAGAAACAATAAAGTTCTTTTGGCATTGTTAGCATCTGTTGGCTAATGTCCATCATCAGAACTTAGCCAAAATGTATGTCTATAATAGTAGGTTTAGCCATTGACGGGAGCTGTTTACCAAAACATGCATTTGTCCCTTGCCCCTGAACAAAGGGGAGAGGAGGTCACTTCACACAACTCTCAGGTTTGTTAATCCACAAATAAGGCTGGAAGAAAGTTGGGTTTGGTTGGGAGGCTTTGTTTGGTTTTTTTGTTTGTTTGTTCAGAAGTTGTAGCCACAGTTTGTTAGTGTGGTGATTCCAGGTGTGCACCTCCCGAAGCAGGGCGGGGGCACAGAGCAGATCCTGCGTGCCCGGCTTGGTTCTCACAGGCAGGCATGATGCTTGGATGGCTGGGCCAAAATTTGAGTCAAATTTGCTGCAATTATTTAAAAAAAAAAAAAAAAGTTGCTCTTTCCGGAAGAAAATTGCAGCCTGCGATTTGCGTTCAGCCTTATCCGTAAGCTTGTCAAGACCCTGCTTCACTGGAAGCACAAAATGGGGTTTTAGGTGTTTTTTCTTGCTTGTTTTTCAAGGCGTCGTCAAGAAAAAGGATTCGGAAGTTTATGTCGGAAACGTCCCGCCTGAGATGACGGAGGTATCTTCATGGCTGGTTTGGAAGGGCCGTTCTCTGCTTTAGTGATATAAGCTAAGCAATTAACATTGACGTCCCACCAAGTCGTACGTAGCCTGCTGTCTTTAACTCTTTGTGACATACGGTTACGCGGAGTGATTTCCCCGCTCAGCCAGCAAATAATCTTCCAAAGGAAACGAAAGGCGGTTTGCAAACATCCGCCCTTGTTCCTGTGTAAGTGCGAACACGGCGGTGGCAGGTTATGGGATTAGTGATGCTCTTGGGGGGAACCTGCAGCCGGAACCCAGCAGTTTCATATACTGGCCGTGAGTCTTATCAGGGCAGGAGGCGCTTTCACCTTGCTCCCCATGGTTACGCTGCTCCCATTCCCTACTGTACGTCTTTCTGAAGCGGGGGCAGGTGCCTGCTCCGCTTGCGTGATCCTTTGCACTGATCCCGTTCCAGGGCTGGTTGTTCTGTGTGTAACAGGTTCCGCTGCAGCCTTCTCAGCTGCCTGTCTCGGCACAGACGATAGCTGGACTCACCCAAAATAAAACATGCTCCCGTCCCTTTGGGAAACCGCTTACAAATAAACCGAGTGCTGCAACCGCTGTCGGTGCCTCTGCCGTAACGAGGCCTCCCCCCGTTAACCTGGGCTGTTTGCTTTGCTTTCCCAGGAGGACATACTGCTCCTGCTCAGGGACTTCCACCCGCAGCATATTAAAAGGTGCCATTCCGGGCTGAGGAGGTAGGTTTGTTTTTCCTTTTGCCCTCAGTGTAGTTCTCCCTGTGGTCCAGCTCAGCAAGCTCCCGTCCCTGCTCCAGGGGGCTTTGTTCTGTGGGGACAGAGGCTTGCTGATACCCGCCCCCCTTGGAGAGCAAATGGCTGATGGGGCAGGTCCCTGGCTGTTCCTTAGCGTGTTCCGCAGATGGGGTGGTCGTGGTAGCAAGTTATTTCATTCTAGGGGGCGGCTTCGGAAGAGCCCCCAGCTGGCACCGTAGCTTCTCCCTTCTGTCCAGAAACAGCAGAACAACATTCTGGGGTCACCCTGGAAGCTTTTCTCCACCTGCCCCCCCGTGTCCCCACCAAGCTAGTGGAGGGGAGGCCAAAGGCAGCCTGGGGAGTAGGTTCCCGGGAGCAGTTCCTGGAGATAACTTAACCCCCTGGTTTTGGGCTTCCCTCTGCCCTATGGCAGTCTGGCTAGTTGCCGTGAGCTCCTGCGGGTCCGCCCAGTGGCACTTGTTCATTGCTGGGCCATTTCTAGCTTCTTGCTACTGGACACAGCAGGATGGGTCTCTGTGACTGAACCTGTCACAGACCCCCTGGGGACTGTCACCTGACGTGCTGACATTACCTCTGAGACCGTTTTCCCTGCCAGCCTGGGACTCCAGAACCCTGCCTGGTTGAGCCAGACACGCCAGCCTGCTGCAACACAGCCCCAGGGCCTGAGCCACACCCCCAAAGCTGCAGGCTTTAGCCAAAAAACACTCAGCAGGTATTCCTGGCTCCAGTACCCAGACACCCAGTTCCCAATGGGATCCGAACCCCAAATCAATCCGTTTTACTCTGTATAAAGCTTACAGGGTAAACTCATCAATTGTCCTCCCTCTCTAACACTGCTGGAGAGAGATGCACGGCCGTTTGCTCCCCCAGGTATCAGTCACTTCCTCTAAAGTCACTCACCAAGCAAAATAAAGCAAAAACACACAAGTCTAAGCTGACCCCATTAAGAAACTGATCACCTGTAATCTCGCACCCTCCGAGATGTTCCAATGAGCTTCGTTCACAGACGAGACTCCTTCCTAGGCTGGGCCCAAGCCTTTCCTCGGTACCGTCCTTGTTAGGTCCAGCAGCCATCTCAGATGGTCAGCGGGGGGTTTCTCATGACTGGCAGCCCCCTTTGTCCTGCTCCACCCCCTCTTATAGCTTTGGCACAAGGTGGGAATCCTTTGTCTCTCTGGGTCCCCACCCCTCCTTCGAAATGGAAACGTACCAGGTTTAAGATGGATTCCAGTATCAGGTGACATGGTCACATGTCCTGTGAGACCCCCAGTCTCCATTCCCCACGGGCTGGCCCACACCTACACAGGGAGGTTTGCAGGTAAATGAACCATTTACAACCAATTGTCCTAATCAATGGGAGTCAAGATTCTAAACCAGCATTAATGGCCCACACTTTGCATAATTACAACAGGACCTCAGAGTTACACTTTGTATTTCTAGCTTCAGATACAAGAACGAAACCTTCATACAAATAGGATGACCACACTCAGTAGGTTATAACCTTTGCTAGGATCCCTTACAAGAGACCTTTTGCATGAAGCATATTCCAGTTGCATCATATTCACACTCCTCAGCATATTTCCATAAGACACATGGGTGCACCGTCACAGGGTAACGTGGCCCCTTCCCTTCTTCCCCCCCCTTCCCCCCCCCCCCAGCTATGCCTTTGTAGATCTCGGCTCCGCTGAGCAGGTGCAGGCCGCAATCCAGCGCTTCAGCGGGCACCTCGTGAACGGACGTCGCCTGGTTCTGAGCCGCACGGGCCTAGGCAACGGGAGGAAGGACCCGGCTGAGACCCAGAGCACCGTGGAAATGCCCGTATGGCTGCTGCTAGCTCTGAGCTTGTAACTAGCTGTAGGGGAGGCCTCCCGCCGGCGCCTTTGGCCAAGGCTGGTTCAGCTGGACCGAGCCCTTTGTGGCTGCGCACAAGTCACTCGCCCCTCCCTTCCCTCCACGTTGTCAGAGAGAGACGGGGGCAGCTGCCCGAAGGGGGGCGTGGGAGGCAGGAAGCCTGGGTGATGTTGCCAGCTCTGTCACTGGGTGAACGGGAGAAGTGGGGGCTGCAGTCCGAGACCCGCCTGTTGGAAGAGGAGAATAAAACGCACCTTTGCAAAGCGTGCTGGGCTCTCTGGGGGAAAGCCCCGGTGCCAATGCACCATGTCCCTGTCCCGCAGAGCTGGCTGGGGCGACCCTCCGCAGCCCTGAGCTGCTGCCCGCTGTGGGGAGCAGGCAGGAGGCAGCGCCTGCTCTCTGGGCGCTTCCAGGCCGTGGGGATTGTGAGATTAGCTGTTTTCTTTGCAGGCTTTGGAGAGAGTCCCCAGGGGAGAGCTTGGTCTGAGCCATGGTAAGCTCCGGGGGGGTCCCGGCCTGCTGCCTCCGGCACTGGTTCCATCAGCAGCTCCCCACCTCCCACCCCCCTGGGGAAATGAAGCTTGGTGGCCGCCCCACGCCCCTGTGTTTGACAGGAATGATCAGGGAGGGGCTCGTTCCACACGCCTCTGGAGACATCCTAGCCCAGGCGCAGGCAGCAATTCCGGGCCCCAGGGCAGGACAGTCAGTGCCCCCCCCCCCCCCAAGCTGCGGATGCCTGACGTTCACCCGTTCTCCCGGCACAGCCAGGGCTTCGTGTGCCCGCCCGGTAGGGCTGCCAGCTGTCTAATTGCACAAACCCAAAGACCTGCCCTGCCCCACCTCTTCCCTGAGACCCCCCCTGCTCACTCCGGCCCCACCCCGTCCATCACTCACTCTCCCCCACCAGGCTGGGGCAGGGGGTGCCGGCTCTGGGAGGGAGTTTGGGTGCGGGGAGAGGTGCAGGCTCTGGGAGGGAATTTGGGTGTGGGGTTTGGGGTGCAGGCTCTGGGAGGGAGTTTGGGTGTGGAGGAGGGTGCAGGCTCTGGGAGGGAGTTTGGGTGCGGGGGGAGATGCGGGGGCGGGCTCTGGGAGGGAGTTTGGGTTGGGTGCGGGATGGGGCGCGGGCTCTGGGAGGGAGTTTGGGTGCGGGGAGGGTGCGGGCTCTGGGAAGGAGTTTGGGTTCAGCGGTGGGTTTAGGGGCTGGGCTCTGGGAGGGAGTTTGGATGCAGGGGGTTGGTTTGGGGTGCAGGCTCTGGGAGGGAGGGGTGCAGGCTCTGGGAGGGAGTTTGGGTGTGGGAGGGTGCGGGCTCTGGGGAGGAGTTTGGGTTCGGCGGTGGGTTTTGGGGCTGGGCTCTGGGAGGGAGTTTGGGTGTGGGGGGGAGGGGTGCGGGCTCTAGGCAGGGGGTTGGGGTACAGGAGGGGGTCAAGGGGTCGGCACTTACCTCAGGTGGCTCCTGAAAGCGACCCACACCCCCTTTGGCAGTGGCTGCTGGGGAGGCCCCAAGGGTTCTCCGCTCGCCGCTGCAGTTCCTGGCCAATGGGAGCTGTGGAGTCGGTGCTCAGGGCGGGGGCAGCGCGTGGAGACCCCCTCCCCAGGGGCTGCAGGGACGTTCCGGCCGTTTCCCGGGGTGGTGTGGAGCGTGGGCGGGCAGGAAGCCTGCCTTGGCCCAGCTGCACTGCTGCTGGCGGTGGCTGGTGGTCCCCGGGCAATTGTCCCCTTCCCCCCTCCCCGCTCCCCCGGCTGGCCTGGCCTGGACCCAAGGGCATTGGAGGTCGCACAGGCTGGTAGGCCCAGGAACCTCGAGTGGCTTCTAATTCAGCAGCCACCTGTACGCTGATCTGCTGCTGTTCATCTAATTCCCAGTGTCCCCTGCCCGGTCTCAAAGGGGAACGTCCCCCTTGCTGGCTTTGCAGGAGTTCGCCTGTGTTTTCCCTAGTCCCTGTTGTCAGCAGCTCACCCTGCGGATGCCAAAACGCAGAACCAGCTCCAAACGCCAGAACTGGCCTACCTGAAAAGGCGGCTGCGATTCTGGTGCCGGTCGGGCTCCTGGCGCACGTGGGCCTGCTGGGGACGAAGGAATTCGGTCACCCGAGGGCCTGGCTTAGCTAATTAGCGGGGAGGTTCTGGTGGGTGAGCAACGCCGCTGGGCACGTTTCGGTTGCTCCGGTTAAATCTCGCTGTAAGGTTTCCAACCCCTTTCTCCAGCAGTCGTGCGAGCTCCCGGAGCAGGGGGGGAAGGCAACTGAAATCCTGTCTGGCGGATTTTAATTAAAGGTCTCGTTTAAATCTCAAACCGTCCTGTTCTTCCTCTGCTCCTAGCAAAGGTAGAGACCCAAACCCTGCAGCCGGCACCTCCCGATGCAGTGAGGCAGATCTGTTATGCGGTTCCCATGGAAATGAGGTAAGTGCCAGGGACTCCTGCGCCGACCCCGGCTTGCCAGCATCACCGGCTCTGGGATAACTGGGCTGTGACGTTTAATGCTTCTCACTCTGGCATCCTGCCGCTAGTTCAGTCCTGGCTGCCATGTTCCATACTGCTGGTAACCTCGGCAGAGGGTTTCAGTTCTCTGACCTCCACCAGGACAGGCCAGTGCACCAATCTGCTCGCCTCATCCCCCAAATGGCTCAAACGTCTTTTGGAGACGCCACAACTCTGCCGACCTGGGTACCTAGCCCCTAATTCCCCCTCACAACCTGTGCCTTGGCCTCTCCTCCCCCTGCCAGACTCCGTCTTCTCGGAACTCTGGGAACTCATTCATTGCACCTGCTGCTCTTTGCTTTGCACGTATCTGCTGGGCAGGTGAAGAGAGGGGGAGCTGCTGCTTGAGATCCCTGTAAATGAGCATGCCGAGCCTTGGACCACGGATGAGAAGCTCTCTCTGTCGGCTAGATTACACCCTCTCTCCCACCTTGAGAAGCCTTCCCTTTTCTGACTGGCCTCTTAAGCTAGTTTGTTTCCTCTCCAGGGGTTCCTTCCTGGCACTCATGCTAAAAGACTGCTTTCAGGATCTGAACTGGTTGGTGTCGATTGCAAAGCTGCACGGAGAGGCGGGGCTGCTGGTGACGGATGCTCTGCCACAGACCCCGTACTTCTGGGCCATACACCTCACAGAGGTAGGCACGGGGAAAGCCAGGCTGTGAGTCCTTTCACAGGAGCCCCTGCGAGACGGTCGCCTTGTTCTTGGCGTGCGTGTATTGGACTGTAACACGCGTATTTCTAGGCTGCGTGTCCTTGGGGTGGGAAGCATGCTGGTGTCTACGAGCAGTCTGCGTAATGATTATGTAGGCCCACGAGGAAAAGGCCAAACGTGCAAAAGGAGCTGCAGGGAGCTCTGATTTCCGGGAATGGGATGATTGATGTCCATTCTGAGCACGGTTTCACACTGGGATCTCTGCGCTTTGAATTTACAAGGCTCGAATCTAACGAGGAAAAGGCACAAGGGGATCAAGTTCCAATCCCTCCCCAGGCCCTGTTTTGTTTCTGCTCTGGGGTCTTCGCTCCCGAGCCAGGGACATGCTGAAATCCCGCTGACGCCCCAGGGGGCTACACATGATTTGCTGAATTGCAAAGGGAGTGAGCCAGAGTCCGGCTGGATGCGCGGGTGGTTCGAACCTGGGGCAGAGGGGAGTGGAGAACAAGGCTGTACCCTCGGCTGGCACTAGAGTACGAGTGAGTGGTGGTGGATGTGCAGTAGCGCTGGCAGCCTGGCACGAGGGATGGGATTGAGCGGGTTCTCTGCTCTGCTCTTTCCTCGGCAGGAAAGTCACTCGAACATGCACAAGCTGTTCTGCCAGCTGGCGGAAGAGGAATCCAAGCAGCCCTACCTGACAAGGCAGGCGGTGCAGCGAGGGACCCGCTGCATGGCAGAGTGCATTCTGGGGGAGGACGGCGCGGCGTGGAACAGGTTTAGAGAACCAGCTGCATGCTCAGAATGGACCGTCTGGGCAAGAGGCAGCGCTGAGGCCAAAGGGGCGGGGGAGTGGGGGGGACATTCGCTGATACTGGTCCCCTCCCACTGTGCACAGAGGGCATGTGGCACCTTTCCTGGTCTGCAGGTTTCTTATTGCGCCTTCACCCCGCGCAGGAGCCTCTGTCCCCGCTACCGAGCCGCAGCCGCTCTGTGCCAGCGCTGCCTGGCCGCTGCTGAGACCGAGGAACGAAGCGGGAGTTCCCCAGGCAGAGGGGCAGTCGAACTCAGCAAGTGCAATTATCCACGCTGGGGTTTGTCCGCATGTTGGGGTGAACCTTCGAACAAAGCGTGCGCCACTCTAGCCAAGCTCTGTGGTTCACCAGCCGCACGGTGTCACCTTGCACTATGCTGGTGAAAGGCGCCTCCTGCCGAGTGCCCAGAACCAGCTCTTGTCTCACCTGGCTTCTTCCTTGAAGGTCTCTCATGCAGATATTGACACGGCCTGTCCTGGCTTCGCTCTCCCGGTCTGAGTTACTGAGATGGCAGTAGATAATATTGCAGCCCAAACTCCATTTTGCTGAGATTTTAAGCTGCGCTGTTTAAAAAAAACAAACAAAAATCCCCTAACCCCTGAGGCAGTCAGCTGGCCTCTCTCTCCCGCCTCTTTGCAGGACAAATATTAAATCCTGGGTCCTGTAGCTTCTTTCCAGGCTCACGTGCTCTTGTCTGACCCTCACAGGTGCTGGGTCTTGGAGAAAGTGGAAGATCTTGCAGTGGTTCTCTTTGTTGACTTCGGCCGTTCGGCCACTGTCCCTCTGAACTCACTGCGGAAGCTGGATGAAGACGATTTCTGGGACATAAAACCGCTGGCCCAGCCCTTCATGTTCCAGAAAGGTACTAGCCTAAGGCTCCGTTCCCTCGGATGCTCTGACTGGAGCACTTTGCACAGTCCTTCCTTGGGCCTTTTGCAGCCCCCCGTGGGCTAGAACTGATTTTAAAGGAACAGCCTTCTGGGTGTGCGGTGCCACTTGCTGGCCAGGTAGGTGTATTGCATTTGACCAGCTGCAAGGTTAACCTCTCGGCTCTCCATTACACTCAGTAAAACCAGCATTTCCAGTATAAACCCCCCAGTTCCCAATGTGGAGGTGCAGACCAGGGCTGGAGGAACGCTCTGCAGCGGTCAAAGCACTGTGGCTTTCTCTGCTTTGAATACTTACAGCCCCAGTGGCAAAACATCCACCCGCTCGTCCAGGAGCATAGTAGGTCTTATTTTACCCTGAAGGTCTTTGCTGCCTTTTTCTCCTTTCTCACTCCTGCTGCTGGGTTGCTGCCTAGTGACGACGTATCACAAACTCCTAATTTACCATAAAATGTTTGCTGCTCCTCAGAGCAGTTCAGCTCCTAGCGTGGGTTGGGTGTAACGGGAAGCCCACCTTCTGCTGGCTTTTCTGGGCGGATAGAACTCTCGTTCCCCACTGGCTTGCACCCCTCACCCTGCCAGCACTAGTTAATGCCTCTGATTAAAATACCACCTTGTTAATGGGATCTGCCACAGCTTGCTTGGAAACAGACGAGCCGGTTCCTATTTGCCTGTCTTGGTACCCACCCCAGGGATGTTGTGATACAAAGTCACATGGAGCTGGGCCCTAACCCTGGGTCTCCCACCTCCCAGGCCAGCAGCCTATACACAGGACTGACCTGCCAGGCCCCTGTACACTCTGGAATCACTTGGCTGTTTAAAGTGATGTTACTGTCCTGCGTTCCTCCATCTGATGCGGGGCAGAACCCCACTGAACCCTCTTTGTCTTCTAGAGATTGTCTCTGCAAGACCCATGGTCCGGCAAATCCTGCGAGGGAAGGTGGTCGGCCCATCTCGCCTGGAGGTATATGGAGCCCTGAGCACCTGTGGTGTGTGAAAGGCTCGTGTGTTGCTTGAGGGGTTGCTGCCCTCCCCAAAAGGCACATGGCCATTGGTCACATCTGTCCTCCCAACCCTGGGGTCATATTTCATTGGCTGTGACTGTCTCTAAACATTGGCTCAACGTACATACCCAAGGCAGCTTTCTGGTGTCTGTACAGCAGGGACCAGTTCCCCTGGGGCTCCTTCCCACCCCTCTGTGATATCTTTACCCATCCTACCCCACCCTCCCTGGAACGGGACGAGGGGAGGGAGGCCTCTGGCAGCTTTGTAGAGGGGGTTGGAAATGGTGGGAGAGACCTGCTAACTCCTGCCCCACTTGCCTTGTGGCAGCCTCACATCCTGACATTCACCTTCTGCGCAGAGGAGGAAGAAGCCGCGTGAGCCCTGAGCTGACGTCCCCTGCCTCTCGCTGCCCACAGCTGGACTTTGGAAGAGTCGTCTTCAGCCTGAACCAGCCTTATGAACTGGCTGCAGTGTTGTGATTGTGGGGAGGGGGCGTCTCTTAGTTCTACAGGTTTAGTGATGTCCCCAGTTAGCTTCAAGGGGAAGTTACGTAGTTTTGATTTTTCTGTAAAATTGTGAGGGGGCTGGTGAACTGTCCCTCTGGTGCCTGACTATTAAATGGAGCCTGGAAAGGCCTGGCAAGTCCCGCTAACGCTGCCTCCGCTAGGTGTGGGGCTGCCCCGAGTGCCTGTTGGCTGGACAAATCCCCTTTAGACCAGCACATGCCCTGGCAGCTTGAAGGGCCCGCGGGAGGGTTGTTCCCTCAGCGCTATTAGGACAAGGCCTTGCAGCCCTTTCTTCAGCAGGGCTAGAGCCTTCAGCCTCCGGCTGGTGTCAGAGCTTGTAACCGGGAGCCAGCTGTGCCCGTTGGCCGAACAGCAGGGCCTGGGGCAGGCTGTGCCCGCAGGCTCGGTTGGGTAAAGCATCGTACAAATCCCCAGTTTCTGTTACTCTCACAAACCCCAGACAGGAGCCAAATGCTCAGTTCTGAAGAGCGACTGAACTGCTGAGGGCAGAGGTGGGTTGGTTTGGGAAGGGGGGAAGAAACTAACAGGGCTCTGGATAACTCAGGTCTGCCCCTAGTGGCTGGTGTTGGGGCTTGGTCGCTAAGTGGCTCAGAAGAAAGTTGCTCTTGTCCTTTGGGTGAAAGAACAAAACTAGCTTCAAGTAAATGGCCTCAGGTTCCCACCTGGCCCCCAGGTTTAGATCAGAAATTGTCAAGTGAAAGTCAGTGGGCAGGGCTGGCGGTTGTGAAACCACTGAGCTTCTCCCACAGGAGCCTCCAGGAAGGTGAACCTGAGTTGTAGAATCCTTTTCTGAAAGGAAAACAAAGCTGAATAACCCCTGCCTGAGGCTGGCGCACATGCTATCCTGGATGGCTTTGAACTCTGCTCTGCAGCTGGGCAGAACATTTGAGTGAGGTGCTCTGGCCCCCAACACGAGCCAGCTATCTGCTCTGAGGTTAAAGCGCTGCGGAAATCTTATTGTGGCTGCGGCTCAAGGGAAACTCTCAGTATCTCTAGCATGAAGTGGCCTGGCAGCGGTATCCAGGGTGTGGTTGATGGCACGTCACAAGAGTTCAGCTCCCCCCCTGAACCTGTCCTGCAGTCTTACCCATGTCATTGGGATCCTTCAGCAGAGTATTTTACCATTGTTCAAAGGGGGGAGGGGACTTGTGAAGCAGGTTTCAGTCTGAGGGGAACTCCCCTAAAATTAGTAAGGAAAACAGCATGGACCCTCCTGAGTGATACTCTGCTTCCTTTATTTAGTGACTAGAGCCAGCCTACAAGCAGGCAGTGAAACAGGCCATGCAATTCCAGAGCACTGATGCAGAGTTGACAGTGAAAAGCAGAAGGGCTGCTGGGTAAGATAATGGGCAGCTTCTGAGTTCTAGCAGCTTCTATTAGAGTAAGTTCATACTGACAATCTGGCTTTAGGGCACGAGTGGTGCAGCCCCACACTGACGGGCCCGGACCTCACAGACACTGACAATCTAAATGCCAAGTTTAAGGGATGGAAGATGGGAACAGGAAGTGAACAAGAGGATGAGCAGGGAGGACTCTGTCCACCACACCCCACCCCTCCCCTAGTGCCTGAGCATCAGGGGGCAGTTTACCCCATTGGACGAGACCCATGGGCCATCTACCAGTTAGCTGCCAGCAGCAGCTGCCTCAGGAAGGAAGGAAGCTCAGAGGAGGCAGCTGTGGGATGATCTGCCCTCCCTGAGGTGCTGGTCTCACGGCCCATAGCCAGAGGGTTCACGTCATGGTGCACACTCAGGATTCCAGGCCCAGGAGCCCAGCTGTACTCAGCAGTTCCAGGGCGCTGAGTTCACATAGTTAACTTCCAGCAAAGGTAAAATGGGCAGAGTCGTAAACCTCTTCTGAAACGGAGTCAGAGCGACAGGACAGAGCCCAGCTGCCATAATCAGTTCATCAGAACCCCTAGGATTTGGGGTGGGGAGAAACAGGGTTGCCCTTTCAGCCTGTAATCCTGCCTCACTCATTTAGGAGGTAGAGATGGTCTGTTACATTTACAGGGAGCACAGAACAACTGGCCCAGCTGTTAGCCAGGTTAGTGTGGGAGGTGCTTTGCTCACCCATGTCTTACTGAGCAGCAGCCCTGGCAGAGACAATACCAGACCAGGTTACAGAGTTGGGCAAGTGTAGTGCTGCTGACAGCCCCCTCCCCCCAAGCACAGACAAACCCCTCACCCACAGCAGGGTGAGCACAGGCTCAAGTAGCTGTAATCTGTATCTGTTCTCCAGAAGTGAGAAACTCTGTGGTTTCTTGAAGGAAAATCTGTTCTTGATTTAGCAGATGAGCAAGCTCCCCCCTCTCCCTTACAGCATGGAATTCAGGTGCTCAAAGAGTCGTTTGCGTCCCACTTTCCCAGTCAGGGCTCCTGGGGGGATTTCAGAAGGGCTGATCTCAAGCACACTTTGGCCATCCATAAGAATGGGCAGTTGAGAAGACACTCCCCCCCGACCACACAGCTGGCCAGGGGCCACACCGAAGACAGTTTGGCTTGGGGCTCAGAGCGGTATGCTGCGCCCGCAGCGTAGAACTCAGCTCAGCAGTAACTTGAGAAAAAAATAGACCAGCATTTTCAAATTAACAAACTGTAATTTTTCTCCAAAGATACATTTTTCCATACACATCCATCATACACTGTAACCAAAAAAAGCAGTGTACATGAAATAAGAAAATAAATTAAATCCGTAGCATAGGTGAGGAGGATGCTCTAGACTGGAGCGGAGTCGAAAGTTTCCAGCGATACAAGAGGCTCAAGAGTTGTTTTAATAAGGACGCCTGCTAGCGAGGGTCCAGCAAGAGTTTCACATCAGTCCAACTGCTTACACAGTTTTTCCCGTCGAGTTTATAACAGCCGCCACTGTCCTGCAAACAGGCAGAGCTATCACATCCCAGGAGGGAGCCACAGGGGCATTTCATGAGCCAAGGACAGCATTCCGCAGTAGCCAACTGGCAATGCTAGCCGTCTTCCTTGGGCGGTGTGTACCAGCCTGCAACAAGAGCAAAGACTCCATGGGAGGGACAAGTCTCACCCCAGTACGACAGCTACACTCCCCAGAACAGTCCCACCAGACTCCTGCAACCTTCCATGTGACAAGTGCCTCACGCCAGACCATGCAGCTCTGGGATGGCAGACGGGGAGGACAGTCTCTCCTCCCCCTCCCATGCCTTGACTGTAGGTTCTGCCCATCCTGCAGCTTCCTGAAGCACTGCAAGGGATGCACGCTGCACACACAGGGCAGGACGATACTCTCCACAGCCAATACCTGGTGTAGCTCTGCCGGACCAGGCCAGCCAGGCCAAGCAGCGCCCAGCTCTCGCCTTGCCAGCAGAGCTGTTTTCAGCCGGCAGCATGAGCTTGGAGTGTCACACGGTTTCATTAGCTGGGGACCAGCACTGACAAGACAAATTTAACCCACCCCGTAATATGCCCAGTGCACCTGAATTTGGGAAGCCAAGGAGGAAGAGAGGGATAGTTTCATCAAACAGGAGAGAACCGTGTAGGTAGCAACTCATCTCAGTCTCAGGCCCAGTAAGGTATTAGACATTCAGCTCCCTTGAGCTGCTGCACTTCTTCAGAGAGCACGTTCTCAGTCCAGCTGGGTTTGTTAGACGCAATGCTGCTCTGCCCCAGCTCTAGCTTCCACGTGGCTAAATGGGTAAAGCCTTATGGAATCAGACATCGTGAGCCAGGTGCAGGAACATTTTAACAAGGCCAGACATCCTGCTTAGCAGCCACTACAGAGGCCCTGCAGGACACACACGTACATTCGGTCTCTTTCTGCAGTGAGCTAAGGGTCCGTCCCACGTGCCAAGAGAGGAGGCTTTGCAGCAAGGTCTATGCAGGAACTGGGACCCAGGGCATTTCACCAGACACACTGGGTGCAGCCCACTCAGTCACTCTGCTCTCAAGCAGTGATTCTGAAGTGGGCAGAGGCAGGTTCGACATACTGTCTGTTCTGCTGTGCCCCGCAGGAGCCCCATGGGAAGGGAGGACAGACACCCCCCCACACACACACACGGGGCCTTACCATTCTTCTCATGAATCTGCACCAGGGACTTGTAGGACTGCTGTGCTCGCGTCAGGCTGTACTGATTCTGCAGGGGAAGCCAGAGGGACAGTCAGGTCAGTTAACCTGCTGCACTGGGCCAGCACCATGGCATGTCCCACCCCAAGTCACTTTACACCCATTTCTGGGACCAGCACCTAAGAGCTGATGGTGACAGTCAGCTTGCGCCTTATCCCACCTGCACAGGGTCGCCAGCCCCCACTCTAGAGCTCACGAGAATGCAGCGCATCATCCTGAGCCCCGTCACCCTTTCTGAGGGTGCTGAGACACAGGTGCGTGGCACGACAGCACAGGGGCCTCGCGCTGGGATTCCTGGCTCCATCCCACAGCCCCGGACAAAGCACACTGCTGGCATCTGATTCATCGCGTCAGCCAAGGAAACAGCAGCTCCCAAGTATGGAAGGCACCTGGGAATCTTGGCTTTAACCTGCACCCACAGAGTAGATTATGCTGAAACATGCACCGCCCCCCTCCCCTGCTGCTCCAGGCCGGGGCTTACTTTATTGGCTCCAAACTGCACCCTTGCTTTCCCTTTCACCAGCGTGGCACTGATCTGCATGATCACTGACTCGATAGAATAGGCACTGCTCCAGCCCTGCAAAACAAGGGGAAACAGTGAGTGGCGGGAACCTGCCCTCCCGGTGACTTGGCAGTAGCCAGTCCTGTCCTGGCTGGCGGGAGCTGGCTTCTCTCAGCTGGGCTCTGCTGAGGGGTCCAGGCAGGCCCCATCAGCAGTGCTGGGGTATGGCTATTGGAGGGTCAGCAGCCCACCCGCCCACCCTTGGGCTGCAGGCTGCTCACCCCTCTTCACCCTGGGCTTTACAAGTGAAAAGAACAAGAACGACGCCAGCCCTAGAGAACTGGGGTGTGTTCTCCGAGGCTGCTGGGACACTAACTCCAGGTGCGGGGGGAAGAGGAGAGATTTGCTTTGCTTAAGACTGCGGTGAAACTTTCAGCGCCTCGCACTCTTCACGTGCTCCCCTCCCCCACCCGGCTTGAGAACAACGCGCTGGGCTATGGTGGATTCTCCCTGCAGCTTGGCACTGTCGCCCACCAACTGAACATTTTGCCATATCCTGTAAGCAAATGTTTTCTCCCTCCCCCAAAGGAAAGGCAGCAGCACTGTACAAGCCAGGGAAGCCCCAGAACGCCAGGCACTCGAGGAGTCAGAGCTGTGCGGGAACATTAACGCTAGCGGCAGGGTTTTCAGACACCCGCAGGGCTCCTGGCACCAGTGCCGCTCACATGCCTTAAGGGCACACACTGGCCACCGCTGAGAGCACAGGCGTTCCCGCAATGTAGCCGCCTAGGCTGGAGACGAGACACTCACCTGCTTTGTAAGCAGCTCCATGCAGATGGCACCTCCCCCCAGAACATACCTTGGGAGGGAAGATGACAGTCATACCGATCTCCTGCAGCAATGCCCAGTCCCTCCCCCCCTGCAGCCTGAGGTAACTAGTCACTGCTCCCCCTCCAAGGGAGATCGCAGTTCTACAGAATCACCACCAGTCAGCTGCTACAAAGACAGCAGCTGAGCAGGGCTCCAGCACCTTTCACCTCCATCCCCTCCACAGTCACACCCCCATGCCTGGGCCCTGCACTCCCCCGGGAAAGGCCACAGTCACCTTCCCTCTCTAGCGCCTTCATTCACAAATAGCAAACACCACACTGGGGAGATGACCACTGACCTACTGGAGTGGAGTCATCAGAGCGTCACCTCAACTGCTCTTGGCAGACCCCGAGGGGGGACTTGGACCAAAGAGATACAGGGACTATCCATCCCCACCCCCCAGACAAGCCCAGAGGAACCACCATCCTCGCTACTAATGCAGAGACCTAACCGCACCCCTGCGGCAGCTCTCTAGATACGGGACAAGGGACTGCCGCAGCCAAAGCACGGGGTGGCAAGCGCACTAATCTGAACGGTCACTTACCCCCCCGAGAGCACAGGGGACACAACCCTTACAAACGGTGGGTCGAAAGGAAAGTTATCCTGCAAGGAGAGAGAGAGAGGGCTGTTGAGACCCGAGCAGGGCAGAGTGGGGCGGGAAGGGACCGGGGCTGCAGGCCTTACTTTAAAGGAGAAGTTCAGGAGGATGAAGTCGATCCCTTCTTTCTCTTTGAGGATCTGGAGATCGTTGTGCAAAGCGCTATCCTCGTCAACCCTGCAGGGAAGAGCCCGTGGGGTCAGAGCCCAGGGCAGGCAGGACTCCGCACTGCTGCAGGAGCCCAGGGCAATCCCCCAAGCCTTCCGGCTGCAACACAACCACTAAGGGATTCAGGTTCGCTCCCCAGGCAAGAGCAGGATCATACACTGGGGAGGAGAGGGAAAGACCCCCCTGCATGAGCATCCAAGGGAAGCATGCCTGGCCCTAAGCTGCATCTGGAGGGTGGAAGGGGGATGTGTGTGTGTGTGCACCCATGCCAAAGCTCCAGAAACAGCAAATAGCTCCACAGCTCCCTCGAAGCATAGGGGAAACCGAGGCATAGACTGGGCAGGGCACGCGAGTCTCAGTGGCAGAGTCTGGAGCACAGCCCAGGTCTGCCAAGCATCACCTCCTGCTCTAGTCCCTAGCTCCCACCTCCTCTCTCCCTACACACACGCTCCAGGTACTGGGGCCCAGCCAGCCCAAGCCCTGCCGACAGGCCACCTACTTCAGGAGTTTGACGTTCCAATCGTACAGGCTGTCGCTCACTAGTTCAACTGCATAGTTTCCTGCAGAGCAGAGAAAGGACACGTCAGCGCCCCCGGAGACAGCAGCCGCCGTTCGGACAAAGATCTGAGCAGCGGCCCTCTGGGAGAAAGCATGAGCTCAACCTGGCAGGATCCGCACTGCGCAGGGAGCACCCTTGTCTAGGCAGGCTGTCCCCACGGGGCACCGGCAACTGACTGCCCCTCCCCAGAGTCTGGGGCTTAGGGGCGGGGGACAGTCACTCCCCTGCCGCCACCAATGCACACGGAAAGGGCCATCGCACCAGCTAGAGACTTCAGGGAAGCAACTACCAACTCAGAGGCCCTCCCTCAGCACAAGCTCCTTGCTCCCCTCTAACACGGACAGTGATATCACTGGTCCAGCGCCTCCACCTCCTCTGAACCCCCAGCACGGCTCTGGGGAGCCCATTCCATTAGGCCATAGGGAGCTCAACAGACCAGCTCTCCCTGGCCATTAGGTACAGCTGGCACATCCATGACACACAAGCAGTCAGATTAAGGCAGGGCCCCCAGCACTCCTCCTCCAGGCCCAGAGCGAGTCTCCACTTACCGCCCTTGAAACTTGGTGATCGGTAAATATCCCTGAGCTCCTTCATTAGCCGGTCAGTGGCCTGTACAGAGCCAGACACTGCGCCCTGCGAGGGGGTCGGGAAGAGGGACGGGGAGGCAATCACATTGTTACACTGGTCTCACTACGGTCAAGGCCTGAGCCAGAACTCCTACCCTGGGAGATGTGGCCCAGGTGGATTAGTGCCACGCACTGCAGCCCCCTCCTCTGCACTGCAAGATCTCCACCCCTGCCCAGACATCAGATCCTCCGGGTTAGGAGGCAGGCGGCAAGCCCGAGGCGAGCTCAGCGAAGACAAGCCCAGCCCAGTGGCAAGACACCAACTGTATCCCAGCAAGAAGAGAGGAGTCCAGGAAGGGTCCAACCTCCTGGTGCTGTGCAGGGCAGAGCTCCAGCTCAGCTGTACTGGAGCAGGGGGCCTGGATTCCAGCAAGGGGAGGGTGAAGCAGCTGCACTTGCTTCCAGCAGCATTAGAGGTAAGCGAACCAGATTCCTTTGGATAAGCCACCCAAGGTCAGTAGTCTTCACTTGGACTCTCCAGGATTCTCCCTGCATCCTTCGCTGGAGACAGCACGTTTGCTGCAGAGCTACTGAGCACGTGTAGCCATGCAGACTACAAGCGTCGTGAGCAACTGAGCAAATGCAGATCCCTCCATGGAAACAGGAGTCACCCGAGGAGCTAGAACCTTGCAGCAGATGGGGACTGACAGGGGCTTGGGCATCGCTCTGCCAAGCAGTGCAGCAGCTCCGCGGGGTATCCCTCGGCCCCTCTGCTCCCCAGCCCCGCCCCCCTCCTAGTGACACGTACATTTAAGTAATCTTGCCTCTGGTTCTGTTTGATTTTCTCTAAGATGGCCAGGTTTTCCTTCCCGATGCCGTCATCCTCTGTCTTTTTCCCGTCGACTGGCTCCTCCTCTTTCATCTCATAGTGATCCAAGTCCTCAGTGTCCTGGGCAGGGAGAAGAAGGATCTCACACCAGACACCCAGCTCCACTCCCCACTGCTCTGAGCAGCTGCAGTTTTACAGAACCTCCGATACCCAGGGCAGGCTCTCGGGAGCATTCCGGGCTCCCAGTCTCCCTCAGTGGAAATTCTCAGCAACTCCTTTCCCAACATGTGCAGAGATGTCACAAGATCCTGCTGGGCCCGTGGTGTCAGAAGCCAGCGTGGGGCAGAGGGAAGTCAGGTCTGAGCTCTGGGATGAGAAATTCCAGTACCTGGGCAGCAAGCTGGGTCCAGCGCACCGCTTGCACGTCACTCCTCTGGAGAGCAGGGAGAGGGAAGGAACCTGCCTGGGACAGCCCCCAGCCCATCCTGCACTGCTCTGCCTCCAGGGCAAGTGGGTAACGAGCAGCCAGGAGCTGCAAACTGCACCGCCCTGAAGCCATACAGCTACTGACACCCGTGCACTGCTCCAGCTCCAAGCTATTGTCACTCAGGAGAGATGCTGTGTCCCTCCATACAAAGCTAAGTGCCCACTCCACCAACCACCTCGCTATGTGCAGAACCCGATGGAGTTTTAAACCTCTGCGAGGGAGCACCTCTCCAGGGCACCTGTTGCTATTCCAGAGAACCAATGCGTTTGGGGAAGGGCTTTGCCTAGGAAACCCTCCAAACAGGATTAACCTGCGCAGCACCCTACAGTGATCCTGGCCACAGCACAGTGATGGAGACACAGGGTCCAGGATCGGGTCATTTTGGAGGTGTCAGAGTTCGGTCCTGAGCCGCAGCTGGACTAGTCTGTTATCGCTAAGACCACGGGAAATGATTTTTTCATTGCGTTTTATCCATTTCCACCCACTCTTCCCCTGGGGCCTAGTCCTGCCCCAAGGGCTCAAAGGCCCGAGAGTGAGTCTGACCTGCACTCACCTCACAGTAGTGGTTCCTGGGCCCAGCTCCCCACTCCAGGCACAAGGGTCACAGCATCACTCCGCATTGGACAGCAGTGGCCAGGCCAGATGTGAGAGAGCAATGTTGTGATGGAGTCACAGCACCATTACTCACATTTGGCCCGGCCACCCCGCACTGTCACCATAGAAGGGTGGCTGGGCCAGACCTGCGCAGCACTGCAGCCCTGAACGCAGCTGCAATGCCTGGAGTGAGGGGCTGGGCCCAGCCTTGTGGGATGGAGCCGTAACTGCAGGGTGAGGTTCTTCATTTTGTGTTATTTCACCTTTGTAAAAAACCTGGGACTCTAGTTACTGCTAGTAACCACCCAGTTCTCAAGGGTCCATTCACCACCGACAGGTCCAGCTCAGTGCAGCGTGAGGGAGTGTAGACATCGCAGGCAGGCTGGGAAAGTGGGCGAGGTTACACATACTGTATGTGACCTCGCGTATCAGGTTAATGCACAACATCGTCTCTCAGGGGACGAGCCTATTCCTGATCCAACAGGGTCTCATCTTCACTATAATCCCTACACTGCACACCCCCACTAATTATACAGGGCCTGTGACTGCCGGAATGGTTGTGAAAAGCTGTGCAAACCTTGCACACCCATATCCTAGCCAGAGGCATCTTAGGAAACATCCCCATGGAGAGTCAGGTTTATTCCATCCCCTTGAAAACCAACAGCTAAAGCCCACGGGAGTTACAGCAAAGCTGAGTCCTCACCAGCCTGCAGTGAAATATGGCCGCCTCTCACCTCCTGGCCAAGTGTCTTGCTTGCACACTTCGCAAGCCTGCCTAATCCTCTCTCTCCAGGAGTCAGATTTCCATTATGCGATTTCCATGCCAGCAATGGCAACTCAAAACTGCATGCCAAGGAGATCAAAGAGCTTAGCTGGTAAATTTCAGGCCCTGGAGAACTGCAGTACAAACAGACAAAGCAGCAAGCAAGGGATTCCAATCCCAGCTCACAATCCCTTCCCACCCCCCCCGGCAGTGGCAAGTCTTGATAACACGGGCCTCTTATATCACCCAAATGCAGAGGACAGCAAGATCTCAGTAAAGCAGACCCAATGAGTCCGTCAGGGCCGAGCAAACGTGCTCAGTGACGGATCCCAACCTCCTCAGTATAAGGAGCTGCTCATGCTTTGAATAGAAACAAGCCAGGTTTGAATCTGACAACTGCTGCTTGGGCTAATCTGCCTCAGCTCCTTTCCTGACACACTTCACTGCAGTGCTCTCCCCTCCCCACCCCTAGATACAGTGTGAACTTCTCCTGCATCCCCCTGCACTTACCTCTGGCATCTCCTCATCTTCATCCTCCGAGGACACCTCTTCCTGGGTGCTCTACGGGAGCAGGACAGAGACAAGGATCAGAACGGCCCCTGTGGAGTTGCTGCCATTCTGCAGGGAGGAGCTAGCCAGCCGAGTGACCGCTACCCAGACAGTCTGTGCTGACAAGCGGCACCTCAGCTAGGAAGCTGCCACCAGGCAAAGCTTGCTGACAGGTGCTCCGGAGCAGGGGCCGATGCAATTCTGTACCTCATTAACAGCAAGTGGAGCCCTCGGAATCCCCTACAATGCTTCAAGGGAAGCTTGGATGAGGACTGACCCTGAGCATTCAGCTCAAAATTCAAGTGAAGCCAGAAACTTTTTACAGGCTGTTCCTTCTAGAACGGCTGCCTCAGAGGTGAAGGGTTAAGTTGGGGCAGTAATCAGAGAAAGCCCAGTGGGCAACATCTGACACACTGGCATACATAGCCAGAGAGGGCAGCCAACCAAGCTGGGGCTGTACCAGCACTGCACAGGCCACCTGGCCAGTACTGCCAAGGTAACGTACTCGTCTCAGGCAGGGAAGCGAAACACACCCACATTCAATTCCAGAGACTGGGCGAGAAAAGCACCCATGCAGTGTGCTTCCCTCTTGTAGGGCACTGCTGAGCACTAGGGCAAAAACAGGTACTGGTCCATCTGCCATGCTCCAGGAGAGCAACCAAAGCCACAACCCTGGAACACAGACTCCTTTGGGGGGCACCCCCAGATCCCCCTGACTGAGCACATGGGAGAAGGGTCACTGCAGTACCAAGCTGCACAAAAGCCATCTTCTCAGCAGGCTTTTCCCCCAGGTCAAAGTCAGAGCAGCTTGTCTTAGGCCTGTTACCTGTTCTGCTGGCAGAGGCTGGTCCAACATCTCGACATCTGGGTGCTGGGGAAGGTTGTAGAGTTTGCACAGGTCGGAGATTATCCGCTTCAGGTGCTGCAAAAGCTGCCCAGGAAGGAGACAGAAAAGCAGTGTTAGAAAAAGGGGCACAGTCCCCAGCAGTCGAGTGCAGCCTAAGCAGCCCCTGGCACCACCACTCTCCCCACTGCATGCAACTCAGATACCTGGGGAGGTCATGAGAGAAGCTCCTTGCTGAACGCAGCTTCTGCACAGCCCAGGGCAGGCTGTTTGCCAGCAGGACTGCAGGCTGCAACCAGCAACCAAGCCACATCCCACGTAAGGGAAGAGCATAGGGAGACTCACTAGCTGGACAAGCCTGAACTGCTCAGCTTGACTCTCCAAACCCCTTTACAATCACCCCGGGCAGAACACTAGAGAACCACAGACCAGACGGGACTCGTACTCCTCAAGTTCTCCCCGCCCAGCCCTTCCCCACACCTTGCCGCCTCACCAATGTATTTCCTTTCTTGACTTCCACCAGCCGCTCCAGGATAGCTGCCAGGTTTGGATCATCCGACTCCACAGACCAGATTGGGGGAACAGCTGGGTAAGACTCCTAGAGACCAGAGGAAAAGGTGATGTTTGGGCCATTGTTACAGAGTGCACCTCAACCCCACCCAGCCTCGGGTGTCAGAGTGAGCATCCCTCTGACCGGGGCAGCAAGCTGCAGTCCTGTCTCTCCTCCCTCACAAACACACAGCTCAGCAGGACAGCGTCCACGCAAATGCACTCCACCCTCCGGACTACTCCCGGATGGAGGCAAACCAAACAATTCCTCTGATGGCACTAATCTGTGCTGCTACACTCCCTGCCAGATGGGGAGGCAGCAGAAAGAAGGGTGCAAAGTCTATGTCACTTCACACTACTGCCTACGGAGCGTGAATGGAATCCTACGCAGCCCAGTGCCTGGCAGCCCCTTACGGGCAGGCCCCCTCTGCCCTGCATTCTGCTGACAGCACTTGGTAACACATCTTCTTTTTAAACAAGCCCTCTGGAAAATCATCCCAAACTCACATCATGGAAATAGGCCCCAGGGCAAGGGAGTGCAGAATGTAGCTTCTCCTCAGCCTGTAACCTACCCTACCCGAGCAGGCCCCAACAGCTAGGTACAAGAAATGTGTCTGCGTCAATGAGCCTGCTGCAGCACATGGCCCGCAGCTCCAAAGCCCCCTGCAGCCTGCTAATGTTCTTATTGCACATGCTCAACTGCTCCCTGAAAGGGAACTCTCAGCCTTTGCTATTTATCCATAACCGAGTCCTGTAAAATCCAGCCCACGTAGAGCCAGGAGTCTCATGTGCACCAGAAAGACCAAGTCCCTATTTGATGTTTCATTGCAAACACAGCCAAACCAGTGTTTTCAACAAAAATTCCTCATTCTGAGCTGCATGCAAACATCCTGAGCAGAGGCCTTGTGCGTGGATGGGGAGCAGAGAGGTTTTGCTGCAAACATTTAGTTCAGGACGTTCTGTGTCCTGAGAAACAGGATAATAATGGAAACCCTATGGGGGAAAGACATGTACACAGTTCTTCCCAGCAGAACTCCCACTGGGACCCCCAGAAAGAAGACAGACCCAAGAATCACCTTGGCCAGTTTAACTTCTGCAACTGTCCGGTCACAACAGGCCAACACTGTCCTTCTCCTGCAATCGCCGGAGCAATCCAATTCAGAACCTGCACCAATACTAGGGCAAGCCGGCAGTCAGACCCTGTTTACACACCAACCCAACTTGCACTCTGCACCAAGGGCTGTGCGCACTGCACTGCAGGCTGCGCTAGACTGCAGTTTACCATTTCAAAGTTATGCCCAGTGACCTTCTGGCTTCTGTGCGTGCAGTGCAATCTTGCTGCCATCCTCCCCGTGAAAGCAAAGAGCAGGAGCTCTGAAGCAGGATGCTGATGTTTCAGGAGATGGCAGGACAGACTGGATTATCTGGTGCCCACCTGAGGAATTTCACCCAACACCACAGAGCAGGCTGCAAACCACAACTGGCACCAGGCACGAGTCTGACATAATCCAAAATCCTCCCAGTGGACAAGGTCAAAATTAGGGGTGCCACATTCCCCCGAGGCAAGTGGCACCTGGGGTTCTGAGCGATATTCCCAGCACCATAGACACAATGGTTGGAAGAGCTCATCTGTGAACCCCCTTCACCTTACGCAGCATAACATGTGAAGTGGGTTACAGCATCCTGAGGCAGCTCTGTGCCACTAGCTACTGGAAATGAACATGCAGCCAGGCTTTGAGGAGCGCCTCTAACGCTTTAACCTGACATCAGACAAGCCCCAGCTGAGGTGGAGTCTGCATGCAGCAGTTCCTACAGCCGAATGTCTAAAGGGCAGACACTTCAGGGTCTAATCCAGAAGCTAATCCCACCTGATCGGAGAGATTTATTCACAGGAACACCATGCACATCTCTCCCTCCATGGCATATTGCCCCTGCTCTAGCTCCTCTCTGCCCAGAAACCCGGCAGCACCTTTTGGGGAAGTGTGTAGGCATTTGCATTTCAGAGCAGCTACCTCCATGTTGAAAAGGGGACTAAGATGGGTCATTTAGTTTTCAATGTAAACACCCAGCCCATTCTTGCTCTTCCCAGAGAGTGAGCAGGTGCAGGACAGGAAGCTTAAACTGGAATGCGCTACAGGCGCAGGTCCTTAGGGGAAGAGATTATAACTATCATTTTAGGGAGGATGAATATAGCCCTGGAGATGGGGGCTCCTCTGAGCATTCCTACCACAGCAAGGAGAAAGCGCAGGTTGGGCTGAACGTTGCCTCTCAAAGGTTACAGCTACACGGCAAAATACCCAATAAACCCTGCGCAGCGCCGCTCGGAGGCGAGGGCAAGCGAGTGGGCTCACGCCACGGGGCTGGGAGGAGCCGTGCAGACACTCCCGCCTGGGGCTACGCGGCGGCTTTAGGCCCAGGTGCGAGCCCGAAGGAGCTGGCCTGGCTCTGCGCTCGGCGCTGCGCGGTTTGGTTTTGGGGGGGGGGGGCGCGGCCCGTGCGAGGGGGAAGCTGGTAACCGCCCCCCCCCGGGCCATGCTAGAGCCCGGCCCGCAGCCAGCCCCACCCGGGCCGCTCCAGCCCGGCCCGGCCCCGCCCTCACCGTGATGTTGCAGTGGATGCGGACGGGCCCCGGCGGCGGCCCCCGGCTCCCAGACCCCCCGGCGCGGGCCCCCGGCCCGGGCACGAACTCGCAGCTGATCTCGTCGGGGCAGGCGCTGCCGATGCGGAACCGCTCGTGGCCCCGGTGGAAGATGGACTCGAGCAGCCGCAGCTCCCGCCTCAGGAGCCGCCCGGGGGAGGCCGCGCCGCCCCCGCTCCGCCCGGGCCCCGCCGCCGCCTGCGACCCCGCCGCCTCCTCCGCCCCCGCCCGCTGCATCTTCCCATGGAGGGACCCGCTCCGCCGCCGACGGCCCCGGGCCCCGCCGACCCCGCCTCAGCGCCAGGAGCCGGCCCAAGATGGCGGCCGGGACGGGCCCCGCTACCCGGAAGTGACCCCTCCCCTTCCCACCGGCCCGCGCGCCAGGAGGCGGGCTATAGTCACCGGAAGTGGCCCTCCCCTACACACCGGGAGGAGCTGCAGCCGCAGAGGAAATGACGTTTGGTGCCTCAGCCTGGCATAGGAAGTGACGCAAAGATTCAACTCACGGGGCACCGGAAGTGAGCTCTCCCATATGTGCACACTGGCCGGAAGTGGGTCCTGCTCTGCTTCTTGGTTAACTCCCAGCGCAGGCGCAGAGGCTCCTGGGGCCCCGCCAATGCGGGGCGGGCGCTCAGGGCACGGGGTGAAGGGGGGCCCCGCAGCCACGTGACCCGCAGCCCCCGAAGCACGTCACGGGGCAGCAGGGGCCAGTGCGGCTCTGCGGATCCCCGGGGGCGGGGCCCCGCAGTCACAGCCCCGCCCTCCCCGCGGTGTGGCGGCCGCTGGGGGGGGGACGCGGCGGGCGGAGCCGGGAGGGGGCGGCAGCTCCCCGGCTGGGCGCCGCTGGCTCCCTGGGGTCAGGGGGCTCCGTGGCGCGGGCCGGGTGCATGAGCTCAGTGGAGTCCGCAGCGCGCCGCTTCCGGCCAAGGCTGTTCGCCAAACTCCCTTTCCCTCCTCAACTCCGGCTTCAGGGACCATAGAACTGTGGGGCTGGAAGGGACCTAACCTGGCCCCTGCTCTGAGGCGGGACCGGGTGTTACCTGGACCATCCCTGGCAGGTGTTTGTATCGCCTGTTCTTGAAACATCCGATGCCAGAAATCCCACAACCCTCCCTGGATAACTGGCTCCAGCGCTTAGCGGCCCGTGCAGGGAAGTGTTTCCAAATGTCTAACCTGAATCTCCCTGGCTGCGATTTAAGCACATTGTCCTCGGTGGTTAAGGAGGACAGTTTATTGCCACCCTCTTTATAACAACCTTTTACATGCCTGAATAAATAATGTTACCGTGGCCTCTCTTCTCCAGACTAAACAAACCCGATTTTGTCAAGTTTTCCTCACAAGTCCTATTTTCTAGATCTTTAATACATTGTGTTGCCCTCTTCATAGAATCATAGAAGATCAGGGTCGGAAGGGACCTCAGGAGGTATCTAGTCCAACCCCCTGCTCTTCTGCACTTGCTCCAGTTTGTCCACTGCTTTGCCGCAGTGTGGTGCCCAGAACTGGACATGGGACTCCTGTTGAGGCCTTATTGGCATGGAGTAGAGTGAAAGAATCACGTCTCGTGTCTTGCTTACAACACTCCTGCTCACCTGGAGGGTTACTCTGAGGACGAGCTCTGCCCTGAAAGCCCAGCTCAAGTGCATGACTTGAAATGATGCTGCACCTTGTTCCAGATCCACCTTCCTCTCCCGTGTGCAGTGTCAGGGCAGCAGTGCTGAGTCAGGGCCCTGAGGCCATTCAGCAGTGGCAGTGATGCTCCAGAATTGCTTTCAGCTCCCTGCTCTCTCGGGTTCTCCTTGCCCTTGCCCCCCTTTGTGTGGGGAGGGTATCTGAACCACTGTGCTGCCCTTGGAGCTGCCAAATTTCCAGGGCGAAGTTGTTGTGCAAAGTCTCCCAGGCTCCAGCCTAGTGGAAAATTCAGAGGCGAGCAGCTCATCCCTGCTGCCTGGAACGGGTGCTGCCGACAGCTGCTGACGCTCCGCAAGCAGGATTGTTCTGACAGGGGCATTTGCTGCCCGGCTGGACGCAGGCAGGTCTCCTTGCAGCAGAACACACACCCCCCCTCCTGTTCAGTGAGCAGCACCTGCTTCCTGTTCTCCCCCCTCCACCATGCACAACAGGAATCTGGGCTGATGTAGAAAGGGGGCCGCACGGACCCTCTGGGAGCCTTCTCCACTCTCCGGGATTAGGAGCAGTGAGCCACCCAGCCATCACGTGTTCTTAATCCCTGGGTGACTTGGGTGGAGAGGTGCTGAGGCCCAACCAGGGATGATGAACATGGGCAGGAGCAGGGCCACAACGGTGCCAAAACCCAACCCTGCAGCAGCGCATCTCAGACCCCAGGCTCCAGCCCAAGCCTTGACGCAGCTATTTTTAGCCCCGCGGGCCTGAGTCCATTGACCGGGCTCTGAGACTCGGCCCCCTGGGTTTTCCTTTGCAGTGTAGAGGCACCTTACAGCCCCCGGGGAGGGGGAGGGGAACAGAAGTGATGCTGAAGTGATTCAGCTGGAAGTCTCCCCCCCACACCAGTCAGGTGGGCTCAGCAGCCGCCTTCCCATCCTCCCCGTGGCATGTCATGTGTGCTTGTCTGAACACGCAGATGAACAGGACTCACTCCTGGCCTTGGAAACCAGCACCCACCACTGGGCTCCGGCTCCCAGAGTTGCAACCATGAGTCAGCATTTGCCGCAGGCAAATGGTGTCTGGAAAGGTCACTGGAAGCTGGATCGGAATTGACAGAGACAGGCTGGGGGGAGCCAGCCTGGGGCACCTCTCGGGGTAGCGGCCGAGGCGCCTGGTGCTGCAGTACCCACGCCTCTGTGCGGGCTAGGGCAGCGTCCCACCACCAGCCATGGGATGTCAGTTATGTCACCCCATGGCAACATGAGCTGCTGGCAGCCCCCTCTGTCTCCCACCAGGGAATGATCAGGGACATGGCCACTTCCTTATGGGCAATGCATCAGTGCTGCTGTCCCAGCCCTGGGCTCCCTCCACACGGAGCCCTACCAGCCCCCGCATGTAACCCAGACATGCCAGGCAGGTAAATCACACCTGTGTCCACCACCCTCCTGCTCTCCCCAGTGCACAGGGGGCAGCATGGGGCATTTCCACCAGCGGGCAGCAGGCCTTGAGTGTGACCCAGTCCCATGGCAGGTCTCGCGGTCCCGGGGCTCTGCTGCAAGTGCCGGCCAGGACAGGGGGAAGCTGATGCCCAGGTGCTGGGGCTGCATTCAGTGTCCCTGCCTCCCGCCAGCCCAACCATCCAGCAGCTCCATCCCAGTGCAGAGAGATGGGGGCCTTGCTCTGCCACGTGGGTATTGCCCAGCTTGGATGGCTCCTGCCTCACCTGGCCGAGGGGGCGACACTCTCCCACCAGCCTGAGCAGGTGCCGTTGCCTGGGACAGGCGGGGGTGGCTGCGTCCCCCAGCCCTGTGCCTCTCATTGGTTCTCTCTCACATTGCCTGGTGCCAAGTCTCTGTGCTGAGGGGCCTGGCCTGCCGGGGGCTGGGGGGAGACGAGACGCGGAGCTAGATACGCCCAGAGAGGGAGGGGAGGAGGCGTTTGGCTGGTGGCTGGTGGGGCCAGTCAGACCCTGACCTTGTCTGTGCAGAGAAAGGTCGTGGGAGCTGCTGGCTGCGGTAATGGAGTTTCTGTGTTCAAGGGACCCTGCTTGCAGCAGGGGCAGCAGGGGGAGGGGGAGGCCTGGTCCTGAGACTGGCGGCGAGGCCATGGGGAAGGGCTCGTGACCAGCCACAGAGACATGCTGGAGGCCTGTTGTTATCACTTATAGCCCAGGCTCCCGGCACAGACCGGGCGCACCAGTCCCTGCCGCCTGGCCTGGGCCCTTCCCCACCTCGTGGGGCCGGGAGCCACACAAGGGAGATGATCCCACTGGCTGCTCCCAGCGGTGAACTGCACCGGCTGGCACGTGGCAACCTGGCACATGCACATGATGCTGCTTCCCCCGTGGCACAAAGGGAACCCCTCCCCCAGCCAGGCCGCTGCCGCAGCAGCAACAGTGCAGACATGGGCCCCGGCTCCGGGCTCCCAAGGGTGGAGCCTGGGGCTGAATGAGCCTCCACCGACCTTGGGGCAGGGCTGGAAGCCCCCTCACTGGGGAGGTTTAAAACTAGACCAGGGCCTGGGAGAATAGACTGCAGTGACCGATGCTGCTCCCGGGGCACGGGGTAGACAGGGCTTCTCCAGGACCCTTGGGAGCCCTGCCCCCCTTGCTCTCCTGCATCTCCGGTAGGGAAACGGGTAGGCCTGGCATGGCTGTGGAGCCCCCGAGGCAGGGGACAGACAGACGCAAGGCCGGGGGGTGGAGCCCCCGAGGCAGGGGACAGACAGACGCATGGCCGGGGGGGTGGAGCCCCCGAGGCAGGGGACAGACAGACGCAGGGCCGGGGGGTGGAGCCCCCGGGACAGGGGACAGACAGACGCACGGCCGGGGGGGGAGCCCCCGAGGCAGGGGACAGACAGACGCACGGCTGGGGGGGGGGAGCCCCCGGGACAGGGGACAGACAGACGCACGGCTGGGGGGTGGAGCCCCCGGGCCAGGGGACAGACAGACGCAGGGCCGGGGGGGGAGCCCCCGAGGCAGGGGACAGACAGACGCACGGCCGGGGGGGTGGAGCCCCCGAGGCAGGGGACAGACAGACGCACGGCCGGGGGGGTGGAGCCCCCGGGGCAGGGGACAGACAGACGCACGGCCGGGGGGTGGAGCCCCCGGGGCAGGGGACAGACAGACGCATGGCCGGGGGGTGGAGCCCCCGAGGCAGGGAAGCACCAGCCAGAGGTGCTAGGCCGGGTGCAATGCACGGCCAGGGGGAGGTGGGAGACCCTGAGGAGGTGCAGCTGGGAAGGTCCTGCTGGAAAGGTGGCCCAGTGGGCACGGCCCAGCCAGACGTGCCAAGCACTGTCTTATCCATCATTTATCACCCTGCCCCCAGTTGCCAAGTGGGATCTGCAGTCACATGCGTGATGCTGCAGCTCCAGGGAGCTGAGCACTGGGTGACTGAGCAGTGACTCGGAGGCAGTGATGGGGCCAGCTGGGAGGAGGGCGCCCAGCTGCATCTGGAGCAGGAGCCCGGCAGCCACCAGGAGGGAGGTCCCGGCCCCACAGCACCGAGGGGACCAGCAGGGGCCTGTTTTTCTCCGCTCGGAGGGGAATCAGCATGTTCAGAGGCAGAAGAAAGTGCTGGGGAGGAAAGATGTCAGCACCAGCTTCTGTGTGTTGGGCCTGCAGGGAGGAGAGTAGCTGCGTCTGCCCAGGCATGCGGCTCCCCACATTCTCTGGGGCCTTGTCTGTGTCACCCCTCCCCAGGCCTGGGCAGCTCTCCAGGGGTTGGGCTCTCCTGGGGCCCCTCGCTCCCTTTATCCACAGGAGACAGGGAGCTTGGAGCCCGGGGATCACGCACCGCTGAGCCAGCCTCTCCCGGCGCCTGCCTCATTGGCTCACCTCGACTCTCTGAGCACACAATGCAGAGCGGCACTGCCCGGGGCTGCCCCACTCCAGGGACAGGCCTCGCTCCTGTCAGAGATGCTGCCCCGAGTCACTGCCCCACCCCCAGCACCCCCGTTCCCAGCTCAGCTGGCCCCTCGCGCAGCCGGGGGGGCTGGATTGGAGGAAAGGAGCAGAATGCGGATACGACCCTTTCTTCGTCTGCGATGTGATAGAAACGGGTCTGAGAAGGCCGCCACGGCTAACACTTCTAGGAGCCGGAAGGGTCTTAAAAGAGAAAAAGACGTAGCCAGGCTTTGCGGGAAAGGAGCCGGGATTCCACGGAGGGCAGCAGGGATGGGGGAGGCAAGTTGCAGCCATGGGAGGAAGAACAGTCCAGTAACTAACAGCATGGACAGGGCAGAGCGGGAGAATCTTACCCTGGCCAGCTGTGACCTGCCTTCGGCAGTGGGAGCCGGGGAGGGGAGAAGCTGCAGTGGGAAGCAGCTACCTTTGCAGTCTAGGGTGGCACCTCTGCCAGGGAGGAACTTGGAGGGTCACTTTCTCTCTGGGGTCACACGGCCCCGTCAGTCTGAAATCCAGCCCCATTCCCAAAAGTACCAGGGGCCAGGGCTCTTCACTCCAAGAACAGTCACGGAGTTCAGCCAGGTCTCTGCTGTGAATACCTGTATTGTGGTAGCACCCAAATGCCCGTTCGCACCAGGACCTCGCTAGGCTGGGTGCTGTAGTGACAGAAGAGAGGCAGAGGGCTCACAATCTGAAATAGCATCTTTCAGCCACACATCCCACAGCACCAGGGCCCGTGTTATATAGCTTCACTAGCCCCTGAATTGCAGCTGCCTCTGGGGTGGGGTGTGGCAGCTGTTTAACAGCCACACTGCACAGCAGTTCAGAATACGAGCAAGTGAGGCTACCTGGGCTTTCAGGGAGGCGGGAAGCTGCTGTTCTGGTTGGAGTTTATCCAGAACACTGGGGTTTACACCCAACTCTTGTGCAACGCATCAGTGGTTTGAGCATTGGCCTGCTACACCCAGGGTTGTGAGGTCAATCTTTGTAGGGGGCCACTTAGGGATCTGGGGCAAAAATTGGTCCTGCTAGTGAAGGCAGGGGGCTGGACTCAATGACCTGTCACGGTCCCTTCCAGTTCTAGGAGATTGGTATAGCTCCTATTATTATAAAGGATTTTTAGCATAGAGCAGTCAGGACCTGCCTTTCATGTTCCAGCCCAAAGCCAGAGCCTCTCCTGGCACAGCAGCCCTTTGCCCCATGCTCAGAACCAGAGAAAATACAGTCACTGGCTCCTTGGGCAGGTCTGCAACAGGAGCAGATCAGCAGAACTCCTCAGGAGTCAGTGGGGCTCGGCTGGTTTCCAGCCACGGAGGAGCCAGGTGGACAGTCCCCTTGCACCCATGTGACGCGGGAAGAGAAAGGCAGGGGATGTCCAGCTGCAACCAGAGGTTCTACGGCTGGCAGGGCCATCTGTGACCACCAGATCTGACCTCCTGTATAGCTCAGGCTGCAGGGCTCCCCTGAATTAACTGTGCCTCGAGGCCGAGTGCTGGGCCTGCGCTAGGACGTAGCGTGTGGGAAAACAGACCAGCTTGATTTAAACCTGCCAGTGACGGAGAATCCCCCTGGCTCTTGGGCTGAAAACTGGCCAATCGCCCTCCCTGGTACAAAACTGCACCTGAATTCGGCCAGCTCCAGCTTCCAGCCATTGGATTGTTCTACCTTCGTCTGCTAGACTGAAGGGCCCTCTCTGTACCCAGCTGTATGTCAACACCATGGCAGGTCACATGGCCTCTAGCGACCGCCACCGACACGCTTGGTGCTACGCGGAGTGTGTGTGGGGGTGACATCCCATCCCCCAGCCGTGCCATCGCACATGCTAAAACGAGGTCACAGAGCAGCGGGAGGAAGGGAGACACTGATTTAGCAGGGTTCAGGGCGGGATTAGCGATTACGAGGATGCATGCCCCCCCTACACACTCATATGCACACCCACACGCTCAGCGATCACACACAGTGATTGTATCCACCCCCACGCCATGATCACATGCACAGAGAGTGACCACACAAACCCACAGTGACCCATTGACACACACAGTGATCAGACACACGCAGTGATCGCTTGCTCGCTCTCTTTCACACACACCCAGTGATTATATGCACACACAAACACACACAGTGACCACATTGGCGCGCACACACACACACACACACACACACAGTGATCACACACACACACACAGATACAGTGATCACACACATACACAGTGATCACACACACACAGATACAGTGATCACAGACACACACACACACAGACACTGCTCTCTCTCTCACATACACACAGTGATATCACACACACTGCTCTCTCTCTCTCTCGCACGCACACACACACACTCACACACACACACTGCTCTCTCACACTCTCTCTCTCACATACACATTGATATCACACACACACTGCTCTCTCTCTCTCTCTTTCTCACACACACACACACAGTGCTCTCTCTCTCACACTCTCTCACACACACACTGCTCCCTCTCTCTCTCTCTCACACACACACACTCACACACACACACATACACACAGTGCTCTCTCTCTCTCACACTCTCTCTCTCACACACACACAGTGCTCTCTCTCACACTCTCTCACACACGCATACACACACTGCTCCCTCTCTCTCTCACACACACACACTCACACACACACACATACACACACTGCTCTCTCTCACACTCTCTCTCTCACACTCTCTCACACACGCACTCACACACACAGTGATATCACACACACACACTGCTCGCTCTCTCTCACACTCTCTCACACAATCACACTCACACAGTGCTCTCGCTCTCTCACACTCTCTCTCTCTCTCTCACACACACACACACGCGCACCCCCGTGAGCTCTGCCCCCTGCCAGCCGGGGCCGCTCGCTCCATCGCTGCTCGGCGCGGCTCCCGGGCCGCTCGCTCCCAGCCCCGGTCCCCGCCGCAGCCGCCGGGCGCTGGGAGCCGCTGGCCCGGGCAGCGCAGCGCGGGGCTGGGCTGGGCTGGGCTGGGCTGGGGGGGACGCGAGCGGCCGCTGCGCGCAGGGGGCGGCGCACGGGGGCGGCGCAGGCAGCCGGGACCCGCCCGCGCTCCGCCGCCTCCAGCACCCGGGACAGAGCCGCGCAGGGGCCGGCGCAGCCGCTTCAGCACCGGGGACAGCGGCCGGTTTGCGCCGCTCTGCAGCCCCGGCCGCCCCGGGCCATGTCCCGCCGCCGCTAGAGGATGCAGCCGCCGCCCGCCCCCATGGCCTCGCTCCTGCGCCTCTGGCTGCTCGGCCTCCTGGCAAGTAAGTGCCCGCCGGGCCTGCGAGCCCCGGGCCGGGCCTGCGAGCCCGCCTGTGCCCGGGGCCTGCGAGCCCCGCCTGTGCCCTGGGGCTGCGAGCCCCGCTGTGCCCGGGGCTGCGAGCCCCCTTGTGCCCCGGGGGGCTGCAGCCCGCCTGTGCCCGGGGGGGGCCTGCGAGCCCCGCCTGTGCCCTGGGGGGGGCTGCGAGCCCCGCTTGTGCCCGGGGGGGCCTGCGAGCCCCGCTGTGCCCGGGGGGGGCTGCGAGCCCCGCCTGTGCCCGGGGCAGGCCGGGCCTGCGAGCCCCGCTTGTGCCCGGGGGGGGGGGCTGCGAGCCCCGCTTGTGCCCGGGGGGGGGCGGCGGTGCCCGGGGAGCAGCCCGGGACGCTCGGCAGCCCTTGGGGGCGGGTGTGGTAAGACAAAGCCCCTAATGCCGGACGGCCCCTGTGCCCAGCTGCGGGGGGGGCGGGTGACTTCTGGTCCTAACGGGGAAGGAAGCCGAGCCCGGGGTACCACGGGCCCCCTGGGGCTCGCACTGGCCGGGCCTTTCTCTCCCCTTCGTGCCCCCCCCCCGCAGGCCGGGCTAAGGGGGCCAGGGCCGAGCGCGCCTCTGCCTCCCGCCGGCTTCAGGTTTCAAAGTCAGGTTTGTTTCTACCGGGTTAGTCCCAGTTCCTGCTCCCAATGCGGGTGGTGGTGGGGGGTGTCTCAGCTGGAGCTCCCCTGGGCTCAGAGCTGGGCACCCCAGAACCGCTGCTCTCCTTAGCTGCCTGCCTGTTGCTAAAGAGAATGGCTGCACATTACCGGCCATTCAGCTTCCACACCCCTGTGCAGGAGAACTGATTGTCAGGGAACATTGCCAGTTCTAGAGTGTGTGTGTCTAGCGGGTGCACACCCACAGATACACACACTCACCCCAGACACACTCACATGCACACCCGACACACTCACCCCCCCACACTCACCTGACACACTCACCACACACACTCACCCCAGACACACTCACATGCACACCCGACACACTCACCCCCCACACACTCACCTGACACACTCACCACACACACTCACCCCAGACACACTCACACTCACCCTAGGCAACACTCAGCAGCAGGCCGGCTCTGTTCAGTTAGGCGCGAGATCATATTAATTCCAGAGGAACAAGGGCGATTAGAAAAAGTCAAATCTCCCTTATTAGCCAGGCACTTCCAGATCCCCGCCCCCCTTCAGATGGAAATAGTGCTCAGGTCCCACAGCACGGGCTGCCTGCCGGACAGACAGGGGCCGGGGTGAACGGAGATTTGCGAGACAGACAGACAGACACTGTTTGGGCCTCACGTTGTGCCAGATGCAGACTCCAGCTGTAGCTCTGGGTGGTGCAGTGCGAACCGGGCAGTGCTCAGCCCCAGACATGTCCCCCCGGCTCGGTGCCCTTCCCCCAGCTTTTCCGCACTGTGCTGGCTGCTCAGCATGATTTACTGCCCTGACTCCCATTAGTCACAGAGCCGGCCGGAGCTGCTGTGCCTGGGCACCCCGGCGGTGACTGTGGGGGCTTCGTGTCAACTGCTGTGACACGGCGCAGGCGTCCAGCCGTCAGGCCACACAGAGAGAAAAAGTTACTGACAAGCCCTGCCGGGCACAGGCTGCCGGGGAACTCCCCATACGGGCCGACTTTGAATTCAATGAGTTCCGTACCTGAGTCGTCCCTGGCTGCCTTGTGCTGTAGCAGAGACAGAGGGTTGGTGAGACTCCCAGAGCAGGTTCTGTCTTGCAGTGCTAAACACTCTTCTGTGCACATGTGCATCTTTATTGCCTGGCCAGCTTCCTCATAGGTGTCCAACACCCCGCACTCCCCAGCTGTGACCAAAGCAGCTGCTGGAACTCTGAGCCCCAGTGTGTGGGGCTAGGTGTGAACACACACCTGCATGCACTTGGAATTGAATGGCCGGAAATGTAAAACTGAGAGACGAAAGCTTTTTTTCACAGTGCAGATAGAGTCTGTGGAACTCCTTGCCACAAGATATAAGCACGCCGGAATGTGTCGCAGGATTGGACACTGCATTGCATGATGACAGCAGCTGCCATTACATTAGACAGGATAAAAATAGTGCAGAAGGGCCCTAAACTCTTTTGCATGAGCCACCCGCTCACTGACGGGGGCAGGGAAACGTACTTCGCCTTTGGGAAACTCTCCTCACACCTCCTGGGGCGTCTTGCGCCTTGGGACTCAGCACTGTGGCTGACGGGCGAGTGAGCTAGGCTGGTTGGGGATGGCAATTGCTGTGTGTGGTGGGTGGCTGGATTGACCCCACTGCCTTCACCCCAGCCCGTCTCGCTGGTTCCCAGGGCTGGGGGCTCCTTGCTCCATTGCTGGAGGCTGGATTCTTGCCTGGCTCAGTGGGGCTGATCCAAAGTCTGCTGCAGTCTGGGAAAAAGCCCCCAGTGGCTTTAGCATAGTGCTGGTCGAAGAGCACAGGCTGGTGCTACAAGCAGGGCCCCGGGAGCTGCTGACTTGTTACCCCTCAGCCTGCTGGCGCTGCTCCCCCTCCTGGGTGTGTGGGGGTTAATCCATTTCCAAGTGCTGCTCAGGCCGGCAGTGCTCAGCGGAACTGTTCTCCGAGAAGCAGCTGCACTTGCAGCTTGTTTCTGGAGTGAGAGGATGGATGTAGAACTGACCTTCACCCCACCTCTGTGAAACGTGAGTTCCTCCAGCATCACAGCCCAAAGGGTCGCCAAGAACGTTAAATGCAGCTGTGTCTGGGGCAGAGAGCAGCAGCCAACCAGCACCACAGTGCAGAGGGGAGGGGGGATGTGCTCTGAGGCTGCTGCTGCGAAGCGTGTGCTTACAGAAATGTGCTGCAGGGGCCAGAGAGGCTCTCGGGGTTTCATTCTCACTCAATCCGCAGTAGAGCGGAAGGACACAATTCGTCTTGGAAGCGTGAAGGGTTGTGAGGCAGCTGGGCCAGGGGCTGCAGCTGGGGCTCGGCGTGATTAGATATTTCACACCTTGGAAATTAAGCCCAGGCCGTGGAGGGAGATTCCCCTTGCTCTGAGCTGCAGCTGACACAGACTAAGGGAACGCCAAGCCCTTTCGTAACCAATGGAAACTTTTAGCTTAGCTGCAGCAGACAGCGTCCAGGAGCCCTGGGGACCCGGCGACCCCCAAAGCAGCCTGGAGAGGCCCCTGGCTGAAATACGCCCAGTCTCACACCGGGTCCTTCCTGCTTGGCCCTGGACCAAGGCAGCCCAGGAGCAGAGCCCTTCTGCTCTCCCGTTTCTTCTGCAAACCCACACCTGCTTCTCAAGCGACCTGCAGGCTGGCAGCAGCAAGGGCAGGGATGAGCGATATCAGCCTCCTCCCTGCTGAACTCCACCGCACCGGCAAGGCCCTCCCGGCTCTGCTGAGGTTTCTGTTCCTTCCTCGGATCAATGGGAGCTTCTGGGGCCGTTTATCTCCTGGGGTTTGACACTGGACCAAGGCCCCGGCTCGGGGAGGAGCTCCCAGAGGCACTGGGGGGGTCTAGGAAAAGTGGCCCCTTGCTGCAGGAGAGGGCAAAGCTCAGCTGGGCTTCGTTCTGCACCTGCTGCTTCCCTCTGTGAGCCCCATCCTGCGGCCTGGCTTTGGGGGGACCAGCTGGCTGGCGGGACCGGCCCCCTCGCGTGACACAACACGGCCCCACGCGGGACCGGCCCCGTCATGTGACACAACGCGGCCCCACGCGGGACCGGCCCCTCGTGTGACACAACACGGCCCCACGCGGGACCCGCCCCTTCCTGTGACACAACACGGCCCCACGCGGGACCGGCCCCTCGTGTGACACAACACGGCCCCACGCGGGACCGGCCCCCTCGCGTGACACAACACGGCCCCCTCGCGTGACACAACACGGCCCCTTCGCGTGACACAACACGGCCCCACACGGGACTGGCCCCGTCATGTGACACAACACGGCCCCACGCGGGACCGGCCCCGTCGCGTGACACAACACGGCCCCACACGGGACTGGCCCCGTCATGTGACACAACACGGCCCCACGTGGGACTGGCCCCGTCATGTGACACAACACGGCCCCACGTGGGACCGGCCCCTCGCGTGACACAACACGGCCCCACGCGGGACCGGCCCCGTCGCGTGACACAACACGGCCCCACGCGGGACCGGCCCCGTCGCGTGACACAACACGGCCCCACGCGGGACCGGCCCCGTCGCGTGACACAACACGGCCCCACGCGGGACCGGCCCCCTCGCGTGACACAACACGGCCCCACGCGGGACCGGCCCCCTCGCGTGACACAACACGGCCCCACGCGGGACCGGCTCCTTCGCGTGACACAACACGGCCCCACGCGGGACCGGCCCCGTCGCGTGACACAACACGGCCCCACGCGGGACCGGCCCCGTCGTGTGACACAACACGGCCCCTTCGCGTGACACAACACGGCTCCACGCGGGACCGGCCCCTCGTGTGACACAACACGGCCCCACGCGGGACCGGCCCCCTCGTGTGACACAACACGGCCCCACGCGGGAGAAGCCGACTCACTCGGGAAGGGCCCAGCTGAGACACTGCAGGGGGGCAGGGCTCACTAGGCTCCCCCAAAGGTCCCACTGTCCCTCATTTACCCGCTTCTACCCCAGCTGGCAACACTGGGGGTGTGTGTGGCTGGAACGGGGCGGGGCCCTCAGACAGCCCCTGCGTGTTTGGCTGCAGCCACTGAGCCTCTCTCGTCTCTCGCCCCTTCCCGGGTTTACCTTCCGCCCCTCGGCCTGGGGCTCCGGCAGCGTCTCCTCCTCGCTGGCCTGGCCGGACAGGGCCCCATCCCCTGGAAACTCCCCTCTTCAGCTCCTCCCGGCTGCACAGGCCTTGCAGGTGTGCCTCGTTAGCGCACCGGCCTAGAGGAGCTCGTTAGCCTCCTCTGGCCCAGTGGGAGGGCAGGTCCCTTCCCAGATGCCCAGAGTCCCTCCACTGCCCGGCCCATCCCCCGCGCTCCCCGGGCGGCCTCGCAGGCTGGCAGGGCATTAGCCAGGGCCAGGCAGGGGCTCCCAGATGAAGCCTCAGGGCTCAGTGTCCCTGTCCCTGCGCGGGGTGTGTGGCTTTAGGCAGAAGTAAGAGCAGCCCCAAGGCTCTTCCGCTCGGCTTCCCCTACGGGCCCCTGGAAGCAGCGACTAGGCAGCGTGCAGAGCGCTCAGCCGTGCCCCGATCCACCCCTCTGCTGGGGGCCGGGCTGGGGGGGTGCAGAGCCCCACACGGGGGGGGTGATTCGGAGCGGGGCATTTCCACCCACTTTATGACTCGGAGCCGGTGACCCCTACAGGGGAAAGGCCCATGTCCCATTCCCTGTCCCCCCCCCCCCCCGCCCCGAGCCAGCCAGTCCCTGCCCCGGGGCTGGATCGGAGCCGGTGACCCCTACAGGGGAAAGGCCCATGTCCCATTCCCTGTCCCCCACCCCGAGCCAGCCAGTCCCTGCCCCGGGGCTGGATCGGAGCCAGTGACCCCTACAGGGGAAAGGCCCATGTCCCATTCCCTGTCCCCCACCCCGAGCCAGCCAGTCCCTGCCCCGGGGCTGGATCGGAGCCGGTGACCCCTACAGGGGAAAGGCCCCGTGTCCCAGTCCCTGCCCCCCCCGAGCCAGCCAGTCCCTGCCCCGGGGCTGGATCGGAGCCAGCGACCCCCACAGGGGAAAGGCCCCGTGTCCCAGTCCCTGCCCCCCACCCCAAGCCAGCCAGTCCCTGCCCCGGGGCTGGATCGGAGCCGGTGACCCCCACAGGGAAAGGCCCCGTGTCCCAGTCCCGATGCTCAGCCTCGCACGGACCAGCGCCCTGTGTACATATTTCCGAGCTCCGGTCAGCGCTGGCAGGAAAACGAGTTTGAGGACTGGAGCTTGTTTCTGTGCCCCTCCCCCATCCCTGCCTGGAAACGGCACTTTCGGGGTTGGCGTCGTCCCTGGATCGATATTTCAGAGCTCGCGGGATCAAGCCCTCGCTGCACTTTGCGGCCTGCCTGAGCCCCGGCCCAGAGACGCGGTTACACCGTCAGGAAACGCGGGTGTCGTGTCCTGGCTCCGGCGGGGAGCGTGATGGAGCGTTAGGGCAGCTGAGCCGAGCCGTGCCAAGGCTTGGACCGGGGCGTCAGCTGGAAGGGGAGGGGCCCTGAGGTTTAGTGGCCTGGCCCGGCACTCAGCAGATGCGAGGGGGGGGTCCATGCCTGGCTCTGCTGAGGGACCTGGGGCAAGTCACTTACTGTGACTCAGTTTCACCACCTATAAAATTATACTGGGCTCCTGTGCCAAGTGCTGTGAGATCTACATGTGGTGCAGCCATTCCCTCCAGCACCCAGCCCCCAGCCCCGCCCAGAGCTGCACCCCTCCCTGCCACTGCTCAGCTCCTGGGCCCGGGCGCTCTCCCTGCTCCCCGCACTGAGCTGCCATGGAGAGGGGAGGAGGTGTCTCTAGTGCAGCGGGTGCTGGGTCTTACCTGCAGCCTGGCACTCGCCTGCCAGCCCCACAGCGAGCTCTGCGCCCCCCTGGCTGAGAGGGGTTATTTTGAAACTCGGCAGCCGCTGCACCCTTTGCAGCCTGGCAGGGAGGCAGTCGGGATCCAGCTGCAGCAGCGGCTGGGGCAGATCCTGGGGTGGGGGGGTGGGGCAGGAGGAGCGGCTGATTGATACCGACAAACAGCGAGTCTGCTGCTAGGACTGGGACGAGGGGGGCGGGGGATGCAGAGCGAGGGCAGCGCTGGGCCCCTGCTCTGCCTCCCTCGCCCCTTCCCTGGCCGGCACCCAGCAGGCTGGTGAGACTGGCCCCTCAGCCCCACGTGGGGCAGGATGGTGCAGCTGCTGAGGCCGAGGGGGGATGCAGGCTGGGCCCCTTCAGCTATCGAGCCCTGACCCCGGCTCTCTCCTCCCGGAGCCGGCGACAGGGCTCAGAACAGGGGAGTGCCGGGGGTGGCGCATGGACGGCCAGACGGCCACACCCCTGCACCAGCTCAGGGAGGCGTCTGGGGCTGCAGCGCCCTGGACACGGGAACAAGGGAATAAACCCACGGGCCCAGGGAAGCGGGGTGGGGGGGTGCGGCTGAGCACAGGGCAGCCTCCGGCCCAGAGCCGGCACCTGGCCCAAGCACCCCTGCAGCTGGGCCCTCCCCACCAGGCACTCACCCCCCTGCACGCTCCCCTCCCCCAGCAGCCCCCACTGGGCGGGGGGGACATCAGGGGCACGAGGCCTCCCCCCAGCCTGGCACCCCCCTGCCTGTGGTGAGCTGCACTCACTGGGCTTGGCTCCTTGGTGATTAGCGAAGGACGGAGCCGGCTGCCGGGCTGGCTACAAAGGCGACGCGTAATGGGGGGCAGAGGGCCCGCGAGCACAGAGCTATCAGCGGCGCCCAGGAGGAGGCAAGATGAGACGGCGCCCGAGCGCCAGCCCCAGAATCCTCCGCAGGCCCTGACCCCGCGGGCGAGGCTCATTACAGGCCCTTTGAAGCGGCCTGTCAGTCACCAGCGCCTTCATCCCCAAGGACGGGCGGGCGCCGAGCTGCTCTGGGGACGAACGTCCCGAGGAGCCAGGAGGATGGGGGCTGATGGGCCGGGAGCCGTGTGCACATGCGGGCGGGCATTCCCAGCCATGGGGCTCTGCCCCCGGGCGCTGGGGGTCTGTGGGACCGGAGGGAGGGGGCAAAGCTGGGGGGCTGTAGAATAAGCCCCATTTCTTGCTGTCTGTCTGTAGGTCTGCTTCCTCTCTGTGTGTCGGTCTTAGCTGCAGGACCCAGTCCTGCAGTTACATGAATAGGTCACGTCTCTAACACCCTTTTCACCCCAAACTGCTTTACAGACAGAGAGGGAACTGCTCACCCAGCACCGAGATGCAGCCACCTCTGGGGTGAGGTGCGGCAGCTGGTTATATAGGGATTCCTCACCCGGCACCGAGATGCAGCCACCTCTGGGGTGAGGTGCAGGGGCTGGTTATATAGGGATTCCTCGCCCAGCACCGAGATGCAGCCACCTCTGGGGTGAGGTGCAGGGGGCTGGTTATATAGGGATTCCTCACCCGGCACCGAGATGCAGCCACCTCTGGGGTGAAGTGCAGGGGCTGTTGCAGCTGCCTCTGGGGTGAGGTGCAGGGGCTGGTTATACAGGGATTCCTTGCCCGACACTGAGATGCAGCTGCCTCTGGGGTGGGGCACGAGGGCTGTTTAACAGCCCCACACCAACGCTGCCAGGAGTTTGACAGGAAAGGCAAATCCCGTATGTAAGGGAGCCTGTCGGGGCCGTTTAGGGAGGGTGAATGTCACACCCCACGCTGAGATTGGGCTGGGACACCAGGGTCACACCCTGCTGCTCACTGAAAACCGCTCAGACCCCTCCCTGAGTGGGGCTGGTGACGAGGGGGCTGTGCCCCCAGACGGGCTGAAGGGCCCCCATAGCTGGAACGAACCCTCCACGGGAACAGCCAGGTGTTAGTGTCCGGGCTGCCCGCCTGGCAGGGGCGCGAGGGCAGTGCCCAGCACCTGGCGGGGGTCCCATCCCGTCCCTTGGGGCAGCAGGGGTATGGCCACTGCACTCGGACTGAGCTGGGATCCCCCCCCCGCCGGGCTGGGTGAGCCAGGCGCTAGGCCCCCCGGGCACCCGGCCGAGCCCATCTCGGAGCTGGGGGTGGCATTCCAGCAGCCGCTCCCTGGCGGGACCCTTCTCCAGACGCTGCAGCTGGGAGCGAGGAACATTTGGGGCCAGAGCAGCGGCTCAGCTCCCACTGGCAAGAGCCAGTGGGGTGTGGGGCAGGCCAGGCTGGAAGGGGTGCTGTGTGGGTACTGGCGTCTCACCCCTTGAGCCCCCCCTTGCCCTCAGGAAGCCTGGGCACCGACACAGAGGAGCGGCTGGTTGAGCACCTCCTGGACCCGTCCCGCTACAACAAGCTGATCCGCCCGGCCACCAACGGCTCGGAGCTGGTGACCGTGCAGCTCATGGTGTCGCTGGCCCAGCTCATCAGTGTGGTGAGTTTGCCGGGTCTGTGGCACAGTGCAGGGCTCACACCTGCCGCCCTGGGCAGAGACTGGGTGCTGGAGGGGTGAAGGCACTGCTGGGGTGGGGGAGGCCTGGGCACAAGGGGTTTCCTGGGCTGTGCTGAGTGTCAGTCTCTCACACCAGTCACGGGCTGCAAACACCCCCAGACGGACACGTGTGTGTAAACCCACCACCCGGGGACACGCCAGTGCACGTGCCCCCCCGTGTGCAGGGAGACGTGCTTTGCACGCAGGTACATGCACACGCTCAGTGGCCTGGGTCTGGCCCAGCTCTGCTGCCAGAGCAGCCCCATAGAGCAAATCCCCTCCTGGCACCGCCTCTGTCAGGCCAGCACAGGCGGCTCTGGCGCTGCTGGGGGCCAGGCCGCACCCATGGCTGCTGCTGAGCTGCCCATGTGGGGGGAGGGGGTGCGGTTTGACCTCTCCGAGCTCTCTCTGCCTGGCTGCCCCTGCCCATAGCAGCCAGCCCCAGCCCTGCCCTCTTCCCCCACACCTGGGCCTGCCTCCCCACCCTGCTAATGGCGCCTCGCTCCTGTTTGCAGCACGAGCGGGAACAGATCATGACGACCAACGTGTGGCTGACACAGGTGAGATGCCTGGCGTGGGGCCCAGCAGGGGCCAGGCCTGGCTGGTTGGGATGTAGGGGCCAGGCAGGGCTGGTTGGGCAGCAGGGGCAGGGCCGGGCTGGTTGGGATGTAGGGGCCGGGCAGGGCTGGTTGGGTGGCAGGGGCAGGTGGGTGGCATGGGTAGAGGCCGGGCAGGGCCGGTTGGGATGTAGGGGCCGGGCAGGGCTGGTTGGGCAGCAGGGGCAGGGCCGGGCTGGTTGGGATGTAGGGGCTGGGCACAGCCGGCTGGGTGGCAGGGGCAGGTGGGTGGCATGGGTAGAGGCCGGGCAGGGCCGGTTGGGATGTAGGGGCCGGGCAGGGCTGGTTGGGCAGCAGGGGCAGAGGCCGGGCCGGTTCGGTGGCCAGGGCCGGGGCCGGTGCTGAGGCCGTGCCGCGCTCTCCGCAGGAGTGGGAAGATTACCGCCTCACCTGGAAGCCAGGGGACTTCGACAACATGCGGAAGGTGCGCCTGCCCTCCAAGCACATCTGGCTGCCGGACGTCGTCCTCTACAACAAGTAGGTGCCACCCCCAGGACCCCTGTCCCCCAGCGCCTCCAGCCTCTTGGCCCAGTCGCTTTGGCTGAGGGTTCTGCCCAGAGTGCACTTGGCCTGATCTGTGGGGGAGCCTCAGGGGTAGGCAGAGGCAGCATCTTGTTCCCCCACTCCCAGCCGTCCCAGATCCCAGCGGCCTGCTCAGACTCACAGAGGAGCTGAGAACCCAGCTGGGTGTTTTCCACCCCTACCCCCAGCTCCCGGCGGCTGCTGCCTGGGGAGACGGAGCCCGGCTCCGCTGGGCAGAACAGTCCTGGTGGAGCGAGAGAGCCCTGCCGCCTCACGGCCCTTCTCCTGCCCCCAGTGCTGACGGGATGTACGAGGTCTCCTTCTACTCCAACGCGGTCGTCTCCTACGACGGCAGCATCTTCTGGCTGCCCCCGGCCATCTACAAGAGCGCCTGCAAGATCGAGGTCAAGCACTTCCCCTTCGACCAGCAGAACTGCACCATGAAGTTCCGCTCGTGGACCTACGACCGGACGGAGATCGACCTGGTGTTGAAGAGTGACGTGGCCAGCCTGGATGACTTCACGCCCAGCGGCGAGTGGGACATCATCGCCCTGCCAGGGCGGCGGAACGAGAACCCCGACGACTCCACCTACGTGGACATCACCTACGACTTCATCATCCGCCGCAAGCCGCTCTTCTACACCATCAACCTCATCATCCCCTGCATCCTCATCACCTCGCTGGCCATCCTGGTCTTCTACCTGCCCTCCGACTGCGGCGAGAAGATGACGCTCTGCATCTCCGTGCTGCTGGCCCTCACCGTCTTCCTGCTGCTCATCTCCAAGATCGTGCCGCCCACCTCGCTGGACGTGCCGCTGGTGGGTAAGTACCTGATGTTCACCATGGTGCTGGTGACCTTCTCCATCGTCACCAGCGTGTGTGTGCTCAACGTGCACCACCGCTCGCCCACCACCCACACCATGCCGCCCTGGGTCAAGGTGGTCTTCCTGGACAAGCTGCCCACTGTCCTCTTCATGAAGCAGCCGCGCCAGAACTGTGCCCGCCAGCGGCTGCGCCAGCGCCGGCAGAACCAGGAGCGCAGCAGCAGCAGCTTCTTCCGGAGGGAGAGCGCCCGCTCCTGCACCTGCTTTGCCAACCAGGCCACCATCAAGAAGTTTGGTGCGGGGGGCGGCCGGCAGTTCACCGAGGCGGCTGACAGTGCCAATGGCTACCGGGAGCGGCAGGGGCAGGCCCCGGCGCCCAGCCAGCAGTGCTGCTGCGGGGTGGAGGAGGCGGTGGATGGGGTGCGCTTCATCGCAGACCACATGAGGAGCGAGGACGATGACCAGAGCGTGAGTCGGGGGAGCTGGCGGAGGCAGAGAGGGAAGGTGGAGGGGAGGGTGTGCAAGGGGGAAGGGACACGTCTGTGTGCGAGGCTGTGCTTGTGCACAATCACCCATGGCAGGCTGCGTGTGTACGTGGCTGCACACTCAGCCGGGATCGTGTGTGTGTGTGTGTGTGTGTGTGTGTGTGTGTGTGTACAGAAGCCCGCGTGTCCCTGGCACTGCCCGCCCCACCCCGTGCACGTTGGATTCTTTTGCTGACCCCACTGCCGGCCAGGGGCTCTGCTCCGTGGCTGCGTGACGTCTTACCTGGGCAATGCGTGGCCACGGAGGGTGGGCTCAGGCCTGAGCATGGAACAGTCCTGCCCCAGACGTGCAGGCTCCCTCTGCCCCCTTTGCTGCCAGGCCTGGGGCAGAGACAGTGCGGCAAACCTGCCCGCTCGGAGCAGGTCCCTGCACCGGCCTCTCCCCAGCTGGGATGGGCAAAGTTCATCCCTGGAGTCAGCCAGGGTCCCCCAGGGAGGTGGTGAAAGCGCTGCGCCCCCTGCTGGCAGCCCGCAGTACAACAGCCGGATGGACCCTCTGCCCCGGGGTCCAGCCCCTCAGGCCCAGCTCCTGCGTAACCGCAGGGGAGACCCCCCAACTTCCACCCCTCTGCGGGAGGGGGGTGTGTGGACTATAATTCACCCCCATGTTTGCACAGGAGCCCTGCAGGGGCAGCCAGCGAGGCCCGGTGCCCACGCCCGGTGCCCTGCTGTGCTGTGCTGGGGGGCCTGGAGAGAGGCGACCCGGGCAGGGGCGGCAGGAGGAGCTTCCCTCTCCTCCAAGCCCGGCCTGAGGCGCCGGCCCTGAGCTCTCAACGCAAATGGCAAAGTCCAAAATCAATATCCTCCTTCTGCTCGGCTGGGCCTCTGTGGAAGCCCATGAAATATTCAGGGGAGATGCAGCGGGGAGGGGGCAGGGAGGCTGGCTGTGGCTGTGGGATTTCTGCCAACACGCAGAGGGTGGGGGCTTGTGAAATGCAAACATGGCAAGTGCCGGGGGAGCCCTGCGGCTGGACTCCAGCAGGCCCAGCCCCCCGCCCCCCATCCCTTGCTCCTGGGCCTCCAGCCGGTCACGCCAGGAGCGGGCCAGGCCCCGTGTAGGAGTTGCTATAGTAACCAGAACTGTCTCTCATGAAAGCAGCTCAGGTGCTGCAGTTTTTGGATGAGGGGTGGAGGGGCCCAGCTCAGAGGGGCACTGGCCCCTGGCACAGCACAGTGCCTAGTCTGAGATTCTGGGATTTGGGGGAGACGCGGGTGGCCCTGGCCTGGCAGGGGAGCTCTAGGCACATGTGGCTTTGCAAGGGGGTGGGTGGGATGGAGGCACGTGAGCAGAGCTGCGTGTACGAGGGTATCCCAGGGGTGCGTGCGCTGCAAGTGGGGCGTTGGCAGAGCAGTGGGGGGGGGTGTGCCAGCGCAGCCCTTGCTATGTGGGCCATGGGTCGAGTTCCACGTTCCTGGAACGATCCCTACTTTACAGAGGGGAACAAAGAGGCCTCCGCAGGGGAAGTGGCAGGTCCAGGGCAGAGGTGGCAGTGCCCAGAGCTACACGGTGCCAGAGGTGGGCTGAGCCCACCTGCTCCTGCCACGTGGCTGCACTGCCTCTGCCTGGGCCTGCAGCTCTGCCTCCCTTAGCACAAATCCAGCCCAGGGGAGGAAGCTGCAGGTCCCAGGGCCTGGTGGAAGCGAAGGTGAATGCCGGTTACCGGGCTCCTCGCGTCCCTGCCTCCAGCACATGCTGATTTTCGGGTCTTGCCCCGATCTCTGGGCAGCAGAACTAATTCGTTCCCTGCCTTTCCCTCCTCCAAGCTGCGCTGAGGCCCCATCTGTCGTGTCTCAGCCCCGCTCCCTGCGAAGCCGATGCTGTTGGCCAAGGATAGAAATGAAAGCACGACTCAGGCATGAAATTGCTCCTTCCCAGACCCATAGCAAGAGGGGAAAGCGCAGGACAGGAGCGCCTGGCCAGGCCTAAATGCTGCTCTACGGGCAGGGGCGAGAGCAGCTGATGCAGCTTGCACGGCTGGTGAGGGAGCCTAGGTCCAGTGTGTGGGGCAGGGCGGGGCGGCCGTCAGGGGCAGCTCTAGCCATTTGGCCGCCCCAAGCACGGCAGCACGCCGCGGGGGGCGCTCTGCCGGTCGCCGGTCCCGCAGCTCCGGTGGACCTGCTGCAGATGTGCCTGCAGAGGGTCCGCTGGTCCCGCGGCTCCGGTGGCCCTCCCGCAGGCGTGTCTGTGGATGCTCCACCGAAGCCGCGGGAGGTCCACCGGAGTCGCCTGCCGCCCTCCCGGCATGCTGGGGCCTGGAGCCGCCCCTGGTGGCCGTGCCCCGGATCCTGAACACGCCGTCTCCTTCCAGGTGAGCGAGGACTGGAAATACGTGGCCATGGTGATCGACCGCCTCTTCCTGTGGATCTTCGTCTTCGTTTGTGTCTTCGGGACCATCGGCATGTTCCTCCAGCCGCTCTTCCAGAACTACGCCACCAACTCCCTGCTGCAGCTCAACCACGGCCCGCCCAGCTCCAAATAGGGCTGGGGGAAGGCAGGCGGCCCTGCCCCGTGCGCACGGAGCCAGCACCCCACGGCAGACAGGGGCCTGGTGCGCGTGGCTGCAGCATGCAGGCCCCGGGGAGTCTGGGGAGGGGGTGTCAGGGCCTTGCTGCTGTTTCAGTGCTGCCTCCGGCCGAAGGGGTCCTGGCTCCCGCTGCTGGGGGGCTCCACGTCCGCCCCATTGAGAGCAAAGCCCCAGGAGCTAACGGAGGAGACAGGCTGGCCACAGCTCAAGGTGCCCTGGCCCTTCCTGGGGGGACAGGACTGCTCCAGGAACTGCGCTTGGGGGGCAAGGAGGGCTCCCCCCCAGAGATCAGCGAGGCCAAACGGTCCCCACAGCAGCGAGGCGTGAGTGGAGCGGGGCCCTCGATCTCTGCCATGAAGCTGCTGCCAGGTCGCATGCGGCCGGGGGCAAGGCTGGCTGGGGACGCTGCAGCTCAGCAGGGCAGGGCGCAGGCAGCAGCTGGGGGTGAACGGGCCCCAGACACGTCCTCTGGACTGAGCCTGGAGCCCGTCGCTGCATTCAGACAGCTGTGTCCCTGGAAGCTCGGGGGGGGGGGGGGGGAACCCTGCCCTGGGCCGCCTCAGACGTCCGCTGCTGCTTCCAATGTCACTGCAGCCCAGTAAATAATCACAGGGAACTGGGGCGGGGGGGATTTCTTTAAAACCTGGTTTAATTTGACCCCCTTTTATTTCTAAGCCCCCTCATCATGGGGCGCCCCGGAGCAGGGGAGAGGCAGGGCTGGGAGGGCACAAGGGCTGCAGCTCTCCAGGCGGACGGGGAAGGGGAGATCTGACCCTCTTAAAGGCAAAGACACAGGCCAGTGTGGACACAGGCAGCGAGCCCTGCAGGGACAGCGCCAGGCTGCCCTGGGGCTGAGCAGGCACCTCCCCTTCTTGTTGCAGTTGAAACAGTCGGGGGCAGAATCCTGGGTCAGGTGGGAGCAAGAGCTCAGCAGGTTGCGGGGCCCAGGGATCGCCAAGAGGAGCAGCAGCTCCTGGTTCTGGCTGCAGGCACAAGATCTCCGAGCCCAGCGAGGGCTGTTCCTGCACCTCTGCTTATGCAGGCGCCTGTCGCGGCCCAAGCAGCGTCCCTTTCTCGTTGCAATTTACACGCTGTTAGGGGCCACGCCCCGGCGAGGGCTCTTGTACCACCGCAGATCACGATCGGGCTGCACCAGGCTGCGGCGTCAGTGCCGATGCCGGTGGAAGATGTCAGTGAAACATGGGCACCAACGTGCAGCAAAGCTGGATTTCACCAGTGTCACAGAGGGTGTTAAAGTGCGTCGTGCTGCGAGGTGGCGCACGGGGCAAAGGGGAGCCAGGTAGAGCTGATGCCACTGGGACCTCCATAGAGCGAGAGAGCGATTATTACAGCCACGGGCCAGCTCAATCGGGATCCTTGCAGACACACCCAGGAGTCGCACGTGGCCCCAGGTTGCTCTGCTCGTTTCCCTCTGCAAGACGCTGAGGGTGGCTCGTCAGATCTCAGTATGACTGTCAGTCCACTGCCTGCTCCTTCCGACGGAGCCCTAGGGCCGTCCCCTGACGGGTTCCAGCTCTGCTGGGGGGCGAGAGGCAGCAGATACAGCCGCAGTGTGATTAGAAACCGTGTCCAGGCCCCTGGCCGGTGCCCTGGAGCTGATGGGTGGAGGGAGATGAACAGTTCATGTGCAGAATGGAAACGCAGGGCCGGTGCCATGGTCCCTGGGCAGGCAAGAATTAGCCTCCCTGGGGGAAATTTGAAATCAAGCATCTCCTATAAATAGCGCTAATCCTCCAGGCTGCGTGGAAGGGCGGCACGGAGCAGAGGGACAGGCTGAGCACATCCTGCTGCTGCTCTGTAAACAATCACAGCCAGTCATTTCTCAGCTTTCCCCCCAGCCAGGCATAGAGGGTCCCAGCCTGCTCCCGAACAGCCGGCCGCCGGTAGATTGCCACTGACACTGCACCCAGCTTTGCCCTCCAGGGGAGCAGGACTAGATTTTAGTGATATTTCAAATCTAAAGATGTTTGAGTATGAAACACTTGCACCAGACGAGCCCGCACGGGCCGGAGAACACTGGCCTTGCTGGTCAGCTACCCACTGAGCGGTCAGGATCACGGTCCCACCCCGACCGCTCAGCCCCGGGCTCTGCTGCAGAGCAGCTCAGGGCCAAGCCCTCTCCTGCCTTTGCACGGTGGCAGAATCCAAAGTCTTGGGGCCCAGCCGGAGCAGAGCCCTGCAATGCCAGCCTCGCGTTCGGGGGCGGGAATCCAGCCCCACCTCCAGGTGCAGCACAGCTATTGCACACAGCGCCTGGAGAGACGGCAGCGGCACTAGGCCGCCAGGTGGGATGCTGCCCCCATGTGCGCTAGACTGGATGCACGAAGCCAGCTCCCGTTCTCTGCCTACTCCCACCCCTTCGCTTTAAACTGCGGCTGTCGCGCTTTTGGGTTCTGCTTCTCACTCCCCCCTCCCACCCCGCAGACACGGGAGGGGGCAGCGCCAAGCCTTTACTCACCGGGTACGTAACAGGGTCCCTTCATGCATGAGCAGCACCATGCAGTGGGTGGCGGGCGGGTGAACTCTGCTCGCGCAGCGACTGGGCACTTTGAAGGAGTCTCTTTAGCCCCTTTGGCACCATGTTCTCACCGAGTCATTTTCAAGTCCCCTTTGCTTAGCTCTGAAGGCGCCTGGTTTCCCAGTGGTTACAGTGGGACCCCATTAAACATACAGGAGTGGCTGCTGGGCGGCCACGAGGCAAAACCCTACCGCAGAGCAATAGCCATGGGCCCTGCAGGGGGTCGAGTGACACCTTCTGCTCCAGCTGGCTGCGGCCAGGAGCCCCAGGCGTCCGCAGAGTTTTGCTGTTTTCCTTGGTTTTCCAAATGGCCTAAGCGTCCGTTGCTGGCACGCCTGGTCACCAGCATCTTCGTCCTGCTCCGAGCCCAGCGAGAACCAGCGGTGCTGCAGGAAGGGGTCTGTTTCGAAGGGAGGCTGTAACTGTTCTGACATGTAATAAAACTGCTCTTAGGCAGGACAGTCTCCGTCTTAAATAAGCTTGAGCTCAAATGTAACAGCAACCTGTGCTACGGGACCGCACGGGGCAGGTGCTGCCCTCCCAGCCTCTGTTACCAGGACGGTCAGTCAGCCGCGCGCGGCACCTCGTGGAGACGTCCGTTAGCAGCACTCCCAGCACGATGAAACCCACAGGGCGGTGACTCGCATGGTCACAGCTGTCTGGCCAAGGGGGCTCCTTCACGTCTAGCTGGGGGGCTCCTGACAAGGCCCCATGCCCCAAGGGCCCTGGGCTCGCCCACTCTGGCACTGCTCCCGGAGTTAGAGAATTACTCCCCGCCCCCACTCTCCGGGAGGGGGGAGCCCAACCTCTCAGCCAATCCCCAAGGCAGTCGGGCAAGGTTAGGGGCAGATTGTTAATGTGGAGGGTGATCAGCCACTGGAACCAGGGGAGAGGTGGAGTCAATCTGCTGAGGGCTTCGGATCCAGCTTGCCATGCGTTAGCCAGACACAAGTCACTGGGCTGACACTGCCTGGCCTGTGGCACCCAGGAGATCAGACTGGATGGTCCCTTCTGGCCTTTAAATCCATGAATCGCCAACTGTCTCCCCTTTGTGTGTGTGGGGGGGTTATTCCCTGGGGCTATGCAGGTAAGTGCCCAGGGATGGACAGAAGGGTGCCCCTAGCTCCAGTGATGGCAGAGCAAGCCTGGGGCCAGGGACGACGTCACTTCAGAATTCACTCGAGAACTTTGAGGGGGGAGAGATTTAACCTGCCCCGGCAGAGCTGCTGCTCAGCACAGACCCGCCGTCCGGGGGCAGAGCCCCACTTGGTTATGAAATCAGCGCGGGACATGGTGCAGCCGTCAGCACTTGTCCAACTGACGATCCAATAACTCCACCCTTTCCCTTCTGAGCGACTCCAGCTCCATGCTCGCTGCCATTTAACACCAGCTTTGGCCCCCCTGTTCGTGTCCCAGGAATTAAACACCCCACAGGGCGGAACTGTCTAACAAGACAGAATTTTTTTTTATTTTTATGCGGAATGTTAGGACTTCAAATCATCGATACCGAGGGGCACTTAAAAGCAGACTTACAAAAATTAAAATAAAATAAAAAGGAGGGTTACAGTTCTCCCATGAATAAATTTACATTTGTTTCCATTCAGCTCCCCGGAGCCAGTGCGACAAGAGAAGGAATCCGACAGTACAGAAAAGAAAGGGGGTGGGGGTAGGACGAGTTTGCAGGAGACAGTCCCCAAATGATGCACAACGGGAATTGCTCCGACCCGCTGACAGTGCAACTAATTGCAAATAAAATAAATGGGGGCGGGGTGGAGACGGCACAAGGAGATGCCAGAACTGTGGAGTACGAACAGGTCTGGGTCTCTCCAATTACTTCAGAGGGGCAGCCCGCCCCCTGGCCTGCCCCCAGCCTCCTGCACTGCAACGTCCTTGACCGCTCACAGCCGCTCACAGCGCCACTCAATTCCCTTCCCCCAGGGCCAGGCTAACCCAGACTAGCTTCTGACAAAGCCCAGGCCAGCTCAGGCCAAACGCAACCCACCTCCGGAGCAAGCTGACCCCACGGCCCGGGGCCTGGGATTCTAGGTCCAGGCAGGCTGGATGGGACTGGGTCCATTAGCTGGGAGGCCTGTGCTTCCTCCAAGAAGGAAGAAGAAATATGCTGGCCCTGCTAGCACAGCACTGGCAGACAGCCCCACGCCCCCCCTTCCCCAGGGCTGCCCAGACACAGGCCTGCAGAGAGGGCAGGCAGGCGCACAGCCACCAATCAGCGTTCCCAACACCGAACCTGCCTTGGATCCCATCACCCACGTCTTAGATTCCTGCAAACAACCAAGAGGAGAGGCTGGCTGGGCCCAAGGCCTGTAGACAAGATAAAATTAATGACCGGTTCAAGGCAGGGTTTAAAACCAGAGGCCAGGCTCTAAAAGATCCCTGGTCCCATTTCAGTAAAAGGGGCTGTGCTGCAGCCGAACCAGCCGCAGGCTAGTCAGGAAACTGGTCCGAAGGGGCGTTTGGGGTGAGGAGGAAAAGCTCCGCTTCACTGACGCGTGTCTTAGAGTGGTGCCACCCTACCTGGCAAGTCTGGGGCACCCCACCCTCGGGTGCCCCTCGCCCCCCTCGCAGGGGGAGTGTCCGGCAGGGTTGGCCCATCTCAGCAGGACTCCAGAAACCAAGACCCAACCCTCATCATCAACAGGGTACCTCAGACGAGGCTACCACCACAAAGCCAGGAATACGCCTGCTAACTATGGAGCTGCAGATCAGGTCGTACCTGCCATCTGCCATAGCCCTGAGCCCCTCGCCCCTTGCGCTGTGCCCTAGGGCAGATCCCACAATGAAAGAGCAGTTGCAAGCGATCACCTTGTCTTCAAGCTGATTTGTGCCCACCCAGCAGGACTGCTGGGAAGGAAAAGTCCCGGGGAGTTTGCCAATAGCTGCAGGAATCATCTTGCAAATCAGAGGGAAGTGTTTCGGGAGAGGCTAAGAGGCTGGGAAGCACCCACACACTGTTTAAAATGATCCAATCAAGACAACGCACCTGACAAGTGAAAAGCCGAGTCCCCCCAGCTGCTGTGATGAAGGGACACCGGAGCAGGCTGGCCTGTGGTTTCATTTACATGCGTGGACAGTGTGGATTCCCTCGTCCAAACACATTCACACGTTCGCGTCTCCTCACCACCATGTGCCGAGTGTACACTCACGTCGAGAGAATGCAATATGAACGCGGGAGTCCCTCCCCGCAGAATCAACATGTGCTGCCAGGATAACCAAAGGGAGGAGAGACCCAGGGGAATTCACAATCCTAGTCAACGCTACTGGCTCCATTTAAAAAAACAAAAAAGAAAACAAAAGGAACACACAGACACACACAGAGGGCAGCTCGTTACGCCTCGGCGAGAGAGAAGTTCTCCTCTTCCTGGGGTTTGCAGATCCAGCTCCCATAGCTCATCTCCTCCAGCGCCGCGAAGAAGTGCTGCTTCGCTCCCTGGTAGGCCGAGGCTGCCTCCTTGGCATCCGAGTACAGCGCAAGGCTCTGCAGGTCTTTGCGGTCCGCCTTGGCACAGAGCTGCTGGAACAGAGCGAACATGCTCCTCTTGGACACGCGGGACACCTCGAGCTTGGGTCTGGAAAGGGGAAGGACACGAACAGAATGAGAACCCCAGGGAATGGAGCTGGGGCAAGGGGGCGAACAGCTGCTGGGGATGTAGGGTGTGGTCCTGCCGCCGGAGCCGGGCGGGCAGAGTCTGGGCTGTAACCGTACCCGAGGGTAACAACAAGCAACGCGATGCAGCAGCTGGGATCTCCAAGTGCTCTGCACACAGCAGCTACGCCTTGCAGCGCCCGGGGTACCCTCGCACGTGGGCAGAAGGGAAATGGCCACCAGAGATCACCAGCAGAGTCAGGAACAGAACTTAGGAGGCCCGTGTGTGGACAGGGCAGCTCTGGGGCAGTGACTGTCTTTTGCTCTGTGCCTGTTCAGCGCAATGGGGCCCCCTACACAGGCCTGGGCCACAACCGACAAGAACATTTCACAGGGAAAATCTGCCTCCAAACTGTTTACACGTTTCCACTCCAGCGACAAAGAGCGGCTGCCGCAGTGAAAGCCCAGCGCTCCGCCCCTTGAGCGCCATGGCTTCCGTTGGACTTGTCGGAGGGCTCTGGCTACCGGGGCTGGGAAGCGAAGGCCCCTTGGCAGGACTGGAGCCGCGTGCCCAGTGACGGAGACCAGCTGGCGGAGTGTCTGTTCTGACTGCGACGAATCCCCGTTTTAGCTGGGGTTGGGGCTCCAGGCCCCCAGGTCCTCCCACGCCACAGGGACAGCACAGAGAACCGGCCCCTCCACACGCTCCCCTAGAGCCAGCCTCTGGCAAGGCGTCAAAGCTCTTCGCTCACCCGTCGACTTTGCCTTTTGTGCCATCCAGGACTTCCACCTCGCTTCCGTCGGCGAGACACCAGTTCACACTCGACTCCTTGGTCTTGCCCGTCTGCCTGGCGGAGTCGTACACGCTAACTCTCCCCACCTAGGTGGCCAGAGGGAGACAAGAGGGTTGGCCCAGCAGACTGTGTGGCACATGCACACAGCTGGGAGGGGTGCATGGTTCTCAGCACTGGCAGGCGGGCAATGCAGCTGAAGCCTCTCACCTGTGGCCCCACTAGCGACCTGCCAGCTGGAGTGCCCGGCAATTGCTTTGCATTCTAGCTCCCCCCACCGGCAAAGCATTTATGATGTTTCTCAATCTCAGCTACGCCACGCACCCCCAATTCAAAGATTGCCTCGCGACAGCCCCTCGAGAGAGACGGGTCACTGGGGCTCTGGTTAGACCTGGCATGCATGGACTCCGGAGAGTCCCCTGAGTCGTGCCCAGGCACCATCGTATGCACAAAGGTCTCATTAACTGTTCACACCTGGCCAGATGTGGCAGTGGGCTGAAAGACAGGGAAGCCCAGAACCAGCCACTATGATCTGTCTGTCCTGAGCCAGGTCTCTGGTCCCACAAATACCAGAAGGAAGTTAAACTTTCCTGCTACAGCTGGAAGGTGGCAGGTCACTGAGCATTAACCATCCGGCAGGTAGTCTACCGAGTCCCACTAATACAGAATGCACCAGTGCAGACGGCTGGACCCTTGTGCAGAGAGCTGCCAAGCCTACGGTACCTCAGGATGTTTAACACGATACGGAGCCTGGAGACCTGCTTCAAACGTGCTCCCGTCTCTTGACATGCGGCAGCAGATTGCACGTGTCAGGTGACCCTGGCTGTATAGGTAACCTGGGAAAAGACACATGCAAGCATTAGGAAACAGAGCGGCTGCATTGTTAATGGGCAGGCAGAAATCTGAGAAGATGCACCGCTCTGCTCAGAAAGCCTGAGGCGGGAAAGGTTCAGGACAGCAATTTTCCTACCACTAGACACATCCTTGGTCATTAACATGTGAAGGGTTCAGTTTTACAGATTGCAACATTTGTGGCCATAAAACATTTACAGGCAGCTTTGGTCTCCCCCTCGTCCTCACACATCCAAACCAAGACCCAAGGATAAAATCCCCACGTATCCCCGTGGTTAAAATCCACAAGGTCCCATGTGTTTCCTAATGGTGCAGCTCTGCTGGAATCGACATTTTACCCTTCGGTTCCCACGCTCCCGCTGAATTTCTTTTCCATTACTGCAGTAAGGAGGTTACTGGCGCTTGGCGTATGCAACCCAGCTCCTGAATGCACTGAGAGCACAGTGCGCCCAGGGTTTCCTACCGAGCGTAACGGAGCTGAGGTACACTGGCTGCATGAAATGCGACAGCAACGCCCCTTGCAGGCCAAGCACGTTCCAGCGCAGGATTTTGTCACTGCAGGACATGGTGCGCAGCCTCTCCCCATGCTGGATCCCATCCCATGTAGGCACAATGTCACTCGACTCCACGGGAATTGTGCCTTCCCCTGCGGGAGAGAAAAGGAAAGTGAATTAGCAAAGAGCAAGCCAGCCCACACGGCTACAAACCCCCCTGCCACCAAGGGCGCAGGCCACGCTCCACGAGCTCCCTGCAGTGAACATGCACACCTCCGAGACGGCATGACCCCACGCAGACAGAGGACAACATGCTCCTGCATGCCAGGTTCTGCTGGGCAAGCTCTCGTGCCAAGCAGAGAGAGAGCTGGGTAGACTAGAGAGAGGCAGGTTGCGCTTGGAAAGGAGGTCAGTGCCACATGAGCGTGGATGCTGGATTCACACAAAAGCACTGAGGGCAGAGCGTGACTTTCCACCTACACAGCCCCTTGCCCGCCCCCTTCACCCATCCTCTAAGCCTCTTGGTCTTCACCCACTATATCCTCAGGCAGAAACAAGCACAAATGGGAGAAAGGCCTGCAGGACGACGACACCTCTCCAGTGCCTAACCCCATGGGTGCTCAGACTCCCGGGGATACACGCTAGCCCCCTCTCCATGCTAGCTCCCCTCTCCCACCTCCTGCGGCTCTCTGTCCGACACAGGAGAGTGGAGGGTCTGGTCCTCTCCTAGAGAGGTAGCTGCGAAACGCCTAGCCCTTGACCCCAGGGCTCTGATTCTCCAGATCACGTTACCATGTGGAAGAGCTTAATGGAGCTAAGCCCCGCATCTGGCCAGGGGTTACCAGCAGGGAGCACTTCCCGCAGCGGATCCTCCGTGTGACTGGAAGATACAGGGGAGTGAAATTCTGGAACAGCCTACCAAGGGAAACAGTGGGGGCGAAGGACCTCTCTGGCTTTAAGATTAAGCTTGATAAGTTTATGGAGGGAATGGTTTGATAGGATAACGTGATTTAGTCAATAGGACAATAACGTGCGACCACTGGTAATTAGTACCGAGGGTCAATGTTGGGATACTGAAAGTCTTTTTCCTAAGTGTCTGGCTGGAGAGTCTTGCCCGCATGCTCGGGGTTCAGCTGATCGCCATATTTGGGGTCGGGAAGGAATTTTCCTCCAGGGTAGATTGGCAGTGGCTCTGGAGGTTTTTCGCCTTCCTCCACAGCATGGGGCAGGGGTCGCTTGCTGGAGGATTATCTGCTACTTGTAGTCTTTAAATCAGGATTTGGGGACTTCAACAGCTGAGTCAAGGGAGAGAATTATTTCAGGAGTGGGTGGATCGGCTTTTGTGGCCTGCATCTTGAGGGAGGTCAGACTAGATGATCATAAGGGTCCCTTCTGATCTTAAGTTCTATGATTCTGTGATTCTACAGATGCCGGCATTCTCGGCACTGCAGCACGCTCGGCACGAGGGCTCTTGAGGCTTTGCAAGACTCACCATTCTCCACCTTGGTGCGCAGTTTCCCCTGCTTGGGATTCTCAAAGAGAGGCTGATGCTGGCTCTCCCCCGCCGTGCTTGCCTGGTCACTGCAGGATTTATCGAAGAGGGCCCCATCTCCACACGGCGCCGTGCTAGAAACAAACCAACAGCCCCTGTCGAGTTAGTGTAAACCCAAAGGAGCTGGAAATAACGCAGGCTATGCGAGAGTGCCGAGCCAGCGTAGGAGAACAGTTACTGCACTGGGGGAGTTTGTTATTGAGGTTTGCTCTAGTCACTTCCACTCCAGACCTGTCTATACGTGCAGCTTTACCTTTACTTCCCGAGCTCCCGGCGGTGAGGGAGGACACACACATTACAGATTTAAAGCCCTCGGAATGCTATAGAAGAGTGAGGTATCATCAGCATCATTCCATGACAGTGTGCACCATGCAGCCCTCTCAGAAAGGCACTGCAACCCCTGCCCTCCAGCACCCAAACCTATCGGTACACGGGGACTGGGAAGGTCAGGGGACAGCCTGGGGCTCATGCCTATCAGGAGACCCAGATCAGCCAGGGCAGATTAATGGGGCGGCCCCAGTAAGGCTTAGCAGCGCTATGCGCCGTGCAGACCTGACGTAGAGGTGAAAGGTAATGTCGGCTTTTATTTTGAGCCTGTTTTCTCCTGCTGACTCAAATATGCTCTGTTCTGTGGAGGAGGGATCAGCGGAATCGTACTTCATCAGCTCGCTGTAGAGAAACCTGGAAATAAACAGGATGGGTCAGAAGATGGCCTCGTTCCAGGTCAGACCCACCCCAATCCCCACACGTGACCAGGACAGGCAGTGCCCCAACCGCAGTCTCTGTGGAAGATGGAAAAGAGCTCCAGCGAAACACATGATGTGGTTAGCTGTGTCTGTCAGTTTGGGCACATGAGGGCAGGAAACCCAGGAGGGCTTTCAGCCCAGAAGCCAAGGGCTGAACAGGTAACAGAGCTCAAACTCCCTGCAGGTAAGTGGAGAGGGATACTTGTAGGAGAACGTGGGATGCTACAGTCATGCAAACCCTTCCTTGTAAGACAGTGTCATTGTGCTTCACAGCCAGACAGATGTTGGCAACCACGGCTCCTAGGCACCAGAGTGTTCTCTGCAGAAACCGACACTGGCTGTGCTCCTGGAGAGGGGTTTGCCTGCTAGGCAGAGGTCCGGGACAATACAGGCAGCTGGGTGTTCTCTTTCGTGCCTTTCTCCTGAGACTCCCTCCAAACAGAGAACAAAGATTCCCCCGTCTCTCACCTCACGAAGCCTCGTCGGGAAATGATTTCTGCATGGCAGTCATTCACAGTCTCTCCCTTCAGGCTCAGCTCCTCCCCCTTCACGCAGCGATTACCTAGAGGGGAGGGGAGGAAGAGTCTCACAATGCCAACGCACGGGTGGGCTCCTCTGAAAAGGCAGTGTTTGATCTCACCAAGTCTTACTGCTCTGGGCTCCTGAGCACCATGGCCCCAGTTACCGAGGATCATTATCCCAGCCAAGTCCGTTAGAAATGAACAGGACTGAATTCTACTCCACACAGAAATCACTTGCCTCCTTTTATGAGCAGCACAAATCTAGAACTACCCTGCTTGACGCCGGTGTCCCTTCAAACCTTGAGGCCTCAGCTGCCCATCCTCTGAGGGGAGGCAAAGCAGTGCCAGCCACCTAAGGAGAGGGGGAGTTAGAAATCTAAAGCGGAGGGAAGCCTTAGGAGACCGTGCTGTTTGACGCCAGGAGGGAAAATCCATGCGCTGATGCACAGGCTAGCGTCTAGCAGTGCAAGCAAAGATTACGAGCGATACAGCTGAAGGCATGTTCGCTTTGTTTTCTCCTTTTGTAACTAGATCACTGGTGACACCGTGGGAACGTTCTTTAACCCCGTAGGATGTTGAGAGGAGACCGTGTCCCACTCTCCCTGAAGGGGCCCATAGGAATGGCCAGTGCCTACTTCTAGTAAGAAACGTATCTAGCCAGGGAGTCCCAGTTCAGTGCATGCTGGAAGCAGTGGCTCATACCCGTGCCAATGCTGACCACAACTCCCAGGCCCTCTTCTCCTCGCCTCATGATGATTGCAGCCAGGATCTTCCGTCCGAGCAGGCTGTGCTGGATGCGAGCAGTGAGGGCGTTGAAGCGCTGGTGGCTCAGCATCGCTATCTGATCATGCAGGGTACTGCCGCTCACCGGGAGCTGGAAGGGGCACACAACACCAGCATTGCTAAGGGATCACACGCAGGTCATTCACTGATGTAAATAAAGACTCGAGAAGGAAGCCAACCAGAAAGACAGCTGTTCAGTGGGAGGGCAGAATCCAGAGGGCACAAATGCCAAGGGAAAGAGCAGGTGAGTTTGCCATGGTTTAGAACAGCACAAAAGGCCAATGCAGTTTTGGGCTGCAAACGCAGAGATTACCATGGCATGGAGGGGACACCTCTTTAGAGAGCTCTGCTGCACCCACACTCGGCTCTGAGCCCCGCATCAGCGGATAGTCTTGCTTCCTGACAGCAAGGTGCACTGGGGTGAGGAACAGTCTCCCCAGGGAAGGAGAATGTTTAAAACTGAACAGTAAGAAACAATTCTGCCCCAGCTCCCTGGGACTTAGCTAGTAGGATTTCTCTGTCACCAGCGCCTAAGGAATTCTTCCTCTGGGTGCTTGTGGGAAGAGTGTATGGTGCGCACCTGGCTGCCTTCTCTGGCACTGCTCTGAATCCGCTTTTACTAGGCAAGATCTCATCTGCCAGGATCAGCTCTGCAGCAGGGAACACACATCTTAGGAGATCGCAGAGCTCAAAGCAGGACTCAGAATGGCACAGAACTGGGACAGCAATTCTGCCAGAATTAGCTTTGTTCACAGCCCCTTTGGAGCTGCCGTGCGATATGTGAAGGTGCCACAAGGCGGCGTAAGACTGATTGAACTTGGAATGCGGAATCACATTGTGTGCTCTTGCTCTTACCCACAGGACCATGCTTCAGCCGCTCACGGATCAGAGTTTGGGGCTAGCTCAGTCCAGCACCAGATGCTGGAAGGAGGCAGGGTCAGAGTAAGTGTGTGTCTAGCACCTGCCAGGAAAGGGTAACAGACCCAGCTTGGCCCTACCTTTACAAGTCGCTGATCGGCAGGGGGTAGCTTTGGGACAGCCCTCCAACCAGACTGAACAGCAGAAGGACAAGTGACAGCCTAGCTCTGGGGAGAGAGAAATTACCTCTGTGATGCTCGGTCCTTCGGTGCGCTCAGCCTTCTCCGTTTCCCCAATCAGGACTCTGAGTGCTGCATCAGCCGCTTCCTGCTTGCCCTGCTTTTTGTTGTGTGCAGTCACGGCTGGGAACCAACGGCCTCCCACCTTGGCTTGGTAGACAAACCTGCAGAGGGAGCAGCAGCATGTCACTGGGAGAGCAATGTTTAAAAACCAAGCGGTTTTTATTTGTACCTGCCAGCTGTAGGGAGGCAGATGACGCTCTGACAGTAGCTAGCTCTGTTACCAGCCTGCAGCTTTCACCAGGAATTTGCTATCCTAGGCAGGAGTCTGCGCCTACTTCAGGACGGCACAGACGGTGCCAGTTTTGTCACGGACATTCACAGCGACTTACTTCGGATCGTGAGGCGGTCCCGTCTGATCGATCATTTTGAACTCTGCTGCAAACCCGTTGGAACGGGCGTATTCCAGCAGGCCACTGACGGGATTGGCATTGAGGTATTTGATCAGCTCCCCGACGCCTTTGGCTTTTGCTGCCTTTGACTCATCCAGATTCAGAGGCTGGGCAACAGGCGGATCCAGGGACGGCTCGCTTGGGACCTCACCGGAGGGCTAAAGAAGAGTTAGACAAGAGGAGCCAGTTAAATAGTTAGGAGTCCGTACTACAGCAGGGTAACTGCACACAGCCAGCCCGGGGTAAAATCCTACTGGAGGGAGGAGTAAAGGATGCAAAGGTGTTTCTACCTGTTCTGGGAAGAACTGCCCCCCAGCTTCCCCACGGAGGATCTTCACAGCAACCTCAGCTGCCATCTGCTTTGCTCCCTTCTTGCTGTTGGCTACCACCGCGGGGAACGTCTGCTCACCCACCTTCACGCAGTATTTGAACCTGGCAGGATGTTACACCATGAGAAGAATGTTAAAGCAGCCGCTTCAGTCTGCTCTTTGCACCAACTCCCAGTTCAAGTCGGGCTAAAGATGCACAAGGAACATTTCCAAGTTATCAGCAGTTTAAGAGCATCACGGTGACTGGATGCTCCAAAAGCACTGGTGTGGCACTGCCACGCATGGTATTCAGGACTGGCCCCTGAGCTCCGAACCTGTCCTTGGGTTGGAGACGCCCAGCCTCCCAGGAGGAAGGCATTCCTTGACCTCTCTCTGGGGCACACAGGGCCTCGGGGGAGCCAGGTCCAGACGTCCTTGAGCAAGATGAGCACTCAGGTAACACAGTGAAGTGTATGGGAACCTGGACAGATGGGGTAACGTGGCTGGTTCCTCCGACTGGAGAGGAAATAAAGAGAAGAATCCCTACCCACCCCCCCAATTAACACGATGTGCCATACTTGGGGTCATGGGGTGGTCCCTCCTGAGACAGCAGCTGGAATTCACACGTGCTCCCTGATTTCTGTCCATATTCCATTAATATGCTGATGGGGTTCTTCCCGGACGACAAGTTTAGCTGTGCCACTGCAGACGGAGGCTCTGGTTCTGGGCGTGCAGGCTACGGTGAGATACGGAGAGGTGACTAAAGCACAGATCTCGGCCGAGCTCCCACTCACAGGCTGCTGTTGTCAGGCACTAGCCCAGGGGCTAGTCAACTCGGAGATGCTAACTACAGGACAAAGCCAACCCAGCCAAGAGAACGAGCACCACATTGCATCAAGAGCATGGCAGCTTCACATCTGTGGTGCTGCTTCCGCACCCCTTTGTGAAAAGAAGCCACTTTTGCGACAAGCAAGAGAAGCGTGGGGCCTTTGGTGGCACGTTCCGGCCATTCTGGGCAATCCCCAAAGAGCACCTGAGCGCGCCAATTCCAGAAGGAGAAGGGCGGGTGCCTCACACAGGCTTGACACAGTTTGGAATCACATTTCCTTTGGGAAGGGACAATCTCTAGCTCCTTTACATCACCCTCCCCTGACAGCTAGTGCTGGGCCAGCCTGCCCCAAATACTGGCTGCCTTGTGCTGCATCTGTGAATGGCAAACCTCAGCAGCAGCAGAGGACAGCTCTTTTGGGAGAGAGGGGCTACGAACACGGGCACCAAGGCACTGATTTCAGCCTGAATGTCGCCCAGAACAAACAGCGTGGGACTCACCAACTCTGCTTCCGAGCTGTCTGGGACAAATGACTCCTCCCCTTCCATGCCATCCTCCCCTTCGTTCTCAGCTTCGCGCATCAGGATTTTCATGGCGTTGGCAGCTGCCTCCTGCTTGGCCAGTTTTTTGCTACCTGCTTCCGCTGGTGGGAACCGGCGCCCGTTTATCACGGCCTGGAACTTAAATCTTTGTAGAGGAAGAGAGAAGGACAAACCTGTGACCGGTCACCCCAGATACCAGCCTGCCCCTCCTGCACTACGCCTCTAGCCTAGCTCTTGGAACTCTAGTGGGAAGGAGCCGCTGGTCCCCGTGGTGCGGAAGCAAACGGGTGACGGCTGCAGAAGGGCCAGACTTTGGTGCAGGCCTCCAGAGGCTTCATTTCGAAGTTTACACAGCCTTCCACCGCAGATGTGGTGGCAGAGACCCCAATGAGTTTAGCCCTAATGCTGCAGAATGAGTCTCCTTGGTCCAGAGGCCGCAAGAGTCATTAACTCATGGGCTGTTCTTGCCGCACAGAGTGCAAATCCAAGACAGTCTCCGGCACGGGGGAAAGGAAGGTTGAAAGCCAGTCTGGCAGCAGTGTGAACCGTCACATCTGTGCCTAGTCACTTTGGGTTGATTTGTCCCTCAGACAGGATCTGACCTGCCTGCCAACTCTCTGCACAGCATCTTTGCCGGGCACTTCCTCGTTTAAATCTTTTGTCTTTGACAGATGTGCCTGCCTCTCTCTCAGGGGCAAACCCCAATGACAGCTTAGGCCAGCTAGATTCCTTTTTGGCACCCAGCCTTTTGCAGAGGCGGACTCCTCTCAGGAAAAAGCAGGTTGAACTGGATCTAGGGGCAGGCCGTTGGGGCTAACTCCATTCAGACCTTTCCCTAACGAGAAAGCCTGGATTTGGTCTTTGGGAAGTAGGCCGGTTTTCCCGTCTAGTGGGCCTATTGACGTATTCCAGTGTGGCATAAACGGTGCCTTTCACTGTCACATCAGTGCCCAGGAATGGCCACAATATCAAAACGTATCCTCAAGAGAGTAATCATAAAAGCCCAGAAAAAAATCCCATTCTGTGACTGCACGTGCCGTGCTCCACCTTTGCTCACAGGGACAGAGGATGCTCCGAACTGCCACACCAATGAGACGCTTGCAGCGAGTGAGGAGCTGCAGAGCTGCTAACAAGGGGCTCCATGAGGTTCAATTCCAGCAGTGCAAATGGTGTTGGGATCAGAAAAGAGACCTAAGGGCCCAAAACCATAGGAAACCTGGAGGACATTTCTCCCCCTCCCCCCCGTATGTTGCTGCAGAGGATTTCCCACTCCTGGGCAGAGACATCAGCTTCTGTTCATCTGTCTTCAGAGGGAACTCTCTCTCTAGAGCAGGGGTTCTCAAACGGGGGGTCGGGACCCCGTGGGGGGCCGCAAGGTTATTACCTGGGGGGAGCACGAGCTGTCAGCCTTCACCCCAAACCCTGCTTTGCCTCCAGCATTTATAATGGTGTTAAATATATAAACGGGTTGAATTCAGAGGCTTGCTATGTGAAAGGGGTCACCAGTACAATAGCTCGAGAACCACTGCTCTGGAGGTTATTTTCCTCTATTTCCCCTGCCTTTACTGACTCCCCCTCATTTTACTCTTATTCCAGTCCTCCTCGAGGCAACTCTAGAGTCAATGGGAGTCACGCCTGTGCAACTGAGAGCAGAACTGGGCCCTTTAGACTCTCAGCTGCTTTCGATTTCCTTTCCAGCTGAACCATTCAGCAGTGTGAAATAGCAGGAAGGACAGCACTGTGGGTTCCTTTTCTGTCCTGCTCACTGGGGACTGGGGGGTTTCTGAGGGAAAGAGCTGGTTGTTTTGGTAAACGGTCTTTCCTGTTTTAGTTAAGGGATCTTGAGTCCTTTGGGTGAGGCACATGAACCTTGCGGGTGATTAGACTGGCTGTCACAGGAGGAAGCACAGCAAATATTGACACACTGGCCCTGCAAATCTCGGATGAGGCAATTAGATGGGAAGTTAATTGAGGCCGAACAGAATCACAGAAATGTGGTGCTGAAAGGGACCTTGAGAAGTCATGGGCCAAGTAACCCTAGACCATCCCTGACAGGGGTTGGTCCAACTTGTTTTTAAAAGTTTCCAGTGATGGGGACTCCACGGCCTCCCTTGAAGCCCATTCCAGAGTTTAACTCCTCTTCGAGTTAGAAAGATTTTCCTAATATCTAACCTAAGTCTCCCTTGAAGATGAAGCCCATTACTTGTCGTCTTCCCTTCAGGGGACATGGAGAACAACTGATCACCATCCTCATTATAGGCCCTTAACAATCTTCCAATATGTTACCAGTCCCCCCGGTCGTCTTTTCTCAAGACTGAACATGCCCAGTTTTTTTAACCTTTGATAATTTTCGGTGCTCTCCTCTGGATTCTCTCCAATTTGTCCCCATCTTTCTTAAATTGTGGTGCCCAAAACTGGACACAAGACTCCACCTCGGGCCTCACCAGTGCCAAGCACAGTGGGACAATCAATTCCTGTGTCTTACTTATCACACGCCTGTTAATACACCCCAGAACCATATTAGCCTTTTTGCAGCTGCATCCCACGGATGATCCACTAGAACCCCCAGATTCTTTCTAGCAATACAACCACTCACACCGTTATTCCCCATTTTGTAGTTGTGTGTTTGATTTTTCCTTCCTAAGTGAAATACTTGGCACTTGTGTTACTTGAATTTCATCACGTTGAACTCAGACCAATTCTCCAATTTGTCAAGGTCATTTTGAATTCTAATCCCACCCTCCAAAGTGCTTGTAACCCCTCCCAGCTTGGAGCCATCTGTGAATTTGATAAGCCTGCTCTCCACGCCATTATCCAAGTCATTAATGAAAATATTGACTAGTCTCAGACCCAGGCCTGACCAGTGCAGAACCCCCCCTTTATATGTCCTCCCAATTTGACAGCAAACCATTGATAACGACTCTGAGTACAGTCTTTCAATCAGCTGTGCACTCACGTTACTGTCATCTAGACCACATTTTCCTAGTCTGCTTATGAGACTGTCATGAGGGACTGTGTCAAAAGCCTGACTAAAAACAAGGTATATCACATCTACCACTTCCTCCCATCCACTAGGCCAGTAACCCTGTCAAAGAAGGAAATTAAGTTGGTTTAGCATGATTTGTTCTTGACAAATCCATGCTGACTATTCCTTATAACCCTGTTATCCTCCAGGTGCTGACAAATGGATTGCTTAATCATTCGCTCCAGTATCTTTCCAGGTACTGAAGTCAGGCTGACTGGTCTATAATTCCCCAGGTCTTCCTTGTTTCCCTTTTTAAAGAAAGGTGTTACTTTTCCCTGTCTCTAGTTTTCTGGAACCTCTCCCATCCTCCAGGAGTTCTCAATAATTGCTAATTATTATATTGCTTCAGCTAGTTCCTTAACTACCCTAGGATGAGTTTGGTCAGGCCCTGACGACATGAATACATCTAACTTATCCAAATATTCTTTAACCCGTTCTTTCCCTATTTTGACTCGCATTCCCTACCCCCATTGTTAATATTATTTGTGTTGAGTATCTGGTCATAATTAACCTTTTTAGTGAAGACTGAAGCAAAATAGGCACGCAGCACCTCAGCTTTCTTGATGTCATCAGTTATTAGCTCTCCTTTCCCAAGTAGAGGACCTAGACTTTCCTTCATGTTTCTCTTGCTCCTAATGTATTTAAAGAACCGCCTTTTATTACTTACTGCCTTTTATGTCTTGTCAGGTGGAACTCATTTTGTGCCTTTGCCTTTCTGATTTTGTCCCTACACACTTGTGCTGTTCTTTTGTACTCCTCCTCCTCAATGTGACCATGTTTCCACATTTTGTAGGATTCCCTTTTTCTTTCCAGGTCATTAAAGAGCTCCTGATGGAGCCATGTTGACCTCCTACTCTTCTTATCTTTCCTTCGCACTGGAATAGTTTGCAGTGGTGCCTTTAATACTGTCTCCTTGAGGAACTGCCAGCTCTCCTGAACTCCTTTTTCCCTTAGATTTTCTTCCCATGGGACCTTACCTACCAGTTCTCTGAGTTTGTTAAAGTCGGCTTTTCGGAAGTCCAGTAGCTTTATTCTGCTGCTTTCACTCCTTCCTTTTCCTAGACCAGTGATCCCCAACCTTTTTGGTGGCCAGTAGCACATTCATGTTGTCAGAAGAGTGTGGTGGGCACCAACAATTTTTCAAGACTTATTTTGTATTTGTACATTAAATAATACAAAAAAATCATATTTAATATTACTGAGAACACTGCGCCTGCAGCCTGAGTTCTCTGTCCCCGGCAGGCGCAGGGCCCCGGATTCTCTCCTCTGCTGGACACTAGGCAGGTCCCGCACCTGCCGGGGACTGAGAACACTGCGCCTGCAGCCTGAGTTCTCTGTCCCCGGCAGGCGTAGGGCCATGGCTTCTTTCCCCTGCTAGGCACTAGGCGGGCACACATAAATACACTGGCGGGCGCCATGGCACCCGCGGGCACTACACTGGGGACCACTGCCCTAGACTCATGAAGTCTGTTATTTCACAATCACTGTCACCCACATTGCCTTTCACCTTCAGATTCACTACCAATTCCTCCCTGTTGGTCAGAATCCAGTCTAAAATGGGGGTCCCTGGTTACTTCCTCACTTTCTTTGTCTCCAAGAATGTACTGGAAATTTTGTGTTTTGCCATATTACATTCCCGACAGATGTCTGCCTAGTTGAAGTCCCCCATTACTACTAGGTCCTATGTTTTGGATATTTCTGTTATTTGCTGTAGAAATACCTCACCCACTCTGCTCCTGACTGGGTGCTCTATAGCAGACCCGACTAAGACATCACCCCTATTTCTTAACCCTTTTATCTTTACTCAGAGACTCTCAACTGGTCTGCCTCCCACCTCCTTCTGGACCTCAGAACAAGTGTCTATACCCTTTATGTATAATGTAACCCCCTCCTCCCTTTTCTCTCTGCCTGTCCTTTCTGAACAAGCTATGCCCCTCTATACCACTATTCCAGTCATGAGACTTATCCCACCAAGGCTCTGTGATACCAATTAAATCATAATTTAGCTTATGTACATCTCTTTAAGCAGAAAAGAATAGCAAAGGAAACCCATGTTCTCTTTCTTACCTTGGTTCATGCGAGGGCCCGCTCTGCTCCAAAAGGGCAAATTCACAGCGCTGGTAAGTGTACTGGCTATATTCGATGAGGCCGCTGACCGGATTCTTCTCCTGACAGGCAATCAGCTTTTCTAAGGGCGTACACTGGAACGCAGTGTCAAACTGGGCAGCATAGCTGGGAGATGAGGGGGATTCCATGATGCATCTCAACTCATCCGCCTGCTTATTGATGGCATTCAGGTCATCTGGAATGTCATCTGTGGCCCACTTGCCATTTTCAGAGTTGTCATAGTTCATGAAGCGGTATCTGGGCTTCCGGGCTCGCAGGCCTGAGTCAGGAGCACTGGTGTCTGTCTGTTCTGTTTGCTCAGAGGCCTGCTGTCCATTCTTTACATTTTCTTCTTCTTCCATCTTTACCTCTGTGAAAGGCAACACGCTCTCCTGTGGATCCGGCTCTATGCAGGCAGCTGGAAACTCTGGCTCTGGGGCGGGAGGTGGCGTTTCCGTTACTTCATTGGCTTTTATCTTGATCTGCATCCTCTCCCGTTTCTTTTCAGTGAGGGACCATTTGGGGGGGGTCGTGTTCTCCTTGTGGACTTCTCCCAGTTTTTCCAGGGCTCTGAGAGTGGTGTTAACATCCTTGGCCTTTGAAAAACCAATGTTTTTTGCAAGGTTGTAAGCTGTGGAGTCTGTGACATTGAACAAATAGTTACAGATTTTCTCCTTGACTTCAGCCATGACGGGAGACTCGGTACCGTCTTCTGAGTCAACCGGGGAGCTTTCCGTTTCTTGACTCTCAGAAGCTGTCTCTCTCCAATGACTCCTGTCGGCGGTGGCACTTCCTTCGCACACTGACCCTACAGAGCCAGATTTGTCCGCAATCCGCCAGAAGGGGGGTGTCTCTCCTTCTTTATGCAATTTACCTTCCCGGAGAAGTTTGTACAGATAACGATTGACTTCTTTCTTTTGGGTTTTAAGTTTATGGGCGAGTTCACGACCTGTACAGGACTCCCCCTGCCTGAGTTGCCCTAAAATTGTCAAAATTTCTTGCTCCCTGTTTTGCTCAGCAACAGACAGTCTCTGGAAATTCAGGTTGAAATGGTCAAATTCTCTTTCTGATTTTCTGTAGTTGTACTGAGTTGGGGGATAAGACGATAAACTTCGCGTTTGCTGACTGATATAGGGGGGTCTAACTCTCCCAGCTGTGCCCCAGCTGTTGTGCCCACTCCCTCTAGGAATTGGTACAGCAGCTCGTGGACCCCTGATGTGTTGCTCTACTTGTGGCCTTTGTTCCCAAAAAGGGTACAGGGGAGCTTCAGTGATTTGCCCCAAGAGGAACTGTACCTGCTGGTTTCTGAATCTGTCGAGATTATTTTCCTGTGGGACGAGAGAGTTGTTAAAAAAGGCTGGATTAGGATTGCAGTAGATATGTTTTGGGGGTGTTTGATAAGAGCCTTTGCTTCGACCAAAACCTGTGTTCATAGCGTGCTGCTGGAGTGCAAGTGTGAATCTGGGCTCTTGCACACCAGAAGAGAGGCAGCTGTGGTTCGCTTTCCAGTCGCACAATTGCTGCACACAGGCCTGCCAAAAGGAAAGAACAAGGGTTCAGAACTCAGTTACACTCTCAGAGGAGCCCAGGGCTACAGTATGACCAGCTTCTCCACTCCAAGACAACGTACACCCACCTTCTTGGCTAACCTTGCCTGCAGCCTACAAGCCCTGTCGCTATGCTACTCGTGCATGCCAGGTAAATGAAACTGACAACGCGTTTGCCCAAGCCCCTGCCCCAAACACAAAACTGACCTGAAAGGAATTCTGAATGAGCCTAACAATCAGAAACAACTTCATTCGTCAGACTCAGCCCTCTCGCTGGGTGTTGGGTATTTCGGGCTGGATCAATCACGATCATATTTTGCCCTTCCATTGTGCCCTACATCTAAGGATCTCGGCGTGCTTTCCAAGCACGATTCTCCCATTTCACATATGGGAAAACTAAGGCCCAGAGAGGTCACGTGGCTTGCCAAGCATCACCCAGTGAGTCTGCAGAGCATCTAACTTGTGGCTCAGTCCACACGAACATCCCTTCCTCCCTAGATGGAGTGTGACCTATATAGCTAATTCTCTCATTTCACGATGCTTTAAAGAGACAAGATACATGGGAACCAGATAGCGCAGAGGGTTGGTAATAGGATGCAGAGCCTTTTAGGGCTGCAGTTCAGATCCAGCTCACACCAGTCACAAACGTGGCACCAGCATCGGATTACAAGTGAATTTTGGTCTGAGCCATCAGCCTGGAACCAATGATACACTTCATTTTTTTAAATGAAAGAAAAAAAGATAGCCACCACTATTGACTGGGATGCTCTAATCCTACCCAAGCGCGACAGCAGCCGAATGTGAACATAAAGTGACAGAAACCATATCCCCAACAGAACATTTATACCCCAGATCTTTCTAAGGGAACCTGTGCAGGGCTATAACTGATTCTTTACAGCCAGACACAGAAAGCCACCATGTGGGGGATGCAAGTGGATCGATAATTACATCACCTTAAAAATAGGGAGAAAAACACAGGACACTACAAGTGAGCTAATCAGTAAGTGCTGGCAAAAGGACTCAGCTCGAGTACCCTAGACACCAGCCATGCCACTTAGCGTCAGCCTTACTGTGGAGAATCAAAGGCCAGGTCTACACTTACAAGCTTACAGTGGCACAGCTGTACCGGCACAGAGAGCGAGCGCTCCCATGGACACAATAAAACCAGCTCAGCCAGTGGTGGGACAACAGTACTGTCCACACGACTGCTTATGCCAGCAAAACTTATGTTGTTCGGGGGGAAGGGGGGGGTGTTTCATACCCTGAGCAACATTGTTGACGTAAGTGCTAGTATAGACATGGCCAAACACGTTCCCTAGTTCAACCCACACTGGCACCAAGTGATGTATGTGCTCTGGATTCTGAGTGCAGCAGGTAGGAGCGCTCCATCTCCTTCCTGTTAGCAGAGGGGAGCGAGTATCCCTTTTCCTGCCATCACGGTCCTATTAGTTACCAGGACACACAGATCTGGTCCACTGGCCAAGTTTAAAAAGAAATCCTTAGAACACACAACATGCCTGGAGGAGGAAGGGAGGGTTTAGAAGTTGCTCTTACCTTGTTTTTGCCCAAGCTGACAAGTACAATGCATTTAACTGATCAGAAGGTAAAGAACTGTTCCCAACTGTAAACTATCGCCACTCCCTTAGAATAGGTGCTGATTACTTATGCTGAACTATGGCTCCGATCTTGTACTTAGCTGTGACACTCTTACTGCCTTGCCCGGACCTGAAGAAGAGCTCTGTGTAACTCAAAAGCTTCTCTCGCTCCCCCAACAGAAGTTGGTCCAACAAAAGATATCGCCTCCCCCACCGTGTCTCTAACCACAGACTCACACTGCTAGGAGGAGCTGAAAGCAACTGAAACACCAACGGGAGCAGCTCTTCCCTGTGCCAGCCAAGCAGCCGAAGACAGAGCTCTCAAATGGCTCCTAGAGACAGAAAAGCTTAGTACCTCTGTACTTTTTACAAACACCAGAAACAGGCTAGTCCCCCCTTCCCCTCTGCCCAGCATGGAGCTAACAATGCAATCATCCCCTCGATCAACTTAAAATGGCTCCAAGTTAAGTTTCGGTTTCATTTTCTCCCAGCTAACTCTCACTTCTCTGTGTTGCCTAGTGTCCTGTTTCACCAGGGCGGGTCTCTTTCCAGGAGCCCTCCAGGAAAGAACGGGAACCCTTTCATGCAGTGCCCACACATACACCCCCTTCTACCCATCTCCTGCTGCAGCTGGCTCTGGTTTAAATGGTGGCTTACAAACTTCTTACCAAACTGAGGAGTCCGGTGGCACCTTAAAGACTAACAGATTTCTTTGGGCAGCTCTTGATGTTTTTGTGGATACAGACTAACACAGCTACCCCCTGGCGCTACGCAGTGACTCTGCAGTCGGGAACAGCTGGTTCTAGTTTCCCTTTCACCCTGTTCTAACAAGAGGAAGGGTGCGCATTTCTCCACTGCACTTCCAAGTGGCAGCAGTGGGGAGGCGGGAATGAGACTTGAAAAGAGCTCTTTGGTGGAAGATTTTGTTTTGCAGGAATTTAAAGCCATAAATCTGATTACTGAGAACATTCCTCTCCATTCCCAGGACACACACACCTGTGGCTCCTGAACGGTGGTGTGAAGCTGACTAGCCTCTGGCAGGGATGCTAAGGGCTGAACCCCTCAGACTTCCTCTGTGGCCTTGAGGAAATTGCTTCTCTCAGGGTATGTCTACACTACATCACTTACAACTGCGCTGCTGCAGCACTTCTGGTGAAGATGCTCTAAACTGACGGGAGACAGCTCTGCCGTTGGCTTAATACCGCCTGCCTCTGCAAGAGGCGGTAGCTATGTGGGCAGGAGAAGCTCCCCCGCTGACACAGCACAGTCTAGACCGGCACTTCACTCGGTGTAACTTACGGTGCTCAGGGGTGTTGATTATTCACATCCTTGAGCATCATAAATTATACCAAAGTAATTTGTAGTGTACAGAGGGGCTCAGAGCTAGATTCCCTGGCTGTATGACTCCCCTAGCTGACAGGAGTGTTGCGAGAATTCCTTATCTATTGTTTGTAAGAAGCTTTGAAGATAATGAGTGTCAAGAGCGTTAATTACACTGGTAGTTTTCAAGGGCATGTCTACCCGTACAGCACGTCTGATGGATACGCTCTATGTCCACTACTTGCATTTGTCACTATAAAGCTACTTCTTATCCCTGACGCTCAGCCTGGATTGGCAGCAATTTCAAGAGCCTGGGATTCTGGCAGCCTTTCCTTTGGGGAGGCAATGGATCAAGTGGGCAGAGCACTGGGCTGTGAGTCAAGAGAACCAGTGACCTGCTGTGTGACCCTGGACAAGTCCCTTCCCCTGTCTGTGCCGCCTTTCTCCCCTCCCCCACACCCTCTGTCTGGTCAGCTCTCTTACTGTCTGCACAACAAGCCTCTGATCTCAGCTGAGGCCCCTGCACGCTACTGTTGGCAGCCTCTCTTGCAGAGATCCCCTAGGGAGGTGCAGAGGAATGTTCGGAGGGGGCACGGCTGGGGCCCGGGCTAGGCCCATGGCAGGCGGGGATGAAGCGCCACCCAGCTCCGCTCCTGGGCCAGCCCCGGCCCTTCGCCCGGGGCATCACGTGGCTGCTGGCCCTCTGCCTGGGGCACTGGCTGCCAGCCTCGGCCCCTTACCCCTGTCGGCGTGCCTCTCCCAGAGCCCGGGGGAAAGGGGGATCACTTCCCTATTGGCAACTGTGGGGTGCAGAAGAGCGAACTTTATTTTCCCTCTACAATTTATTCATTCTTCCCCCTTCTAGTGAGCACACAGGCTGGCAGATGATTTGCTCTCCTAAATTCTTGAGAGATGGCAGGCACATAGGAACTGTCACACCAGATCGCTGGTCCAGCGGTTCTGAATCCTGGGTGACCCTGCTCTCAGTAAACCTTCTCACTTAAACAAGGGTTGAAATTTCATCCTGACCACAATTTATGCTCTGAAGCAAGATCAATGGCCCTGGAAATTTTACCTTAGCTAGTGTAACGTTAAGTGTTTGATTTTTATATAAACATCTAATCCTGTTTTAATCCTGCTAAACTATCTGAATCAATATTATCCCAGCAAGTTCTGCAATTTAATATTGATGTTAAAAAGATGTTCTTTTACCATTTGCAAGGCATGTGGCTTTTTAATTGCATTGAATTTCTCCTTGTTCTTGTGTTAAGGAACTAAGTGAAAACATGAAGCCTTGCAACAGACATTTATAAATTACTCTTGAGGTGGAAAGCAGCTACATTTCCCTCTGGATTAGGAAGGGGGCTCTCTCTTTCAGTGGAATGGCGATGTCTAGGGCTCTCCATCTACCTCCACTCCACTCCTTTGTGAGAGCTGGCCCAGCCAATCGCTAACCTGCCACCTGCTCAAGTGCACATCAGTCTCCTCCCTCAGCAACCTGGGGGGATGTTCATCTCTCCTGCAGCATCCTGTCTCTGAGCGGATGTGTTTGGTGACGAGGGAGGCTGTGCTAGTGAATGAATGTGGTCACATGGCAGTTCCTCAGGGGCATTTCAAAAGGAAAGAGCATGAACGTCTTCAAATCAAAGCCTTTTCCCAGCCTTGGTCCCACATCACTGTTCTTAACGACTTGACCTGTACTTTAGGCACACCCCGGTGACAGTCAATGTATCTGCCCCACTTCTACTGATCTGTGCGCCCCACTGCGTGTGTGAAAACCCAGGAACATGCTCCTTCCCTCACAGGTAAGTATATCTGGGCTCCCTCAGGTCCCGGTGGGGCGCAAAGCGGTGGGAGGGGAGAGGGAAATGAGCAAGGGGAGGGGTGCCATGCACGGGGAATGAGCGGGGGCATGCACCGGGCTATGGGGAGAATGAGCATGGGGTGTGTGGGGTGTGCCATGCACTGGGTTGGGGGGCAGAATGAGCGAGGGGAGGGGTGCCATGCACTGGGTCCAGAGGGGGGAGAATGAGCGAGGGGAGGGGTGCCATGCACTGGGCCCGGGGAAGAGAATGAGCGAGGGGAGGTGCCATGCACTGGGTCCGGGGAGAATGAGCGAGGGGAGGGTGCCATGCACTGGGTCCGGGGGGCGGAGAATGAGCGAGGGGAGGGGTGCCATGCACTGGGTCGGGGGAGAGAATGAGCGAGGGGAGGGTGCCATGCACTGGGGCGGGGGGAGAGAATGAGCGAGGGGAGGGTGCCATGCACTGGGTCGGGGGAGAGAATGAGCGAGGGAGGGGTGCCATGCACTGGGTCCGGGGTGGGGAGAATGAGCGAGGGGAGGGGTGCCATGCACTGGGTCGGGGAGAATGAGCGAGGGGGGGAAATGAACAAGGGGGAGGGGCTCCAATGCCCCCCTGCGGAGCCTGGGATTACAATGGGGCCGGGGGAGCTTGGCCCCCACTCCGCTCCTCCCCCCCCCCGCCCACTGCTCGCTCCTCTCCGCCCCCTCCTCCGAGCACCTCTGCCAGTTTGGGGGGAGGCTATTTTCAGCATATTTATACACATTAGAGAATAAAGGTGGGTGAGGTAATATATTTTTTGGGATCAGCTTCTGTGGGTGAGAGACAAGCTGCTGAGCTTTCACAGAACTCTTCTTCAGGAAGAACTCTGGGAAAGCTCCAAAGCTTGTCTCTCTCACCAACAAAAGTTACTCCAATAAAAGATATTACCTCACTCACCTTTCGTTGCTCTAATTTCCTGGGAACAACAGGGCTACACCAACCCAGCCTACAAAAATGCAGGATTCACACGAACAGCACAGAGTGACCATCACACCAGGACACTATTTTCAGGATTCATCTTAGCATAATGTCATCATCACACCAAGGAAGTAGCACTACCAGCACAACAAGATAAATACGGCCACGTGTGCATGCCAAAAGTTCACAGTACAAGCACTGGGACCCACACAGCAGGATAGTGCCGTAGTGTCAGTTTAGCGGGGAGACACTCAGGGACTGAGTCCAAGGATTCAGCTAAACACAAGGGCACCTGCCAATAGCTGTACTAACAGCAGGATCTACACTGGCCCAAGAGGAGTCGCCGCACATCAGGGCACTAATTCCCAATCCCAGTGCAAGGTGATATGGGATCCAAGCACCAGGTCTTTAGTACGAGAATTTGTACTGCCAGGAGAGTGGGATGGAATGACAGAAGTTACAGGGGGAAAAGCCCCCTGTGATCGTCCTGGTTCAGTCCATCTCCCTGCCAATGCAGGGCTGAGCCTTACTGCATGTTTTGTCCAGTCTCCTTTTAAAAGTCCCAAGCCTTGGAGTTTCTAGCTGTGACACTCTAAACCAGGGGGTCTCAGACTGGGGGTCGGGACTCCTCAGGGGGTCACGAGGTTATTACTTGGGAGGTCACAAGCTGTCAACCTCCACCCCAAATGCCTCCAGCATTTATAATGGTGTTAAATATATATAAAGTGTTTTTAATTTATAAGGGGGAGTCGCACTCAGGCTTGCTGTGTGAAAGGGGCCACCAGTACAAAGGTTTGAGAGCCGCTGCTCTACACCTCGGGGGAGCGGCACGTTGTGCACTGCAAGCCCCATATTCATCATTTGTATTTATTATTTATATTTCATATAAAGCAGGCCCTGTAAGATATCATGGGAAAGGCTGTCATTTACTGAAACCCGCTGTTCTGTCAAAATATGTGTATCATTAAAGTGTATAAAGTTATGAGATTGTGCTGTATGGTGTGAATGAAATATGCTGCACATTTGAGAGTAGCCCAGAAGGCAACTCCCCAGAAACAAGGCACTTGACCAAATGGCTGGGTGGGTGTTAAACAACCATCACCAGCCATTGTGCAGCAGGTGAATGACAGTTAGCAATTCAATGCCCATCACCAGAGAATTACTCAGCCCCAGGACTCAGAAATGCCGCCCCCCCCCCCAACATGATCACTAGCCCTTCCCTTGGGAGACAATTCCATCCACACCCCAAGGCAGAGATTGCACTGCTAGGACGGTTTCCCCTGACAGCCTCAGTTTCCCTTTCCTACCCTCCCCCACCCCGTCCCTCTTCCCCACTGCCTCTTCCCTTCCACCTCCCTAAGAGGCAGTCACCCAGATGCCAGGGAGGGGGACCAAGCGCACTACATGGACATGGCCACTGTCTCTGAGAGGCAGGCGTCTCTACCTGGGCAGGGAGGGCAAGCAGGGGAGATGCCCCCCCCCATGCCCATCCTGGTCCAGCTGCCCGGCAGGGGCTGGTACTCTCAGTCTCTCTGTGCTGCGGGGGTGCAGGGGATGTTTTTGGAGATGCCTTTGGCTAAGCCACCTGACAAATGCAGAGAGCTGGGTGGCAGCTGGTGCCCCCCACCATGCAGACAGCCACCCCGCCAGCAGCCAGCTCTCAGCACAGCCCCCTGGGAAGGGGTTTCAGCCTCTCCCCCAGCCACCCTCACCCCAAGACCCCCTTTGAAATACACTTACCATCTCAGCTGCTGCTACTGGCTGCCTTTAGTTGGCTGAGAGGCTGAAGCGAGGCTGGGAGCTGCTCAGCAGCAGAGCCACAGACAGCAGCTGCCCAGGAGAAGCAGGTAGGAGAAGGAGGCGGGGCTGCACCTGTGGGGGTCGCTCAGCCTCTGCTCCAGGAGCAGAGTTCCCCTCGCGGATTGGCTGGTGGCCAAAACACACCTAAACAGCCCTGCCCACTAGACGGGCCAGAAGGGCTGGCACAAACCATTAGGCCGCCGCGCTAACATCTGGGGGGCGGTGACCGGATCTTCGGCCGCCCCGGTCGGTCGGGGGGCGCCTAGGGCAGCAAAAAAGCTGGCGGCGCTCCTGCCGGCCAGGCTAATCAGCAACTCAGAGCCGGAAAAACATCCTTGATTGGTGGCTTTGCAATGACCACCCCCCCTCCGAACAGCTGATGGCTCGTGGGCCCCCACAGCCCCATTCTCCTCCTTCCCCAAGGCCCGGCCCCCAGGGGCGGCTCTAGACATTTCGCCGCCCCAAGCACGGTGGCATGCCGTGGGGGACGCTCTGCCGGTCCCGCGGCTCCGGTGGACCTCCCGCTGGCGTGCCTGCGGACGGTCTGCAGGAGCCACAGCTCCACCGAAGCCGCGGGACCAGCAGACCCTCCACAGGCAAGCCACCGAAGGCAGCCTGCCTGCCGCCCTCCCGGCGACCGCAGAGCGCCCCCCGCGGCATGCCGCCCCAAGCACGCGCTTGGCGTGCTGAGGCCTGGAGCCGCCCCCACCTCTCCTCCTGCTGCTGGGAGCAGCTGATCGGCGGCAGCACTGGGGGAGGGGCCGGCCTTGCTACACAGTGGGAGCCCAGCGCCAGCAGCTTTAAGAGCAGGGGCCGCCCTGGGCCCTTTTGGACCGTGGGCCTGGCGCCATGGCAAATCCGCTATTGGTCACACGCGCCTATCGATAAGAATCACATGACTTGGAAGACTCCTCCTGCAATAGGTCTCTATCTACCCTACCCACAGTCACCATAACTCTATTCATAACAGACACACAGGCCCTTCCAGCTAGATACGCTTTGGGGAAAATCCCTGTTTAAGTCGAGACCAAAAAGTCATCCTCACTGACAAAATGATTTCTTCAGTTGATCACTGGGAGAAACAAACCTCAAAGCTGCTGGCTACGGCTCTGACCAAAAGAGAGGGACAATGCAGAAGTGCCAGCAGATTTCACTGTCCCATTCCCAAACTGTTTCTAAACCAATTTAACATGCCCTTTACAAAGGGCAGGAATAAATCCCCTTCTGTGTCCAGCTCAGCCTCCTATAGCTGTGGTTGAAAGTCGTTTTTGTTTCCCCAGCTTGCTTTTACTCTCACTTCAATCGTATGTCTGGCAGCTCCAGTTTTTCACAAACAGGGTGGAGCTTGGGAGGCAAGCAACACTCCAGATATCTATCTTAGTTACCACAAAGCAGCTGCACATAATATAGAAGTTAGAGATGGACAATCAAGACACATCTTGTCTTCCCCCAATCCCACCACCAGCCCTGGGTCAGCGCAGCAGTTTTCCTGTAGCATGTTCTCTGACATGCTGAGCACCAGTGCTCAATATATCAGCTATGTATTTTAGCAAGCCCATTGGGTTTTGTTCTTCATATCCAGTCATTTAAGAATGATCAAGTTACATGAGTAACAAATTATGTGCAGTGTATAATACATACGACTTCTATTTGTGGTCACCAACATTTACTAGCCTTGGAAATAACTGCTGATCTAGGCCTCAATCAACATATAATCTATATTCATCCTTGAAAGGAGTCAAGATCTGATTATTTCACTATGAGCAGATGTGTTCCTCTTTAATTACAAACTGTCTTCGTGCACATTTGCTACTGAAGCTAATGGATTCACCAAAGAACTCTTCTGTCTTTCAGACCAGCCATCGTTACTGAGGATAGTAATGCTTTGCTGACTCACAAAGGTGTTGTGAGGCGAATTCTTCAGTATCCGAGTGCCTGACAAACACAAGAGTGATGGAGGCCACAATACTATCTAGATAGGAAAAATGTTTTAGCCCTTTTAAAAAGCACATGCCATATAATCAGTCCTATACTGCCACCATCTGTTCATTTTGTAGTTTAAAACAAACAAAAAATCTGAACTTTAAAAGGACCACATCCGTGTCTCCTAAACCCACTTGAAGAGAGAGGTCCTGGTTTCCCAGTCAAATACTGTGCTTGCTTCCTGAAAGCTTCCACATCAAGTAGAAAGTGACATTATCTCCCAGTCTTTTCAGATGAAAATAACTGTGTTGATGTCTATGATAAAATGATATTGTGATATTGTAAATATCTGAACAATGAGATATGATAGGCAGCACATTTCCCAGTGTTTACTGCTCACCTAGGAAGGCACTACTTGGAGCAGCTTGTATGGCGATCATGAAACAAAATATTGTAAAATTGGGTATGTACGTTTACCTGACCTTTGTAACACTAAAAATCAAGCCCTGGATCTCCATGACAACCAGAGATGCTCAGCATCCAACATCAGCAGTCAAAGTCAGTGAGAGCTATAGGTGTTCAATACTTCTGCCCCAAAGCTCTTTTTAGGCTCCCCATACTCTGTCAGCATTCATAACTTATAGGTCTATTACATTCATGAAACCAAAATATCTCCAAACAAATCAAAACAGTTATGTACATTCAGGAAGATGGACCACATCATCTGCTCCCATCTCATAAATCAAACTCTCTTCCAGGGCTTTAAACTCCAGGCAACCAAGCAAAAGATCCACTAATGCCCTTGCCTGCTAAGTTCACTTGTATACCCCCAACAGAGAAAATTGCTAGCCTTCCATTCGTCCTTTCAAGATGCTGGGACCTTTGAGACAAAAAAAGTCACTTCCTCCCTCTAAGTCTCCCTGAAAAGCATCCTCCTACGCTGTGTAAAATGTACCACAACAGATACGGCCACTCAGGCAGTCATTCTGACAGCAGACAGGCCTCTTCTCCCTCTAAAAATTAATATAAAAGTGTGGCAGTCAAACATTTAGGTCTGCCTGGTAGGTTATGTAACAGTCACACTGTGAACTAGTATCAGAGGGGGAGCCGTGTTAGTCTGGATCTGTAAAAGCAGCAAGGAATCCTGTGGCACCTTATAGACTAACAGACATTTTGCAGCATGAGCTTTCGTGGGTGAATTCGATAAAGTGGGTATTCACCCACGAAAGCTCATGCTGCAAAACGTCTGTTAGTCTATAAGGTGCCACAGGATTCTTTGCTGCTTTTACTCTGAACTAGGCAGCATCTGACTGGGGAATCTCACAATATCATTTTAAGTTTCCTCATTCCTAGCAGAGAAGGAAGACCTTTTAATGGTATCAGCCGATTCCCTGGGAGTATTTATCCAGGAGAATTTAGCCATCCACCCCCGCCCCGTCTTTTAGCAGAAACGGGAACATTAGAGAAGTGAATGTAGATTCCCCACCACTGTCCAAGAATGGTCAGATCTAGCTTCACAGTTTGGCAACCCCACTTGCAGTCACATGAGAGCTCTGACAGTGTCGCAGGCCTGCAGCCATGGTGAGCATGAAGAGCGAACGCAGCTGAGGGTAGAAAAAGGAGCATTAGCCCAACAGCCGCCACCTTCGCAGGAAAAGCAGCCCCAGGAGCCGGGAAGCAGCGGAAGGAGTTTGTAGGCACCGCTTGCCAGTGTCTGTCTGAGCTGGAGCAGCCGCGCAGAGCTCAGCACACGGGAGAAGGGCCCGTGCAAGCGCACGAGGCTCGGCGGGCGCAAGCGTGTGACACGCGCAATGGGCCTCGCGCTGCCCCGGGGGTCACCGGGACACCCCGGGGAGCACCCCGGCCGGGGGCGGAAGGCCTCGGATGATGCCCCCCCCCCGGTACTGCTCAGGGCGCTGACCCGGGAGCCAGGGAGGGGATGTGACCCCCCCCACGCACGTGCGGCGAAGCGCGGGGGGGGGGGCGAGCCCCCTCCCTATGTGTGGCCCCTCGCTGGCCACACCGCGCATGCGCCGCCCCCGCCATGCCGCCCCACTGCGCACGCGCTGCCCCGAGGCGCTTCCCGCTTCTCCCCCCCCAGCCCCCGCCGGGTCTCGCCCCTCCCCGGCCTCTCACCGCTGCGCCGCGTCCGTCCCGGGGCTCGGGCCCGAGTGGCCGGGGAGGTCGCTGCCCGCCGGGGCTCGCGCTGCGCCTTCTTCCCCTCCCCCTCCGGAGACCCCGCTCTCCTCAGCGCCGCGGTGCCTGGCGCGGGCTGATGGCGTCACCGCGCGACGAGGGGCGAGGGCGGGAGCGGGGCGAACCACGTGACTCCACAGGCGCCAGCTGATCTGCCGGGGGCGGCCGGGCCGCGCTCTGCCCCTCAGGGACCCCCCCACCCCCGGGACCCCCCCGGAACCCACCTTCCCCTCAGGGACCCCCGACACCCTCTGGGGGCCCCCCAACACCCCCACTTCCCCTCAGGGACCCCCACCCCAGGGCCCCAGAGCCCCCTTCCCCTCAGGGACCCCACCCCTGGGGCCCCCAACACCCCACTTCCCCTCAGGGACCCCACCCCTCAGGGGCCCCAGAGCCCCCTTCCCTCAGGGACCCCCACCCCTGGGGCCCCAATACCCCCACTTCCCTCAGGGACCCCACCCTGGGGGCCCCCCAAGACCCCCACTTCCCCTTAGGGACCCCCACCCCAGGACACCCCCAACACCCCCACTTCCCCTCAGGGACACCCCCACCCCATGGGACACCCCTTCCCCTCATGGACCCCACCATCTGGGACACCCCCTGACACCCATTTCTCCTCATGGACCCCCAACAGACCCCACCCCAGGATACTCCCTTCCCTCAGGACCCCAAAAACTGACCCCAGCCCCCTGGGGTACTTCCCCTTGGAATGCCCCTAGGATATTTCCCTTTCCCTTCAGGGGACCCCCATGAACAGACCCCCATGAATATCCCCATTCCCCTCGGGGATCCCCCGCTGGAACTGGGATATTTTCCCTTCCCTTAGGGATCCCCCACAGGAACAGACCCCCCAGGATACCCCCTCTTTCCCTGTACCTCATGAGATACCCATCCTTTGATGGACGGGCTTCCCCCCACTGTTGGGTGCCATTTCCGAGGTACAGAAAAAGGGACATGTGCAATGATGCTGAGCCCATAAAACTGGCCTGCTGGGAGTGCGTAGCGAGCATCCTGACAGACTTCCCAGGAGAGCCACTTCCAAAAAGGGATGATCCCAGTCAAACCCGGATAGCAACCCTACGCTCCTCACTCCCCCGGTCCACTGCACTCTGCTACCCTCCTTCAGCCCCCATGGGAATGTGCTTCCCCGCACCCAACTGGAGCCTGCCTGGGGTTGCACTCCCCCATACCTCAGAGAGGTGCTACTAGCCTTCCCCTGCCTCAGGAGCCAGGCAACGTGACAGGTTGATGGCAGGTTAACGGGAGCTTTTAAAACTGTCAGATGTTTCTTGGTCTTTCTCTGGAGCCTCAGAAATGAGTGGTCAACAGAGACAATGTCTTACAAATGAATGCACTAAGGATGCAGATAGGGGATCAGACATTTGTGTGAATAAGAACATCCACATTTACATGAGATAGGATCGATGTGTATGAGGAATAGAATACCTCTTGGGGCAGGATGTAAGCTACACAGTGGGCTTCTCTGGCCTGTGTTATCCCAGAGCTCAGACTACATGACCATAATGGGCCTCCCTGGCCTTAAACCAGGGGTTCTCAGACTTGTACTGGTGACCCCTTTCACACAGCAAGCCTCTGAGTGTGACCCCCTTACCCATTAAAAACACTCTTTTATATATTTAACACCATTATCAACGCTGGAGGTGAAGCGGGGTTTGGGGTGGAGGCTGACAGCTCATGACCCCCCATGTAATACCCTCGGGACCCTCTGAGGGGTCCTGCCCCCCAGTTTGAGAACCCCTGCCTTAAACTCTATAAAAGCCAGTTGCCGTGGCCTATGAGGAAGTCTGTGGACAGACTATTTTTGTAATTATCTGCTACGTGGTTTCTTGCTGCTGATCCAGAGTTCTGCAGAACAGGAACTTATGTCTCCTCTGGCCCCTGCCCTCTGTAACCTGATGTCTCCACCTTTATTGAGGTCCTGGCTGGGGAACGTTGCAGTCTGTTCTCCTCCCCAGTCCCCATTTAAAAGGAAACTTTCATCCTCTCTTCCCTGAACTTCTGCCAGTAGATGCCCCAGTTCTGGACGTGCCTCTCTCCCTACCCTTCCTCTTCTGTGAGACCGATACCTCTTCTCCCAATGAAGAGAGTCACGCACTGGATCTTTGACTTTTCAGGGGCAACTGGGATGAATAAATGTCTTTCTGGAGGATAGGGGGCCAGCATCTTCTCATGATCCAGCCCTGGGGTTCAGAGAGAGTGTCATGAGATCTCAGAATCTCATCACACAAAGTACATTCTGATGATTTTGGCATTGTGTCATAATGTTTCATCCAAATGTTATGAAATAGCCAGGAGAAATGTAGGCAAGCAGCTCCCTGTGCCTAAAACTGGGCCTGTACTCAGCCTGAGGGATCACAAGGGAGCAACCCTGGATCTAGTGCTGGAGATGAGGTTCAGTCCAACCTCATGCATTAAATAGAGGCATAGCCCTGGGTATTAGAGCGGATGCTCTCAGGTTCACCCTTCTCTACGGGAGCCTGTTTTACTGTGAGGGATAATGTTGGACTGGAAAACTGGGTTATCTCTGGAGTGTTTTTTGAAGAGGGCCATGGGAATGTTCAATATCCCTGAGAGTGTAGCTCTTCCTAAAATAGAGTCATTGAGACAATAAGTGGGTTTTACTTATAGGTGTCATCCATTAGGGCAAGAAATAGACGTCTTGGCAAGGGGCCATTTCACTTGTAAGTAGCACGCATGCTTCTATTTAATAGTGCACACTGGCTACAAGACGGCTTTAGGAAGAATGCACTTTCATGAATATTTTATTTACTGCTGAATTGAGTGAATCCTAATATTGAGGAACGGCCCAGAGGAAAATAGCATCTGGGCCTGACCTACCTTATTCCTCAATAGACAAAGAAGCAAGATTAAAGTTTTGTGGATACCCAACTGCCTTTAACTTCCAGCCAGACACCTGCTACAGAAGGGAAGAGGGGACCCCACTTCAACATCTCCACGGGAAGGGTTGTGTAATGGTCAGTCTGGAGAGGGCAAAAGTAGTAAGTGCTGGCAGCTAACAAGGATTCTCCCTTGAATCAGCTGGTTGAGTTGCTCGTTTTGGATTCAAGGGCCTTCTGACCTTGCATTGCATTGCCAGCATTGTTAGTAGTCTGCAAAGCGCAGAATGCCGTCAGCTTCAGTAAGAGTAAAGGCTGCTCGCGCCCTAGGTTAGTGGCAACAAAGAATTCTATGGGAAGGTGCTAACGGACTATCTCTAATTTCTATGGCTCCCCCTCTGCGCTGAGCAGAGAAGAGCTGCTGCTGCTGCTTTCAGTTAATAAAATTTCTATTTGAAAAAAACAAAACAAAAACTAATCACCCCATCGTTTTTTCCCCACGTCACTTTCCAGGAACATGGAGGTGGACTCATCCATCCTGATTAAAAAACAGCTTAATCCCTCAAATACTGCGGATTCTCCATCTCATAAGGTGAAACCCCTCTTAATTGTATTAGTATGAAAACTAGTGGCATAGAACAGACTGTTCATGTCTGTTGCGTTGTTTCTTTCCTGTAAATAGCTGTATGTAATTTACCATCTGGCAAGGAGAGCAAAATATCTAGACAGCAACTATGTTGAATACAGTATGAGTGGCAGAAAGTGTCATGGTGTAAGGAATGGTTTTTCCACCTGAAGGGGAAGGTGGTCAGTGTAATGACACCATGTCATGTTTTTGTTGGTTTGCATGGGTATAACTGGTAGGCAGTAGTTGCACCTGACAAGTAATTCAGACAGAGAAGGTAAAGCTGCAGTTCTGCATTATGTGTGGCTGGACCCGCACTGGGATTGCTCAGGAATCCTCTGCATGGAGCTCACTGCAGGACTGGGGCCTAAGGCACTAAGCAGGCTTTACTGGTAGCTTCGAAAAAGAACTGCATTACAGCTAACAGTGAGCATTTTCCTAAGCTCCGACAGCATTTTCATTCAGTTTAACAGAACTTGTTTGACTATCTGTAGGAGCTCTGCTTGGTGATTCCTGGTAAATTGCAGTCAGCACCCTCTGGGCAAGTCATAAATGTGTCCTTGGTCTGACGGTAACAAAACCAGTGATATAGAAATGTAAAGGTAATGAACCCATCATTTTTTAGACTTTGTAACTCATAAGTACACATTGATGCCCCAGTGCTGCAAAGACCTCCAAGTGTATTAACTTTGCTACCAGGAGTAGTTCCACTGATTTCATCTGGGACCCTGCACAGTAGTAAAGCTAAGCAGGTGCTTTGGTCTTTGCAGGATCGGGACCTTGTGCTTTAGATCCAATGGAACTGATTCTCTTCCTTGGCATAAAAAATGAAAGCAAAGGTTCTCATGTGACTGGGGACTGGGGATCTGAGACAGACACCAAGTATCACAAGACTCATGATAAAATTACAAGAATTGGCAACACTGGCAAGTGAGGGGTAAAATCATAGACTCTCAGAAGATTAGGGTTGGAAGAGACCTCAGGAGGTATCTAGTCCAATCCCCTGCTCAAAGCAGGACCAACCCCAACTAAATCATCCCAGCCAGGGCTTTGTCAAGCCGGGCCTTAAAAACCTCTAAGGAAGGAGATTCCACCACCTCCCTAGGGAACCCATTCCAGTGCTTCACCATCCTCCCAGTGAAAAAGTGTTTCCTAATATCCAACCTAAACCTCCCCCACTGCAACGTGAGACCATTGCTCCTTGTTCTGCTCCCCTTCTGACCAGGGGGGAGGGGTGGATGGAGCACATCACACCCACTTTGCACTCGTGTAAATCACTCCACAGGGTGCAGAGCAGGGAAGAATCAAGCCCTAGATTGGTTCAGTTTTTTATTGCTTGTGATCATTCTGTAAACTGAAACAATCCTGTTTCATTTAGTGCTTATTTGTTATTCTTAAAACCCAACAGCGCCTCTATTTCCCACGCAGGAATGATGTACAGTCTGCCTTGAAATAATCTGTGCAAGGAATTATGGGGCTATAGAACATTGGGTGATGGAGACATTTATATCAACGAGTATCAGCTAATCAATGGGAGCTCATCCTTAGGTCTCCTTAGTGATGGAAAATCGGCTGGATTCCAAACTCCCTTCAATAGGAACGCGGCTTGATGCTCTGCAGATTGCAAGGCGCCAAAGTCACATCTTTAATAACTGCTGTTTTATCGATTTAATTTTAAAAGAAACCTTAATATCCTGTCTGCGTCCTGGAGTTTAACGACAAAGACCCATTGTTGTTTGGGAACGGGCTGGGCGAGTGAGTTCATACTGGAGATAAGGCGCTTGCCTGGGGCTAGTGTCTAATAACTGAATCATGGGTCGGAGTACAGAAGAATGTGGACAGGGTGTATTCGTTGAGTCAGGGATTACGGTGCCCATGCTGACTGGTGGACATTGTTCCAGCAGAGGACGACAATGTGCTTTCATTTCATGCTCTGTATTATCTGCTGAGATTCAGCAAGTGCATCCGGCCGAGGGGGACGTGGGCTAATCAGCTCTTGGCTCTGTGAGGGTGGGGGATCCAGGGCTGGTTTGCTGTAGCTCTGCCAAGTGCTTCTTATTCTTCTTGGTCCTTCCCCCTGGGAGATGGAGAGCTGGTTCCAAATGGTTTTCTCTCCTAAAAGGTTGCCTAGAGCTCTCCAGAGGCCACACGATGGCAGCATTTGCGAGGCAAGGAGATTCTGGAACCCGCAGCTCGCCTCGGATTGCAGTGCATTGCTTTTCTCTCTTGAAATAAAACGAATTGCAGAACAGCTCCCCCATCCAACTTTCTGTTCTAAGGATGCGGCTGCCGTTCCCACAGAGCTTCATTTTAAAGGGCTTTCAAGGACACTGGACCCTCCATTCTCTGCTCCTGACATCAGCCTGTTCTCACCAGGCAGAAAAGGGCTGGTGGCTTTGATTTGTAGTCGACTTGCTTTTTGCTGCCTGAACTCAACAGTTTTTATTTAAGATGAATGGATCCCTGGGGTGGATGGGGCTGGATGAACAGCCCTGGAGTCGTCTCCTCGTTATCCATGGAATAGGTACAGACGTCTCCCACGCCCATGCACTGTTTTTGCACTGGGTGGATCAGTTTTGGCCTCCTTGCAGAGGTTCCCAGCGAGCAGTAAGGGGTTTTGTCACATAGCACTAAAAACTAGACTGATGTCACTCCTTCATTTCACATGGCCCCCCCAACAGACAGCATTGTCTTCACCTGGGGCCCATTCAAACCAGTGACCTTGACGGGAAAGTCTCCACATCCCATGTGCCTTCAGTTCCCCTTCACAGGTTTTTCAGTATTTGTTGTTGTTGCTAAAAGCACTGTGACAATATCACACTGTGTGAGTGACCAGATGTCCAGCAGGGTGCGTTTGTTCAAACATGAGCATGGGACAATTAACAATCCCGCCGAGCAAAGTGTCCCTGGTAAGTGTCCATTACATTAGCACAAGACACTAGTGAAACGGCATGTGAATGAGCTGGTATGGACCATTAACCAGACTGACTTGTGCGCATGCACTAGGAGGTAGGTTGCATTCGGCAATGTACCGCCCGGTCTGCTTGTCCTGTGCATGAGGAATGCTGTGTCATCCTGGGTCTGTCACTAGGGTTTCTCTTGCTTTGTCAGAACTGCTGTCTCCGCACTGGAGAGGAGAGGGCTTTCATTCCTAACATGTAGCGGGAAGGCAGCTCACCTCCACCTCCTTGTCCCTTGCTGATGTCTAGAGCAGGGTGGGTTTCTCAGCTTTCTGGTGGGTTCCAGCAACGAGGTGTGTTATCGGGGGCATTGCACAAGCTGTTCCTTTCAGGGTTTCTTGCTGCTGAATGAATGATTGAACCTGAGCTTTGATCAAGCCGAGGCAGCTGCCGTGGCTGTTCTCCAGAGAAGTGTCAGCAACAATTACTCATCTTGCTAGCTCCGGGTGTGGGGAGGGAGGGAAGCCAGGCTCTGGGGAGAGCGACCACGTCTGTCCAGCTGTTGCCTGGTCCGACAGTCTGATGACATTCTCACATTTGCACAGGCTGCCTCTCGTCTATTAAAGTTGCGCCATTGCAAAGCAGGTGCGGATGCTGCCAGGGGATCAATTTCAGGAGCTGAAATCCAGGAGCTCCCACATCAGCTGTAGCAGTGGAAGGTGTTAGTATCCTCAGGGCTATTCTGCAAGGCAGCAGCACGTCTTACTACAAAGGGGCATCGGGACATTTTGACTCTCAGCCTCCCTGGCTGACCATCCCCTGACGTATAACTCTGGGTAAGCTGCAGGCGTAGCCAGATCCAGCCTGGGGTGTTCTGCAGGGCAGGCCAGGGCTGCCCTTATCTTGAACCAAGAAACGCAGGGATGCCTAATTGAATGTAGTCTGTAGCATTTATAGGCTGCCAATCGTAGTATCTAGTTGGCCTGTCCTAACCTGCAGTGTGCCATCGAGAACCAAGCTCCCAGGCCCCATTGTGCGAGGGGCATTGGTCACACTGGGCTGCCCTTCGGTTTTGAAGAGGAGGGTGCTCCATTTTTATGGAAGTTAGGTGTGGGCCTCAGCATAGGCTGCTGGTGAAAATATTCGTTGGGGGGCTGAGCCTGCCCCATGCTCACCCCACAGCGTCCGCTCCTGACCTGTGGGCCTGCGTCCTGCTCCCTGCTCCGGCCTCTTGCCCCTCGGGCTCGGAGGAGCCCATCACAGTGGCACTTGGCATGCATGCCTGTGTGCAGGTGGGGCCCTCCCCCTGCTACACCCCACTCCCTTCCTGGCCCCGGCCCTGCCAGACATGGGCGTTGCCTGCTGAGCTGGGCATCCACGTGGACAGCAGGGTGGCTCAGAGAATAGACAGGGAGGCTGAGTCCTCTGTAGCCCTAGCCACGCACCGCCTGTGGGCTGTGGGCTCCTGGCACGGGTCGGGTCTCATTTGGGGGTAAGACGGAGGCTCTGCGATGGCAGTAGCTGTACTGTCTTGGTGTTCCTAGGGCTAAGAGTTCTGCTCATCTGGGCCAGGTGGATACCGGACTATTTAGTGCTGCTGCTTTCCATGGCCCAGGAAAGAGGTTTGCATGTTGTTCCAGAATATTCTGTTCCAGCTGAGCTCTGCCAGGCTGTCGCTCAAGAGCTTAAGCACCAACCTCAGGGCAAACTGGTAAGAGCCAGGGCACAAACCCCAAATTGCCTGGGAGCTCTGTACTTAATTTAATCAGCAAATCATCAAGCGTAAACTTCCCAGGCACCATAACAGCCTAAATATGGAGTCACAGGCCGTGCCCTCGGGTCCTCTGCTCTGTGACGCAGATAGATGGTCCCTTATACCAAGTATCACAGCAATATTCAGGTTGCTCCCCAGGCCTCAAAGACCAGTCACTTGCCCAAGGTCTGTTGCACTTTAGAGCTCACACCAAAGACAACACTTGGAGCCAACCCTACAATAGACTAGCGAACGATTTGTTATGTAAGAAAAGGAAACGAGATTTCCTTACGAGGTTAAAGCAGGCCAACCTAGATGCACACAAGTGAGTTCCAATGTTAAGCTTCAAAAAGTAATAGAAGCTTCTATAAGAAGCAAGCTGTGTGTGTCCTTTAGAGCTAGTCCAGGCCTGGCATGGGAGAGCTGCTGCTTATGCCTAGTAATCCTTGCTCCCGAGTCCAAGCACGTAAAGATCCAGTTCCTCCTTGTTAGGGGCTTTTCCCACCCCCCGCTTTGAGTTGCAAACTCAGCTGATGGAGGAATTCACTTGCAGGTCTCATCTTCACAGGGGAAGAGGAAAGGCAAACATCAGTGTTTGGTCCCTTTTAATGCTCCACTCTGGTCCGTCTGGCATTGATAGGCCTTCTTGGTCAGACAGGACAATGAGACCCGCTGGAGACCAGCATTTCATGCTGGTTAATGTTTCTCTCCTGTCTGGTGATTTACACACTTGCAAAGGCTTATGATGCAAATGTTCACATCTTACCGTGCAGTGTGGGCTACAGACGTTATACGTGAGATTCATGCAGGCAGCAGCTCACAAGTGTTCAATAAAGTCTAAATGCGAAACACATTCTATTCATTCTATTTTAACACTGCTAACACGCAGGTGAGCCAGACTCTGTATCTGTCAGTGTCCAGTGGAGACGTGGGGAGCGTGGCAGCACCAGGCCTGCCAGCATCACAGACTCCTCCTTGTAATAGCCAGGCCTGCCGGGCAATGGCCTGGGTGCGTGTGCATCAGATGGGACGTTGAGTGGGGTTCCCTGGGGAGGCGTTGTTGTTCTGTAGGAAGGGTGGCCACGCTGTTTCTCCGGCAGCACCGGTTATTGAGGGGGATCGGAGGTGAAAAGTGGGTCAGTGTCGCCCCTCCGGATTACTGTGCCTGAAACAGCAGTTCCCAGAGAGTGAATCAGTTAAACTAATGACCCTCCCTAATCCCAGACTTCATTCAGCTTCCCAATATGTCAGTTTATGCTGCATTAATATTCCATCGTGTATTTGTTCCTGAGCCGTAACCGCTCTCTCAGGCTCCCCTCCCATCGTGTGCAGTACGATTTGTTGGAGGAAGAGCCCTGTACTCTGCATTTAGAGAGTCTGAAAGGGAAGAGTTTAAAGTGAGCCCTGGAGTGAGGCTGCTTCTGGCCAAACCTGAGTCTTTCTCAGTGTGACTCTCTCTGTTTTGCCAGCAGCGCCCCATATCTCCTTTCTCCAGGCCACCCTTTATGGTTGGGACAGGCCCAGGCCCAGGCTGATGAGCCTTATTCAGGTCCCACCTAAGGATACACGGCTGCTGTCATGCCCACAAGGAAGTGAGATAATAACAAACCAAACCAAACCTCATTCCTCCCAGATTCCTGTTGTGACCTGTCTTATCTGTGCACTTTCTGGACTGTCAGCTCTTTGGGGCAGGATCTGTCTGACCTTTGCCACGCTGGCATCACTTACAGATAGCTACACCACTGGCCCCAGAGTCATGCTCCAGGGTGAGTGTGACTCTTTGCAGTGCAGCTACCCTGGGGGAATGCAGCTCCCTGCTCTTCCCTCTTGTTCTAAGCCATCTGCCAGGAGCCCAGCAGCCATCCTCATTTAAACCTACTTCTGCCAGCAGGGAAGACGCCCAGGTCTGAATTTACCCAGACTAGCCACAGTATTTGCCTGGTATGACCTTGAAGCTCAGCTGAGTGGATTCCCCACACCTGCCCCATCATATTCCTCAAGAAACTTCAGGAACCTCCTTGAAAGGCCAGGAGATAGGTGGCCCTCGTCTCTCAGCTTGTTCATATTTATGTAGCTCTTGAGAGCCGAGAGACGGTATAATGCATTTGTCTAGCAAGTGGAACACTAGTGCATCTGGGCCTCTGAAAGGGCTTCCCCCACATAACGGAGTAATTTCTGCATCCCACAGAAGCCTATTACACCTTCCTCAGGACCCCTTATTCACTACGGATTCTTTATTCACTACAGATGATCATTTTATGCAGCACGAGCCAACAGAAGGAGCCGAGCTGTGGATCAGCTAGTGATCTGTGCAGATGGAGAGGCAGGGATGCAGAGAGAGAGAGAGATGATAAATGGATAGAAAGATAGCTGTTTGCAAATCTCAGAGACTAGGTATGGTAGTGCAAGTGGATGGCCTGAGCAGATTTCTTTGCATACAGCATTTTTTAATCTGAGAGAGAGAGAAATTTGTATAGTTTCTTTCATGACTTCCCTGGGGCAGAAGTGGCACATTAAGGGAAAACAGAAGGAGAAGAAAAAACAGTCAGAGGCACCAGGTGGCTGAATATCTAGCAGCTTAACTGACTTCTCTTTAATGAGTACAAAGCCTGTTGCTCCTGACCAACATCCAGTGCCAGCTTCAGAGCAAGCCGTGTCCTCCAATGGCTGTGGGGTAGCTTGGTGTGTGTCTAGGGAGACAGGGCTCAGAGCTGGCAAATGGAACATTGCAGGATTAAGGACACCTGTGTGGAAGTGGGTTTGTTGGGACACATGAGGAGAGGTATTTTGCTGCCTACTGCTTGTTGTTACCCACCATTCTGTCTCTCTGGTCGGATCTGGTTTCTGGAAGAGGCTGACCCAGTTGCCCAGAGCAGATTGCTTTTATCCCCCTCTCCAAAGGGACTCTCTCGCTTAGGCTTGGTCTACACCATGAACTTACACTGGTACAGGCACGTCTCTCGGGGTGTGAGAGAGAGAACTACACCGACCTAACCCGGGTGTAGACAGCACTAGGTTGAGGGAAGAATTCTTCCGTCAGCCTAGCTGCTGTCTCTTGGGGAGGTGAATTACCCACACCGATGGGACAGGCCCTCCCATTGGGATAGGGAGTCTGCACCGATGTGCTACAGCAGCGCTGCTGTTGCGTTTTAAGTGTAGACGTAGCCTTAGAAATGGTGACTCTGGGAATTGGGCAGATCCCAGGGGACTTGCATCTGAGTTGCTATTTTCTCTTCATGCTCCTCTCCCCATCCAGCCCTACTCTTCCCCCTCCGTTCTCTGGAGCGCGGGTTCTCAACCTGGGAGCATGGCCAGCCCTCCAGTATTTTTGCTCAGAGGGGTCCTGAAACTTCTTTCTGTTGTAGCTTGTGGTGGCAGGCTGGAGAAGGCAGAGAGCCCCTGCTCTGGAGCAGAGCACGAGGGGAGAAGCAGGGATCTGCGCTCCCAAGAAGAGCGGCTCTGAAGGGCACATTGAAAGGAGCTTAGTGAATGACACAAAAATGTGATTTTTTTCAAATCCAAGGGCCATGTTCTGCTCTGTCGATGCTGATGTAAATCTGGAGAGAATCCAGCTGAATCATTCCAATTTACTCCAGTGTAACTGTAATCGGCACAAGCCTATACATTTGCCTTACTGTGCCCGTAGATGTTACCTGACTGTCTGCCAGGGATCGTTCGGTGTCAGGGGTACTGATGTGTTATGGGACCAGGTTCACTGCAGTCCATGGAGAACTTTCTGCTCATCCCCCACCCTCAGCAATATTCAGTGTGATCTTCTATTTCTCTTCAGTAGCGGGAGGAGTGTCCCTGTTCTTGGTGGGTGCAGAGATGCATCATGCACCCATTCCATCGCCAGCAAGGTGGGGGATCCAAAAATAACTGCATTAGTCACGGCAGTGCCTAAGAATCCCTGAGAAGCTGCAGCTGAGTCACTCGCCGGTGTAGCGAACGGGGCCTGCATGCCTGGTAGATACTATAGTCCCTTTTTACTAAGGGTTTCCCAGGTACAGCAAGGTGCTGGAACACAGATGTGTTCTGGCAGGTCTGTTACCCGTGTCCAACCACCTTCTTAATATTTCACCGAGGGGGTCGTGTGGGGTTTCTGCCAACAGCTAAGAACTGTCTATCATGGTTATTGAGAGAGGTTTGCATGGGAAGCAGTGGTGTTCCAAATCGGTTGGGTGTGAACCTGGCACGTAAGGAGGGGGAGCCGGAGAGCTGACCCAATCTACTCGAGAACCGTGGATCGCCATCGGCCGAGCTAGTTGGTGTTTACTGTCTTGGCCAGATGCAGGCTTCGGCATTTGCAAAGACAAAAGAACCCCAAGAAAAGTCTCTGAATGGGGAGCCCTGGGTCATGGGACAAGAGAAGAAGAAAGAGGAGGAGTGACTCTGCCAGTGGGAGTTGTCTCATCAACGGTGAAAAGACGGTTACTCACCTGTAGTAACTGGTGTTCTTCGAGATGTGTTGCTCCAATCCATTCCAGTTAGGTGTGCGCGCACGCGCGCTTGCGTTTTACTTTACTTTTTTTACCCCGGCGGGCGCGGCCTGGGTGGCGCCTGGGCGCTGAATAATATGGCGCCCGGCCCGTCCCCGGCCCGTCCGCTCCTCAGTTCCTTCCGACAGTGGGACTCCGACGGGGAGGGGAGGAGAATTGAGGAACACATCTTAGACAAACACAGTACAACAGGTGAGTAGTACAGTTTTCTTCTTTTCTTTTTCTTCTTTGCTCCAATGCATTCAGTTAGGTGAAAAGTTACCTAGGCGGTGGGGTGGGTGAGGGGTGGCAGGCAGAGTGGTGCAGTGCAGCAGGCTGAGCTGCATCTGTCCTTGGATTGTTGCACCAGCATAGTGTGCCAGTGTGTGGTGTGAGGGAGGACAGGTGGCTGCCATACCTATCTCTGCCGAATATGGGCGGCCAGGCAGCCAGGCCGGCTGAGCCTGAGGCTCTGCAGAGCGGGTGTGCAGAGGCGGAGGTCGGCGGCGAGATACTCGGCGGCGAGATAAGAACATCCACGCATCCTCACCCACGAGGGAAATCCCTGTGATCACGCCCGCACAGCCGCCCGGGCTCGGGCGACGCGGCAGCGCTTCGAGCGCTCGGGCGGCGTGCCCGCTGATAGCCGCGGAGAGCCCCGCGGACTCAGGAGGGCGGCTGCTCGCTCGGCAGAGGGGAGGAGAGGCGGGAAACACCGGGGAAAGAAGAGGAAGATGAAGGCCGGCGGAAGCGGGCTGAGGGAAGGGGGAAGAAGGGAGGGAGGGGACCCTGACCCGTGAGGAAGACCGACCGGGAGGACGTGGGACCAAGGCATACGGCGACGGACCCCCGTCGCCGATGTTGGAGCGAGACAGGAGAGCCCACGAAGGAGAGCAAGGAGCAAGATGCAAGGAGCAGAGAACAGGAGGCTCAAGAGCAGGACGGCCAGCAGAGGCGGCCAGACAGGCCAGACCAGTGGACGGGCGCGGAGGGGCGTCTAATGGTGCGAGGACAAGGGAGTATGGGCGGAGGAGAGGAGGAGACCATATGGAAACGGCGGACTGAGGCGGGAGAAAAGGCTGCCAGGAAGACAGAGAGGACGGAGCCCTTAAGGAGAGACCGCGAGGGGAATAAGAGGGCAGAGGGGGAGAAAGAAGGATAAGCAGGATAAAAGGGGCGCCCTTGATTTCTTGGCGGTTGCGCGCCGGGTTTTCCATTTTCGGCTAGATAGCGGACCCTTGAACCGCCCGCGGCCTCTCGCTGCCGCTGAACAGCCCCGCGCGAGGGAGGCTGCGGCAGCAAGGGGAGCAGTCAGTGGAGGTCCGCTAGGCCGGGCGGAGCGAGGTGGGGTGGCGGAGCGGGGTCCGGCGGGTGTGGAGGGTCCCCGGACGGACAGAGAGGAATGGGTTCTCGGACGGACAGCCCGAGCAGCAGGGCAAGCTCGAGTGACCAGGCGAGCGCCCCTCGCGGCAGGGAGCTCCGGGCCCTTGTCCTCACGGGGCCGAAGGCGGAGGAAGGGAGGGGACGAGGAGGAAGGCGGGGGACGAAGGGAGGGTCCACAGCCCATGAGGATGAGCCGAACCGGACAGGCGGAGAGCGTGATCTCCAAGGCCTGCGAGGTCACGCTCAGCGCATCTGCTGCGGCGGAAGAGGTCTTGTGGGGAACCGAAAAAGAGGAAGGTCGCGCCGATGGATGCGGGCGAGTGTGGATCTGATCTGCTGAGGCGCGGGGCTAAAAGCAAGTGAGGTCTGCTATGGAGGCGGGCTATGTGGTTCGTGGCCACAGCAGCGGCCCGGCAAAGCGGCCACAGGCAAAGCACCTGCGCAAAAGGGAGTCCCCAGCGCAGCAGCGCCGCCGCCTGTCACCGACAGAGAACATCGCGGATGTACCACGGTGACACACACGGACCGAGGCTGCCGGCCGCGGGCCTCGCCGGCCGAGGCGAGCCGACCAGGACGGAGCCCGTGTGCGCGTGTGGTAGGGGGCCCGGGATCGGGCGCCTTGACAGGTGGCGGTGCCGCGGGGAATGGAGGCTCAGGTCCGGGGGCCTCGGGAGTAATGTGGGGACAGAGAGGATCGACACGGAGTGTCCTGGTGGCACAGCTGGAGGTGTGGATACCAAAGGAATGGGTCGGGTGTGGGGTGTGATCGACCGTGACACCAAGTCCATGGGTCGCGTGTGTGGGGGCAGGGCAGGGGACAATCAAGAGCATGGGGTGGGTGACGAAGGGAGGCGGGTCACGCAGTGTTGCCAGCTGGGTGGCGGGCGCATGTGGGAAGGCAGGGGCAGGAAGCCGAAAGGCTCAGAGGGCGTAGATTGGCCTCAGGGGATGCCAAGCCAGGTGTGAGAGATAGGCCCTGAAGTCAGAGTGGCGAGGGCCCCCCCAAGGCCACTGACCTTTCCGACGGGAGTGACCTTTTCGGGCGGAGCGCACCGAGTGTTGTGGACCTGCCGGAGCAGACGCGGGCTCAGCTGCAGTGATGCACCAGTCGCGGGTACCACCAGCTGCCGTGTACCACCGCCGGATGGGCGGCCGAACAACGGCTCCCACTACACGCGGCACCGGAGCCGGGAGAGCGGGGCGCCACCGACCAACAGTGTAACTGCTGGGGCGGCACACTCGCGCGGAAGCGGAGGCGCCGGCGCGACACCGCGCACCATGGTAACCATGCTCATAGGCCGCTCGCCGGCGCAGGAATAGGCGGGAATCCAGGTGGTCAGGAGGGAAGGCGAGGCGATGTCGGATCCCAGGAGGGAACAGAATCCTCGTCAGGAGGGAGGGATGGGAATCCGATGAGGATGGGGCGGAGGGAGAGAGGTTTTTGGGATGAGGAAATAGCGCCGAGGTCAGGATTGGGGGGAGCCTCTACTTAAGGGGGCTGAAGGGCACCCGAGGAGAGGGAGCTCCTCTTATGGCAGGCAAGTCTGGGAGAGGAGTCGAAGAGAGGTGGAGAGGGAGGCGGGGAGCGTAGAGTCCTGAAGCGAGGAAAGGGAGGGCGGGTGGGGGGGAGGGGGCGAAGATGTTAGGGGGGGAATGTTAAACTGGCGAAGGGAGGAGACCCGGCGGAACAACTGGGGTAGGATCCGATGGAGGAAAGGCGGTTCGAAAACGGCGGGCCAGGGAGGGCGCTTAGAAAACTGAGGGCCCGCCGCGGGCGTCACGACTGACTGCCTACTTCCCGGGCGTCCTGCCTGTAGGCCGGCTGATGTTCTGATGTGCCTGATTGACTGGGTGCGGGCGGGTTGCCTGGTGCCGGCTGTTATACGGGCGTGGGTTGGCGTCTGTGGAGCGGCGCGCTGTGTCCCAGGGCGGGTATGGCTTGTGCGCCGTTCTAGTGCTGCTCCCGGCGGCTCGGCCGCGCTGGCCGTCCCCGGGCGTGCGTTTCAAGCGGCGTTCGTCTGATCTGCCGTAATCTCGGGAGAGATTGTCTCCAGAGAGCGGAGTGGAAAGTCCGCGCGGTGGAGGAGGCAGTAGTGGAGGCTCCTGGGTCTGCTCGCTGCCTGGAGCCGAGGAGGAGAGCGCCGGCGACTCTGCGGAGGCTGGAGGGCGCAAGCGCGGAGGCGGCCGCCGGAGCGAGGGAGTGGAGGCCTGAGCAGCAGAGCGGGAGGCCCTATGCCCGCAATGCAGGAGAGGAGAGCAGCAAACAGCGGTGTATCGGAAGCACAATGCCGATTGGAGTGGAGCTGAGCCAGCATGCCTCGCAGCCGGCGCGATCTTCTTACGACCTCGACTGCGCCTGCCTCGTCTCCTTCTCCTAGGTGCGGCGTCCGAACGTATCCTGCCTAGATCATTTACCGACTGCTCCCGGTCCGCCGAGTTTGTCGGTGAAACGAGTTGCTTACGCGTGAGGTTGTAGGGGAGTGGCGAGTCGTAGCTACCATGCGCGCGTGAGGAAGTCGCTACGCCGCGGCCAGATGGTGCCGGCATTGCGGCGCTGACCGGGTCGAATAAAGGGGCGCGCGCGCTCTGGCCGCCTCGCCGAATCGGACGATGGGCGCTCCGCGGTCGCTGGACTCTCCGCTCTGGCATGTCAACGCCGGTAATGCGCGCGTCGACCTGGCGGCACAGGTCCGCAGCGCGCCCGGCCTATGGGCGGTGGTGGGCTTTGCGTCCGGCGGGGGGCCGCGCCTGCGTCTGCGGGGCCGGGACGCGGCCCTGGCGCGCCCGCTCGACAGGCGGTAGGCTGTGGAGGCTCAGGTGGGGCTGAGCTGGTGTGGCCGGTGAGGCTGGGCTGCAAGCTGCAGTAGTGGCTGTGAAACCGCTGTGTAAGTGGTGGCGGGGCCCCCCTGGCGGTGAACCATGGTGGTGGGCCGTGGCGCCCTGCCCTGAGGCACCCTGGGCAGGGGGCGGGACTGTGGACCGGGCTGCATTGGGGGCTGACCCACGTTCCCACTGCGCCCGCGGGCGGCGTGCACTTCCCCGCTGCCGACGCCTGGAGATGTACCTGATGCGGACCGGGACGGGCCGCCGCGTCGGGCGCGTGCGCTTGCGCTGGGTCGGCTGTCACGGGACTGGCTGGTCCCGGCGGTGCTGGGGGTCGCTGTGCGGCGACCTGCGCCGGGCCGCGCGGGTCGGCTGGCGCCCGGCTGCGTGCGGGCGCGTGAGCGGTGCGTGCCGCCGGGAAGCGGTGCGTCGGGAAGCCCGCTGGACGAGCGCGGTGGTCGACGCGCCGAGGGCGAGGTCGACCGTCGCCGCGGGTCGGCGCGGTCGCCGGTGCGGCGCTCGACGCGTCGGCGCCGAGACGGTCCGGTGCCCGGGGCGGGCGGTGGGCGGGTGTTGCGGGCGCGCGGCGGGCGGAGGGAATGAGCCGACCCGCCGCGGCGCGCGGTCGGCGCGGGGCGCGCGGCCGCGGTGAGGTGGCGTGGCTGCAGCGGTCCTGGGCGCCCCGGGCGGGGCGGCGCCGCGCCGGCCGGCCCGCCGGCTGGCCGGGCGAGCCCGGTCGCCGCCAGCCCAGCGGCGCTGCATCTCGGCTGGCTGCATGGGTGCCTGCGCTCGCAGGGCAGCGGTGCCGAGCCCGGCGGCAGCGGAGGCTCTGTGGCGCGCGCCGAGCTCGGAGCCTCGCGTCTGAGCAGCTCGGGCTCGAGCCGGGAGTTCCGGCGAGCGACAGTGGCTGGGCACCGGGCTCCGAGGCGGGCGGCGCGGGCGGTCTGGCGGCGCGCGGGCCGCGCCGGGCGGCTGGCGGCGCGTGGCTGGGCTGCCGCCGCCGGGGCCTGGCCGCGCTGCACTGCGGAGCCCGCCGTGCGGCGCCGACGCGCCGCGCCGCGGGGCGCGGCCGCCCGAGGGGCCGGCAGCGCCGCCTGTGTCAGGCCGGCCTCTCGTGCGTCCGGCTGCCCCCGGCCGCGGGCAGCTGCGGTGGATGTGACGCTGCGCGCGATGGTGGTGCGATTGCGCAGAGGACCGCTCTTTGGGGCGCGGCGGTTGTCCGCATCACGCTCTGGACGAGCTTGCGCCGCGAGCAAGTCCAAGCACCCACCGCAAGGCGTGGACCGAGAAACAGACAGCGGCCACAGCCCTAAACACGTGGCCCCACAACTACCTACTAACTAGGAAGGGCCAAACCACCGGGGAAAAACTGCTAGGGCCCGGAAGGACTAAACTGAACTAAGAAACTAAACTAAGCCTATTCGGCGACTAAACTAAAAAACTAAGAACCTAACGACTGGGATATATTCCAACCGGCCAAATAACTACTCCAGGAAGATACGACCGAGCAAGAAAAGCGGGAAAAAGGCGCTGTGGAGCGGGAGCGCAGTAACCACAGGAGCAGGAGCCGCACCCCCGGGGGCGGAACCGGAGCCGCCATGGGTCGAGAATCCCAGCTTTCTAGCCTGGGCAAGCACTGTTTAGAACTTATTTGGGTGAGAAATGCCGAATGAGACAGGAAAGTCGCTGGTTACTAAGGCCAGGCTATAAACTGCGTCTTACGTTTTTCTTTTACCTGCGGCCGCACGTTTCCAGATCCTGAGGTCGGCTTGTGTTGGACTCTCCCTCGAGCTGTGCTAAACCAACGGCAGCTTGGCTTTACTCCAAACCGGCCAAAGTGCCTCGTGCTAAGGAGAGTGTCGAACTGAGGGGAAACCAGGGACCCGGGGGCCCTGCTTCCCTAGAAGCAGCAAGTTGGTGCCCATTAGGGCTCCCTCCTGCTGTGAGTAGGGAGTAGTAATTCTCCCCAAACACCTCAGTAACCCCCAAAAATGACAGACAGACACTCACTCTCTGTACTGGAAAGGAGACCTTAGCACAAGAACAGCATCTCCGCCATAGCGAGACGGGTTATACTTTATATCCTGCCCCTGCGGACTGATTAATAAACAACTGCCTTTGCTCACATGCACTCTCTGCCGGTGGTGCAGTGTTCAGGGCACTAGCCTCGGGCTTTCAAGACTGTGAGGTGCTCAGGGACTCCAGTAATGGGGCCATATCTAGCCAGAGGAATAGCTCGTAGGAGAGGCGAGTGCTGGGAGTTTTAAAAAGGGAAGTTGTTACAGTGTGTGCGGTTTGATGAGCCTGCGTTTAGCTTTCCTGAAGCATTGTGTTGTTACAAGGAAGGTCTCTGCTTGCCATCCTATCCTGCCATTCCAAGAGATGTAACAACAAAGGGATGTTTTCTAAGGAGGGTTTTACAATGAATATAGAATTAGAAGTGAGACAAGAATTGTCGAAACGACTGATCAGTGTGACTATGAGAGAGAGAGAATGAAACTTAGGGGAAGGGGGGCGCTTTTTTTGCAAGATGTCTTCAGATGGGCTTTGATTTTGCAAAACCAAAACCCAGGAGCAGTTTGGAGCCAACCCATCAAAGCTTGAGGGGGTTCATCTGCCCAACAGTTTCAAGTTGCCGGTACTGTGAGGCAGCCAATGTTACAGCTACCTACCTCCATATGGGAGAACAGGGAGCACTTCTCAGGTGGGCGATCCTGGCACCGCAGTTAGGCAGAAACCACTGGTTCAGACAGACTCAGCGCCCTGCAGCCTGAACTAAAAGGCCTGTGTGATAGGCGGATCGGGCCCAGCTTGGTGCGGAGTTGGAGCCTCCTGTCTTTGCAGAGCAGTTCTTTGGTGCAGTCAGAAGCAAGCCGTCTGCTTCCAAAGTGCGAGATGGGACTACGCCGACTGAATTAGATTCCGAGTTGGAGAATATCTTTAGCATGAACAAAGCTTTTGTTCTTTCCCACGGGCCTCATCATTTTCTTATGCTTTGGGGGGGGAGGCTCTTAGAACAGCGCTATTAAGAAAAGTACAGATCTTTGCAAAAATCCAACTGGAGGAAAATATTTATCAACCTCATCTGCATTTCTCAATGGCTGGGATGTGAAACCTTGCACTGGTGTTACACTGAGGCTTGGTTTTTATTTGCCCAGGGTGGTTTGTTTTGAGTGAATCTATCCACAATGTTCTCTTGTATTTTGCTCACATATGGTATTACTTTTATTCTTAACACCGGCCCAATGTACTTTCATATAGCGTGTTGCATTTTATACACCACCCTGGTGTAGTGTCTCTGGCCACATGCAGTGTTACTTAATGGCTTTGATTCTCTGTTGTTCTCAGCTGTGCAAAGTGGGAGTAAAACAGATACATCTGGAAGGTGGTGGCCAACCGCACTTTGCACCGGTGCAAATGACAGCTCAGGTTCCACACAACAGAGCGTCAAGCCCTAGGGTTTTTATTTTGATTCTTTTTGAACTAGCGTCTCAGAAGGACGGTGATGTGTTTGCAGTTTGTGCAATGGAGCTGCCGTGCAGGCAGGGTCACAACTGATATAATTGTCTTAGCCTAGTGGCTGCTACCAGCAGGAAGTTCAGAAATACCCATTTAGTTAGAAAAAAAAATGTAATTTACTGGCACATTTCACAGCATATCCTGCTGAGAAATGCTGCTTTCTTCGAGTGCCAGGCCACTAGTCTAAACTGGATACAGCTTGTCTTTATTCCGGTAACTGTGCTGGGAGGTGACACACCCTTACTAGCAGCCTGCCATCTTCTCGCTGCACATGCTGAACTTCCATTAGTGTTACTGAGAATAACACGCACATTCTGGGGAAAAGAGTAAATCCGCTTAAATGGAATCAGGACCTGACTGGAGAAATGTTACATCTGGGTGGTTAATGCACAACCCCTGGATTGTATACAACCAACAAAACTTTCCAGCTTAACCTGTACGTGTATGGAATTTCTATCCATAGATTCAATGGCACAGTTCGGCTCATTTAAGATTGTTGTTATATTTGACTCTGTGCTTTCTTTCACTCCCACACCAGCACGACCTATTCCATCATTCCTATCTCTTTTGTGCCCTGGTAATACTGTGTCCCTTTGAGTATCATTGTTCCACCACGTTTCTGTGATGCCGGTTGTATCAATATCCTCATTTAATACCAGGCACTCAAGTTCACCCACTTGGTATTTAGACTTCTAGCATTTATATACAGTCACTTATGTTTGTCCATATTTAGTTGTCTGCCTTCATGTGATGTAATTGAATAGGGTTTTTTTTTGTTTACTGGTTCTCCTCAATTCCTACCTGTACTTTATCAACGTCTGTCCTCTTCTCCTTACTAGGATACAGAGTATCCCCTTTAAGAAATCCTCTTACACAGGATGGCTCTGTCTGAAGAGTGTGCTCCTCTGCACCGGTCAGCTTTCCCCAGCCCTTAGTTTAAAAACTCCTCTACCACCTTTTTAATTTTACATGCCAGCAGTCTGGTCCCAAGCTGAAACAACAATGGAGTCCTTGTTTCCAGGTTCAGAAAGCCACTGGGTGAATTGTTGCAGAGAGAATGAAGATCTAGGTTTCAGGCACTATTCTCTTTCCCCTTGGAGAGTCCTCGATCCAGAACTGTTCATAAATACAGATTTCCTGCTGAAAAGAAAGATTAAGCACATTTTGCCTAATCTGTGTGTGTAATTTCTAGTGGTATTGGAAAATGCAGCAGGATTAACACACCAGGGCACCGCCTCCTTAATCCCCTGTAATACTGGAAACAAAGTTACATGGTTTTAATCTTCTAAGTGCTGCAGAGCTTGTTGAGGGTATTTTCACATGTGACAGGTATTAACTCTGGAGTTCTCACAAACCTCAGGGGCATAGTTTTGAAATGATAAGCGTGTCAGTGGAGGACTTTGCATGTCCCAGGCTTCCTCAAAGCATCAACATCTGGGTTACTGCATGAGAGATTCCCATCACGACTGCATGTTTCTGGGTGGATTGGAGAATTTATATATGTGGGTATGAGATTTGGTCACCGGGCCGCTGCTTTGCCCTGAGTGACTAGGGCTGCTGCTGGATCATCTGATCACTTGGGCCCTGTTCCTGAGGAAGTGGGAAGATTCGCATTGACTTCAGCAGGGTTTGGACAAGGCCTTTAAGCCATTTGCTGGACTTTGGCTCTGGTATCCCATGCCAGGTAGGGGGGCTGTGTCCTCCTCCTCTTGATCAGTTCCACTCTTTGCAGAGTCACTTTGGTGCCATCTGGACTCTGTCTGGTTTCAGAGCCTTTCACCCGTTTCTTTGTGTGTAGGGAAGGACTCTGGCTATTTGCTTAACAGTTCAAACACACCAAGCCTGATCCTGTTCTCCCTTGCACTGGTGTAAGTGGGTGAGAATTAGGCTCCTTGAGTGTCCTGTTTGTATTTGAATGTACACTTGGAGTGTGAGAGACCTGCCTGCTCTGAGCTACAGTTACATTTTCAGGTGCAAAGTACCTTGCCAGGGCGCCAGAGGAACAGCGTTTCACATTCATAAGTTACCATGGCCGATCCCTTCGTCCCTTAAACAAGGGTGTAACTGTTGACTCCCAAAACAGATTCCTGAGGGAGCCCTGGAAGGTAGCAGCCCCTTCAAATGATAACATTTTTGAGGGGGGATGTGACCCTGGTGTCATTCCTAAGCGGACAGACAGTATGAAGTACCACCGCAGCGGTAGGAGGGCTCTGAGTGGAAGCATCAAGCAGCTCTGGGTTTGTCTACATCAGTTTGTAATAAGCATTACAAAGCTTGGAACTGGAGCACTCCAGTGCTCTCGGCCTGTGGAAGGCGGGGAGGAGAACCCTTTCTAGTTCAGATTCTGGGGCAGCCTGGCGCTGCTTCTTCTGCCTCTTTGTTCTGTGTTTGCTATCTCCTGCTCAGACTCTCGTTCAGAAAAGACACAGGCTTTAGTAAGACGAGGGCCAGGCATGTGGCAGCCCCTTCCCTGGGGAGGGAAGTCTGCAGTGAAGTGTACAAATGGGCTCTGCTGGCTTAACCTGGGGAAGCTGCTGCTTCTGCTCCAGACTTGCTCGGGAAGTTGGGGACTTGTCTCTGGTGGGAACTGCCTTGCTCACTGATGGGAGATTAATGGCCACTCCTGTCTGTGCTCTGCAAATGGCCAATGGCTGTGACTCAAAGAGGAGGGTTGGACAGCTGGTTAATGCCACTTGCATTTTGGAGACATAACTTCCGTATCATTGCGGCTCTACCAGCGGGAAGCACTAGACTGAGGAAGACAAGAAGGATGGTCCTGCAGTTAAGGCATCGGGACTCACGGGATCTAGGCTCAAGTCCCAGTTCTGCCACAAACTCTCTGTGTGAATCACTGAAACTGTCTATGCCTCAGCTCAGGAGCAATGCAAAATGCTCTCTCGCAGGGTACTCATGAATGTCTCAGAGGTACCCAGCTCCACTGTGGTAACGGGACTGTGAGCACCGAGTCAGGTAGCATGGGACCTGGGAAGGTCTAGACAGCATTTGGAGGCCACTTTAATAAATATTCTGCAGGAAATAATAAACCAACCTCATGAAATGTCTCCAAATGATTCACTTCCAAAAGACCCACCTTCAGAATGCCCCAGCAGGGCAGCCCGGAGAAGTGAAGCCTGCTTCTCCCACACGTCCTACTGCTCTCTCACTGCTGGGCGGAGGCTGTGGTGATGGAATTCAAAGCCACCAGACCCAGCACTGGCTATTTCAAAACACAAGAGAAAAAACCTCCAACTTGTTCATAAAAAGTTATTTAAAAAGAGAGAAAGAGAATCATAACCCTGTACACTGCTGGGCAGTTTGGCCTGGTTAATAAAAGGCCTTTTTCTAAGCAAATATATTTAAGATCAGAAGGAAAGAACAGAGCTCCAAAGACCAATATGACAGAGGGTTCTGAAGCCTTTATATATATACGTATAGATGGTATATTTGTGTGTGTGTGTGTATAGATATGTAGGTATCTACCTACTTACACACCCACATAGTAAATATTTATAGATACTGACCTCTTCAGATTTAAGTCCAAGGCACTTTTTACAGTGAACAGGTTAAAGCCATTAGTTTAAAACATGCCTGTTTCCGGGTACAAATCAGTTTTATGGCAACGCTGTCGGATGCATCTCCACCCCTTCCCCCCAAATTTAGGGAACCCCGGGTTGGCAGGGACCACGCATATGGTTAGCAGAATTAGGAAATGTGAGCTCTGGATCAAATCCTGCCCGTGGATACGTACAAATAACAACCAGAAGTGATTCATAGTTCAGGGTTAGTGAATCAGAGCCCACTAAGTTCACTGGTATGAGCTGACCTCAGTCATGGCAGTTCCCCGGTGGAATCCTGGACTGGTAGTTAGCCAAGAAAGGAGATATTTTCAGTAACAAGCCAGTGGAAACCCTGCCCTGCTCTGTGTCTCACAGTAACTGTGCTGTTAGCAGGGATCCGGAGAGTCTGAAATGAAGGGGAAGCCCTCGAGATGACTTTGAACAGAACTGGTGAGAAAGCAGCACGCTTGTTGGGTAATATCCATTCAGGCAGGAAGGGAAAAGTGTGAGCATCTTTGTTAAACGCTGTGGGCCAGAGGAAGCATCAGGAAAATAGCCCCAAATCTGACCGAGGGAGGGGCACTAATCCTGTATAGGAATATTTCCCCAAACCCCAAAAAGCCCTTCTCTGTAATTCAGTTCTCGTGGTGTGGAGGGTGCACAGCTGGGTAAGGGGCTGTGGCTGGGAGAAGAGCAGATTTTTGTGGCATCAGCCCCCTTCAGGGATATGTTTGTGGCAGTCAAGGATGGTATTATCGTCAACGTCTCCCTGTGGAGCCAGGATCCATTATGGCGAACCGACCCGGAGGCAGTAGCACAGGGTGCAGTTTGGGCAGGAGTGGAATCATGCTACCAGAGGAGACAGTGAAAATGGGGTGAGTTGACGGGAAGCCAGAGTGGAATTGTGCCAAGGACTCATCCTCTGAGGATGTCCTGAGCAATCCCACAGGTCTTGGGACTGCTGCTCGTTCCATGGTCTGGCAAACCTACCCCCATCCCTTTTGCTCTTTCATGGGTTTCCTGCAGGGATCTTTTCCTTTGCAAGAAATAATGTAAATGATTCTTATGAGAGTCCCAGGGCCAGGAATGAGCGGTTGGACTTCTCGTCTCATGTATTCCCCTTGACTAAGAGCTTGCAGACTGGAAACCGAGGAAAAGGGAGTGAAGGATGTTTGTTGCCTGTGATAGGCTGGCGGCTGTGCATGTCTGAATGGTGCTGAGCCAGGGAAAGAGCACGTCCCCTCCTGGCAGCACTGACGACTCAGCGGAAAAGGTGTTCGGATCTCCAGAGAGATGAAGACTTGTTGGGAAGCATGGGGGGGGGAGGAGGCCAGCGAGTGTCGGTCTCCGAATGGCATCTAGTCACGTAAGGGTGCTGCTCTGGAGCACTGCAGACTGCAGCCCACGAGCAGTGGGGATGACAGGGCAGGAAGGCACTGAACAGAAAAACAGAACAAAGAGGTTTAGGGCTGGGCTCTTTGGCTGATCTGGCTGCTCCGTGCTGCATTGCTGATGGACTCTGACTGTAAAGCGGCTTTAGCCAGCCCAGGAGGGTCACTCCGTTGTAAGACAGAGCTTCTGGCCACTTCCCGCTCTGGAGGGAAGGAGTCTGACTAGCTCTATGTGCCGTGCGGATCCTTGGCTGTGGTTCCAGACCCTGGGGGCCATTTGGAGCAAGCGTAAGTTGGAGCAGCCCTAATTCAGTACAGGGAGGCTGGCCAGGCACCAGCCACAGGGGAGTGGAAAGGGAAGAGCCTCACGCCAGCATTGCACACCCACCCCTGTGCAGATCAAGCCCAGCCCAGTTCCAAGGCAGTCATTAGAGGTGGTCTGTTTGCTTGTTCTGAATACTTGCAAGCCACAAGCATCAAAAACCCAAAGGTGAGAATGGATGAGTCCCCAGAAATGCGTAATGTCTCTGTTCTGCAGTAAGGAATATCCCCTTGTACCACCAGAAAATCAGCCTCTCTCAGAATTTAGGACTCTTTATACCAATGAAGAAATGTGTCAACTCTACCCTGTGGCAGTGTCATTCTGGAGTATCCTATGAAGCCTGGTATCACACTGGCATCTTAGGATTGGCTGTCACCTGACCCCAGAGGGCCCTGGCACCATCCAGACCTGGCATGGCTCATTCATTTCTGGCTAAGAATGTTGGGCAGTTCCTCAGGGACCTAGTGGTGACCAGGCAGGGCAGTGCACCTCAGTGAGGCACAGAGCACTGTCGGGTCTGTTTCACTTAAAACAATTTCCCCTGAGAGCAGACCTCATCTGCAGCAGCAAACGTCCTCTAGGCAGGGCAGTACTACACCATCACACAGGAAGTCATGTGATGACCGAGGGCGGGGGAAAAGTCCTGAACACACATGGTGCTGGGGGTCTTGGGGACAACAGCGGCTGAAAACCAAATTTCTTTGCTGATCTACAGGCCAGGAGTGACTCAGGGAGCTTCCGTGTGCTCCCTCCACCTGCCCTGCAGACGCGCTCTACTCTAGGAGGACATTCGGACCCTCATCCTCTTCTGGGCGCAAGCTGTTCCCAGGTCAGAGCAGCGCGTCTGCATACTGGGCTTCTGTCCTCTGTCAGTGGGCACTGAGCTGAGGCCATCAAGCCTTGTTATCCCGACTGAGCAGCACAGACTGCACCGAAACCACAGGGCTCGGGAGAGAAGCATTTACACTGCTCAGTCCACAAGATCCTACGTCCCACTGGGAAAACTTGAGTTTGCAGAGCTTGGATTTTGGATTCATGCAGTTTGTGGCCTAGGCACCAGGCTCCTGCATTCGTTTGGAGACAGAGAACGAGGGAGAGAAACTGGCTGGCAGGGCACGTTAGGACTTGGATTGGCCACTTTAGCTGGTGGAAACTGGCATAGCTCGTTGAGGGCAGGAAAGCTACACTGGTTTGCACCTGCTGAGGACCTGCCTTGACTCTCGGTGTGTAGCGCCTATGCAATACATAGGAACAGTCAGAGGGTTAGGAGTATGTAGTCTCTACAAATGGATTGCAAAGGCTCTAATCTGATGACCATTTGCCTTAAGTCCCTGTGTTAAGCTAAAATCTGCAGTGACTTGTACCCAGAAACAGACATTTTGACAGCAGGCTGACATCTCTGCCTGCTAACAAACTTAATGGAAAGTTACAATACCTTTTATAATATAGCAATATATTTCATAGTTAAAATAAACTATTAGGCTTTTCTGCTATTATTTAAAAAAAAGCAAGCAGTACAGAGGCAAGATGCAAACCCATATTGATGCTCATCATCTAAGTCTGAACAGAAACACTTCAGGTTTGAGAGTTGCAAAGAGGATGATATATCGGTTCTGGCATTCTGCTTCTTCGTGGTTTTTCCCTCGTGGACAGTGCAGAATAGAGGTTCTTGGAGCAAAACTGAGGCTGTGCCAGGAAATGAGATGTGCTGAAGATGGGTGGGTCCTGTCTGAGATTCAGAGTGAGAATTTCTCTGGCATTAATGAGCCAGAGAATAGTTATTTTTTCCCCTTCCATCTACCATAAAGTGTGGGCATTGGCTGGTTCAGTCTGATTTGCGTGTGGTTTGTCACTGCTTTTTGTCTGTAGAATGTCAGCATCTCTTTGGGATGATAACGATGCGTTGAGTTTTACTCTTGTGCTTTTCCTCCCTCAGCCTCAGCCGGTCTCAGTTCTTCCCTTCCTTTGTTCTGGTTCAGTTGGAGGGGGTGTCATCTCCTGGCCCGTTACTGCAGGTTCCAGAATGCCTTTCTCAGGTGTGTAAACAGCGGTACCCCCTGCCACTGGGAGATGGAGACTGGTTGTTCAAGATTTGCCAATGGGCTACTCATAGGGAAATTCCAGTTCAGGGTGGGTGTTTCCAGTATAGGAGAGATGCCAGGTCTAGTTTATACAAGGAGTCCTATTAAAGCAGCTTAGTAAATCTAGGAAAACTCACCTTAGTTACTCAGGGTAAGCCTAGGTCATTGTGGAAACTGACGCTATACAGCAGAACCTCAGAGTTACGAACACCTCGGGAATGGAGGTTGCTCGTAACTCTGAACAAAATGTTCTGGATCTTCTTTCAGAAGTTTACAACTGAACATTGACTTAATACAGCTTTGAAACTTTACTATGCAGAACAAAATGCTGCTTTCCGGTCAGTTTGTTAGTAGTTTACCTTTAACACAGGTAAACTACAAATACCTGGGGTTTTTTGGCTCTGCTGCTGCCTGATTGCAGACTTCCGGTTCCGAATGAGGTGTGTGGTTGACTGGTGAGGTTGTAACTCTGGTGTTCGAAACTCTGAGGTTCTACTATTACTACGGATGTGCCTGTCTCCTTAATATAATCAGTGGCGGGCTTATCCTTCTACTAGCAAAGGTTGTCTGACAGCAATGGCTCTGTGGAATCATTTAAATGCCACTGCAAACATCATTGCTGTCACTTCCATACTAACTTTAACAATGGTAGCAGGAAACAAGGGAGTAAAAACGGGTATCAGAGGTAGAGTCAAACGTGCTGTTGCCACCGATAGTTAGATTAACCAGACTGCTGTCTAAGGTGCTGAAATGTGAGGGACTGCAAAACTGGTGGGGTAGAGGAACAGTAGTGCCTGGTACTGCAGGGGTGACAACTGGAGTACTGGACCAGTCAACTGAATCACGGAACATTGCTTGTTGCAGCACCAAAGATACCAGCTGGCAGTGCAGTTGAGTATCTGTGTCTCTTTATAAACCAGCAAGAAACTTCTGTCAAGATAATAATCAATCCTAATGAAATTACACTGTACTAGACAGTTATGCCTGTAGAAAAATTCTCATATGCTACGTATGATATTGAAGCTTTCACTGCTTGTGCTTCATTCCTCACAAAAGCTTTGAATCTGTTAGTGATTTGGCATTTTCCAGTCTCATCTCATTCAGTAGGATTTACCAAAAATGATTATTAGGCACAAGTTCCAAGTTTCCTGTTGGTGATACTGATCCTTTGCAACCAATACTCCCTTTAGTGATCTAAAACTTGAGGATATATTTTTCTGTCTCTTGCTAGTACTTATATCACGGCTTCAGTGTAAGATGCTGTTGTTTAGTCCTATGTGAACCACCAGAGATGAAGACAAGTGTATTTTATAACACTATTTAGCATTTATAGAGCCTTTCTCATCCCTAGACCTGAAAACACGTTATAAAGATGGATAAGCTTGTCCTCACCATCTTACAGGAGGGGAAATGGAGGCAGAGAGATGGGAAGTGACTTGCCCAAGGTCACACAGTGAGTCTGTGGCAGAGCCAGGACTAGAACTCAGGGCTCCTGACTCCCAGTCGAGTGACCTAACCACTGGCCTACATGGTATTTGAAAGGGGGAGCAGATGGCTACCGTAGCTAGAATATCTCCTCCTGGCCAGACTGGAGGGATACTGGCAGTGATGTTAGCGTAGCCGTCTCTCCTCTCTAAATACTGCAGTTAGGGCTGGGAAGGAGGGGGACGAGGCTGAAACGATGGCAGTGGAAATGGACGCACTCCTGAAGTAGGAGAAAGGACTGATGGCTATGACTGGGAGGGTGACAGGCCAAGCAATGGTGTGGCTATAAACTGAAAACCTTTCCCACCCTGGAATGGGGTGGGCCTGAGCCCTGGCTCCCCAGCACCCCACACTGCGATGGGCTTTGAGAGCTGATGGTGATTATTGAACACTGTCGTATGGAGGAAAAAGCCTGCAATTCTCAAGATGGTGACAGAGGTTCTGGGTGAGGAGTACCATGGCTATTGGCGCAGGAAGCCCTCTGAGGGTATGTCTACACTACAAAATTAGGTCAATTTTATAGAAGTCGATTTTTAGAAATCGATTTTATACAGTCAATTGCATATGTCCACACTAAACGCATTCGTGGGGTGGGGCTGATGGAAAGGTGTCCACGGTGCCCTTGTTCCTGCTGGCACGGGGCTGGGTAACACCCTGCCTTGCCTCTGCAGTACTTCTTCGGAGGGTGTATAATTTCCCTCCTGACCTTGGTCAGTTGTGTTTATGGAGGCTCATTTTGCTCCTGCATTACCGACGAGGTTACTCAGACCTCTGTGGTACTAGGGCATTATTAGCAGAACTCCCTTGGTATTTCTGCCACAATATGCAGCAGAGCAATACCGTTGTGCCACCAGTGTTAGCGCGGGTGGGAAGAAGGAGTATTCCTCTCTTCAACTAGTGATGGTTTTCTAAGAAATTTTCAGTGTAGGGTTTGAGGCGCATAACACCTACCAGCAGCAGCAAGGAGAGTTTTGCATGTAAACCCCTCTGCTGATGATAGATCCCTGCCTAGGTACCTATGGAATCCAGTGTTCTTTATGGAAGTGAAAGAGTTACAGAGGAGAAGCTTCCAGGCTAAGTATGCCTGGAGTAACACAGTGACTTTCAGTACAATTAGAAGACACCGCTGGGTGATGTGTAATTAATATCACAGAGTAATTACATGGTTACTTCATCCGTTTAAAAATATATAAATATCCTCTGCTGAGTTTTCATTAAGAGCAGCCAACACCATCCCCGGAGTTCTAAGAAAGCAAGCCAGTGCCTTGCGGCTGCCCGCAGGACTCTGAACAAAGACCAGACAAGGCATTAAAACAACAAAGGCAGGAGCTGGGGCTGAACAAAGAGTTTTTAAAGAAGTGAAAATGTCAGAGGGAGAAGGGAACATTTTAGTTCCCAGAGGAAGCTGGGAGGTGTCCAGGCCCATGGTGACAACCAGCAAAGATTAGCCATCTCTCTCGCATGGACTGCCCTCTCCCACAGCCAGTGGCGGGGGTGGTAACTCGCACGTCCATCCCCACCCCTGACCATTGCTGTTGAAGGCAGCTCCCCCAGCAGATGGCCATAAAGGGCAGGATCTCAGGCTGTGGATATCTGTCTAGCTGCCTGTGAAGCTGCGCATTGCATCATTTACCCCGGGGTGGTTCTGCTGCTAGCTACCAAGACCCAACAGAATCACTGCAATAAATTAGTCTTTTGTTTTAAACTGATGAAGTGTCCTAATCAACATTCTTTTCTGTCTCTCCCGATTCCTACCTACCATTAAAGCAACCTCATGGTTAGGTCACAGCAGTGTTTGAGCTAGTAGAATGTCATTGTTGTCAGCCAAGCTGAAGGCAGAGGGGAGAATTTTTAAATTCATGTCACAAGTTAAGACCCTCTCTCTAACTGGCCCTGGGTGTTTCACCTTTCAGTTCTGAAGCCTCTTCAAAGAGTATCTGGATTGGAGAGGTACTGGATTATTTGCTGAGACTATAAATGGTGGCTCTGGTTTGTGGGTGATGCAGGTAATTCAAGATCCACCACAAACCTTTTTCTACTCCTCAGAGGGGTTTTCAGGAGGAATGCAGGGTGCCTCCTTGAAAGCCCTGCAGTGCAGTGACCCTTGCTCCAGTCAAACAGGACTGGATGCAGCTCCAGGAGGAACCATCTGGTTCCATTCCACAAAGCCCTCCCTGACCATTGGCTGAACGCATTGCTTCTGCAACCCTCGCTGCCCCGCTGACTCAGGGTGCTTGGAACTCGGATGCCTCGCATGGTTTCACTGGAGTGGCAGTGCATTTTTAAACAATCCATGTTGGATTGACTTGCAGTGTGTTTCATCAGGGCCTCATCATACATCTCCCTGTAACCACCCTGTAATGCAGTAAACACCCCCACGAAGCCAGCATGCCCCAGACGCCATGCCCAGCACCTGAATGCTGCGCTCCAGCACGTGGCTTCAGGCAGAAAATGGATTCATTCCTCTAAAGAGACTCAGAATAAAGCGAATGAAGCACCCTCCCCTAGCTGGAAATGTGTGTATGTGGCAGTGTTTTGGCAGGGGGTGGGGTGGCAAATGGGCCTCTGAGCTCAGAGCCTGTGCAAGAAGGCGAGATATTGGCAGTTCCCCGGTAGGGCTGTGGGAGGTGCAGGAGGCAAAGGGATAGCAGTCTTGGCAAACTAATTGTCCTCCTCCTCCACTCTTCCTTGGCAAGACACTTAACGAACAGGGCTGGGAGGAATGGGGACGAAGGAAGGCCCTGGAGATAAGCAGCCCCCTTGCCCATGGCTCACAGCCCGCGCTGTGGAGTACTCTTCCTCTGGTGCAGCTCCGTTGCTTCAGTGCTTCGGACTTTTTTTTTTTTTTCCTATTTGAAGACCTGAGATTGAGTGTGGATTTCTGTCCTCCACCAAACACTGCAGCAAGGGCCTTGCCAGAGGCTGCCCCTCACATCTGCTTTCTTCTCATCGCATGTAGAGGCACCGAAACAGAGATTGGATTTCTGGTTCCAAGGCGTTGTTGAACTCCGAGGGCTCTGAGCTAACCTCGGCATTAGTTCGGTCGTGCTTTCAGCATTGGCTTGGCCTGGATGTTTCTGGTGGCCAGAGGGCCGGAAGAAAGTTGACTTGACTCTGAAGACCCACAAGTAGCTCTTCTTGTCTGTCTTCGTAGGGTTTGGGGGCTCAGTCTGCAATTTAGCAGCTGCTTGAACTGGTGTAAGGGGTTGGGAAGGAGGTGGAGCTGACCCCAATCGGACTGTCAGACAGGGGCGTCTGGGGAGTGCCCCCTGCCATACTGATGCCACGAGCCTCAATAACAGCTGTGAGGAGCTGCTGCTGCTGGTGGCGCAGGGTTTCGGCAATGAGCAGGGGAAGAGAATTGAAGCTAGTGGTTAGCTGCTCCAGTTTGGACTCTAGGCTGCCAATCTGCTTCTCCAAGTCCTCACTCCGGTCATTGAGCTCTGTGATCAGGTCATACATAACGTTCTGCATCTGGGGGACAAAGAAGACATCACTGGGATTAGTGCAGAGGACACTCACAACCAGAACAAGGGAGAGGTAAAAGCCCTGTTTGTCAGCTGAGCCAGCTCAGCTGTAAAGGCCTGCAAGCATGGAGCAGCAGCCGGCCGGATGTTGCATATGAAAGACCTGCCCTGTCTCTCTTGGAGATCAGGAATATTGGGGGAGAACCTCTCGGGTTGCGTTTCTGATGGGCTGGGGAGAGCAACAAGCTGGCTAAGCCTGGAATGAAGCCTCAGAGGCCGAGAGTTCTGTACTGGGACTAAGAAGAAAACATTTCACCCTGTGATTGCTAAGTGGCAAACGCTGGATGTTTACTCTCTGTCCCGCCGAGCTGTTGGCTGTAGAAACCTTGAAAATACATCTTGTTGGCAAATCCTGCGAAGATTAAGGACAGAACATTCTCCCAGCTGAGCAGCCCCTAAACAGCTAATGGCCAAAAATTAAGAAATTAAAACTGGCTGCTGTCTTTTGGGAATGCTTGGAATCATCAGAGTCAGAGCATGTAGGACTAGATCTAAATAACAATGCTGCTTCGCACTCAGGTAGCACCTTCCATGGAAAGATCTCAAAGCGCTTCACAAAAGTAGGTGTTGTCTAAGGCCCCTAGAGGGTCACATGGTGAGGCAGTAGCAAAGTTGGACTTGCCCCTGCTCTAACCAATAGACAAGGCAGCCTCTCTGGAATCTGGCAAGTGGAAATACCAGCTCTTTAGGAAATTACAGAGTCTTCCATCACATTTGGTCCTTTTTGCTGGGGTTTGAGACTCTTGGTGTGGTCTGACATGGCTGCGCACACATACAACCTCAGTGAATTGATTTCTGCACACCTCCACCTTGTGATTCTGATGCTGTTCATAAAATAGAGATGGGAACAGACAACCACAGGTGGCTAAAAGGGGAGAAGAAAGAAGAAAGGGAAAATTACAGCAGGGAGGTGCAAGTTTGATTAGAGGGAGTTAGGGTATAGTTGCACCTAGCTAAACCAATACTTGTAACAAATAGAGTGTGTGAACAGTGAAGCCTTTTCACATGGATCCCGGGAAGAGGGGAATCTCCATTCAGAGACTGAACTTCCAGTGCTACAGAGCAAATTGCACCAGAAGTGCTGAGTCAATAAGTGAAGCCGTGTCCTGTGTAGCGAGGCACAAGCGTATTTTCCAAATCAAGAGACGTCTTTAAAACGAATCAGTGACCGTTAAAAGAAAAGCCTGTTACAGGATTTTGCTATAACGAGTTTATTCCTTTACCAGTTTTTTACCAGAGAGATGCTATGCTCTTCTAATTTATTGCCTGGTGACTGAATGCCGGGGGAAGCCTGGACAGAGATGAAAGATGTGAGATTTCTGGCTGGTCCAGAGCATCCCAGTAAGAAAGACATCGATCAGCAGAACATCAGAGTTCACCTCTCAGCTGCAAGGTGCACACGCTGGCAGCAGCTGGAACCATCTGATTTAACTCTTTTCTGGCAGGACTCAGCCTAGGCTTGATTGTGTCAGATACTTAGATTTATTTCCTGGCGGTGCAAGCAGCCTGTGCAGCTTCGCCTCTGGCTAATGCTCTGCAGCTTGTTCTGTGTTACGATCTAGCTGCACGCTGCTGAAATGATTAAACATGATCCCCATCCTCAGCTATGCCTATCACCCCCACAGGCATTTGCATGTGTTCTGCCTCCACCTCTAGCCCTTCATCTTCTGCACTGTGAACCCTGGAGGCCATGAAGACGTCACCTGTGTTTGTACAATACCGAGTACAACAGGGCCCGCATCCCGACTGGGGCCTTTGGGCACACCCATAGCACAGTAACAACGAGGTTGGGCCGGATCTTCCTCTGGGTTTAGGCTACACTGCTGTGTGGGTAGTTCCTGAATTGCTCGTGGGTAATTTGGGACACTGATATTTGCATCATAAGGATAATCCCCATTGGGGACCTACTGTCTTAGCCCATCTCCGCAGTAAAGACAAGCCATCGCATTGACAGCAACCCAGCTTCTATTTGTCCGGGAGAGGAAGCAGCAAGCTGCTCCCTAAATTAAATCATCTTTTCAGCAGGACACCGCATATGAAAACTGAGCTCTCCAACTAGGTTTCCCGCTGCTACGAAATCTAACCCGGGATGGAGATGAGAGTAACCAGAAATAATGTCCTCCTAACATCTGAATCCTGCCGATGGAGCAGCTGGGCGTTCCAGGCCTGGGAGCTTTTAGCTCTTGCAGTTCTTTGAAGACATGGACATTGTGACACTGCTGCGGCTCCATTGATATTCTATCTCGGAGATGAGCCCCTGTCTGCGGGGGTGAGAATTTACCAGAATTTTGTCTTCAAATGAAGAGCATCTTTGGCGAATGTTTTAGACTGTCATTTTCAACAGGGCCTGAGCTAGTCCAGCTGCTGCTGATTTTCAGTGGGAATTGAGCACCGTTCTGCCTAAAGCCCCTTTGAGAAGCCTGACCTTAAAGGATTGATCCCAGATCCTGCTTTGCTGTGTGTGGGTTGCAAAGGAAACTGGCACACCCCATCTATGCCAGCTGTTCCCGTTCCAGAGATGAGGCACAATACTATTGTACCTATCCAACTCCAGCCTCTGTTAGAATCTACACTGCCCCAATCTCCGAGTGCAGTAATAGCTACAAACGGGCCGTATCCCTTGCTGCAGGGTATGAGTAATACCCCTAACTATCATTTCCAGATGCCTAGTGTTTGACCTTTTGTCTACTGCGTTCAGCCAGCTCCGACTGACTGATTATACAGTAAATGTAGATGAAAGGCTTGCAGCCCTGTTGGCCTCGGAGAGAACTTCAGAGACTTGCCTTGGAAAGATCAACCAGCGTGTTGGCCTGGTCACTCAGCTTCCTCTGCTCCATCTTCACACTGCGCAGCCTGTGGAAGAAGAAAATGCTGATACAGCTATGTCCTTTTTCCGTGTGCTGGTCCCTCCAGCCGCATTAACTGCTCTGGAAACCCAGCTGGGATTAGCCACACACAGCACATGGGTCACAAGAGACAAGCATATTCATAATTGCATCTGGCAAGGAAATGGAAAAATGCTCAGATTTGCTTCTCTATGAACTGAGCTGGAACATCGAGGTCTGGCCCATGTTGGCCATTCTCCCTCCCACCCCACTGTTCTTCTGGTCGCCATTTGGAGTGGATTCCACTTACTGGTGAATGGCTTGAAGGAACTTTCTCTGATGCTTCCTGACTTTGGCATGATCAATCTTCTTTAGCAGCTTTGTGTGTTTGTAGATAAGCCACGTTTCCCGAAGGACGTTGGCTGCAGCATTCTTGATCTGCAAGACAAAAGTGGAGACCCAGCTGCAGGTTAGTTCCTCCCCCTGGCTCAGAGAGCATATGGGATGCAGTATCTTGTATGTTAGGCCTGGGGCAATGGTTTGGATTGGTCTGTACTGGTCCTACAAGCTGCTGAGCACCCTCCCCTCCCATTAAAGTCCGTCAGAACTGAGGGCACTCGGCACCTTACAGCACAGCTTGGCACTTGGCAGGATCGTGCCCTTGCTCACGAGAGTGACGGGTAAGAAAGAGGGTTGGTGGCGAACGGGCAGATCTGAGGAGACATGGGATGAGTGGGCTCCTCCTTATGCTGACAAGGTGCTTTGCTGGGCACTTCGCAGGCGAGGCAGGAGTGGATTGGGGACCACGCAGCAGTGTTCTTCTTTGGGTTCCCACACACTCCCTAGCCTGCCCCTCAGTTTTTACCTTGCGCCTAAATGTGCAACAGTCTCCCCTGTGCTGAGCAGGACCACGTTCTTCACGGAACCAGTTCCAGGCCATCCCCACATGCCACTGAGAGTCCCTGGCAGCTAAGTTCCCTCTAAGCTGCGTGGGCGCACAGCAGGCTATCAAGAGGCACGCAGGCGTGAGAGGCACCTCTCTCCCGGACCCAGAGCAGCAGCAGCCGGTGAGAGGCTACAACGAGAGAGGGCTGGGGGAAGTCCTCTCTCCCCACCGCAGCCCCGGGGCAGCCTGCACCCCAAACCCCTCATCCCCAGCCCCACACCCCAGAGCCTGCACCCCCAGCCACACCCCAACCATGTTCCCCAGCCCTGAGCCCCCTGCCACACTGTGAAACCCTTGGCCCCACCCCCACCGCACGTCACCTCCATTTTGGTGCACATAACAAAATTCATTCTGCACATGGATGTAAAAAATTCGAGGGAATCTTGCCTGGCAGATATTTACCCCTGTCCCCGAGAGGACATGGATTCTGTACTGGCCGCCGGTGTGAACATGCCTCACGTGCAGAGAGGAATCCACCCCCAGTGCCAGCTGCCCCTTCCCCATGGTAGCCAAAGCATTGTAACAGCTGTTTCACACACAGGTCGGTTTGGTTACACTGGAAATGGGGACAGCACCATAGCAATTTCCTGTACTTATCCCCGATGATTAAAGCCAGAGCTTTTCCCCTTTGCAGCCCCCTCTCCATGCTATAAAGCCACATACTCCTGCTGATGGCATTCCCATATGCTGGCCCGGAAACGGCTGATATCACTCAGTGCACCACCGATTTGAGACAGACCAACAGGATCCAGACGGCTAGGGAACAAGTTTTCATTTAAACACAGACATCTTGAGTCATTAGTGGAAAGAGCAGGGGGAAGTGTTCCTTGGTCACAGGCAAGCCAAGCTGATTTGTAATTAGCTGTTACCTTTTGGGTTTTTGCATGTTTTGCTCTGTGTCAGGAGTTTAAGCACAGATACCCACTGCTCAGACATTTCCAAAAGCTCTGCAGATTGCGACGGTGCTGGGGCAGGAGAACAAAGAGAGATTGTGAGTACCAGGGGGAATTTTTATACACAACCTTGTGAGAGTAACCAACAGCCCGGGAGACTCAGGTCCTCTGTCTACAGAACTGGCAGTGCAAGTGAAAGCTTCCCCCAGTCTCCTGTGCTAGTGCGTCGCCACCGCTTGGAGGGACTGACCGTGGCGCAGCAGTCTTCATGGCTCACTCCGTCTTTGGCCTCGCTGCTGAGACTGCCAACCAGCCAATCGTTTGTTTTTGTTACGGACACTTGTCCACTAGGGACTTGACTGAGACCCCCCCAGCAGCCGTCAGATGTTAGTGACTCTTGGTCACATGCTTCCCAGGTTTACTTGTCTCCGGTAGCAGGTCCCACCTGAACACAGGCCGGTTCTATCATTGCCGGTGCTGGCGAGAGAATGAACCAAGGCTCTCCTCTTTCTACCACCCCCAAGTACTGCACTTGCCATACACGGGTTTATAATTAAATTTCACATTAGGCTGGTGGTTGTGCCCAGAGTAATCAAATCCAAGTATTTCTCAAATCAGGACTCCACGTGCTCTCGTCTTGGCTAGGCCGGGCTGTCAGGTGTGGGAAAACCGGATCCTCCGCCTGCGAACACACACGCACAAACCACAGTGCAACACGGACATCCCTGAATTTATTAACCCCCTTGCTGGTGGCTCGGTCTGAGAGAGTCTGTGCAGGAACCTGGCTTGAAGAGTCTGCTGTTAAACTGCAGCTTTGGTGCTTGCTTTGAAATGAATTGGCCACAGTCCACTTGGCACAAAGCCAGCACATCAATAGCCGCGGGAGGAGGAGGAGGAACAGGTTTGCTTTTTGTATCGCTTATGTCACCGTAAACGCCATTGTGGCTGTGGGCTCCCTGCAAGGCAGGCACTCCGCATTTCCTGCCCAACACCCCTTCCCCGGCCTCCTCGGCAGCTTGCTCTTCGCAAGACATTCCTCCCCTGCCAGAGACTCACGCTCGGAATAGGCATCCTGCAGAAAGCAGTGACCCGGGCTGGGCCCCACGACCCACCAGGAGTGAGGGAAAGGAGGAACGTGCAGATTTCCTGAGGAAGGAGTGAGGCACCAGAATCTCCCCAAGGTCCCTGGATAGTCTGTGGGGTACGACAATTTTATCCCTAAACTTCTCGGGGGCTCTTCGTTTTCCACCAGATTTTCCACTTGGATTTTATCTGTAGCTGCCTTTGATTTCTGTAGGACCTAGAGCATCTTTAACAAATAAAACATACATGAGGGTTGGGGAATGGGGCGGAGGGCGGGTAACACGGGGCTCTGCTCTAGCGAGGAGAATGGAGAGACCAGAAAAGAAGCTGTAAGGAGGGTGCATAGACAATTAGGCTTCCTCCGTTTTCCTTCCAAACATCACTTCAGGGGTTTGTTGCTTTATAACAGAATCCCGGTTTTATCACTGAAAGGGACCAATCCACTGCATGGTCCTTGGAAAAATACGCCCCACAGCAACCTGACGGCTTATTTTTTCACCATGTTTTAAAATCCCTTAAAAATGAGCACAGAGGAAGCTAGTTTTGCTCTTCTGACTGCCCCAATTCCCTGGCTATGAAGACGATCATTTCAGTTCTCTGCTGCTTATGGGAGGTATCTGGTTTTGCTCCTAGATTTCTCCCTCTCTTCAGCAGGAGGGCACTGCATCGCACTCAAGATTTGTGTAACGTTCTTCATCTCTGGCAGTTTCAATTCAATTCCCTGCCCGCGGTCTCAATCTCCTTTACTGCTAAGTCTCCACAGGATCCAGACACATTTGAAAATTGAGTTTCCAAGTTGTGATGCTGAGCCAGTCCAAAGTCACATACCTACCTCCGCTTCACTGCCATCTCACTCATACAAAAAATTGCTGGCGCCACTCACATTTGAAATGACATTAAGTACAGTCACCACAGGGTATAAAGTGATTATACACTGCCAGAGTTCTAGTGCAGTTCCATGGCTAGGCTGCAGAGACTGGGTCCTCACTGATTTCTTCCCCTCTGAGAAACTCTCTCATTCATGCTGGTGAAATCCAGGCTTAGGGTTTTGTCTATACTCACAGCGCTGTACTGGTGCAGCTGCGCCTCTGTAGAGCTTGGTGGAGACACTACCTACCTCCACCTCCCCGAGAGGCAGCAGCTGGGTGCACCGGGGGTGAGGCGGTGTAATTACCTTGCTCAGGGGTGTGGATTTTCCATAGTTACGTAGTTACACAGTAACTCGGCTACAGTCAGGGGAGTTGCACTAGTGCCACACTGGTGTAAGTGGAAAGATTAGCTCAGCATGCTTTGCATGGATCATCCACTCTGACTCATGAAAAGTTAATGGGCCAAATTCAACCCTAATGTAAGCAATTCCCTTCGCTTCAGCTGAGTTGCACCTATTTATACAAGTGTGAACCTGAATACTCACGGCGAGAGGTGTAACTGCGCTGACTCCATCCTCTCCTTGTGGAGCGGCTCCCTGGCTAGACTTCCCTACATCTGTCAGAACCTACTGCTACCTGCTGCGCTCCAGGCTGGCTTGGTCTATGCACCATTCTAGCTCAACACGAGGGCTCCTCTGGAGGCTCTTGAAGAAAATGGAAAATGGCTTTAAGAATGAACGGCCCCCGGACAGAGGTGCGAGTCGGGGTCTGTGAGCACTAGGCCATGATTAACAAGGTCACTTTACCTCCTGGTTTGCCTCTGGAAGGCTCCATGAGGGGCGGCTCTAGCAATTTCGCCGCCCCAAGCACGGCGGCACGCCTTGGGGGGCGCTCTGGCGGTCGCCAGTCCCGCGGCTCCGGTGGACCTCCCGCAGACGTGCCTGCAGAGGGTCTGCTGGTCCCGCAGCTCCGGTGCTGTGCTGGTCCCGCGGCTCTGGTGGACCTCTCGCAGGCGTGCCTGTGGAGAGTCCGCTGGTCCCATGGCTCCGGTGGAGCATCCGCAGGCACGCCTGTGGGAGGTCCAGCGGAGCCGCCTGCCACCCTCCCGGTGACCGGCAGAGTGCCCCCCGCGGCGTGCCGCCCCAAGCATGCGCTTGGCGCGCTGGGGCCTGGAGCCGGCCCTGGCTCCATGAGGGGAGTGTCCCAGAAATCCCTGCGCTGCCCTGAGTGGGAAATGCTTCTGGCTCTGCAGCTTTCCCTCCAGCCCTTTTTGGGAGCAGATACTGGAAATCAGAGACATGGGGCCAAATGGATGAAATTCCACTGAAGTCAACAGAGCTGCACCCATTTATACCAACTGAGAAGTTAGTCCAAAATGTGGTAAGCCCCTGATTTGACGTTCTCTTGAATCCCTCTGCTGGCCAACCCGCCCACTATGGCTCTAAATAACACAATATCTTGTTCACTTGGAACTAATTCTTTAGGAGACTTTTCCACTGCTCCTACAGCAAAGGCAGAATAAGTCCTGTCAAAGGATTTGAAACTTACAGTAAACAAACAAAGCGACATTTTATAATGACTGTATCATGATCTCTGTTTGTATTGTGGATTCCTTTGCCTAGTACACAGTGGGGACCATCCCAGCATAAAGAATGACTGGTAATTGGGTGGGCAGCTGTCTGAAGTACTGGCCCTGCTGCTGAAGTGCAGAGAACCTCGGCGTGATCATTAGGCCCTGCCCAGCTGGGACCCAGAGCATGTAAACAAGCCCTGTGCCTCCAGTCAGCATAGGCCTGCCCTGGAGAGATGAGGAGGATCCCCTTCGGAGAGGGGAAAGGCAGCCTGTCTCCTCCTAGGACAGGGCACTTCCTCTGCTTGGCTGCACAGTTGGGCTTTCCAGATTTTCCTAAATCCCTTGTAAACGAGAGACTTTTGGAGCAGAAGATTGAGAGAGAGCTGGTGTTACTTGCTCATTACAGACTTGACAGCTCCTCTTCCAAGCCTGCACAGCATTCAGACCATGTACGGATTATACAATTTATTTTCTATTATGCTACAGCAGTTGCCGTGCCACTGTAGTGTGAAGTAGGCTGTACTTTTTGTAACAACAGCAGAGGAATATGTCCCTGAACTTTCCTTTTGACCTCTGTATATTCTCCTAAAAAACCCAAATACAAAAACGCCCTCCACCAACACAATTTATAGTCAAAGCAAAGCAGCTCAACTCTCATGAATAATTCCCCAGTGAAACGGGGCTGCAGGGACAACTGGGCCTGCATTGCTATGACTCCACAATACAAGTCATTCCATGCTTAATTCAGGCTGCAGAGGATTAAAGCAGAGCTCAGTTTCTAATGACGCCTGACAGAGACCTGTTGAGCACAGCAGGGCTTTGACACTGGTGGTGGTCGTGTTTCAGGAGCCTTCTTGGGAAAAATATTCGTGATCCTCATGCAGACAGGAGTGTTGGGAAAACTTGTCACAAAAGCTGTCCTTAAAGAAACAGCTCCTGACCTGTTCAAGTGCTCCATTGCTCTGTGATGGACACATCTCTGCCTGGCCTACAGGAGCGTTTTCCCCTTTGAGTGCTTTCTCTGCACCAGGGCACCAGCTCAGTGATCCTTTGAGCTCTGCCCCAGAGAGGAGACTTTGGTTTTTCATTTTAACTAGCCACTTCCATAAGGAAATGAGGAAAATTACCTGGAGTGACCAAGGGGGGAAATGATTTAGAGAAGGGCATTTTGGAGAGGAAAACATTCCTGCAGAAATGTGGGGAAACAGACACACTGCAGCATTCCATGATATTTTTCTGTCAGGGCTCAAGAAAAGCTTATAGTGCACATGGCCAGCGCCCCCCTTCAGCCAGCATTGTTGATGCTTGAGGAGTTTCTGGGTACATGCAAGCTTTCTCCTCCCGGATCAATGTCCGGTCTCACTGTAATGTCACAATCTAGTTTACAAGATGAGAACTGTCAGGCCAGACTCTCAGCAGGCCTAAAGCAGCATAGTTCCATTGAGATCAAAGTGGATTTACACCAGCTGGCTTAAGGCTTCCTGCTGTTACATTTGGGGATTTTTACCCCAACCAGCTGTGACAGACGCCCCATTGCCTGGAGCACCTTACCCGCTTCGTCAGCTGAGTGTCCATCATGAAGTTGTGCACGTGCTTCTCGGCTTTGGTGAGTTCCAGTTTCCTGGCCACCACGGCCACCACCAGGGCGGTGCAGCCAGCCCCCTGCCATGGGAAAAGCAAGGGGAGGAGAGAAGAAGGCAAAGAGTTAATCGTGGAGCAGAGAGCAGCCCCCTCCAACTTCCAAAATGCCACTTGCCTTCCCGCAGAGGGACACTTGGGATGAAACCTTGCAGTGCTGGTGCTTTGCATGGCTGCAGCCCCACCCACCCGAGGCTCTCCCAGCCATTTACATACCCCCCACCCCCTTGTGCAGCAGGGCATTTATTTAATTACTCCATGGGGTCAGCTGCCCACAGTGCTGGACACGTGTCCTTGAGCGGCTGTTTGTGTAATTAATGGACCACGCTGCTGGTTGGCAGGGGGTCACCAGGAAACCGTCGCCCTCTCCTGACCCTCCCAAGACACTCAGAAGCTGCACCCAGTACTCCAGCTCGGCTGGTGCAGTGGCATAGTGGCCCCGAGCTAAGGAGCTGGCCCACTGGTTCTAGGAGGAAAGCATCAGGACTAGGGAGCATTCCTGGCTCCTGAGGAAGTCTGTTTTGTGGGTTAGAGTGGGGAGTCAGGACTCCTGGGTTCTATTCCCAGCTCTGGAAAGGAGCATGGGCTAGTCATCAGCCCCCGGGAAACTGGGCATCAAGACTCCTGGGTTCTGTTCCCAGCTCTGGGTGGGAGCGTAGGCTCACAACTAAGCCAGGGGGACTAGGAGCCCGGACTCCTGGGCTCCATTCACTGCTGTGGGAAGATTGTTAATGCAGGCAACCGGGACTCCTGAGTTTCTTACCCTGACTCACTGTGTGACCTTGGCAGCATATTCCTTCCCCTCAGTTTCCCCATCTGTGAAATGGGAATAATGACACTTACTGGCCTGACTAAACCCTTTGTTATTTAAAAAATAGCTTCCTTTATGAGAGTCATGAAGGAAGCCCTTTGTGTGTCACCTGTATTAGGCTGCAGGGCCACGTGGCTGGGAAGAGGATGGATCAAACACCCCAGCAGGTTTGCAGGCGTGCTCCCTCGCTCTCTCTCAATCTCTGTTTTCTCTCATGGAGCTTCAGGAAAAAAAAAAAACTGCCTATGCTTTTGGCGCAGCTGAAGCTGACACCTTCTCCTTGGCTCTTCCTAAGTGGTTCCTTTAGAAAAGGCTGCTGGCACCCTGCACGTTGGTCAGCTACCCATTTTTACTACAGTGAGGCTCGGCACAGAAATGAGATCATGTGAATTACTGTCTCTATCTCGTCCTCCCTCCCCCCTTCTCCCTCTCCCTAAACGGTGACAGCTGGTAGCTCCTTTTTACCAAGCAGTTACAGTAGGAACTGTGCCCGTTCAAGTCGGGATATGTTCCACTTGGCAAACGGAGAGCCCAGTTGGTAGCTATTATCTCCTGGACAGATTTGGCTGTAAAAGCAAAAGGTGCCAACCTGAAAGCGAATCGGTGCTTGTGTGAGAGAGAGAGCGAGAGTGTCTGCCTGAGTCTCCCTGTGTGTGAATGAGACCGCCTCCCCTGTGCTGCCTGGCAGAGACCGTGACCTTGGGGAGTGACCTTTCATTAATTAAAGATCATTAACAAACATCTCGGTCTGAGCTGAATCCTGCAGTTCTCCTGGAAGGCTCCGTAAGTACGCTTTTCATTCCCTCTGTTCCCTTGGGAGTGGAGGTTCTTCTGGTTCGCCCAGTCTAGCTTGGGACTGGACATCTGCCCTTGGCTGTGAGGTTAGCTCAGGGCCAGTTCACTGCTGCAAGCGATTTTTGCTATTGCTCTTCTCTTCTGCCAGGCCCATCATGGTGGTGTCTGAGCTCTGCAGACCCACCCTGGATCTAACACCAGGCTGATGTCTTTTACAGAGTGCACATCCGAACGTTGCAGATATGCCAGGCATCCGTGCCTGGGGACTACCTGCCTTTGTTTCTCCAGACAGGACTTCCCATGAGATGGAGGCGGTGGGTTTTCGGGCCATGCCTCAGGTTCACAATAACTCCTGGCTTCTCTTTCAGAGCTTGGTGGGACAAGTGCTGCTTCCAGCCTCCGTCCCTCTGAAAATCAGGCCAGACTCGCTGGAACCTGCTGGGAGGACTCAGCCTTCACCTGGAAGTGATGGACGCTCTGTCCGTTCTCCATGGACCTGGCATGATTCGTAAGCCCCTGGGTCACTGGGGAACCATTTCCTTCCTTCCCTGGCTGTTGTGCAGTTAATTCTCACCCTGCACCCCGAAAGTGACTGCACTCAGTGCTGCTGTGTGCATTAGCCTGGGATCTGCTGAGCTGCTCTGGTCAGAATAGGGAGCAGGGGGATAGCCACACTTCTTACATTTTCATTCTCTTCCCCTTTCATCTTCCGAACAGACAGCGAACTAAACCTACAACCTTGCTGAGAGCTGAGTGGGGTGACCTCCATTTTACAGATGGGGAAACCGAGGCACGGAGCGAAGCAGGGACTCCCCAAGGTCATTCAGGGAGTCGCTGTTAGCCCGAGGATTAGAACTCAGGAGCTCCTGGCTCCCAGCATGTGCTCTTTCCACTAGAGATAACACCATCTCTCTAATCCTCTAAGGAAACAGCTCACCGATGGGGAAACTGAGGGTCTCTCCCCTGTTGTTCAGGGGTATGGCTACGTTGAGTCATGGAGCTCACGCCTGGCACTACGAACAGGTGTTCAGGCCCGGGCTGGAGCTCAGGCTGTGAAGCCCAGGACAGTTCCTCAGAGTCGGCACTCCAGCCTGCGCTGTAACGGCTGCACCGGTGTGTTTAGCACCCTAGCACAAGCCGCAGCAGCCCGAGTCGGTAGAGTCAGGCTCGGAGGCGCAGCTGGCGTTTGGTGATCCATGGGCTGTGCTGACAGGTGTTCCACGGAGTAGAATGGCTGGGGTTGCACTGGAGGGCTCCTTGTGGTTCATGAGCCCCTGGGGCTCAAAGAACAGCAGGCCAGACTGTGACAGGCAGCATAGGTGGGTCCCCTATGTAATTCACAGCACATTTAACCACGCTGGAGGGCGCTGTACCATCCTCTGGGTACTCAGGTCCCCGCAGTTCTGGGACAAAGCCTGCTAAAATCAAATCAGGCCATTGGGTGCCTGGGACAAACTCGCCTTTTTGAGACGATGCGGGGGTGGGGGGGAAGCCAGCTTAACTCCCTCATCATCAGGGTGGTTCTGAGCAGGCAGGGTCCCTGACACCCGGCTCCCTGTATGCTTAGCCTCACTCACACCTAAGCCTGACCCTTGTTGCTTCTGTTCAGCTGGGGAGCGAAGATGCTGCTTGCTCTCCTCCACCGAGGCTGGCTGAGCAGAGGGGCTGATCTGTCAGCTGTGGCAGGAAGCACCATGGACTGTGGCAGGCGCTAACAGACTCATTTTCTGGCTGTTTGCTGGGAAGTGTCACACTCCTCCCCTGTTTGGCTGGCGTTACCGTGGCAGCAGCCAGATAAAGTACTTTCCCAGGCTAGCGAGTGAATGCTCCCCAGGGGAGCTGCATTAATAGGGTCTGAGCGCACTGGCACAGCACAACAGCAGCAGGAGCTCACCATGGAGGCAGGACTAAAACCCAGACACTGAGGGGTAGTTTCTGGCATGTTGAAAATTATCCTTCTTGAGAGTCTGGCAAGCCTGGGATTCTAGGGGCAGGAGAAGGAGGGGGAACCAGTTGCTCTCACAGAACTTGGAAAATCTGTGAACTGGTCGGCCAGTGGAGCAAATTCATGCCTCTGTAGTTGGCATGGTCCCGCCGGACGTGCCAGCCAGCGGGTGGCTCCCACAGCACTGCTCCAGCCTGATGTGCTAGATCCCACTGTGCCCAACCTTAGTCCCACTCAGTAGCTAGGAGCAGCAGCAGATGCAGCCCATAAAGGAGAGGGTCTTGCAAGGGAGGCAGGCAAGTCCTGGCAGCACAGTGGAGAGAAGCAGAGTGATGATGGAAGAGGAACCCGTGGAATGAAACAGGGCTGGGCTTGGAAATACCTGACGCTGTGTGTGCTTGGAAACGTGTTAGGGGAGCAAGCTGAGGCCTGGTCTATCACTGAAATGTCGGCTGCCCTACCTCTGTGAAAAACCCACACCCCTGAGAGCTGCCGTTCAGCCAACCTAAGCCCCCGTGGAGCTGCTGCGAGCTCGCCAGAAGGATTCTTCCATTGCCCGAGCTATGGCCTCATTGAGAGCTGGATTAAATACAGCAACAGGAAAACCCCCTTTGTCGGTGTCATGAGGGTCTACACTACACCACAGCACTGGAGTGGCTGCAGTGTAGACACAGTGTAAGCCTGTCTCTCTGGAGTTCCCAACTGATGTTCTGGTCTTTGTGCACCTCCTGTGAGCCCAGGCTGAGCGCCCACCCAAGGCAGCATGGGTAGCGTGGACCATCCCTCGATGCAGAGGACCTGCACCCAGGGCTGTGGACCACTTAAACCCCAAAGATGTAAGCAGGCTTAATTGGTGCACAGGCCTCATGCAGCTACTCAACACAGGTAGATTTCTACCCAGATTTCTGCGCACCCCACAGTGGTTGCTGGGATCTCTCCTGACGATAGAAAGGAAGAGTAGAGAGAAGACACACCCCTATCCCCAGCACCCAATGATTGGGGAGGGAAGACTGGGCCAGATCCTGAGCGGTGCCAATTTACACCAGTTGAGGACCTGGTGTTGTCTATTGACTGGAGAAGCAGAGACCCACACAGCAGTTCCCAGTACTGTCTCCTGGTGGAGGTGGTGGCATTTGCCTGGTGACAGCGTGTCAGTACACAATAGAGCTCAGTCAAGATCATGTTGCATCATGGCCCAAACAGTGCAGCACAGCACCAGGACCTCCCACACAGACAATTTTGTTCATCTTTGTTCAATAACGACCCATCCATCTCTCTGGCTAGTCAAGGTTGCACACCTCCATCTTCAAGTGTCTCTCAGCTTCTCCTTCAGGCTGGCTTCCATGGGACATCTTCAGCTGGAGAACTCTAGAAGCTGGAATGTATCAAGAGGATTTTGGAGAGGGGACCCGGTATCTCTCACTCAGCCCTGGGAGAACTGACTCCATTAGCTTAGTTTATGGAACACAAACAAAATGAAATATTAATGAAGAGGTGAAAATGACAAATGGAATGAGGGGGTGTGGAGACTTCACAGCTGGCTTCTTGTCTCTCCCAAGGATTCCTATAACAGCTGGAGTAGCTCCAACGTGATTGAAACCAGCTGGCACTGAGCGGTTTTAGGATGGAATCTAGTCCCCACAAGTACACTAGGGATGCTCACCATCTCTGTTCACTGTTCTGACAAACAGCTCTAGGAACCAAGCACCAGCCTGCTCCAGATATTGGCTTGTCCTGGAGATATCCCTACCTGTGATGGGGGTGGGTCACCCCAGCCTCCTGTACCAAATCCACCCATCCTCTGTTGGCCTGGAAGCACAGAGTCTGCTTTGCTTCTCTCTCAGAGCGAGATCGAGAGATGCTTCTCTGCAGGCAATGTCATTGCGCTGGGAGAATCAGCCCCAGTTCTCCCTCCTGCTCACTCTGGTACTGCAGCCTAGAGCTGACAGGGCCTCTGGAGGCCAGTGGCTGGACACTGCGCTGTTGGGTGCTTTCAAAATGCCTAGCCAGAGAGGCGAGCTGTGCGATGCTGTGAGGCAGCTGCCATAGCGTCTCCTACTGAAATGCAGAGGAGCCCCAAGTGTCTGCTGTGGTAGGTGAAACTCCCTGGTAGACAGGAGCCACAGCACTCTGACCCCTGCTTGGTGGCTAATCACCGCACAGTTACTCGGGAACTCTGCAAGATGCCTGTTATTAAACCTAGTCACAGCACGCACACATGCAGGCCTAGCCTTGGCCTCCATGTTCACCATGGTAACCAAATGGGGAGGTTGCCTTTAACTAATTACTGTAATCATCCCGGGGAGCCTGGCATAGGAAGGGTGTGGCCGGGGAGGGAGGAGAGAGAAATGACTCAGCAAGAGAGAGATTCCTTGATGCAGAGGGTGCCCATGAGGACTAGCGCCTGCCTGGGTAACCCCACGGAGCTGTTGGCCTGAAGAGGGGCTAAGGAGCAGAGTTCCCTGCATCCAAGTGTACGTGAAAGAGGAACAGGCCTTGGCTAGCGATATAAATGGCTGTGGGACTCAGACACCGGCTGTAAAACAGTGGGGAGCCATGACTGGTTAGTTTAGCTTCAGGAAAACAGGGAACATTATTGTATTCCAAAGCGAGGATCCTAGTGTATAATACACAGCAAGAGTCACCCATTGTAGGCTGCTGAGGAGTGAGGTAGCTGGAAGAGTTTGCTGTACCAGGTGATGTTTCAGTCCACTAATAAAAATATTCTCCCCGCTCCCTTTATTCTGCACCAGTCTCCCAGTAACACGTAGCATTGCGAGGAGGCAGCTCTGCTCACTGAGGAAGAGGCCCGGTTTCCACAGCTTTTCTTGAGCGTGGCTGCAGGAGCTGGGAGGTTTTGATAGTCAGTAAGTCAGTGAGACAATCCGGGACAGTCAGTCAGATGGGCTGCAGCTCAGTGTGGGGAGAGAAAGGCAGATGCTTGTAAAAACCAGTGGCTGAGAGGTTGGCCTGTCTGGGACAGCTGCCAAATCCCACTGCTGGGCACTGATTGAGGGATATTTCTGTCGCACAGACCAGGGTCTCTGTGGAGCTGCTCTGATCAGATCAGAAAACTTCTGTCACACAGCACTGTTCAGCAGCCTGTACTCAGTGGCAGCCCTGTACTTGTTCTAAAGACTCACCTGTGCCCATTATATATCCCCGGCTCAGCCTGTGTGGTTTGGCGTTATCTGCCTGCTTAGTGGGCAGCTCTCACTGCTCCACTGAGGGTTGGCAACCGCTGCCATAGCCCAGTATTGCTGAGACACTATACACACTACAGCCTTCCCACCCGCGTAGCGCTGTGCATCCGCTGGCTACAGAACTGGGCCCATGGTACTTTGGGGCTTTTCAGGCATCCACACAGACACACCCCCTCCAAAGTCGTGTGTCAAGATCTGGAAAACACCTGTTAGAGCCTGTCTAAGTGTCACTCACTCCTCAGGCAAAGGACATGTCGGATCCATGGAAGCCCAGCGCAGTGATCCAGAGACCGGAGTGAGTTCCACCACTGAGTGCCCGCCTGCCTGGGAGGCTCCCGTTCGTCCCATTGTCCCAGTGCATGCAGTGCCTCAGATTAACGCTGTGAGCTTTGCTTACCGTTGATGAGGGTTTGACCTCCCCAGCTCCCAGCATCCTGATTGCTCACAGCCTTGTCGATTTTCAGCAGCAGAGCAGCAGCTGTGAAGTCTTGCTCATAGACAAACTAGCTGAGGAGCCCCCGGCCCGTGGGGAAGGAAGGGGGCTCTGTAAAATCCCCCAACCAAAACCTGCCTTGTCTTGCTTCCCAAGCTGTAGCCCTGGGTTAGACCCTGGGAGGGGAATCAGGGGAGTCCTAATGGAGCCCTCTCCAGTCCTGGACTGAAGAGACTGTTCTAAACGGGAAGGAAACGGAGGCAGGATCTCCATGGCTCAGTATAGGAAGGCCCCAGTGGGTGGGTGTGAGGGGCAATCTGCTGGCCTCGGCTCCCCGAAGCTTTACTCCGGATTGTGTACTTTCCCCTCCTGGGCCGCTTCCTTGAGAAAACACTCTTACCATGATGCCGGTGAGGAGGCAGACGCCTTTCCCACAGTATGTGTGAGGCACCATGTCACCGTAGCCAATGGAGAGGAACGTGATGGAGATGAGCCACATGGCACCCAGGAAGTTGCTGGTCACATCCTGCTGATCGTGGTACCTGCCAAGGAGACGTACACCTCAGTGTAGCAGGAGAGGACAGGAAACCAGTCATCTCACACAACTCTCCTCCCGCACCCGGGTGTCTCTGCCAGGTCAGATAATGGTGCTCACAGAAATAGGGCCTTGGCTATCCTTTCTAGTCCCCACTGTCGGAAGGCAGCTGCAGAAGACACCAAGCAACCACTTGTCTTGTTCCTGCACAACCCAGCCCTGCAAAACCGACAGGTCAAAAGGGCATTTTCAGTGGCCTCAGGCTGGATATCTGCAACCCTGCCTCTGTTTGGCCTCAGGACCACAGCTTAGAACCAGGCACTGCTAAAGCAGCTGGTCTTAAAAAATTACTTGTGGCAAGATTATGGAATCAGATAAGCGCACACCCCTCCCAGGACATAGTTAACCTTGGGCTGAAAGCCTCTGGACCATATTGCAAAATTAAATATTAATAATGCAACAGAATGTTCCCCAGCAGCAGCAATTTCACAATTTCCTCATAAGAAAACCCCCCATGCGCTCCCCCCCCCCCCACACACAGCAAAGACTCAGCAGAAAGACTGATTTGCTTTTAGTCAGCGTTGCAGTCACATTTCAGCGAAATACCCTCCAGCTCCATCTGCACTGGGGCCATGCTGCTGGGCAGGGATGTCTGTTTGATGGGGAAACAGACGTGACTGAATGGAGAGGAGAGAGGCAGGCTGAGAGCTGCTGCTGCTGCTCCGTTCCCACCAGCTGCTCAACCTGTCAAGGTTCCTCATGAACTTTTCATTTACATTTGAACTCACAGCACAATGTTGTCTCCTGCAAACTCATTATCACCACCTCCCTGCGAGTGATGGAGACCTCATGAGAACAGATTCCTTCCCCTCCTGACAGAACTGAAATGCACCTGCGCTGGTTTACACCTTTGATAACTTTGAACAGGATTCCCTACTTGGGCTCAAGCTGGCATGGAGACTGTCTGCAGTATGGGGGTTTGACAGCAATGGCAGCTCGCCTCCTGCTTTTCAAAAGGAGCGTGCATGTGAAACTGGCCCTGGATTATGGGTTTAGCATGCACATGACCCCTGTGAACAACGAGCACAAACAGAGCGTGCTGGCAATTTCAACTCCTTTCTGTGGCTTTATACATCATTCTGAACTTCTCTGGTTAGCAGCTCAGTCTCCAGGCGAGAGGCTTGTAAAACAACCCAGAGGGAGCAGAGGACGTTAGTATCAACCCAATATTAATATATTTTTCCTGACTTCTGTTACTACACCTACACACATGCACACCCAGCCACTGACTGAGGTTAGGGAGACTAGAGACCCAGCGTCACGTTAACCAATGCCCCCTGCTCTGCTCCCACCTTCTCCTGGCTCTTTCCCTGGCTGACCCCCAGGAAAGGGGGCCAGGTTCCACTGCAGGAAAACTTATGCCCAATCCTGCAAAGACTTGTGAATGCGCTTTACTCAAAGCATGTGAGGATTCAGTGGCACTCCTAGCCTTAGCTAGTAACTCCAGGGAAACTTTGCAATGTTTCCATTGCCACGTTCTGTCCTTTGGAACATGCAAAACACTGAATTCTGGTCCATTTCCTGTCCCTGACAAGGTCAACAAACTCTCTGGCTGAGCCCACAGCCTCAGCTGCTTCTCTTCCTGTTCCTGTGCAGCAGCAAGGCCTGCTCCTCTGGCCCCCAACCTCTGCAGGTGAGCTTTGTCAAGGGCCTCTGCTCAGTTCAGGCCAGTCCAGACCATCTCCTCGGCAGTAACTGAGCTGTAACCTGGCGAAGATGAACTGGAACCACATGGCTGGCTTGGGCGGCGTGTCCCAGTGGTGATGCGACAGCATACACAGCAATGGACTCTGGTCTCCTTCCCCGGCGGCAGGTCCAGGACACCTTATGCCTTCGGATAACCTAGCTAGGTTTAAGATAAGCTTAACAAGTTTACGAATAACATTCTATGAGGGGTTGCCTGTGACAGCAGGGAGCTGGACTCCATAACCCAGATGCTCCCTTCCAGACCTATGTTCCAACTGCTCAAATACCCAGAAGCTCTGACTAGTGAGGAGCGGCCTGGCCTGCTGACCTCGTGGGGCTTTGCACTGTCATGCCAGATGGCGCCCCCAGCCTCTCGCTGCTCTGCCCCAGAAGGGCGCTCGAACCAGCTGCCCGATTCCCCCAGTCCGAGCAGTGCGGCCGAACTCCTAGCAAAGGAATCCAAATCCAGAGCTCTCCAGCAGAGGGCAGGTGGCTGGGATGTAAGCACTCCAGGGTGGAGTGTTTTACAGAGGAGACGCACTGGCATCGGTTGGCGGGTGGCAGAGGGCATAGTCCAAGGTGCTGTTACCGTGATTGCTTTCTGTACCGGTGCAATGGTAGTCGAGACTGGAAGCCACTCCCAACAAGCAGCAGCAAGCCTGTGTATACGGAGCCTCTCAGAGGTACCCAGCCTTGTCATGCAGTTCCCAATGGCCTGGTTTCCAGACGTGATGAGAACCACAGCTCCTGTGTCTTCAAGACCCAGCCGTGACTCCATGGTTTCCTTTGACTCTTCGCCATCTGCTTGCTGTGTACAAGATGTTTATTTCCAGCCCCTTTGGAGAAGAGGGGATCAGATGCTTGATGGGGTGCTGGGCTGGATCGGCCAAGGCCCATTTGCTTCTCAGGGGCGGGTTTCTCTCAGCTTCCTTGTGAAATCATTAAGGGAAAACAGATGGAGTTTTTGGCAATTTCCTCCATAACAATTTGTCCAAGTTTCTCAACTCAGAACTCTCTGGATTGTTTTATTATTATTTTTATTTCCCTGAGTCTCCTGTATCTGGAGAGTCTAATGAAATATGCAAAGCATAAAAAATATGTTGACAAGAATCTGTTTAATATCACATTTCCCACCCTAGTATTAGCAGAGAGAGAGGTCTAGTGGTTAGAGCAGGGGACTGGGAGTCAGGATTCCCAGCTGCTGTTCCCAGCTCTTGGTGGAGCATGTGACCTAGTGGTTAGAGCAGGAGACTGGGGATCCCGACTCCTGGTTTCTTTTGCCAGCGCTGCCACATGGGGAAGACACTGGGTCTCAGGTCCCACAAAAGGGGATGATGATATTTGGCCTCCCACAGGGATTAACGTTTACCCGCAGCGCTCTGGGATCGGAGATGGAGAACATTACTGAAGTGCAAATTAGGAACAGGACTGTTTGTTTTCTGTATGGGCGAGAGGCTGCTGGTGTATGTAACAGCGCTAGAGTCAGTTCAGTCCCCTACTCCTAAAGCAGAGGGTCAGAGGCAAAAGATGCCTGCTTTGGAGAAGACCAGACTTCCCCTCTTGGTTCCAGACTCCGAGTTGCAGTAACGAAGCTGTTCAGGAGTGAGAGAGACCACAATTCATTGGCTAGCCCAGTGCTACGGAGGCAGCCCAACGCAGGGCTCTGAGGGCAAGTCTCGGGAGTATTGTGGAGGCCGCATGCTCCCTCCGCCCTCGGAGAAGGGAGTGCCTTGCATCATCAGGATGGCCCTGGCTGATGCAGAGTGGCACTGACAGGCTATAGTGGAGGGGAGCTGTGTTCAGCCCTCCTCCCTCAAGGAAAGATCACCAAGGTGCAGGGTCCCTGGGAGAAGGAGGTGGGAAAACCTCCATGCCCTGAAGGCCGGGAGAGACGAGGCAGAGCTCTCAGATGATGCTGGGGGCTTCATTTGATAAACCTCATTTCCTGAGCTTGCCTGCAGCTCAGTGTCCCTCTCCCAGTGGGATAGGAGCTGTTCTGAAAAGCACCTGAGAATGCTGACTCCCACTGGGCCGGCCAGCTATCTGGGAAGTCACATGCTGCAGTGTGGCTAACTGGGAAACCAAAGGATGTGGGAAGCCTCCTGCGCTGACGGGAGTTGCTGAAAACAGCCTCATAACTTTTTTATCTAAGTTAAAGACCATCTCCCAGCACAACATGAAGACAACTGTGCCCTTTGCGACCCACCTTGGGACAGGCTAGAAAAACCAGCCAGGCTCCCCACAAGTGCACAGCCGCACTCTCTGGGAACCAGGAGACGGGATACTGTAGGGAGCCAGGGCCTAGCTAGAGGCTATAGGACATCAGAAAGGCAGGTCCCGGAGGCCCCAGCACTAAACAAAACAAGCTTCTCTCTTGCCATAGTCTGTCTCAGATTCATTGATTCCGAAGCCAGGAGGGACCACGGTGATCATGTAATCTGCTCTCCCACGTAACACTTCCCAGACTTCAGTCCTCCTTGTACTAGCGCACGCCCTTTAGAAAACCAGTGTCGGCCAAGGCCGAGGCAGTCCAGGGACACTGCACGGAACCAGGGGCAGCAGAAAGACCCGGCCCCCCACCCCTTCCCGGGCTGTATTTGCAAAAGGCAGACGGAGGTCACCGTTGAACCATGCCCAGTGAAGAGATCTCCGTGCCATCTATTCCCCTCCCTTTCTCTGCACAATCAGTTCCATGGGACCAGTGTGCAGCAGTGCCAGACTGGGCACTCGTCTTGCTTTATCACAAAAGCTAAGTGTTTAGCTGTTGCACACGAGACTCCAGGTAAACCCAGGGGCTGCAAGAAGTAGTGTTGTTAGTTCAGTAGGTGGCGCTCTTTCCCCTGAGTCCGTTCCAGCTAAGGCCAGTCTGTCTGTAAAATGCTTTCCCATCTTTCTGGATAAAAGATGCTATATAAATAGAAGGTGGTGGTAGGATCTTGTACCCCTGGGAAAGAAACCCAGCAGCACACAGTCCTACCCTCTAGAGTCAGCATGCCAACAGCAGAGCCGTAAGCCCTGAAAACCCTTAACCTGAGCGAGGGGAAACAGTTAGTAAGCAGAGCACTCGAGGAGTCCTGGGCTGGAGGATGCAAGCAGAGTGCCAACACCCATGCAGCCTGGCTGCTCCACATCACTCCAGCACAGAGCAGTGCGTCTGGTCAACTCCAGACGTAGCCATGGATAGCGAGATGTTACTGCAGCGAGAGGTGGAGGTGGACTCAGGAATCCCAGCTCTGTTTGAGGCGATTGCCAATACCATGCTACTCCAGCCTCGCTCTCCACTATGCCTTGAAACCATTCCTCTGCTGCAAGCGCACACCCTCTCGCAGGCAGATTTTCACTTGGCGGGTTACTTCTTTCTCTGCTAACCAGTCAGCAGGGTGTTCCTCCCCCTGGAAAAGTACTTCCCCATCATCAGGCAGCTGTATGCCTCTGATAAAGGGCTTGGAGCTGTTGTCTGCCTGCCACAAGCAGGACGTGAACGGAAGAGCCTGGCTGATGAGAACAGTTTGGTGGGGTTCAGAAGGAAAAGGGTTAGGGACAGGCCAACATACCGAAGTTGTTTTCTTTTTTCCCAAAAAGCACTTTTGAGCAGCTGAAGCTTGTCCAGCCAGCCCGCTGGCACGCACTGCCATGCGAAACTGCGAGAGCGGCTGCAGGACCACGCTCACACCAAAGGCTCAGACCAGAGCATTCCTTTCCACCACCCGCCTTCCCCTGAACAAGCAAAGCCAAGTGTTGCTGCTGCTGGGAGCAAACTCGCCCAGGCTACTTGGCTTCCTCTCAGCTTCCCTTGCCATTGCTTTCCCCCAGTGCTGGGCCAGTCCCTACCAAGCCAAGCCTCTGGGACTGTGTGTTCCTTCCAAGGGAGCTGACAGCTGTTCTAAGCTCAGCCTCCCCCACGGGTCTGCCCTCTCAGCCCAGTTTGGAAGTGGAGTATCCGAGTCCAAGGATGCATGTTACTACTGCTAGGCAATGCCCACACGAGCGAGCGAGCGACAGGTTTGTGTAGGTGTCGTGGGAGAGGAGGGGAGGGGAGGGGAGTGACCACGAGGGAGAAGTGGGCAAACAGAGGGGTCGAGGCTGGCAGTGGTGATGCAGCAGAGCTGGCTTGTGGAGGATGAGCTAAGAGACAAGGGTGACAAGGGCACCAAACACTGCTGCAGCTGGGTCTGTGGCAGGTGGGTGAATGAAGGTAATGCAGTGCCCATCTGGAGAGCTCCCAGCTGTGCTCACAGGGAGCACTTCACGCTCTGCTGAGTGGCCTGTGGCGATTACCCAGCTGCCGCTGGTCACTGGGAACTGACCCTGGAGCTGCACTGATGCCTTTTTCCACAAGCCAGAATGGGTGTGGGGCCCATGATAGTCCAATAGCCCCAGAATCCCCCCCCCCGCCCCGAATGGGGTGGAACAAGCTGTAGCTGGGGGAGCTGTGCTGCAGGCTACCTGGCTCCAAGCAGCTTAATGGGTGGGAACTTTCTGGAATGTAAAGAAGTGGGACGGGGGAGGGGTCACTGTGCTCAGCACACCAGGGATAATTGTTCTGAAGGGGGCAAAACGTGGCCCCTTCAGTGGGGGAGCCGGCAGCCTCACTGTGCCGAGCAGGCGCGGTGTACAAAGCATACTGATGGGTTGCTAAGCAACGCAAAGCCTTTTGAAAAACCACAACCCACCCCTGGCAACTCGGGGGGTTGGGAGGCAGCAGAGGGACGGAGCAGGGAACAAAAGGGAAGCAGCAGCCAGGAGGAGAAGAGAGAGCGGAGGGCTGTGAAATGCAGAGGGAAAGGGAGGATGAATGGCGCTGGGGGAAAGCGACCACGGGATGCAGCATCCCATGTGCCATGCACGTCGGGGTCCCCAGGTCACAGGTGCCCATAGCTGCAAAACCACCCCAATTAGCACTGACGGGCCCTGACTGCAGCCTCACCAGAGGCCACGGAGCTCGGACTCCCGTGTTGAGTCCTAAAAGCAAGGAGCGAGTCTGCCGGCGTAGCCTCACCAGCACAAGGCAGCGGTGAGAGACGCACACGAGGATCCGGTTCCCCCACCCCCACCCCCACCCCCATTCACGCTCTCTGTGTGGAGCTCTGCACTGGCAGACACTCCCTGTATTGCAGCTGCCTCTAACGTAGCCACCAGCTCTCCTGGCCATTATGCCTGGGCAGCACTAGTACAACATATCAAGTCATTATTCTGCGTTCTAACTGCCCCCTGCCCAGCAGGGTGTGGGTAGGGGGTTAGGGAGGTTGCTGGGGGCTGCTTGCTCTGCCAACCTGTGTCCTGGCCCAATTCCATCTCCATTAATTGCATTTTGACACCTGCCTTTTCAGTTGGATACAAAGTTATTCTGTATTTCCAGTCTTAAATGGTCGTGTAGCATTGCTGCTTCTTGATGGATTCTGTGGGCCACCCTAGAGAGGGCTGCATTCCGGTCTCGGTGGCACAATCCCTGTGTCTCGCAGACCTCGCCCAGCTGGGAGGCGTAAGGTTGCATTTGTTCGTGGTTGCTGTTCGGCCGAGGATCATTACCATGGCTGTGATCTGGAGCAGGGTGCTTGCTAACTTGTACAGTGGCTATTTTTTAGTATCAATGCTTATTTATTTACATTTCATTTTCCAGATCAATCCCATGGGGGACAGGAACTCAGTCAGGAGAGCCCAGGGACCTTGCCAGACCATTTAAATCTCCCAAATACAGATCTCATAAACCACACTGTCATAGCACCGTCGGATAACCATACCCATCACTGCAGCATAGAAAAGCTTGTGCAGTCAGAGCGTGTGGCACCAGCCCTCTTCCATACGACTTAAAGCAATCTGAGTTCCCCTTTAACAGGCCCCGGCAACCTAGACCAGGCTGTCATAGTGCTCTGTAGTGACCGGGCGCCCAGCCCAGGCACCTGGAAAGCAGAGTGAAAGGTCTCTTGCTCTCGGTGCCTTCATCTCCCATAACTTCCCGCCCAAGGTCCCAGGAGAGATCCTGAAGATTCCCCTACTCAGGCAGGGATATTGGCAGCACAGGCCACACAGCTATGGGGCCAGGCCAAACCTGAATGGTGCTGCGATCCCGTGCACAGGAAGCAGTGCCAGGGGGGTCAGGCAGCTGGGGGGAAGGCACCTGAGAGGGGGAGAAGAGGGTCAGGTGCCCCCCACTTCAAAGCAGAGGCTGCAGAGAGCCATTGAAAGGACCAGTGACGGTCCCTGCAGTCCCTGGCACAGGGACTCCCAGGCACAGCTGATTTTACCATCTCCATGGCAGGATGGGCTGCTTCAGGCACGAGCCTGTGTGTCAGGAGCTGTGGGTTCAGTTCCTGCACGATCTGGGGCAAATCACGTAATCCCTCTGTGCCGCCGTCTGTAAACAGAGAGAACAATCTTTCCTTTCTGCGTAGGGAGCATGCACAAGCCATCAGGATGGGGCAGCGCCATAGACCGACCTGGGTCACTTGGTAAGCTGGGCTTATGTGAACAACATACATGTTAATATAACCAGATGCCAGGTGTACATCTTGGGATGCTGGTGCACTTCCGAGCTGGAGGACTATGTCCGGGAAAGTTGTAGGGGTCATGGCAGATAACCAACTGAACCTGAGCTCGCAGTGCACTGCTGGCTGAGCAAGTCAATGTGATAGGGATGTGTAAACAGAAATACTGAACGGGAACAGGACATGTCTAGGGCATCAGTGAGACCATTCCTGGAATCCTGGGGGCAGTTCCAGTGTCCACACTTCAAAAAGCATGTTGAAAAATTGGAAGGGGTTTATAAAGAGCTACAAGAATAATTCCAGGCCTGGAAAAACCTGCCTTACAGTGAGAGACTTCGGAAGCTCAGTCTGTTTAGTTTAACCAAGAGAAGATTAAGTGTTGATTTGACCATGGTCTTTAAGTACCTACACGGGGTGAAAAAACAGACTAGTAAATTATTGCTCTTTAATCTAGCAAGGCAGAATGGGATCCTGTGGAGCTGTAGCTAGACAAATTCAAACTAGAAATAAGGTGCAAGTTTTTAAACAGGGAGGGGAACATTGGAACAACTTTCTTAGGAACCTGGTGGATTCTCTCACTTGAAATCTTTCAGTCAGGTTTGGCTGTCTTACTAAAAGGACTGCTGTAGCTCACTCAAAAGTGATGGCCTGGACACAGGAATTAGGAGAAGCTTAGACAAATACCTGTCAGAGATGGCCTAGATAATACCTAGTCCTGCCATGAGTGCAGGGTACTGGACTAGATGCCCTCTGTCAAAGTTAGACTCAGGACTCACAGTTTGTCAGACCACTCTGTTTTATTAGCACTGCGCTCTGCTAATGACACCCAGATAATGTGAGCACCATGCAAGACACAAACTATCTTATTTATACACATAAAAGGGCGAGAACTTAACAAGAAAACAAAGGAAGCAGAATCTGATCCGTTTACCTGGGCTAGACATGCATATCTTATTTCCTTACTAACTATTACCAATCTTCTGTTAATGTTTCGCCATTAGCACCATTGTTTATGCCTAATGTTTCTTTTCCTGGCACCTCTATTTCAGCATTTCTTATTTCTGCTTAAAGGTACATACAACATTTCTTTAATCCATTCTTATTTTTACAATATAATTCATTCTACTTTCACACCTCTCAAGGTCCCTTCCAGTCCTACGATTCTATGATTACTGGGTGAAATTGCAGATCACTATAACCCCTTTTGGCCTTAAAGATCTAAGACTCTGAGCCGCGGCTGTTCATGCCGCACACTCTGTCTCTCGCTATGGTTCGTACAGGCCCTAGCACAAGACAGTTATCATTGCTTGGGGAGCAAAAGCATAAGCCCAGATTGCAAGAGAGTTTGAATGACCTAGAGCATAAGGTCTGTAGGACAGCGCCCAGCTTCTATTGACCAGAGGTGCAAAAAGCCCCAATAGCCACCTGCCTCACGCCAGGTTTCTGTCTTGGAGGGTCGCCAGCCCGCGGGCTCAGTTTGACAGGAGCAATCTGCTGGGGGAGTTTGAGCTTCAGGCCAAATGGAGTTATTGGCAAATCAGAGGGGTGAAAATAGGAGGCTAATATTGATATTAGAGCTGTTTTTAGAGACCCCGATCAAGGAATGTCCCTCCACCCCCATGCGGTAGCAGCGGCTAACCCAAAGCGGGGCTGTGCAGGGAGGGACAGCACCGTCTGTGCATGGCAATGCAAAGCACGAGCTGTTGATCTGCTGACTCCACACTGACACTGGCTGGAAGCGAGGAGGCCAGAGCTACCCAAGCACAACGTGCGGAAGATGGAATCTGCCCAGCCGGGGAAGAGGCAGTGAAGAGGTGCAGCTGGAAGGTGTCGCCTGTCTCTCCCTCAGCAAGTTGGAGAACTGAGTAGCTTTGGCAGGTGCTTTGAGCTACTGAAGCGGTGCTGCAAGCGCTCTTCCCGCGGGGCTCCAGGAGAGAGCAGCACTTGCCGCCCTGCCCAGTTCCCACCGGGGAGACCCCGACTGCCTGCACTGCGCAGAGGTGAACGGCAGCTGTGGCACTGCCACTGTCTGCACCAGCCCTTTGGAAAGGTGATAATCCTAGTGCACAAATGACTAGGTTCTGGTGGCAGACTGGCCTGTGGTGGGCAGCCAGCTGTGACAGCACTTTGCCCACTATGGGGTCTAAGGCTTCACCTGCAAGTACTGATTAGACCTCGCAATGCGAGGTAGGGCAGGGACACACGAGGACCCGGCTGCCTACCCTGGGGTGCACAGCAGCACAGGGAGTGGAGGGCCCTCGGCCAGGTGGTGACCAGCCGTGGGGAATATCCTTGAGGGCTTACACGTGGGGAGCTTAGTCTGGTTCCTTACATCAGGGCTGGTCTGGTCCTGGTGCCATGTCCCCGGCTGTGTCTCTGGGAGTTAGGAGAGGATTTTGTGACACAGCCTCCATTTATGGGACCAGAACTGAGCCAGTGGGAGAGATGCGAATGCTACGGAGGGGGCTCTCTGCTGCCCAAACAGGCTGTGCCGCTCCTCCGAGCAATGACCAGCTTGCAAGGGCGAAGGCTGGGCAGCGAGAAGGTGCTTCCCAAGGAAGAGAGAGATGAATCTAGAGAAAAGAGAAGGGAGGGAGAGACCCAAAGATCCAAGGGAAGGGGGGGAGTGGAGAAGCAGCTCTGGGGTGGTTTGAGCAGGCGGCCGGAAGTCAGTGCAGAGGCCTGCATGCAGGTGGCCCTCGAGTCCTCAGAGCGCATCTCCTGACCCTTCATTGGCAGCCCTGATCCTCCCCGCAGACTGACTGCGCTGCTCTCCCGCTCCATGATTTCCCCAGCCCACCTGGGCCAGACAAGCTCATCTCAGGGGGAAGGGAGCAGGACCCAGGCTCCCAATAGCACTTCTAGCCCTGCCAGCCAGAGCCAGCGTTATTGTTAGGCAAATGGCAGGTGTAGGGCAAACATGCAAACGAGGCCGCTGAGAGTCCTTCTGATCAATTAGCTACTCTGGCTTCCTAGTGCTTTTATCGCCGCTCTGCATCCAACAGCCCCTGGCCCCCAGCAGCGCAGAGCCAGAGCCAGAGCCAGGGCCGTGCACCACTGACTCAGCAGGCCGAGGATTGCCAGCGTTTGAGCCCCTCCCTGTCTGTCTGCCCATCCACCAGGCACTGCCACGGGCGCCTTCCCGTAGTGCCGGAGTATCTCGCAGTACCTGTGCTCCCTGCGCCCCCTGCTCTTCTCTCCCTGAGGCAGGGGTTGTTTGGCCCAGCACCTGGCGCTGCGGGGTCCCGATCTGACGGGCTCCTGGCAATGCAGCTAACCCATAACCATTGCCTCTCCCTCCACACAGCTAGAGCTCACCATTGTCTTGGTTACTCGGCAGCCGTCTCTCTGGCCTTGACAAATGCAGTCTGCCCTGCTCAGAGCCATGCCAAGATCGTTTCCCTAGCGTGTTCCTCCCCCAATGTCACTTCGTTCTCACACCCCACGCAAGCGGCTGGTTTTCGCTTCCCAGGCCCGTCCCCAATCCCCCCACCTGTCTGTCCTCTCTCATTCACTACTGAGCTTTTGACGCTCGCCTCTGATTGGCCCATAACACCAGCCCCCAGTGTCCACTTGTTACTTTTTCAAACAAGGCACTTTGTACTTTCTCCTGCGCTGCCCCTCACGTGTGGGAGGAAACCCCCAGAGCCACTTCTGCACCCCCTTCCAGTCCCGCTGCCAAACGCTCCTTTGCTGTGATGCTGCTGGCGTGCAGAGGCCATGCCCTGGCAGGCTGACCAGCACTGTCTCACTGTTCACTTGTGCTCCCATCTGCCTGGCTGTGTCCCTCTGGTGTCTCGTGGCTTATACGTGGGTCGGGAGCTCCTTGTGGCAGGGACTGTCTTTTTGTTCTGCGTTGTCCAGCTCCTAGCGCCATGGGGATCTGGTCCCGGACCAGGGTTCCCACAGTAACAATACAGCAGAGGCGGGCTGCCCCTTCCAGAAAAGGTTTCCAGGTGACAAGAGGCCGTGGAGGGAGGCTGGGGAGTGGCTGGGAAATGGCCTCCCAGCTGAACGGCAGGCAGGGGCACTGCCAGCGAGTTTTGCCTGTCCGCAGTCAGTGCCACGCAGCCAGTCTTAAAGAGCCGCCTACAGGGAACTTTTCTCTCCCCCATCTTACAAACATATCCCACGCACCCAGCTGTGCCCATCTGCCTGCTCCCTGCTGGCCTCACTGCTTCCCCTTTCTGTCCGTCGCTCAGTCAGTTTTCTAGGGCTCCCTTAGTTGCTGAGGGCCCTCAGGCAGCAGCCCTGCCTCAGTTGCCCAACTTGTAGGGGCACGAAGCTGTGCAAGTCTTGACAGTCTTGATCAAAGGTAAAGCCTCTGCCCCCTGACACCCCTCTTGTCACTGCTTGGACAGACAGGGTGCTTCCGGGAGAGCAGAGGGGTATGAACTGGCAGCAAGGACAAAACAGGTTCAAAGAGACAGCACTAGAGAGCAGGGCACCAGCAGAGCCAGCTTATGTGCCTGGAGTCAAGGAAGAATCAGCAGCTCGATCCCTTATCCGTGCCCACGAAGTGCTCAGTGCCTAACTGCTGCTTGGCAAGCTGTGGCACCGTGGGTGTCTGACTCACCCGGGGACAGCCTGCCGCTGTCAGACCAAGCCTCCGGGAAAGCCGCTGAGCTCAGCCCCACGTGCTAATTCCCACTTGGAAGGGTTTAATTAGGAACCTGCATGGACACATCTTTGCCATGCTGGGGGAGGCTGGGGAAATGCCAGGCGTGCTCTGCAGGATGCCAGCAGCTGTCAGTCCCACCTCCCGTGTCATGACTAATATGATCCAGCTGTCAAGCCACGTCTCTGTTCTGGCCCCAGGACAACGCAGAAAGCGTTCGTGACCCCGTAACCTTCCCTCTGCCTGCAGGCGGCCTGGCGGGGTTGTGAGAATGAAAAGCCCAGAAGGAGACGTATCCCTGCATCCCCGCCCCTCCCAGGCTAGGAGTACACTCGCTGCCCCACATTCCCACCTCGTACGGGGCTGTCTCCACAGCAACCTCGAGAGACGTGCACAAGTCCCAGCGAGATGCTCGCCCAGAGCTGCCGTGTAACTGTGTTGTCATGACAGTTGCTCTCAGCGAAGCGAGAGCCAGAGCCCGGGCACTGGGGCTTGGCAAGTTATTTTGCACCTTCTATGTTTCCAGCAGCTTCCCCTGCACTATTCCACAGGAGATTGCGCCTGGCAGAATGGGGCTGGGCCCAGGCCATCTGAGCCAGCCCAGCCTTCACTGGTGAGCGGAGTCACCCCAGCTGCCCTCTCCCCCAGATACAGTTTAGGACACTGGGAACCATTCTCTCCTTGTAGCATTTGTGTGACTTGGTGGATAGGCTCTGCCCATTGTCAAACCCTGACCGGGAGGGGCCAATTAGCAGGGGTCTGTCATCCTGCCGAGGACTGCAGGGGAGCCTGGCATGGCAGAATGGGGCTGCTGGTGAGAATGGAGAGGCCTGGGAGCGCTGCATGCACACAGCCTCCCTGGGAGAGAAGCACTGAAGCCTGGCAAGGCGGCCCTCCGCTGGGTACCTACAGAAACCAGGGTTTCCATTTTCAGGCAGCCACTCATTAATTTTCACTGGCCTGGCCTGTGCCCGCTGGCCAGCGTACCTGGATCCCGGGGGCGGGGTTGGATAGCCAGCTAGCCCTGCTTGCACAGCACCACACCCACATCCCCTGGGTTTGTTCACATGGCACCAAGGACACCCGCAAAGCACTCACACACACACAAAACCCTTGGCTCCTGCATCCTGCTCCCTGGGTACGTCTACGCTGAAGAGAACCCCATGGCAGTGAGCCCCAGAGCCCGGCTCAGCTGACTCAGGCTCATGCTACAGGGCTAACCTTAGCAGTGGAGACCCTCCCCCCTTGCTGGGCGCCAGCCCGAGCAGGAACAGCCCCAGTCAGCTGACACAGGCCCTGCGACTTGCTGCCCCGGGTTTTGTTTGTGCAGTGCAGGTGTACCCCAGAGGCTCTAGGGGTGCCTGCCTTAGGGAGGGAGAGTTCTGCATGGACCCCACATCATCGATTCAGCCCTTCATCTCTGGGGGGCCTTGGGATTGCTGAGCCCCTCTCCAGGGCTCTAGACAGCTGTGGGAAGCTGGGAAGGGTTCCCTCTCCTCCCCTTCCTGCCCTGTGCAGAGAGCGTGCATGCCACTCGCTGCTCCAAGGAGAAAGCTGGTAATCCCACCTCTGGCTTACCTCTCGCAGACACGGACCGTCCAAGCGGCGATGATCCACAGGGAGATGCTGAAGACCAGCAGCACGGTGCCGGGGCAGATGGTCATGAGAGTCTTCATGACGAAGCGTGTGTTGAAGTTGATTTTGTTGAGCGCCCCGATGCTGCGTGACGAGGCGTCAGTGAAGAGCTTGCTGTGCAGCAGCATGACCCGGGCAATCAGGTACAGGCGGAGGAACATGGGGATGGAGAGGATGATGTCGACATCGGCCTCTGCCCGCGAGGGTGCGTAGGAGAAGGCCAGACGTGCTGTCCAGAAAAATTTGTACTCCCCAGGGATGGGGTGTATAGCACAAACCAGCATCTCCAGGCTGATGTAAAGGATGCGCTCATAAGTCATTGCTATCCGCCAGTCATCGGCGCCGTTGTCGATAACGAAGAGCTAGCGGGACGGAAGGCACGTGATTAGAGACAGCACCCAGTTAGCGACACCCTGCCTTCCTTCCCAGGGGCTACCCTGCAGGGCCCGGCCCCTGGGAACGGAGACCGTGGGAAGAGCGTGAGGGAATTCACACTGGCTACGGTACAGGGTCCAGAACCCAAACGTGAGCTCTGGGCCCTGCCCCAAAGCACCCACAGTCCAAAGAGCAGGAGGGGAAACAGGGGAGGCAGTTTGCCCAGTGGCAGCAGTAGGAACAGGACCCAGGCGTCCTGACACTGTGTTCAGTGCTCGAGCTGCCCCTTTTAGGCACAGTCTTTCTTGGCTTTGCTTGTAGCAGCTGCCCCCATGAAGCCCCAGGACTCCCGTTCTAATCTTACCGCTGACACCAACCCCCTGCTAATGCTTTCTCAGGCGGCAATGCCGCAGGAATCATGTAAGTGACAGCAGCACAGATGGGCAGGATCTGGCCCGTAGCTTTTCACCTCCATCCTTGGGCACCTGTGGCGCGCGGAGGTAACACGTGCTCAGTTAGCCCTGTCTGACTGGAGCAGCGCGTGCCGGAGCCGGCTCAGCAGCCTGCGAGCAGAGCTCAGCAGCAGGGTCCCTGCAGTCAATAACGCAGGCAGGAAGGAGGGTCTGTAGGGAACCAGCTGAATTGCTGCACTCCAGCATGGGACAGCGTTTGTCAACTCCAGAGCAAGTTCAAGGTCAGGTTTCTCCCATGGAGCCCCCAGACTGGAACCTGGTTTAGACGAGGTTATTTATCCCAGGAACAGAACACTCTAGGGAAAAGCTTTCCCTCTCCTGCTCTCGTCCCTGCATTTCTCTGTCTATCACACGTTCACGCAGGACCACTGCAGGGGGAGGGGGGGAAAGACACTTCTCCAGCTGCTCTAAAAACTAAACAGAGGGAGTGGAGGCTCCACACCAGGGTGGTAGAAAGGCCTGTCTACACTAGCACAGGGCTCAACCCAACAGCGTGAGCCAGCTGTCCGAGAAAATCTGCGTGCAGAGCAGCCCCAGCCCCAGCCCTGCTGGCCGTACTGCCTTAGAACAAGGCTTTCAGCATAGGCCATGTGCAAGACAGCCCCATGGAGAGGGGGCCGGCAGCCCCAAAGCACTTAGGTGAGCTGCATGCCAGGGCCAGACCTTTGCAGGCTGCCTTGGGGGGATCCTGTCTGGCAGGGCCTGGCCACCTGCTGGGCAGTGGTAAGGGGCTCAGTTGGTTTGGAGGCAGGGAGTGGCTCACGCACTCGGATACCAGCAGGCCTAGTGGATCCTGCAGCAGCTCTGGGGATTAGCAGGGGCCAAGCCAGGAAGAAATGGAGATTGTGGTCCGCGTCCTGCACCTTTGGCTTGTAAACGCAGGGACAGGGCGCTGTACCCGGAGTGCAGGGCCCGCCTCACCGGTCTCCGGGCCCTTCTCCCCCCAGCCCCCTTGCACTGGACGCTGGGCGTAGCAAAAGCCATGCCCTGCACTGATGAGCTCCGGGCAGGAGGGGAAACAGAATCCCAGGGAGAGCAGGTTACTCGCGCAGGGCTACCCAGCAGGTCAGTGGCAGAGCCAGGAACAGAAGCCAGGTCTCCTGGCTCCCAGCCTTGTGCCTCTCTGGAGCGCACAGCAGAGCCTGCACGGGGCCCAGGGCCAAGCCAGGGCTGCAGAGCTCAGTCAGCCTAGCTGCGAACGGCCTTCCACCGCGCGTAAGGCGGGGCTTTCTCCAGCCCCCTTTGCTCTCAGGGGCCTCCCCTCCCAATGAATGTGTTGCTCACGCTGTGCCTTAGACTGGCCCAGCCCCCAGTGCAGAACCTGGCATCACCCTCACCCGCTGAGCATTGCACTGTCAATTAACATGACTGAATGGCTCCTTAAAGGCCCCCTTGCTCCTAATTGCTGGTGGACGGGCAAAATCAGAGCAACACAATGGGGCAGCCAGCTTTTCAACAGCAACATTAAACACCCAGACACCCTGCTGTCAGGAAAGAGCCCATCAGGTTCCCATGGCAGCAGCAGGTTCATCCTGGGCCAAGCAGTAAGGAAGGACGGGCTAAGGAAGCAGGGTCTCCTTGGCTTTGAAGGTCAGGCTGGCTTGCGCTGGGGACACCGCACTGGAAAGCGCCAGGCCTGGCTCCTGCAAACCCTTGTTTATCTGCGTAGCTCTTGCTCCCATGGGGGTTGTGAGCCCTGGGCCCCCAGGCTGTGTATGTGGGGCTCCGATGGGGCAGTGCATTATTGCATTAATTAAGCACTGACCATCACTCAGCTCCATAAGACACGCAGAGGGAGACTTGGTCTCTGCTCCACAGAGCTTACACTCAAACCACTTCTTCAGCTCCTTTTTGCTAAGTAACAGCCCAGTTCTGCCCCCATCACTGCCTGGCTCAGCAGAGCTTTGGAGAGACGCTACGGCCAGGAGTCCTAAGCATGACAGCAGGCTGGCTGCTCGCTGGGTCTCAGGGGGCAACATCCAAGGGGTTCCCAGACTGCCAGAGCGAGGGCAGCAGCAGCAGCACAGAGATGGCTCCGGGCTCAGACATAGGTCAGCCAAGCAGGAATCTCCTCCAACCACTGACCCCTAGACCGGAGAATGCACTAGAGACCAAACCTGCACAGGGCTGGGGGGGGGGGGGACGGGACTCCTTGGGCTTTTCCATCCCTGGTTTGTGATTCCTAGCAGCTCTGTGGGAGAGACGGGCACGCCAGCTGCCGTTAGTCACTGACAAACAGCTCTCTAGCGTGGAGAATTAGGCCTGCCAGAGCCTCAGATTGGAGTCGTGTTCACTGAGGCGTCACCCCCTCCCCTTTCACTTTAGTCACACCAATGTTACAGCACTGGGGGGGGGGGGGGGCGCTGAGCTCAGGTGCCCGGTACGGTTGTCCCTCCTTTCCCCCACTCTCACCAGCCACATAAGTAATTAGAGCCCCCGCAAAACTTGCAGTCTAAATAAAGACACGGTCAGAGGGGAGCATGGAAGAGACTGTCCTAGGTCCTGCAGCAGGCAGCTCCAAGACCAGATCTCAGACCTCCTGGCCACTGGATTCCCTTGAGCAGATCCCGGAAGATACTGGCTCCCATGCGACCAGGACCCCCGTCTTATTTCCCCACTTGCCCAGCCAGGGGCAGCACCTTACACCTGCTCTGAGCAGCTCTGCCTGGGGCTGGGTGTGAGCATCCTTCTTGGGTGAAGGAAGCCACAGGCTGACTCACCCAGCTCCCTGGTCTGTTTGGAAAGCTCCCCAGCTTGGAGCTGCTTTGTTTAAGCAATTGTTTATAAAAACGCTCCAAGCTGCCAGGACGATGCTCAGGGGTGTGAGCAGCTGACAGCCCATTCCTTCCTGCAAAGGGTATTACAAAGAAACAAGCAAAGGAAATAGCCCAGAAGCTGTTTGCCTCCTTGTGCAGGAAAGGGGGGGACGCTTCCATGTTTGTTTGTTTCCCCCACCAGCAGGGAAGTGAAAAGGGGGTGTGTGTTTTTTTAAAGCTTCTGCCTTTGTAAAGTTCTCTCCAGCATGCACGCTGGGAGTGCACCATTGCTACCGGGGTTTCCATGGAAACCACATCCAAAGTCCAGCCATATCCAGTTAGGCTTCCCCAGGCTTGCTGGCAGGGAAAGGCACAAGCGCACTTGCCCCAGTGGGTAGGAAACAATGATGCAGCTGGAGAACGCAGCAAGAAACCCAGGGGAAGGAAGAAACTCTGTTAAGCAGCACGGGCCTGCACCCATCGGTGTGGGAGAAGTTCCAGTTAGGGCAGCTCTGGCATTCGCTGCCACTTCCTGCATGCCCTCTTACAGCTGGGGATTCGAGTGCGCCTCAGCGTGTCACAGGAGCGCAGGCCTGGCTCCTACGGGACTTCTCCTTAGTGCTCAGGGCAGGGCTGTTGAAAGGAGCCTGATCCGAGCTCCGCTTAGGCCCTTGACTTCACTCTCAGGGATATGGGGCCGTAGGCCTGGGCAGCTGGGCACGTCCTTGCGAGCTGACGTTGCAGCGCACGTGTCTGCGTAAAGCTGGGACTTTCAGCACAATGATAGCTGTAGTACACCCCATCCGGGCTGTCTGCCTCTTTCAGAGCCCGGCTCCCCTGGGACCTTCCTGCATGCTGCCCTCCATCTCTGCCAGGGCACAGGCAGTGCCTCTTGGGCAGCCTGGAGCCAGCTCCAGGGGCTCTGACCCTCGGAGTGTTTTGCACCTACATCAGTCACAGCCAAGCCCTTTCCGAAAGCCAGCCCTGCCACATACCGGCTCGCCTTCCGCACAGCACGGAGCAGGCTGAGCCTGGGAGGAAGAAATGAAGCTTGCTCAACAGGCACCAGGAACCACCTTTAGAGCAGACACAAACCACTTGCTATGGGGCTGGATCCTGCTTGGTTAAAGTCAAGGGGAGCAGAATAGGGCCTATAGGTCTTGTGTGCCGTGGGGATCGGTCCCGATTCCAGCCATCCGTGGCCACACCCATACAAGCCCCTAGTGCAGAGTTAACTGCTAGTAGCCTTGATTTGGTCGGTGCAAGCTACCCTGGTTTCAAGCAGGGTTCGGCTCCGCTGCTGCCCTCAGCAGGGGCTTTGCCGGTCTGTGGTGGTGCAGCTGTACGTTGGGCCAGTCCCCACGTGGCCCAGGCCTTTGAGACTGCACACGCTGCTTTAGACTCTCCCAGCTCTGCAAAACCCTTCAGCAGATACTTAATTTTAAACACAAGAGGGCACCCCTGAATCTGCTCCCCTGTTCCTGGTTAGCTCTCTGGCTTAATCTGCTGGGGGAGGCAAAGCAGGACGGGGTTCAAAGGCACAAGGGCAGTTTGGCATCCAGCTCCCTTTGGAAGCTGGGCAGCTCTCCCCCACATGCGCCGTTGAAAATCTCCTCCTTACGTTCTCACCTACAGGTCATGGAAGACGGAGGCGCGCTGTGGGGTCGCTGACAGTGATGTTGGCCATGTGACTGCAATGCAACACACACACCCACCCCGGTTTATATACATGCCAACTCCTGATGCATCCTGCAGCAGCAGGATGAGAAATCCATTTGCGGTTGCCGAGCGAGTGCTAATTAATGAGCCACAGAGGCAGAAAATGGGAGAGGATTCCGTTTCCCTTTCCCGTGCCTGGCCACAAACCAAAGAAAAGAGCCATACTTATGGCAAGTTCTCCTTCCGCTAATAGCAGGGACGTGGCTCCCACCCCAGCCAAGCCTCCAGCAATTGCTCCCAACCAGCCTCCCAGTTACTATCCGCTATCGTTAGAGCCGAGTTAAAACCCAGTGACAAAGGCTGGAGTGCACAGTTGGACTCCAGCCATACGTGCGGTCTTGATCCTTCCAGAGAGCCTGGGCAGTGAGGAAGGGCCCTCTCGGCCTGCCTATTTCCACCCCGTGCCCTTCCTCGTGGTGCCTGGAACACGCATCTCACACCCTGCTCATCAGCAGGGTGCTGGGAATAGAGAGAGGCCTTCCCCTGCAGGAGGCTGGGGGTACTATCCCACAGCGGCCCTAGCCTCAGCCAGCCCACCACCAAGCCACAGCCTTACAGGAGTGCTACTGAGGCAGGCACTATCATTAACTGCCTTACAGCCAGCGATGTTCTGGGGGGCGCTGCCAGCTCCCCCTGGAGTTAGCTTGCCTAACACTTTCCAGTATAAAAGATTCTTTTGTCCTTTCCTTTGAGAAGCTGTAACATCTCCGTTGTTTGCAGCAGGCCTTTGAAATGGGGCAGGGACAAAGCCTTGACACTGGCACCCTGCCTTTTGCTAGTGCCAGGCAATTCCATTCAGCTTGGCCTGAGTTATAAACTCTTTAAAAAGTCACCATTACCCTTCTCTCACTTGTGTTCCTCAGGCAACATTGGCAGCTTGCCAGAATAACACTGACCGCCAATGCTCTGGGCCCACGCCACGGCCAAAGCAGCAGCAGCACCCGCGGCACTTGGAACCCAGGGTGAAAAGAAGTTTGGGCAAGTCCCCTCCGCACTCTCTGCCTCAGTTTCCCAATCTGTAAAATGGGTTACCCATCTCCTGGGGAGCCAGGATGCTTACATGGTTAATGTGCATCTAACATAGGGAGAGGGGAAATTATTGTGTTTGTTCCAAGCTTTAGTAATCATTTTAGGAGCACCTCAGTTGGCCTTGGCCAATGCCTGCTCCTTGGGGAGCACGGAGCCCACACTGGATAAGAGAGGCTCAGCACTGCCCCTTATGTATTATACACATCCCACCCTACATCGGCAGGGGGAGGGACAGGGGCCCTGCTGTTCTCTCCCCCCAAATGCCTCTGTTACAGGCCAGGTTCCGGGTCAGCTGGCAGCCCATTCTGCTCAAGAACTGATGGCTCGGCCCTTAAGAGTGAGGTAATTGGTTCATTAGTATTCTCAGCTTGCAAGCCATTAGCTGAGAGCGAGAAACGCCAATCCCTGTAGGAGAGGAGAGGCTCTCGCCTTTGCTCTTGGAAATCAGTGCACATCTGCTTCCTGCACTGGGCATCCCTGCATGGGGGCTGGGGGAGGGAGCAGCAGACAAGCTTCACCCCATCTGACCTAATAAAGTCAGACAGAACACGGCCACTGGCAGATTGGTAGCTCCACAGAGCCTGCCAGCCAGGATTCCCTGATGACACTGGCTCAAGAGATGCAGCATCAGTCCCCTCCATTCAGTGCAACTTCTTCCACAGTCCTGGCTTGAATTAGGAAAAGAAACGGGTCCCTGCCCCGTTGGTTTTCAGACCCCACCATAGAGAAGGGACGTGGCTGTATCCCAGTCCTCAGCCAACCTGTGTCCATGCCCTGGAGTTTGCTTGGCTGAGGCCTGGCTCAGCCCCTCCCTCCGTTGGAAAGGTGCACCCCCACTAAACTGCTGGCCCAGCCAGGAGAACCTTCAGCACATCCTGATCATTTTACCGGAGGTAGCTGGAGGTGAAGCAGCTTCATGTGACTAATCAGAACAAGCAGTTGTGGACAACCTAATCTCCCCAGTAGCTGCCTTCAGCCTTAAAGCTGGTGCCCCCCCCCTTCTGCTCTGGAGGAGTCCAACACCAGAGAGTGACATTGTCCTCTCCCCTGCACCCCCAGGTCTGCACTGAGGGCAGTGAGGTCACACTGATGGCAAGAGAGGAGGCAGAGACGGTCTCACACCAGCTCTGTGCAGGATCTGGCCCACTTGGCTGGGGCCTCTCGCTGTTACTGGAACGTAAGTAACACTTGCCATCAGCCTCTCCTAAGGCGAGACCATGTTCCCTTGTCTGCAAAGGTCACAGGCACCAGGCCAACTCTCCTTCTGATGGAAGGAGGGATTCCAAGGGATCCAAACCTCAAGGGAGCCAGGACGGGGCCCTGGGGAACCTGCAGCACCCACAGCCAGTACCCTCATCTGCTCCACCCGCTTTCAGCCCCACCTGAGCAACACGCTCAGTCAGGCACAGGAGACAGGGAGGGAAACGCTCATGCCTTGGCCTCGCCTGTCCTTCTCCTCATGCCAGTGGTGGTGGCTGGAGACGCTGGCTGTCCAGGAAGCCGCTCGTCCTATTTTGTTAACTTCGTAGGAGTGGAGCAGCAAACGGCCCTGAAACCAGAGGCTCAAGTACTCCCAAGTTCCCTAATGTGTCTCCGAGGGAGCCTACCCCCTCCATGCCTGTGGCCAGCTCAGCTACAGGGCTGGAGGAAGGGCTCAAAGTCTTTCTCCAGGAATAACCATTTGTCCTCATTCATCTCCTCCCATTCGGTGTCCATTCAGGCTTAAGCGCCCCTTCCTCCCCCAGCTGTTTCCACCCCAAACCTGACTTAAAGGGTACAAGGAAAATCCAGCCTCAGGCTCTGGCTGCAGTGTGCCGCCGGGATTCTGGGTGAGTGCTAGTGCACCACCCTGGGCTCCTGCAGTTACCATCCGGCGGCTAGGTGGCTGGGCTCCCCTAGCCCCGTTACACAAGCTGACGGGGTGGGGGCTCAACTCAACCCCCAGCTTCTCAAGAGAGAGGGAGCACTTGGTCCTGTGTCTGGCTGTGGGTGCAGACAGGTCAAGCCCGTGGCACCGGCAGAGCTGAGCCCCAGGCCAGACAAGGCCTGAGAGTGTAGCTGTGCTGCCCCCACCCAGGGGGTGCCTCCATGGCAGGCAGGGTGCGACAGACCCATCAGGGCCAGGCAAGCGCTCAGCAGTCGCACACGCTCAGCAGGTCCAGGGGCTGCATGTGCACCGAGGCCTTGTCAGAGCTACAGGCCCTGGCCCATCCCTAAGATGCTGGATGTGGCACATGCAGGTCCCCTAGATGGTGTAGCTCAGTATAACCATCTAAGCCAATGAAGTGCCACCAATTTACACCAGCTGAAAATCTGGCCCAGACACTCCCCCTAGGTTTGGAGACATCCTCGCTGGGAACTCGAGCTAAGCCCACGCAGCTCGGCCACCGACTGATTCTGGGTTTATCTACCAGGACCTGCCCCATGCATGGTTACGGGGTGACAGTTCTGTGCTCCTCCGCCCAGTGAGAGCCCATCTCATCGCCAAGGGGAATAGTATTGTGCAGTCAGCACCCGGTAGGACATTAGTGTCAGTCTGTGATGGGGAGCAGGAACGTCTCGGCAACACCCCCACCCCCATTCTTGTTCTAGCTGGGCCTTGGTGCTTTCCACTGCCCAGTTCCACCAGGGTCGGGTGCTTCCTTCCCTCTCATTTCCCAGAGTGCAAGCGCTTCCTCCCCCAGAACGGCCTTGTCTTTGCTGACAGCTCCCAGACACAGACAAATGAGGCTCCCTCCCCAAGCAATCACACACTGGAGGCGCATGTGCCGCTCTGCAGCCGGATAGGGACAGCTCAATCCAAACCGGCCAGGCTAGGGGAGTGCTGTAGTATATCACGCCCGGCCTCACACATGCAAACCGACTGACAAACAGCTGGGGCTGGAAGGGGGGCAGCCCATTCAGCACCATCCCGCTAGAGTGCAGCTCCCAGTCATCTCTCCTGCCCTGCTGGGGGCACTGCCCCCTGGGCAGAGCAGGGGAGGGGCAAGGGTGGCTTAACCCCAGGCCCTGGCACACTCGGCAGGCTCCTGGCAGGATCTGCTGTCCCCAGGCTATCCAATCCCCTCAGGTGTAGTATCTGCATTACACCTGGCACTAGGCTGTAGCTGAGCTCAGGGCTGTATGTACATACAGCGAGAGACCCTGCCCTAGGAGCTCAGTGTGAATACACAACCCAGAGGGCAAGAGAAGGGAAATGTGATGGCTGCCATTCTACAGCTGGGAGATCAAGGACCAGGCCAAGCCACAGATTAAGGTTAAGGCACAGGTTAAGTGCACAATGGGTTGAACGTTGCAGCCTAAGGACCTGGTCCAATGTGATAGGGCTGCACCAGAGCCAGGAGCTGAACCCAGCTCTGCCCACTCCAGGCTAGTGCCGCATTCACAAGCCCCTTCTCTTTCCCCTTGGGCTGCCATGCCAGCGGCCTCGTAGCATCAGAGAGGATAAGGACTCGTAGATCGTCTAGTCTGACCTCCTGCATAAGCCACTTACAGATGTTTGCTAACTGTGCATTATCCCAAACAGCCTGGATGGCCAACAAATCCTCCAGCCCTGTCCCAGTTCAGCTGAGCCAGAAACGCCCTGCTGGGAGCTAGGGGTTAACGTTACTCATCCTGGAGGCAGGAGAAAGGACCAAACTGACTCCTGGGGCAGGGAGAGGAGAGGTGCTTACTAAAATAAAGAGGCAGCTGAGCATACAGTTTACCACAGGTCACGGCCTCAAAGCAAAATAAGACGGTATTATTCATACAGCAAAACCATCGCAGAGGAGAGGGGAGCTGGTGGGAGCGAGAAAGCTGAGTGTGGGAGGAGACAGGCATGGAGAGAAAATAATGTAGGTACAGAGGGAGTCCCTCCAGCTGGCGGGGTGGAGGGGCAGCTGGGGATGCACTGTGTCTCAGACAGTCCAGGACTGAGTCCTCTTTGCTGATGCCTTCTCTAAGAAGCATTATATGCAATCAACATAAATTACAATGAATGATAACAGGGTGTGTACCAAGCTGGTGGTGTTTGCATGAGAGGCCCCACCCAATCGGCAGGTCCCGGGCAAGGCTTAAGTGAGGTTTGCTGACTCCCTGATGCAGGGGGAGGTGACAAGAAGAGATTTGGGAGTAGCGCATTAAAGGGGAGGGGGTGGGGAATCTATGGTGTGGGCTGGGCAGTCCAGAGGGAGGATCTTCAGGAGCATCCAGGCCGCAGGAAAAGGTCTGAGCTGAGCTTTACAGTACGATTCAGTTTTTTACTAGTGACTAACCCCCAGGAAGGGGGTTGTTTTGGACCCTACACAATGTCCTGATTTTGTTTCAGAGCCAAGGGGTGAGGCACCGATTCACACATCATCCCACACATTTGTAATTTCCAAGCCAAGATCTTTAAGATTTGTGACCCACCCTGGGCAGGCCGAGCAGGGATCCTGGGCCCTTCCGAGATGATCGTATGCCCCTGTAGGAAGAGCTGCTAGATGGGGATATGAGGAAAGGCACGTTCCAGACAAATGACCTTAAACAGCAAGAAAAGCAGGGGCCCTTGGATTAGCATCCACAGGAAGCTTTTGGGAGGAACATCCCTCCTGTAACTCCATGTGCCAGTGGCATTTGCATTAATCTCCTTAAGCTGTTGCCACAACTCCCTCATGGTCCACTCTGCTAGGGCAATGTCCTTTGTACCCTTGCAGCACTGAGAACTTCTTACCATGTTCTGGGCGCTAGCCCAACCTCTCCAGCTGCCTGGCATCTCCTGAGGGGTGCACCTCAGGCCGACACACCCAGGGAGCCAGCTGCAAAGCACTGACTGAGTGGCACTTGCTGCCCATCAAACTCACTCTGTGCTGAGGTGCACGAAGCAGGATCCGAAGAGGCCCCAGCAGCTGTCGGGGCTGCAGATGCAGTTTTCAGTGTCCACAGCAAAAGGCAAGGCCGGGTGCCCTGGGAGGTCTGGACAGCTGGGCCCAGGTACGAGTGTCAGTTGAGTGTAAGCAAATGAGTAGGAACGTGCAGCCCAGGGATGGGGAGTGCAGGCAGATTGGAGTCTGTGAATGCAGCCTGAGCTCCTGTCTTGGGCCAGGCTGCAAAGCTGGGGACTGAGGAGCACAGAGAACCAAGGCAGAGGGGTGGCAGTTATCCAGCCTGCTTGCAGGCCCTCTCCCCGAGTGCCTGCACTGGCCAGGTGGGGTGGATCAGCAGTGCTTTGGCGGGGCTCAGGGCTAGGTTGGCAGGAGCTCAGCACTCGCCCCTGGGGCCTGGCTTTCAGAGCAGCTCAGTGCTGGGCTCTCTGGGCCCCAGCCTCACACAGGGCCTGGGCTGCTCCTGCGCCCACTGAACTCAGTGGCAAAGCTGCTGGTGATTGCAATGGGAGCAGGTCAGTGTCTGTTGCCCCATCGATTGTGAGTGAACATACAGCTCACATGAGGGTGGCTAGAGGATCTCTCCCTGCAGGACGACTCTGATGGCTAGGCTTCACGCTGCTGGATAGGGACAGACTCCCTTTCAGAGCTCGGCTCCAGCACAACATCCCCTTCCAAGCAGAAGCAGCCATCACCCCTGATCAGACACACCCAGGCTCAGGGCTGCTGTCACTCAGTGGAAGAGAACTGCTGCCTGGGCAGGGCGGCCCCATAAATCACCCACGTACTCCATTAAAGCCAGACCCCCTGAGAAATGAAACCAGGAGCCCGGGCAGCTGCTCTTTATCTGGTTTTCTTGCCAGTTGAGCCTATAAATCCTTGAGAGGAAAATGTCTCGGCCTTGTCCCTCCTGCATCAGGTCAAGGTAATGCTGGGATTCAGCTACAGATGCTAGGGAGAGCGAGAAATTCCCAGTGCAGTCAGACATGCCAGGCGCCACGGGGCAGCATGAATGTAACGGAGATAAGCACAAAGTCATGGACAATGGCAGGAGTACAGCAGACTCCCTGTGTATCACCCAGGGCTCTGACAAGGCAGGCTCTTCGGAGCACAGACTCCATGGCCACAGGATGGAGAGCACAGGCCTGTGCTCTCCATTATCCCAGGTAACAAAAGTCCCACTCAGTGAAAGCATTCAGCCCTGCTCCACACCAGAAGAGCCAGGGCGCACCATGGAAGGACAGGGCATTTAGCACTATTCTGTGTTACAGCGTGGCATCCTTTGAAGAGCTCCCCCTCGCCTGGGTCGCATAGACGGTCAGCGGCTGGAGCAGGCTGGACAGTGCATGGCCCAGCGTGCCCAGTGACGCAGGCTAAGAGCAGGAAGAGTGATCAGGACGTCAGCTGGACACCACTGCCATCAGGCAGGAACGCTCCGCCATCTGCAGCCTTCCACCTTCAGGGCCTGTAACTGCTGACGCTTTCAGTGCTTTCTCCTGAGCATCTCCTGTTGGATGCAGGCAGGATACAGGTTCCACAGGCCAATGGTCTAATGTCACTAACCTTACGTCAGAGTCAGGCCCACTTCCACGCAGCCTGACCTGCCACTGTGAGAAGCCCCTGGAGCCGTTACACCCTGGGACTCAGCTCTGGCATTGCTCCAGCACTGCACCGGGGGCTGGAACTAGCCTATTGCTATGGCATTGCTAACAGCTCTCGCTTGTTCCACCCATTACAACAGGGAACTCCCGCCGGCCTGGGCTCCAGCCTTCAGGAATGCCTCATTAAGCCCCGATACGCTATCTAGCCAGTTCTTAAACTCTGCTTAGGGAGCTGATCTGCCCAGCCAAACCACAGGCTCTCCAAAGGAAGGTGCCGCCAGTCTGCTGCCTGGGGCACTGAGAACAAGGCCCATGCAAAGCCCTCTGCAGTGGGAAGGAGACGGACAACTCTGCGGCAGCCTGGGATGGCATCCCTTGGTAGGAACAAAAACATTCCTGCTCCCCAGCCCCGGGGGAGGCCAAGAGGGGTAATCCCCATTTTCCAGCAGGCACAATGGACCCAGAGTCAACAAAGGCCCCACAGTGAGTTGCTGGGAGGTAGACGATTAATCCCGTTTATTAGCTGGAAGTCCATCATGCCAGGCGCTGTACAAACACATTACATTAGAACTCAGAAGGGCTTGGCTCCTAGACTCAGGGACGGCTCCAGGCACCGGCAAAGGAAGCGGGTACTTGGGGTGGCACGTCCAGGTCTTTGGCAGCAATTCGGCGGCAGGTCCTTCACTCCCTCTTGGGGGGAAGGACCCACCGCTGAATTGCCGCCAAAGAATGAAGCGGCGCGGTAGAGCTGCTGCCGAAGTGCCGCCAATCACAGCTCTCTCTTTTTTTTTTTTTTTTGGCTTCGCCACTTGGGGCAGCAAAAAAGCTGGAGCCAGCCCTGCTCAGACCTTATCCACCACATCACACTGCCTTCTCTGCAGCTCAGTCCCAAACCTCACACTGAACTTCCTGACTGCAGCTCCAGGCTGAGGTGAGCCAAGACCAATACAGAAAGCCAGGCTTCCAGCTGGAAAGCCTTTCCTGAGGCAGGAAAAAATCCTCCAGCTGGGAAGCAATTGACAAGTGCCCTGCAGAGAGACCTGCAAGGGGCAGTCTCTCTCTGCTCCGGTGCATGGGCAGAGCTTTTCTCAGCCCCAGAGTGGCTCATGCCATCCTGCCAGGGTTCACAAGACAGCATCACTATTGGAGCGCCAGCCCATTGCAAAGGGACTGGGAAACGCAGGGGGCTGAGCTTTTCGAGAACACCTAGAGGATGTGTTAACTTTCAGCCTCGATGGAAAGGACTAAATCAATTCCAGTCAGTTATTAGTAAAGTGTACAGGCAGCTAGAGACCAGCGTGACATCTCAATTCAGTTCTCACACCCAGCAGTTAATGCTCAGAAAACACGTCCTAACTCCATCTGGCTCTTTATTCAGCCTAAATTGGCTGTATATTTGGGAAATGGTGGATACTCTATTCCTCTTTGAGGCTAGGACTGGCTGGGAGCTGGTCAGAGAGGAGCTTTTTGCATTTTGCTGCACAGGAAGGAAAGAAATTGCTTCCTTGTAGTGGCAGATTTTACACTCCAGGCAGGAACGTTTGTCACTTAGGTTTACATGTTCTTGTTTGTGGCTGACAGGAAGACACTGACGGGGGAAATTCAGAGATTCCAAGGCCAGATGAGACCATTGTGATCATCTTGTCTGACCTCCAGTACTTCTCAGCCCAGAGCCCTGTCCCCAAGTGATCCCTAGAGCAGAGGTGTTAGAAAACCAGCCACTCGCCCTGTAAAAACTGCCAGTGATAGAGAACCCAGCACAACCCTGGGTCAGTTGTTCCAATGGTTAATTCCCCTCATGGTGAAATATTTACACCTGACTTTCAATCTGAATTTGTCTAGCTTCAACTCCCAGCCATTGGCTCCAGTTAGACCTTCCTCTGCTAGACAGATGAGCCCCTGATTAAATATTTGTTCCCAAGTAGATCCTCACCCCTGAACCGGCTCTTTGTTCAGCTAGACAGACTCAGAGCTCAATCAGTACAACTGCCCAGCCAGCCAAACTGCATGCTGCCCTGCTGCTGGCTGGGCCTGTAAGGACCCAGCACCCGCAGGAGAGAGTTACAAGGAGAGGGGACGTCGCTCACAGTTGGTGCTTCTGAGGCATTAGCTACTAGTGCTTGGAACATGGACCTCAGCTGCACGCAGGGATCCAGGCTCGCTCCCCTGTCCTTCAAGCCACGTATCCAAGCGCTGGTCGCGACTGACTTGCAGCAATTAGATACTGAGCAGGAAAGTCAGTGTTAGCAGAGTGTTTTATTAACAGGAGTCAGCTACTAGGTCAGGCTTGGGTTTCCTCCAGGTGCTCTTTGTGGAAGATCTTTTCCCCTGGCCTCTCTCTGCTGTTCCTACAGGTTGTTCTGACCCCTCAGTAGCAGAGATTCTTTTCCCTTCACAGCTTCTCCCCTCCATGCTGTGGAGGACAAGCACCGTCTCCGGCTTCCTGCTTCTCCTCTGCGAGTGCCATACAAAGCATGCATTGCTGCAGAAAACCTGGATTGGTCTTGTTTGGTTGCTTTGAGTTTACGACCAGTAGCCAAACCCCGCTGAAAGTTGCAGAATGGAGATACTAGGGCCAAAGGTTGGCGCATGGGTGCCAAACATTAGGGTCTTGAATACAAGGCCTTGATTCAGTAATCAATGGGAATTTTGCCTTTGAACTTCAGTCAAAGGTAGATCAGACCTGTGAAGCCCTATGCACAGCTCAAGAGGTGGACTTTGCGAACCTCTCACCAGAGAGGACAAGAAGGACCAGGGGTGAAGCTCGCATTGACAAAGCAGCCTCAGGGGAGATTATTTCTGCAAAGGCCAGAGCACTCCCAAATATTTGCTTTGAAATGTTCAGTTAGAGGAAAAGTCAGCAACTGCTCATTTGCCAGTACCACTGGTGGAGTCACAAGCCAATCTGTGCATAGCCCAGATGCCTTCTGCTGCCAGAGCCCGAGGGGACCCAGCATTTCTCATGACAGTAAAAAATGGGGGTTCCTGGGAGTGCTGGGAGAAATCAAGCGTCTTATCTAGCCTCAGCTAGAAGTGGCCAAACATTCTTCACATGCTGCCTGTGCAGCAAGGAAAACAAAACGGTTTGCTCAGGGCAGCAACTTTTACACTTCTGACAGGTGCAACATTTGTCACTGAGTTCTCAGTGTGCTTGGCAGTGGGTGACTGCAAAGCTGGTATGGGGGAGGGGCCCACACCTGCCAGCTGGGCCAGTTAGAATAGTAAAGAATCTGACAAGCTGCACTGGAGGCCTAGAGACGCTGCCCAGTTCCTGAGTGCCACGGGCCTCGGCTATGGAGCAGCATTGATGGTCTCCCCCAGCGAAGCTCCCTGTGACATGCTGCCTGAGGAAGGGGTAGCCCAGGCACCTGGCCAGAGCACCCAGCTTAGCTCAGTTTGGGTGTGAGCAGCCACTTTGCAAAGCTGTACAGTTACCATGTGCCCCCTGGTGCTGCGCTCGGACTTCTGGGGGCATCTCCCATGGGGTTTTGAGCAGCTCTGATTTTCCCGGTGAATTGGGGGAGAGCTTGTCTGTCCCTGCACACACAGGGGGAAACGTGGGAAGGCACTGGAGGACTATCATCTTCTCTGCCAGGCGGGCGAGTCCCTAACCAGAACGCAGGTTCCCTCTCATCCCCAGGACGGCGAGCTAGAGCGGGCTGCGAGCAGCTCGTGACACCCTCAGCTGCGCTTCAGCGGTTCCATTGCCCTTCTGAGCATTTGCTTTTGGAGCCCCCGGGGACCTGGCTGAGGGGTTCTGCTTGGGACTATGTTCCTGTCGTCTAATAAACCTGCTGTGTTACTGGCTGGCTGAGAGTCCCGGTGAATCGCAGGAAGTGGGGGTGCAGGGCCTTGACTCCCCCACACTCCATGACAACTACAGGCTAGCCCCTGACTGTGCTGAATACGGCCAAGTCTGACTGTGCTGAACACGGGGGGGGTGTGGTTTGCTCCCAATCTCTGTCCCTCACTGTCTTGGGCTAGTGTGTGGTGCTCCTCCCCTTTCGCAGGGGAGCCTCATCGTGGTAGGCAGGGAGCCCCACAGTAGGCTCTTCCCAGCTAGCAAACAGGGCCCCGAGAATGTCTCCCTTTTGGGCCGAGCCCCGATCAGCACAAATGCCCCTAAGCGATTGATGAACTCTTCCCGCGCCCAGCCCCAGTTTAGCACCAATCCCCTGTGTCACGGAGTCCCCGGGCGATGCTCTGGAACTGCTCCCCACAAAGCCAGGCAGGACTCTGGGGAGCCTCCTCTCCCTCGGAGCAGACTGTCTGCAGGGCAAGAAGCTCACACGGCTTCACCTCCTGGGTCTCTCCTTGGAGCATTCAGCATCCCCTGCCCCTCCGTGCGCTTCCCCCAGCGAGTCCGCCCAGGTGGGGTCCTGGGGAAGCCACAGGGTCCTGCCCCCCCACTTCACAGTCAGACGTGACTCTCAGCCAGCCAGCAACACAGAGGTTTATTCGATGACAGGAACACGGGCTAAAACAGAGCTTGTAGGTACAGAGAACAGGACCCTTCAGCTGGGTCCATTCTGGGGCCCAGTGAGGCAGACCCCCATGTCTGCCCTCACTCCTCATCCCCAGCCAGCCCCAAACTGAAAAACTCCCTCCAGCCCCTCCTTCTCTGGGCTCTCTCTCTTTCCCGGTCCAGGAAGTCACCTGATCTCTTTGTTCACCTTTAGCTATTTCCTTGCAGAGGGGCGGGGGAAGGGCCCTGGCCATTTGTTGCCAGGGAGACAGAGTGTCAGTGATTTATGTACACTGGCCTTTATCCCACCACCTAGAGACTTCAGAACTGCATAGGGGAAACTGAGGCACCCACACAGTATTCAGAGGAAACATTAAGAACTGTCACACCCTGGGAGCAGGCGCCTTTCCCACGTGGGCTCCTGGACAATGCTCAAATGCAGTGTGTGATCAGACGTTCCTGGGTATGGCTTTAATCAACAAAGAAATCCACATCAGCATAACACAGCTCATCTCAGAACTTCTCCCCAGGCGTAGCTGTTCCCTCCTCAGGTCTGCTCAGCTCAGCCCAGCCCCTAGGTCTTCCTTCACCAGGCACTGTAATGAGCCCCTGCAAGTCTGCAGTGCCCACTTACTCCTTCTCCAGCAGGCCCTGCTGATGGGGTGGGGGGAGGGAGAGGGGATTGCCTGCCTGTTCAGACCCTCACATAGCGCATGTGGCAGCATCCCTGCTGAGAGGCTGAAGCGCAAAGGGTAAGCTACTCAGGTGGGAGCAGCCTGTGCCCCGCAGCACGTAGGAAGTGCTCTGATCCCTCCCAGCCCCTCGGATCCATGCTGACTGGAACAGCAGCGCTGCCTTGTCGCCCCAGCGGAGCGCAGGCCTGGAGTAGGCGGGTACTAACTCCCTAACAAATGTGTCTCAAAACGCAGCAGCCCAAGTGCAGGTTTCAGCGTTGGCCTTCGGGGCTGCTCCAGGGAAGGAGCAGGCACCCCTCTAGCTCCCAGCTGAGGGGGGCACGGGCTTCTAGCATGGGGGGCAAGGGAGCCACTCTCACGGTTCCCACTGGATCAGGCATTCGGCACCTGCATCCCCAGGGCTGCTCTCACTTACGCACCAGTCAGCAGGTCAGTCCCAGCCAGGGAGGCACCAAGGTGGATTGAAGACTCCTGCTGCCCTCTCCCCGGCTGGGTACAGCACAGGATCCAGCCCTGCCCCTTCCCTCATGGCCATGTGGTGCTTTGAAGGCCGGGCTGGCCACATAGAACAGAGGCTCCCCATCTCACGGCCTGCCCAGATGCATTCTCTGCCCCCTGAGGCACTATTCAAAGGACAGAGGGAATGGGTAATCCATTCAGAGCTAGCCTGAGCCCCCTGCAAGGCGAGACACCTGCTCAGCTGGAAGCGAGGCCTGGCACGGAATCACATGCAGGTCAGAGGAACTCAGACCCCAGCTTTCCCCTGCACAGGAGTCCCTCACCTTCCTGCAGCACCACATGCGATACCGCAGCCAGCCTGGAGGCAGGGCGGAGAGCAGGGCTGGCCCAGCCACTTGCAGCTGGACAGCTCCCAGCCACAGCAGCCTTGGTATCCCCCATGTAAAACAGTGGAGAACAGTCACTCTCCCGGACCATTAAACCAGAGCAGCTGGGGCAGAAGGTGGTTTCCCAGCCCCTCCACTAGCAAATCTCCCTCCCAGCCCAGCAGACTCATAGCCTGGCGCGGCGCCCAGTGCTGGAAGTTTGCTTTTCCAATCACCTTTCACTCACACACACACTTTCCCTACAGGTGGTCACACAGCAAGCCGATGGCTAGGGAGCCAGCAGCTGGCTGTCAGTTCAACGAGGCCAGCGATGTGATCACGCTGGGGTGGGCAAGGATGTGAACCCCCGACTCCAGGCACTGCGGAATGAACCCTGCTGCATGCAGAGCCTGGGACCATGAACCCTGCTGCTCCTGCTCAAGGATCATGCCACTCTTGGATTCCAGGGTCGAGAGCTGCTTTCCACAGCCTCTCCCTCCCACAGGGCGGCAGCAGCAGGGCTCCTGCCAGGGGCTGCGAAGGCTGGAGCAGGGCACTGCCGCTCCACAGGCCCTGGGCTAGTGCAGCTCGTGTAGCACCAAGACAGGCTGCAGGTGTCCTGCGGGAAGGAGCCCGCCCGGCTGCGAGTTTCTCCAGAGGCCCTTGCCCTTCCTGTCTCGGCACTGAGCGGCTGCAGGAGGGGGCCTGCGCCGCACTCTCAAGCAGGGCTCAGGGTGGTGATCTCTGCAGCATCCCTGTCACTCATGTCCAGCACTGATGGTGCAAATCCACTCCGAGGGGGACATTCAGCATTATGTCCCGCAACACACACACAGCATCATCATGACCACAAACGTTGACCTGCCTGGAGAGGTGCCTGGTTCTCCCCAGGATTCTCCCCTCTGGAGGAGCTCCCACCCCAAGGGGGACCTACCTGCACTTCCCGTGTGTGGTAGGCAATGATCAAGCCCAGCAGGATGACGGTGGACAGGCTGATAAGGCATTTCAGGGCCAGAGAAAACATGGACTCCTGTAGGACAAGGAAGGAGAAAGCATTAGAGGAGTGAGGGCCAGGAAGGGGCCACCCCATCCCCATTGAGACATACGGGAACTGGGTCCATGGGCCAGGGCAGACGGGAATGCACGGGCCTCGGAGAGAGCAGAATGCCTCCATCGCTACAGGGGAAGCTGCGGGCGCACGGATAACACAGCAAGGCGTGGAGGCATCTGCCCACCCCACCCCTGTTCCTGAGCCTGGAACATCAGCACATGCTCTAACACACACACCCTCTCTTCCCCCCCCCAGAGATACCTGCTGTCTGGCCCCTCCCCACAGCCTCAGCCAATGACTCTCCCCCCTCTGTACAGCTCCTCCAAGCGCTCCAGTACAGCAACCCCCCCTTCTCCTCATCTGGAGGTCACACTCCCACTCAGTGATGGGCCACCCAACTGAGAAGAGCGGGCGCCGAGCACAGGGTGCCCGGCTGAGAATACTAAATAACGATACGAGTGCCTCTGTGTCCCCTTCCACCCCAGGCCCTGCGAGTGCGTCACAAGCACTAATTCATCCTGCCCCCTTTTCTCAGGGCAAACTGAGGAACAGATGGGGTAAGTGACTCACCCAGAGCCACAAGGCAAGTCAGCGACAGCAGGGAATAGAACCCAGGAGTCCTGATCCCCAGTGCCTTATTCTAGCCACTAGACAACACTGCCTCCGGGCCACGGCGAGAACCTAAGACTGATGCTCCCTGCAGTGGCCTCGGAGAGCTGGCAGCCACAAGCCCTCGGCTCGTCTGTGCCCCTCAGCGCTGCGATAGCACCACGTTCCTTTGGGAGAGTGCACTGCACCCCAGCACCCAGGCCACCTGGCACCACGGCAGGAGGGATATGAGCGGCCACCTGGGCTGACAGCCCAAGGCAGGACAGGGACTCTGCAGCCAGGAGAAATGAGGCAGCCAAATCGGAGGTTCTTTGCAGATGATGCGATGGGGGGCTCAGAGCTGGGATGGGCCATTGGGGACAGCCATCTCTTCCCTCTGTCTCACTGCACCAGCTTGACCCCGCCCCCCAAAGGTGCCTCTCGCCCCACCCCACACAGCCACCCCTGGCTGCGGATTCACTCCTAATGGAGTTCAGGCAGCTGGTGCCTGGGGAACAGTCAATACTGTTTATATGCGAGCACTGGATGCAGCCTCACAAGTCACTCGCCCCCATCTGTGTGTTTTACAGCGGGAAGTCTCAGGCTGTAATGACACAATCCATCAGCATGAAGGGACACATCAAATCACCACTTCTTGGCTTGTTTTTGCTGTTGGAATTGGGAGGAAAAAAAGACGCCGCTCCAAGGCCCCCAAGTTGAAACCTCAGCGTATGAACGACAAGGTGTGGGAACAAGCTGTCCCTGCATGAGACTGGAAATCCTTCCCGTCACATACATCCACCCAGCAGGGGCCATTGGGGGAACTGCTGGTGCACAGGACACAAAGGTTAGTGCAAAGCTGGTGCAGTGGGTAGGACGCTGGCCTGTGGTCTAGTCCCTGCTCTGCCACAGAGGCCCTGGGTCAGTTGGTCTGTTCTGTGACTCAGTTGCCAGTCTGTAAAATGGGGACATCTCTTCCCTCCTGCACAAGACAACACTGCAGGCTGTACACCAGCAGCATGTGAACGCCTGAGCTCAGGGGCGAAAGGTGCTGACTGCAGGCCCCATGCTCGCGGGAAGGCCCGAGGAATAGGGGCCACTGTGTGGTGCCCCAATCCTGCTGAAGGGACTATGCCACCAAGGGTAGCAGCTTCCTGAGGCCAAGGACCCAGCTGATCTCAGTCACACAAGCAACAAAATAGCAATAGTAGATCCCCAATCGTGCCTTCCTCCAGGGATCTCAACCCTCCTGCTTCAGGGCACGAGCCAGCCTGTCACTGGGGGGTCAGGAGGGAACTCCCCTGGGGGCAGGTTACCCCATCACTGGGTGGTGCCTTGCGCCTTTGAAGCAGGTGGCACAGGCCAGTGAGATGGGGACTGCCAGCCCCAGCACCCCATCCCTAGGGTCTCAAAGCCCCACCCCCCTGGTGGGAGGGAAGTACTATCGATCCCCTCTTTACAGCTCTGCCAGCACCCCACTTGGCTACAGAGCCTGACCCCAGGCAGCCCACGCTGCACACCAGGCCCACCATCCATCCAGGCTAGTGACACAGCAGCCTCCCATCAGCCACACATGGCTGTATCGTGGCACAGAGGCAAAGGGAACCAAGGAGACTTACAGAACAGGAATCCGACCCAGGTCCCTCAGGGCCACCACCGCAAGCGCAGCCGTACCTCTGCGTGCGGACGCGGGCCAGGCTATGTGAGCAGCCACCGGACCAAGGGGGCCACGGCCCTGCACCTCCTGGGGCTCAGCAGCTGGGAGCGTGATGTTATTGGCATCGATTTGCTGTCTGGAAGAGCAGCCCTTTTTTCAACGAGGTTTTTAATCGAATGCTGTTGGATGTAATTATGTCTCCCCTCAGCCGGCCAGGGGATTCCAGCAATCTGCTGAGAGTCAGCATTAGCTCTGTAATATGGCAGCCTAATGGATGGTCTAATTAGATCCTCCTGCTAATCAATGCTATGTAAATTAAACCAGCCCTTAGTTGCCCATGAGCAAAGTGACTGCTTCCAGACCCTAGGTCTCTGCTGCCTGCCCCCCTCCCCGAACAGCATTCCCCCAGGGAAAGGCCAGGCAGCCCCCCCGCCCCCCCTTTCCTCACTGTCTCAAGCCCTCATTTTCCTCTCCGTGGGGCTGAGGCACGTGTGTTCATGGCGGCTGATGAGAAGAGACCCCTGCCCTGTCTCTCTCATCCTCCCCCTCCCCCCGGGTGGCTGCCCTGGGGCTCTAAGGGGTGTCACTGCTGGGTAGTGACTGACCTGAGCCAGCTCCAGCCAATGGAGTGATGGGAAGAGCTGGGTCTTGGCCTGTTAGGAGAGGGGCCGGTTCCTCTCCCGGGGGACAAAGGCCAGCAGCGAGCGTTCGGATCATTATTGCAGCTGTCCAGCCACTTGGGCTCACCCAGCACACACAAGAGCCCCGTGCAATTTCAGTGCCAAGCAACCTGCCCCTCCCCAGCAACAGGGCTAGCTGGAGTCTAGCTTTTCCCTGACCTCCCCCAGATGCTATAAACACCTGGAGCCCTGTCCGAGCCCCTCTGCAAACCCCACAATGCAGCCAGCTGCCCCGAGGGCCTCCTACCACCGTCTCCGGTGTTTATGGCTCAGCAGCCCCCATATTTCACTCCAGCTGACAGAGCCAACGTCCTTAAACACTCTCAAGACAAACAAGCTTCTGGGTGACTTGCTTACAACACTTAGTTCCTCCTATTACAGCCTGCTTGTCCTAGTCACTGGAAGGGCCCCGTGCAGCACCTGGTTCTACTAAGCAGAGCGCTGGTGCAGTCGGAGCACTCCTGCCTGGAGCGTACAGGGGCAGCCGCGCTCAGAGACCCCAGCTGCAGGGTGCTCCCTACCGACCAGGCTGGCTCACAGTCACAAGACTAAAGGTGGAAAACCAAGGGAACCAGCAGAACAAGGAACTGTCCCAGAGCTGGGACCCCACTGGGGACAGGAACCCCACAGACAAATACCAGCCCCTCCTTATTGTCACGGAGTGTGGGGGAGACAAGCCCCTGCACCCCCGGCTTCCTGCGATTCACCAGGACTCTCAGCCAGCCAGCAACACAGAAGGTTTATTTAGACAGGAACAGTCCAAGACCGGCCTTGCAGGTACAGACAACAGGACCCCTCAGTCAGGACCCTTGTGGGAGGGGGGGTGCCAGGGAGGCCAGAGCCTCATCTGGGCTCCCCTCCCTTTTCCCAGCCAGCTCCAAACTGAAACTCCCTCCAGCTGTCTCACTCAGCCTCCCCCCCCCCCCTCCTTCCAGTTTCCCAAGCAGAGGTGTCATCTGGCCTCCAACCCCTCAGGTATCCTCCCTCAAGAAAAGTCTCCCATCCCCAATGCAGCCAGTCCCAGCAAAATTCCCCTGCAACCTTCCCAGGTCAATACTCCCCACTCAGTAATCAAAACACATTAAGAACATTCCCACTTCGTCACACTTAATATCTGCATTGAGGTATCATCTGGTGCTGCAACCAAGGTGGGGCCCTGTTGTGCTGGATGCTGCAGACACAGCAAGGCAGCCCCTGCTCGACGAGCTCCTAGCAAAGGCAGGGTTATTCTCCCCATTAGCAGAGCTGGAACTGGAACTCCCAGACTTTCCCAGCAAGGTCAGCATGTGGGGAGCAGAGCTCTGTAGATTATCTAACCCCACCTGTGGGGGGGTCGAGCACAGGCCATCTGGCCCAGGACACCCACCCAGGGAGCCTGCTAGACCCAGCAAACCAAGCCCAGATTTCCTGAGTTGTGAGGAATTAACCACAAGACCCTCCTTCCTCTGTTTCAAAAGTGTTGCAAAGGGAGGCAGAGCCAGGGTTAAGCAGGGCAGAATCTACCCAGGGAAAGGGAACCAGGGGGTTGTCAGCAGAGCCCCAGGACAGACCCATTCCTGCAAAGGCCTCAGTAGTGGGTCTCCCTTTGCCTTCCCACTGAGCAGGTCTCTGCCAGGGCCACTGGTGCTAATGGGGCTGCTTGGCTTCTCACTGCGCTGCCTGCCGGAAGGGAATTTCCCATAAACCCAACAGCAGAGCCAAAGGAAATCAGGGCATTTAGTGGGATTATTCTAAGTGCCAGGAGATAAAGAGGCCCATGGGAGAGATACAGACAGGCAGAACTGCTGACAGATGAGCAGAGAGCAACAGCTGATGCCTCATGGAGAGTTACTCATGGAGCACCGCTCCTTTCCCAGGGAAGTTCCCTAGCTGGCTCTGTGGGCAGGATGCGGTGGAGGGTGGAGACTCAGGCAAGGAAGCCCTTCTCTGTCAGAGCCCTGCTAACCCCATTTGGCTGTGCTAAACTGGGGAGGAATCCCCTATGGCTCATGAGCAGAGGGGTTGGTAGCATGAATGCAGCCATCCACCCTCATGCAGACAGTGCTGGGGAAAGGCACATCACACCAGCCCTGGGAGGCAAACCTCTGTTAATGCATCAGGCAGAACAGCCCAGGCAACAGTGCCAGCGTCTCTGGTCAGTGTGCTTCAGCCTTGCCATGCAGGGACCAGCCCAGGGGCGAAGGGGAGTTCTGCCTCAGACTCTCAGAATCCAAGGCCAGAAAGGACCCTTATCTGGGCTAGCCCCCTGCATAGCCCAAGCCAGAGAACCTCACCCAATGACTCCTGCATCCAACCCAGAACATCTGGTTCAGCTGGAGCATGTCTGGTAAAAAGGCATGCAACCGCTCCCCCAACCCCCAACAGGGAATCCCCCACAACCCTTGACAGGCTGTTTGGGTAGTTCGTTACCCTCCTGTGAAAAAACTGCACCTTATTTTTAGTCTGAATGTGTCTGGCATCAACTTCTAGCCCCTGGCCCCTGTTCTGCTTTGGCTGGATTAAGGAGCTGTTTATCATCTGCCATTCACACCCCACCCCCGTAAGTAACTGCAGATCATGATCAAGTCACCTCTTAACCTTTCCTTTGTTCAGTGAAACAGCTTGAGCTTCCTCAATCTGGCAGTGAGGCAGGTTTTCCAGACCTTGACTCTTGGACCCTTTCTGACTATCACCATCCTTTCCAAAGCGTGGACACAGTATTCCGAGACTGGCCTCACTAATGCTGTTTACAAGTCACACCATCTCACTTCTCCACGCTCATCCAGCCAGGACTGCATCAACCCAGCCACGGAATCGCACAGTGTGTTTCTATCCAGCTGATTTCTACCAAGACTTCTTAGTCTGTCTGAGTCACTGCCTTCCAACCTACAGCCCCTGTAAGTGCTATACACGTGACCTACATTCTTGAATCCTCACTATACAGTATGGTCTTTGGCTGTATTAAAATGCATGCGAGCCCAGCACAGCGGGTGCCCAGGTCACTCTGAAAATGGCTAGTCACCATCACTATCACACTGTCAGCAGAGAAGCCAGTCAGTGGTGCTTTTTAGGATGTTCACTGGCCTGAAACCACCAGCTTGTTTCACATGGGCCGCTGAAGAGCATGGTCTAGTGGCAGGCAGTGTGGCCTAGTGGCCAGAGCCCAGTGGCCTATGGGGGATCCCCCCCTTCCCTTAGATCCTCCTCTGGGGCTCTGCCTCCCCACAAGCATTTCAAAACAAGAGGAAATCTGTCCTAAAAATACCCTGCTGGTACTAACGGGAGCGATATTCTGGGTGCAGCCTAGTGAATGGGGAGCATTGTTCTCCTGCAGCCCGGCAGGGCCATGATTGTTGTCAGCTTCACAACTTGGCACTCACCTCTCCATTGTTTGGATAGAATGGCTGGTGCCGAAAGGAGTGCCGGAGACCAAACACAGGCTATTAATAGGCAGGCTCTAGAGTCCAGCTCTGACACTGTCACAGAGCCACTGCCTCTGCAGCATCCAGCCCTTTAGCGGTATCTGGACATCTGGGCAGTCCAGCACCTCTCTGGACTGGAGTTTGCCACAAACCTTGTGGCGTGCAGGTCTGATGTCTCTCCTGGAGACATGGAACCATGGCAAACCAGGACTTGTTCGCTACCAAATGCGCAGTCATGGTACACACAGGTTGGGATTAAAGGGCATCAGCACAGCTACAGAGGCAGGGAGAGCTCAGGGCTGGAATAGCCAGGGGCTGCAGGCTAGGACTGGGGACCCCCCAAGACAGAGAGCAAGGGGGCTGCAGGACAGGGTTGATGCATCTTGTCGGAGCTGAGCAAGGGGAACTCACCCCTCACTTGCTAGTACCATAGATTTGCCTTGACCCGACTGGTTCTTTTCAAGAGTGGGGAATGTCAACCACCAGTCAGAACATTTACATGCACAGAGTGACCAAGCCTCAGGATTCAGGGTGACTCAGCACCTGTAGGGGTCAGGTAGGAATCTCCACTGCCACCTACAGAACTGCACAATGGAATGACTAAAGGGAGGGGGGCTGTACCCAAGGCAGGAGACCACACCAGATGGGCCAGTGTCTGATCCAGTGCCTCGAATCCCATGGCTCCCCATATCAGGAGGGGAAACGCAGCCTCTGCTGTATAGTGTTGAGCATGGCCTGCTGCTGTTCCAGCCTGTTGTCCCCCCCGCACGCTGGGCCAGAGCCCCAGCTGGCTTAAATCAGCATCATTCCATTGAACCCATTGCTGGCTTAGGCCAGGTCTGGCCCACGGCGTCCAACCAATCAGAGAAGAGGGGCTGGCAGGGGGGCTTTACAGCCAAGTATTATCAGTAGGGTATCCGGGATCAGGGCTCCATTGTGCCAGGCGCTGCACACAGGCCTACAGACACCTGGACAAGGGCTAGGCAACTGCTGTGCAGAGACCACAGCCTGGTCTCATGGTTTCCTTGTTCTCCCCCGTCTGCCTCGGGCTGAGCGCTGTCTGGAGCAGGACTGCGTTCTGGTCCTGTGTTTGTGCAGCGCCCAGTGGCAGGGGACCCTGGTCCATCGCTGGCTTGCTCCTTTAAAGAGGAGCAGGTTTGTGTGTGATTTGAAATGGATTTAGTGAAACTAGCGCAGCTTTGTGGGTGGACACAGGCAAGCTACCCCACAAGAAGTGTCCATAGCCCCTATCACACACTGTCCACCCATCCCCACCCCAGTTTAATTCAATCGGTGTGCCATCAGCTGCAGTTAACCCTTGGAACTTGTGCATGCAGGGAACTCTCTCCTGAGAGGCCCTGCCCTGAAGAGCTCAGTCTAGAAGCACGTGACACAGGAAGGGTGGTGGGAGGAGCAGAAGAGGCAGGAAGGGGTTTTGCCCCTGGTGAGAGCAGGACTCCTGGGTTCTTTCCCCAGCCCACAGGGCTCATGGAGTTGGGAACGGCAGTGCCAGCAGCAGACAGTCATGCCTCTGACCACACTGGAGCTTGTGCTGCCATTGCGCACCTGGTCCTGGTACCTGTCCAAAAGAGGCTACTGGGCTGGCTGGACCGCTGGCCAGATGTAAGGCAGAGCCCTCACATTCCAAGCCATGGTGAGGCCTAATGGGAAGCCCTGTTCTAAGCAGGACAGTGTCACTGTGAAAGGAACACCCAGGATTAACTGCAATTAGGTGTCTCTCCTGGAACTGTTCTGCCATCAATTATGGCCAGTTTCAGCTACTGTCTAGACAGTGTTAGCCCTTCACTGCCAGGCAGCTGGTCAGACCAGGAATGCCTGTTAGCTGAGGAGCTTTTCCGAAGCAGAGAATACAAACACGCCCAGAAGGGTCTGTCAGTGCCAGCTGCATGGAGCTGTCCAGGGCGCCCTGTAGGAGGCTGGCAGTGTTCATCTATAGCACCCCCCCCCCCCCCGTAAGCAGGGGTGGATGCTGCTAGGAAAGGGTTAAGTGGGTCCCGCTGACTCACTGGGCAGGTGGCTTAGTATCCCACCCAGAGACACAAAGGCGTGCCCCACTGGAAGGGGATCAAGAGAGCTGGCTGAGCAATGCTGCAGGAGGGTCCTTAGGGACTGCCACGGCATGGGGAGAAGAGATCGAGCTGAGCTGAGCTGAGCTTGTCGTCAGGAAAGGCAAACCCCAGCTCACGCCCACACATGGTTCTCACAGGACAGGCTTGGCTGCAGCCTGTTCACAGTGAAGATTTCAGCATGTTAAGCGTCCACAGCGCTCCCCTCAGAGCCCTCCCGCATTCGCCTGCCATTGCCAAATCCCACATGGGGTGCACAGCCACGGGAGACGGTCACTACGGGGCACCTAGTGAAATCCTCCTGGTTTCTCTGTCCGTGGGATTCACTGCGCCTGGCTCACCTGCGGCCCTTTCCAGACCTGCCCCTCCGTCACCCTGCTCTCAGGACACAGGAAGCAGCTGGGACTATGACAGACATTAGCCTGATTGAGCACCGTGGCTTCGATACCAGTCTGTCACCCCATGGCTCAGTCCGAAGAAAGACCCAGCTAAGGGGGTGACCCCAGCCGGGCAAGCATGCAGAATCCAGGGCACGTTAACGTTTCCTTGCCCACTGGAGGAGTCTCTCCGACCCCCCTCGCCTGCGTGCATGCTGCTTTCCAGCTTTAATAAAAAGCAATCCAAGCCAAGCTGGAACAGCCCAGGAAACCGAGCCAGAGCCAGCAACAATCCCCTTCACCCCCCTGGGGCCATGGCACGACAAGGCGGAAAGGTACAAGACAAACGATACTTTGGGAAAACCTGCCACACAGCCCCGGTCTTTATGCACCGCTCCCGTCAAAGCCGGCTCCCGAGGGACCTGGACAGGAAGAGCTACTGCTGGCTCCCACGCTCGTCCCCAGGAGCGGGCAGAACTGAGGCCAACGCCATTCATGGGTGAGCAGAGTCCAGCTCGGAGAAGAGACTGGGGCTTACGGCAGGTGAGCACCCGGAGCAAGGACACGCATGTGCACACGTGTGTTGGGGAGGGTGGCTGCATGGCCCCATGTGTACACACAGGGTGTGGGGCACAGACACCTCAACGTCCAACCCATCTAGAACAGGCCCCCCAAACCCATCACTCAAAGGGATGGGGGTGCCAGGCTGCCAGGGAGGCCACATGACAAGAACTGGAGATCCCCACTCACAGTCGCCATTGGGTGCATGGAGGGGTCCAGAGGCCACGTCACCCACAAAAGGCCACTGCTCTATGGCACAACTGCACCTGGGAGCCAGCAGCCCTGGGGTGCTGTGCCCAGACTCCAAATCCCAGCATATAGTGCTCCCTCTTGAGCCAAGTGCTAGGCAAGGTGGCACGCATGGCATGGTGTTCACAAGCAGTCCTACAACACATGCCAGGCCTTGCAGTCCAGAGCCTGCAAACAGCCCTACAACAACACGCCCTACCTAGAAAGGGGGTGCTGTCGGCTGGCACCTAGCTCTTGGCTCTGGGTGCCATGCCCTGGGCCGCAGGGGCCCTATCCTCCAGCTGGGGAGAGGCTGAAACAAGCACCCAGCATTCTGCTCTCAGCTGAGGACTGGAGCCAGGCCAGGGCCCAGCACTGAAGCAGCCCCAGGCTCCTTCCAGCCCCTTCCCCCAAGGAGCACAGAACTCTACTGCCAGCTCCCAGCACTGGCTGCCCCTTCCATCAGGGGCCCATGGACACTGCCAGTGAGCGCCGGTTCCTAACACAATGGGGCCTGGAAGCTGCCTGGGGATATTTATAGACAAATCGGAGCATTGCTGGAGCTTCAAACAGCAGCCTTAGAGCAGCCTTGACCCTGCAGCCACATTGGGATGGGCCGGGGTGGGGGGGGGTGTTAAGGGAGGGATGGGGACACACTTCAGCAGACCCTGCAGTCAGATCACAACCATTCTCATTGTGGCAGGGAATGGGCAGGACCTCTCTTGCCCAGGGGCAGCCTGCAGCCAGAGGCGGCTCAGGAGGCCCCAGGCCTGGGGCTGGGTGGGAGGTGCTGCTCACGGGTATTTGCCCAGGATGCAGAGGCGCACGGCCTATTCTCCATTTCCCAGCATCAGGGGCAACCCAAGTTCCTGGTCTCTGCATCATGGAGAAAACAGCTTCCATGCCACAGCATGTCTGGACAGCTGGAGCCAGACCCAGCAAAGGGTTCCTCCAGAGAGCTCTGTCAAAGCCTCTCTCTCTGGCCAAAGCAACCCCTGCTAGCCCAAATCTGGGTGCCCCCAGCTCTGCCAATGCCCCTCTATCCCTATCCACAGCCCCCCTGCTATGCCAGCACTGAGTGCTCTTAAGCCCTGGCTGCAACACCCACCATGCTAAGCAACAATCTCTGAATATCATATTATGACCAGAGCCAGATACCCCTGTCCTGCCCAGCTGAGAGAGGCCTGGGGGCAGCTGGCCCTGCAGAGCTGTCTCCAGCTTCCACCTCTCCCCTCACTCCCTGGGGTAGCCCAGCTGAGACTCAGTGGGGGCGGGACATGTGGAGCTTCTGCCAGATGAAGCACTGCCTTGGGCTAGCAGGCCCAGGAAAGACTCCCTGCTGCTGGGGAGATGGGGCCCAGACAGCCAACCACAGGGCGGGGGGGGGGGGGGGGGATGGCCCATCACCACAAAAGAGAAATGGATCCTTCCCCCTCCACCTTGCTCCCTGGGGATCCACCACCCACAGGCTCCCCTCCAAGCATCCCATTGTGCAGGGGGGCAAACGTGGCGCACTGCAGCTACCTTCCCGGACAGCAACTAGCCAGACCTTTCCTAGTAGCCGCACCCATGCTGGGCAAGCCACACTAGGGCCACAGAAACAAGGCACCAGAAAGACCCAGAAGCCAGCTTGGGGGGCAAGGGAGGAGGTCAGAACCACAGCTCTGTGGTCACCCAGCCCCTCCACTCAAGAGCCTTGAGGAAACTTAAGTGCAATTAATTTGAGCACAGGGGATCCTACTCCATTCCTTTGGTGCGCAGACCTTGCTGCAGCAGAGGGTGACCTGAAAGCTCACCCCACTGCCTGTATATTCCTTTCAAACACCCAGAACTAGCCCTGTCTCCCCACCCCCCATCCCTGCACAGCCCAGCCAACAGCCCAACCCAGCATGCTCCACCCTGCAGATCAGTGCTTGTCTCCCGTTTGGGAGCCCTGTGCGCCCATCAGGACTGTCAGGCATTTCTCCTCTCCTCCTGATTTTTGGTTTCAAGGGAAATGAAGAAAGGCAGGAGCCGAATGCTGGAGCAGCCTTTCCTCTTCTGCTGCCCCCCCCCGCTCTTCCCCACCCAGCTCCTCTGATTGCTGCAGGAAGCAGAGAGCAGCCCCTTCCCACACAACTCCCTACCTCACTGCTCCCTCTGTGTCCACGTGACCCGAGCCCTGCTTGGCACCAGCCCAGCTGCAACCCCCCCCACCCCCACCCCATTAGCAAGAGCCAAAGGAATGCCAGGGAATGGGACAAGCTGCACAGATCCCCCTCGCCACACAGCCCAGCGCCTGACCATTCCACCGCTCCCTGCCTGCACTGCACACACCCTTCTAGCGCGGATGCCTATTCATCTCCCCTCCCCAGATAGGTATAAATAACATGACAGATGTCTATACAAAGAGTTATTCATATCCCTGCCAGCGCACAGCCAGAGAGAGAAAGGGAGCCTGTGTGTGTGGGGGGGGGTTATAAATAAAACACACCCCCTCCAGGGGGCAGGGGCAGCAATGTACTAGCTGGGGGTGTCTGTGCCATAGACTCAGGGCACAGAGCGTTCTCTAGGCAGGGGGGAGTGCGTGCCAGTCACTGCCACATGGGGTGCTGGGGAGCGAGCCGGGACACTGGGTCTCACACATGTTGCCCGGACAGGCTCGCACAGAGCAGCTTCTAACTACACAGGGTTCAACTTTGAGCGGAGGGACTTGTCTCCAGCAGCTGGTACTCGAGGGCCCTGTTCAGGGCTGGGGTTGGCAGGGCAGCAGGACCCGCTTGCACGTCCTCTGACTGTGGCCCAAGCATCCAGCCCCAGGCAGTGTTTTAAAGCAAGTCTGGGGTCGCAGAGCCAGTAAAACAAAATAATTAAAGCCGAGTTGTGAGGGGCACTTTAAGCCTGCGCTGCTCCCAGATTAGGGCAGAGCCCCCATTATTTCAGACCTCTAAGCACTGGGCCCAGGTGCAGAGCAGCCGCAAGGGTCAAGGGCAACGCCCCACGGAGGCCAAGCAGCCATTTTAATGGTGCCACCCTCCTGTCACAGAGGTTGAAAAACTGAAAACTCCCGCAAGGGGGTCAGGAACACCCCTTGGCTACTCACCACCCTCGGCTTCTCTACCCCACCGCTGCTGCAGGGAGATGGGATGCTCTGCCCCATTAGCAGGTGCTTCCCCCAGCCTGAGCCCCCACCTGTTGGCTGTGTTACAAAGGACCATCGCCCTTCCCCTGCCTGTGACAGTGGTTCCAAGCAGCAGGCTGAGGAACCAGAGGCAAAAATCAAACCCTCCAGCAAGTCCAACAGCATGGAGATCCCACCCCTCCCCGGCTCAGCCCCACCCCAGGGACTAGGCTGGGGGGCTGTCAGGCAGCAGAGCGGACAGCTGTGCCCTCAGGGCTGGTGGCTGTATGCAAACAAGGCCAGAGCCAGGAGCCAGGTGTGACCCTTGCATGCCAGCACTTTCTACAGGCAGCCACCCTCCTCTGGGCCTGAGCATGGGGAGTCAGGAGAGCCCAAGGAAACAGGAGGGAAAGGCACCAGACATCCCTTAGTTAGGAGGTAACCAGTCCCAGCCCCCAACCCACTCCAGCCACGGGCAGAGCCCAGAATCCCATGGGGGAGTCACAGAGCAGAGTTTGATTCATGCAGCGAGCCCTGGGAAACCCAGTCCCACCACTTGCTGGTCCAGTGTCTCCACTGGAGCAGATGCGGGTGGCTCTTTCCTGCTGGGAACAGTGCTACTGCCAGAGGGGTCCTGCTCCTAGGAGGGCTGAAGCCACAAGGAGCTCCCCCCGCGCCAAGGCAAAGGCACATCCCTGGCTGCAGGTGAGCCCATGGCAGGAGATAGGGGGCCCCAGATTTGCCCTCGCTTTCTAACAGGAAGGAAGGAGCATTTCACAGGGCTCAGCCAGACCCCAGGGTCCAGCTGCTTGGGCTCAAGGCTCAATCCCACCGAGAAATTTCCTCTAAGCAGACAGCAGAACATAGCTGGGCCAGGCCACCTCTCCCGAAGGGGCCAGGGCCAGGGCCAGCCAAGGGGAATCCCCAGCCACACCCAGACAAGGAGCCTCCTGGGCAGGGTCTCTGTAGCGCCCCCCACACAAGGGGCTGTAAGGCTGGACCAGGGCTATCAGAATACACACAAGGGTAGGTGTTGAGAAAAAAAGCAGCCCTGGGGCAGCCAGTCCACCCTAGGTAACAATCCCACAGGAGCTTGGCCATTGGGGACTGCCAGGAAGGATGGGGGGGTTGAGCTGCGGAGGGCAGGAAAGTGGGGATCAGAGAGCGCTCTCTGAGTGCAGGGGGGAACTGAGAACTCAGGCGGCGGCTGGCAGGGGGCGAGCGCAGCGGCAGCCCCTGCCCTCCGGAGTCACTGGACTCCCATTGCCAGAGGCGTCCTCAGCCCCTGCTCTGCGGCTGGGTTTCACGGAATAATGTGCCAGCCTCGCAACAGCTGCACCCTGTCTGAAATTAGCTCTATTGAAAATCAACAGCTGAGCAGCACCAAGCACCCCGCCCACCCCATGGGGAGAGCCGGAGAGGGGGGGGGGGGGAGAAGAGAGGAGAGAGAACTGACACCAGGCAAATCCCCCCACCCACCCCCACCACTGTGAACTCAGAGGAAACAGCTTCTCCCTCCACCCCGTCCCTGTCCTCATCCCCCAGCTCTGGGCTGCAACAAGTGCCAAGCGCATCCAGCCACCAGGGAACCCCCCTCTGCTCAGTGTGTGGGGAGGGTTCCTGTGCCCCAAGCGCCCCCGGCCCCTTCACTCCGCCAGCCGGGGGGCTCGCTGGGCCCGTGCCCCCTGTCAGGGCTCACCTGCAGCCACACTCGCTGCTGCTGCTGTGGGGCTGGAGGAGAGACACCCTGGGCAGGGAGAGCCAAGCTGCAGCCCCAGGGCAGGGAGGGATCCCCACCATGCCAAGCTGGGGGGACGGGGGACATGTCCTAGGAGGATGTGAACCTGGCACTGGAGATTGCTCAGTAATGCCGAGGGGGTCAGTGGCGCCCAGGGGAAGGGGAACTGGAAACCCTGCCCCCCCCCAGCCCCGACTACAGCTCGGGACCCCCAGCCCCGCCTACCCCCTCAGAGTCACCCCCAGCCTGGGCCCCTGCCCCGGCCCGGGGCCCCTCAGAGTCACCCCGGCCCGGGGCCCCTCAGAGTCACCCCGGCCCGGGGCCCCCGGCCTGGGGGCCCCAGCCGCCCCCTCAGAGTCACCCCGGCCCCAGCCCCAGCTCCTCAGAGTCACCCCCGGCCGGCCCCCAGCCCCGCCCCCTCAGAGTCACCCCCGCCCTGGGGCCCCAGCCCCGGCCCCCGGCCCCGCCCACCTTGGAGTAGAGCCCCCAGGAGAGCTCGGTCTCGATCACCATGACGACGATGCCAAACATGCCGAAGATGAGCGCGTAGTCGCTGAGGCGTTTGCGCTTCTCGAAGAGCGCGCGCCGGTGCCCGAGCCGGTAGCCGATGTTCTGGTGCTTGCGCTTGGGCGCGCGGGCGAAGGCGCCGGGGCCGGCGGCGGGCGCGGGGCGGCGGGCGGCGCCCAGGCGCGGCGGCCCCTCGCGGGACACGACGATCTCGGGCAGCGGCGGCGGCGGCGGCGGGCCCGGGCCGAAGGGCTGCAGCGGCTGCCCCTCGGGCTCGGCCTCCAGCAGGTTGCGGCGCGAGGCGCTGAGGCGGCTGAGCGGCTTCATGCCGCCGCCGCTGTACTTGCAGGAGCTGACGGCGATCTCGGTGAAGGGGTTGCTGTCCCGCCGCGGCGCCAGCGGGCTGGGCTGCCGGTGCCGCCCGCCCGCGGGGCCCGGCGAGGGGCCGCCCGGCGGCTCGCTCAGGTTCAGCTGGCTGCCCGGGCGGGAGGCGGGGGGCGCGCCGGGCGAGGCGTGCAGCAGGGACCCGGCCCCGGCCCCGGCCCGCGGGGTCTCCTCGGGGGCCCCCGGCGGCGCCTCCATGCTGGGGGCCGCCTCAGCGCGCGCCCCGCGGCGGCCCGTGCCCGGCGGCCTCCCTCCCGCGCGCGGGCATGAGCGGGGCGGCGGCGGGGGCGCGGGGCGGCTGGGCGCCTTCGCCGGGGCTGCGCTGCGGGCGCCTTGTGCTCGCCGGCCCCGCCTCGCGCCCGCCCCGCCCGCGGGCGTCGCCGCGCGTGCGCGGAGCCGGCGACGGCGAGGGGCACGACGGGAGTTGTAGTTGGCCGCCTGCCCGGGCGGGGCGGGGCTCAGCCTCGGAGGGCGGGGCTGTGCTCGTCGGCTGGGGGCGCGGGAGGGGAGGGACAAGGCGCGTAGGTTGGGTGCATGCTGGATCCAGGGGTGCATGGTGTGGGGAGTGAATGGGGGTGCATGGTGGGGCGGGTGCATAGGTTGCATCCAGGGGTGCATGGTGGGGGCGGGGCGCATAGGTTGGGTGCATGATGGATCCAGGGCGGTCCATGGTGTGGGGGGGGAGTGAATGGGGGATGGGTGCATGGTGGGGGCGGGGCGCATAGGTTGGGTGCATGATGGATCCAGGGGGTGCATGGTGTGGGGGGATGGGTGCATGGTGGGGCACAGTGCATAGGTTGGGTGAATGATGGATCCAGGGGGGTCCATGGGTGGGTTGGGTGCATGGTGGGGGTGAGGGAGTGCATGGAAGCTGAGGTGGGGGCAGGAGGTGCATGGGGCAGAGTGAAGGGTGCTCCGTATAGCAGGGACTGAATTCCTTTCCTGAATGACCCAGAAGCAGGATTGGGCAATTCCTGCACAGAGATTTGGGGAGAGGGGGTGACCAGACCCCAAATTTTCTCTTTGTTCTGCCCGTCTCCTCCCACTGTGGGATCTGTTTGAAACTGGCCCTGGGGGTTGGGATGGTGATGGGGGGTGACTCACTAACCTCCCCCCCAATCTACTCAGCCCCTTGCTCCAGTTGTGGCCGCCCCAGGGTGACAGGCTCTGAGTGTGAAGTGGCATGGATGTGACCACACTCACGCCAGTCATTACACAGCAAAGACTCGTTAGTCTAAGATGAGGCAGCCATCTGGTCTGTGAGAGCCCTGGGGATGCCTCCCCCCGCCCCCAATCCCTGAATCCATCTATCTCCCGTCTGGTCTGTCAGAGGCCAGCATGACCCATGGACTGTGAAATTGGAACAATGCTCTTAGGACTTAACGGATGCAATTGTTTGATATTTGGAATGAAACTATAGACAGGGGTCAAGTTGCTGTAGGGGAGGGTCCATTGGCTCAGAGACCCATTAGAACATCCCATCCAGCCCCCTCTCATTTACAAATGCAGGTTATAAAGTTATACTGGAAATTTCATCACAGTGGGTCCCTCACTAGTCTTCTATAGGGCATGCTTTCCCCACGCTTGCAATGCAGTCACTTCTGGGGAGGGGTATGGCAGCAGTTTAACAGCATACAGCACGGCTACACTCACAGCAGTTGAAAGACATCAGCTGAACCTGCAGGGGGGTTTTGATTGACACCGTGGGATTAGCAGAGTTAGAACTTGGCTGGGAGAAGAGATTTCACAACCTGCCTGCTGGGGAAAGTTCCATGGGATCCCTGTTCTTGGCAGATGCACCCTGGAGACTGCTTCAGATGGAGAGAGCACCCCCTGCTGAATCTCCGGCCCCGTTCTCTCCAGCAGTGCAGGCTGGGTGTGAGTTGGGCCTGTCCTGCTCGGTTTGGAGAGCTGAGGGGAGATCACAGCCTGAGTCGACATGGCTGCTGTACTTCAGAAATAAGCTTGCTCTGGCCTCACGCTGTTGGTACCAGGAAATCTGCCTCTCTCACCTGGAGCCAGTCACGTGCAGGTAAGTGGAACATCGACCATGGTCCCTCCAGCCAGCAGGAGCGGCCTGGCTTTGCCTTTGCTCGGTGTCGGAGCAGCGGGGTGGAGAGAGGACACCGTTAGCCAGGGGGCATTGCCTCTGGTAGCTTTCCAGGGAAAGGAAGACACATCTACAGTCCCTTTCTGCAGGGCCGCCCAGAGGGGGGAGGGGCAGGGGGGGCAATTGGCCCCGGGCCCTGCAGAGGCCCCCACAAGAGTTTTTCAGGACCCCTGGAGCAGGGTCCTTCTCTCGCTCCAGGGCCCCCGGAGCTTCTTCCGCTCAGGGTCTTTGGTGGCGGGGGGTCCTTCCGCCCCTGAATTACTGCCGAAGCGTGGGCCTCCTGCCACCAAAGACCCCAGGCCCCCTGAATCCTCTGGGTGGCCCTGCCTTTCTGTATGTGACATGCTTCCATCTGCTTCCTGCTTGCTTTTGCAGTGCTCAGACCTCGGTTGGTGGGATCTCATGTGCTCTCCTGTGGCTTTTTCAGTGGCGCTGCTGGACGGCTGGTGTGTTTTCTACGTGCGTCTCACGGGTGATATCAGGCACGTTTGGGTTGATCTTGCCACGTGTAACTCTCATCCACCTGCTCAGGTACAATGGGTGCAGATGCCCCAGCCCCTGTCCGTCCACGCAAGGTGCAGGGGAGAGACAGAGGGCTGCTTTAGTTAAATGCAGCGTTTACCATCCTCGGAGGCCTCCATCCCCCGCTAGTGATTTGGCTTCGGATGCCAGCCCACTATAATTACATTTTCCATGGCATTAAATATGAATGGTTCAGGTTCTGCTGTTTCCACTCCCGGCCAAGCAGCAGTCTCCAGCCACCGGCATCTTTGTCTTGTTCTCGGAGGAATTTCATTTAAAAAATGGCTTTTAATTGCACCTGCTATTAGTTGGCAGCACCAAGTGAATGGCTGCACCCGTCTCCAGGTTGGCACTGAGATGGGAAACTGATTCCTCACCGGGGGTGGGGGGCAGCTGGCTCATCCAAAAACCAGGTGGGTACCCTAAGCACCGCCTCTCTCCAGGGCTGACGAACCGGTGGCTCTTCGATGACCATCCCATCAGATAAAAGAAACACGGTTCATCATGGGCAAAGTCTGGCTGGGAGGGAGAGGAGAATCCTGGTGGTTAACAACATCACAGAGCCCCCCTTCCCATTGGGCCCCGATCCTGCGATGAGCCCCTGCGCAACGCATCACAGGACAGGGCCTTCGTTTCCTGGAGGTTAGTAGCAATTCAAGGGAGATTAAGAATCACATTGTCATGACTAGCTGGTGGCCTGTGTGTGCGCATGCTTGTACAAGCCCTGCCCTTTGCAGGGTAGCTGTGTGTCATAGGCATTATACTGTCTCCAGCTGAAGGAGAATCTCCTTCAGGCCAAGCAGCAGGTGAGCTGGGATCTAGAGCATGAGGATCCACGTTCTAACTCCGGTAGCTGCAGCGAGTTGCCTGGGGCCAGCTGTGATGGCCCAGAGAGCCATGGCTTTGTTATGCTGTTTTAAGACCCACACTTCTTTATCTGCAGGTTAAGCTCCTGATTCAGGCCCCGATTTGCAGGCTTTTAGGAACATGCCTGGCTGTCTGCGCTGAGGTCAGCAGAGTGCTGGCGTGCATGAAGTGCAGCTCATGTGCTCGTATCTGCAGGATCAAGCCCTCTCTTTACTGCCCGAGTGCTGTTTGCCTCTGGCACTGCATGTGCCATGGGCAGTGAGCCGGGACCCAGTAGCCAATCTCACTCTTGCTTCCAGTCCACCTCTCTCCTGCCTGCTCCGCACCGAGCCCCGTGCTGCCAGCACAGCAGGGGGATCACCGCAAACAGAGAGCCGTTTCCACTGGGTTCACAAAATCCCACAGCTGTGGCAGCCTCCCACTCTGGGATGGGGCACATGCCTCCCCAGCAGCACTGTACGGCCTCAGGGTGCTGAATGCAAAGAGCCCCGGCTGATGCTTCCATAAAGGTGCGAGTTAAAGGGTTGCCATGGACACGGCCTCCTGCTGCTCTCACTCACTCGTGGGGACTCAGCCGCGATCTGCAGGAGGCGGATGCCTGCCCATGGGGCTGGCACTGGCAGAAGGGCCGGGCCGGGGATAGAGGGAGCTGAGTGCAGGAGGGAGCGGATGCCAATGCAGCGATTGCGAACAAGCCAATATCCTGTGTCCCCAGCTGGCACTAGGGTGGGCTGGGGAGGGGGTCCCTGCATGGGCAGGGAGGGCTCTGTAGCTGGGCACACACCACGCCAGCACATTGCGCCCCAGCCTAGTGGGGCCTAAGCCTCTGGGAGAGGAAATAGAGCAGGAGGGGTTAGCGGCCATCCCCCATCTGCCCCCTGCCAGGCTGTCCCAGCACAGTGTCCTGGGTTTGGCCAGGGCATGTCTGTCCAGCTATGGGCAGTGTGCGGGGAGGGGGGGGTTACCCCTCCCAGAGATGGGGCCCAGACCTCTCCACAGAGGATGACCCTGCCCCATGAGGTCCCCACTAAGTTCAAGGGGACGCTGCCCCTTTTAAGAGTCTCCCCGGCTGCTGCGATTATATAATGTCTCCTCTAATCGCCTTAGATTTGACGAGGCTGATGGTAGCAGACAGAGGGTGGGGATTATGGGCAGCAGCTGGAGGTGGGAGTTAATGGAGCCCCTCGAGGCCAGCTCGGAGCAGGGGGCCTGGTCCCCCAGGGCTCTTGCCTGCCCTGACACAGGTCCCACGACCAAGCTTCGTGCTGCTGAACAAAGGTTGGCTCCTGGGGTGGTCTGTGGGGGTAGCACAGCTGGCAGGGAGTGGGCCCTGTCTCCATCCGCCCAGGGTGGGGAGCGCTCATGTTCAATGCAAACAGAAGCCAGATCAAACTAGCAAACACTTGCTGCAAGGTTGCATTGAATTATGACTTGATTTCTTAGTCCCCAGAGTAGTAACACCCAAGAACCCAAAACCAGAGAGAGACAAAGCAGGCTGCTCCCAGGGCAGACACACAACTGACCCCAGCCTGGCTGGCTGGTTCTCGTCGGCCCAGATCCCATGCTTCCCTGCAGAATGCCATAGGCTGCATGCAGGAACAGGAATCCCCTGAAATGTAAAGCGACAGCTTACAATGTCCATATGCCACAGGAGCCACCCCACATTTGGGGTTCTCTCCCCTCAGGCCCCTACCTCACTGGCTGTTTGTGTCGGCCTCAGGGACTCACCCACGAAGCTGGGCATTGAACCAACTCTCCCCTGCCCCAGCTCAGCCCTGAGACCCGGCCCAGCCTGTTCTCACCATCTTGAGAGGGGCTGGCAAACGCAGCCGCCTTGCCCAGGTCCCCGCTGCTTTCCCCTCCTGGGCCTCCAGGCTGCTGCAGGTGCGTGGGTGGACCGGCCCAGGGGATGTATCTGAATGTGGCCCCCGAAGCTCCCCCTGCCGTTGGGTGCAGGGACCTTGAGCGACCCCACCACCCTCCATCAGACTGGTTGGCTTGACACCTCCAGACCCAGCAGCCAGGTCAGTCCTCCCTCCCGCAGGCTGGGAAGGGGCACGATTGGCCAAGGGGGGTGCGCAGGACCCAAAGCTCAGCCCAGCCCTGCAGTAACCGTACGCCCCTCCGTGGCACTGTCCTATGCCTCAGCACCCCCCAGCCCAAGGCTCCCCAGCAATGCAGCGAGTGACAGCACTACAGCTCCCACAGAGAGAGGGGCTACAGGCCCCCCCAACCCCCAGCTAGTCCAGCCTGGGGTCGCAGGGCAGCCCTGCTCCTCGACCCTGCAGCGGTGCTGGCCCAGGTTTCCGGGAGCTCCCCCCAGCAAGGGCATGCGAGTGACAGCTCCTGCCAGCCCCCAAATGTGACCCCTGTGAAATGAACGGAGGCGGGGGAGAGGCCTGCGCAGCCCCAGCACTCACCCCCTCCCCAGGGCAGCGTTTAGGTCTCGGAGCAGGGCTGCTGGGGTCCAGCACAGAACCCCCGGTCCCCCGTATCACCTCGGAGCAGCCCATGAGGCAGTGTCCTCCCGCCCCGGCCACCCAGCTGCTCCACAGGGAAACAGGATTGCAGTTGTTAGTTATTAGACTGGCTCCTTCTGCTTAGGACATGGCTAATCCACAGGGAATTGGCTGCAGGGAACCTATTAACCACAGCACCAGGCACCCAGCTGCCATGCCAGCCCCAGGAGTTAAACTGCTTATTCACACATGCAGGGCAGGGGGCTCCTGGCGCTCAGAGGGGGGTGCAGGCTCAGCAGGGGTGGGGGGGTAGAAGGGCTGTGGCTCCAGCATTTGATTTTCCTCCCAACAGATCCAAACAAACCTGCCTCCGAAACCCAAACAGGAGCACCTGCCCCCCAACCTGCAGCGAGGGCTCAAACTTACTTTAACTTTTGTCTGGGCTGGCAGCTCCCTAGATCCAGGATGGCTCCCAGTCTCAGCCCCTTGCTAGCCCAGCTCTGAACCCACCCCCCCTTTGCTGGTGCCCATCAGTGCCAACCCACAGTCCTCCTTGCCCCCCACCCCCATTATCCCAGCTCAGGCTTTGCCTCGAGCCAACTGGGTGAGATGTGGACAAATATTAACCACGGACTAGGGACCAACAGGCCATGTGCTCTGGCCTCAAACTCAGCACCAGAGCCCCACAGGCTGGTGCAGGACACTCTGACATGCCCTCAGGCTGGGGCGCTGGAGTTCTGGGACCTAGAGCCTCCCCCCTCCTCTTAGAAAAACAGGGAACCGTCAAGTTCACACCCCAAGCCAGCCAGTCCCCTGCCCCAGGGCTGGCAGGGCACCTAGCACCCCGAGGGGAAAGGCCCCGTGTCCCCCGCCTCACCCCAAGCCGGGCCTGGAGCCGCACAGGAGCAGGTCCCCCCACTCGCCCAACTCCTGCGCCAGAGAGGCTATTCCTGCTTGGAGAAAGCCGAGGCCCAATGGCTTCACCACTGACAGGAGGCCACTAGAGGGAGCTGCAGATTCAGCCAGGACACACCTGGCCCAGCACCAGCCTGCAGGTACCTGGGCCAAGGGGCAGGATGGGGCCCAGCAGGGAACCGCAAAGCTCCAGGAACCCTGTGGCAGCCTGAGCCCCGCCCCCCAGGCTGTCCCCAGTTCCTGCCCAGCAAGGCTCCTGCCTTCAGCCCTCAGGGGAGAGCCCCCCATTGAGCCCCATAAGCACGGGGCTCTCAGCCCAGCTGGGACCGAGCTGGAGCAATTCATGGGCTAGTGGAAGATGGCCTGGCTGCAGCTGAGAGCACCGGGGGTTGCAACAGGCCTGGCACGTCCCCGCTTCCCTTCCAGCCACAGGCACCCCACACCCACCTACCTCCACATTGGGGAGCAGCGCCCCCCGCTGGTCAGAGTGCAGCTCACTCACCAGCCTCACAAAATCGTAGGAGCGGAAGGGACCTCGAGAGGTCTCTAGCCCAGCCCCTGGGACTCCTGGCAGGACGAAGTATCATCCAGACCATCCCTGACGGGGGTTTATCTAACCTGCTCTTACAAACCTCCAAGGATGGAGATTCCACATCCTCCCTGGACAATTTATTCCGGTGCTTCACCCCCCTGAGAGTCAGGAAGTTTTTCCTAATGTCCAACCTAAACCGCCCTTGCTGTAATTTAAGCCCATTGCTGCTTGTCCCATCCTGAGAGGCTAAAAGAACCATTTACCTCCTGCGACAGAGCGCCAGCTGCTGGACATCTTGGGGCCGTGCCAGGGAGCAGGCTGACTGCCTCACCCCCCAAGCTGCCTCTGGGGAGGCGGAGGGGGTGTGAATGGCTGAGCACCACCACCCAGGCAGCCCATCCCCCGCAACCCGGCACAGGGGGGCTGGGATTTCACCCCATTTCCACGCGGTAAATAACGGGCGCACACAGGTCGGTGTTTCTCACCTGTCAGCTTTATTCCAGATGCAGCAACACCCCATTGCTCTGGGCTCCCTTGTGGGAGAGGGGTCAGGTGAGCAGCAGAGTCACAAACCCAGAGACGCAGCCCCAGGTGCTGCACGTCCCGGCTTGGCCCAGGCAAAGCAAGTCAAGGAAGTGCTCAGCAATACTTTGTGCGGCCGCTCTGACCCTCAGGCCCAGCCCCCTGCCTTGACCAGTGGCTGGGTGAAGTGACAGGGCCTGTTCCCAGCAGGGCCGCAGGGTACGTCTCGGGCCAGGAGCTCCCCTCGTAGCGACATCTGTCCCTGGAGCTGTGGGCAGTGACCAGCGGGCCCAGGCAGGGAGCCAGCGGCGAGGAGCTATGTTCCCAGTGGGGTTTGCAGCATGGGCATGGGCGGCTCCGGGTCCCCGGGACCCAGAAAGCAGTGCAGGGTGGAGCAGGCTGGTATATGGGCACCCATTACAGCCTCCCGCCCAGCCCATCAGCAAGGCACAGATAACCGCCGCCATGTGGGGCGCGAGCCGCCCGGGCACAGCAGTGCAGGGAGGCTGGCAGCTAAGCAAGGGGCAACGGTGCTGGACATTCATGGCGCAGGCGATGGCAGCCCCAGGCCACGCTGCCAACGAGCCGGGATGCAAAGCGACCCGGTGAGCGGCCTGGGCCGAAGCCAGGGATTCTCAACCTGGGGGTCACGAGGCATCACCCCCCCGGTCACCAATACAAAGCGTTTGAGAACCCCTGGCGTGAGCGGTGGGGCAGACAGTGCAGCTACAGCTCGTTATACAGCCCCATGAGGGAAGGCGCCATTCCTGCCGCAGCAAGGACCTGTCCTCCACCCCAGAGGTGCGGAGCCCCTGCTCTGGTCTCACCCAGGGGAGAGGGATCGCCCCGGAGGCTGACGACAGGGCAAGGGCCCAGGGACCTGCTCTGGTCTCAGTGCAGGGTGGTCCCGCAGGGCAAGAGGCTGAACGGCGCCTGCAGCAGGGCCCCGGAACGGGCTCTGGAAAGAACCCCTGGAATTGGTCTTCTGCCCTCATGGAATGGAGTCTGGGCACAGCCCCACTCAGCGGGCCTGGCCCGCCACCTGCAGCGCCTCCCACAGCGGGGTCCCTGCCCGGACGGGGCTCACTGGACCCCGCACCCAACGTTTTCTTTGGTCTGAGCCCTGGGCTGCGCCCGGCCTCTCCGCCCGCTGCAGGACGCTATAATTTGCTGTAGATGAAGTGCAGCAGCTTCTCCAGCTGGCTGTCCAGGGACAGCTCGTCCCCGTCGTTGGTGATGACCCAGTCAAAGGTCACGCCCTGGTCCAGGCCACACTCGGACTCCGCGTCGTCCACCCCTGGGGAGGAGCAAACCCAGAGATGTGAGCTCCATGCAGATCGACTGGGGCAATGGACAACCACCGTCCCCACGCTGGCCCCAGCGCTCCCGAGCCTGGCTGGATGGCTATGTGCTGCAGCCACACAGGCGAGGTCCCAGAGTCAGCATGGCCAGGCAAACTCTGCTGAGCCAGCCTGGAAAACAGCCCTCCCCTAGCGCTCCTCCTCCAGCCTTGCCTGCTCCGCACAGTTCAGCTGGGGTGAGGAACCGGGGGACAGCAGCAGCTGGGGGTGCAATATGGCAGTCAGGGAGAATCTCCAGCCTCCCTTAGAGACGAGAGAGGGCCCAGACCTCACGGTGCGCAGGGAAACGGCACCCGAGCGTAACTGAAAGCTCAGAGGCCGCGAAGCAAAGATCCAAATCCCCTGCACCTCAGCATTTGCTGGGGCCTGGCTTGTGATGGCTGAACGCGGGGCAGAACCTGGCCGTACTCAGCCACTGCGATTACCCCAAGCCAGTGCCACTCACCCACTACGAACACCCAGTTCCTCCTCTTCCGCGTCTCCTCCGTCGCCACCACCCGCACCAGCTGCACCGCGGCCCCGTACACGTCCTGGAACCACTCCACGTCCGACAGGCGCCGGGTGTCACTCACCACCTGCGCGGGGAAGGAGACGTCACGGGGGGGCTGCCGGCAAGGGGGCGTGGCTCCTGGTTGCCCCTCCCCCTGGTTGGCCCCCTCCTTACCCAGACAGGCTGCGTTACGCTCTCCACCACGATCCTGCAGAAGAAGCCCGGGTCTGTGTTGCGTTTCTCCTCCCCCCAGCGGATCATGTCCTGCCGGTAGGTCTCTTTGTAATCGCTGGCGTCCAGCAGCCGCTGGAAATCCAGCCCGTGTTCCTGCAGAGAGAGAAGAGGTGTCCCTGAGCACAAGCTCAGCCACTCCTGGTGCCGCCTGGGCCGCGGGGGGGTGTGTGGCAGGGCAGTACCTTGGCATACTGCTCCTTGAGGGGTCCCGACAGCTGGAGGATGGCGCAGACATCCGGCCCCAACCTGCCAGAGGGAGGCACAAGTGGTAGGAGGGTGACAGGCAGCAGCCCCAATTCCTGCCAGGCCCATGGGAACAGAGCTGCATTTCCCCCACCCCAGCAGGTCTCAGACCCCTTTCGCACAGCACGCCCGAGTGCCACCCCCTTCTACATTTACAGCACCATTATAATGCTGGAGGCAAAGCGGGGTTTGGGGTGGAGGCTGACAGCTCATGACCCCCCCGTAATAACCTCAGGGCGTCTCAAGGGGTCCCGACCCCCGTTTGAGAGCCCCTACCCTACCCACACCCTGATGGTGGGGCAGCTGCCAAGTCAGAGCCCAACCCTGGGCCTTGGGGGCTTCCCATGCTGCAGCTGGGGAGGGGCCCAACCCAATCCCCCCCCCCCCGGCCTTAGGCCGCTCCCCCCACTACCGCACCCGATGAGGGTCCCTAGACAGGCACCTTGGCTTAGGGCCCCACCCCGCACTGCCCCATATGCCCGCCCCGGGCCCCTCCCTCCTCTCCTGAGCTGCGTCACACCACCAAGGCCTCCCCTGGCCTGGATCTCCGCGAACTGCGCCACCCCCGGCTCCCCCGTCCGGTCCCGGCTCTCCCCGGTCCCCCCCGTCCGGTCCGGTCCCGGATCCCCCCCCCCAGCTCCCCCGTCCGGTCCCGGCTCTCCCCGGTCCCCCCCGTCCGGTCCGGTCCCGGATCCCCAGCTCCCCGTCCGGTCTCGGTTCTGGAGCCCTAGGCCCGGATCCCCCCAGGCCCAGCTCCCCCGTCCGGTCCCGGCTCTCCCCGGTCCCCCCCGTCCGGTCCGGTCCCGGATCCCCCGGCCGGTCCGGTCCGGTCCGGTCCGGTCCCGGATCTCCCGGCCCGGGCCCTGCTCCCCCAGGTCCGGTCCGGGCTCCCCCCCGCCCGGTCCCTGCTCCCCCAGGTCCGGTCCGGTCCCTGCTCCCCCCCGGCCGGTACCGGCTCTGTAGCTCCTCCGCCACGAAGTCCTTGCCCGACTTCCTCTTGCCGCTCAGCAGCAGCACCAGCCGCGGCAGCCCGGCCATGGGGCTACTGACACCCCCGCACGCCCAGCGCACGTGGGCCCGCCCGGGACAGACCATCCGGGCCGGGGACCTGGCTCCCCTGCGCGGATTCACTTTGCCGCCCACGTGGTGAAACTCGCTCCCCCCCTCTGCTTGACATGGGCCGGCCCATCCTAGCCGCTGCTGCCCACGGGGGGGGGGGCGGGGCGCTAGAGTGGTGCATCCCGGAAAGGGGCGGAGTCAAGCCTGCTGAGGGCGGAGCCTCCACTGCTCCGCCCCCGTACGAGGCGGAACTGGGGGCTTGGCGTCGCCTCGTGTTACATTCGTTCCCCCGCCCCCCAGCCAGTCCCACCCACACCTGGCGGGGGTGGGCAGAGCCTAGGCCACGCCCCCCGCAGCTCACTCCACTGGAAACAGACCCCGCCCCCAACAGCGCCCCCCACTGAACCCCTCCCCCAGCACAGCACCCCCTGCTGAGCCCCCCAGCACAGCACCTCCCCCAGCACAGCACCCCCTGCTGAGCCCCCCAACACAGCACCCCCTACTGAGCCCCACCCCAGCACCTCCCCAGCACAGCACCCCTGCTGAGCCCCTCCCCAACACAGCACCCCTACTGAGCCTCCCCAGCACAGCACCCCTGCTGAACCCCCAACACAGCAACCCCTACTGAACCCCTCCCCAACACAGCACCCCTACTGAGCCCCTCCCCAGCACAGCACCCCTGCTGAACCCCAACACAGCAACCCCTACTGAACCCCTCCCCAGCACAGCACCCCTGCTGAACCCCCAACACAGCACCCCACTGAACCCCTCCCCAGCACAGCACCCCTGCTGAACCCAACACAGCACCCCTACTGAGCCCCTCCCAACACAGCACCCCTACTGAGCCCCACCCGGCACCCTTACAGAACCCTCCCCAGCACAGCACCCCTGCTGAGCCCCAACACAGCACCCCACTGAACCCCTCCCCAGCACAGCACCCCTACTGAGCCCCACCCCGGCACCCTGACAGAACCCCTCCCCAGCACAGCACCCCTACTGAGCCCCTCCCCCAGCACAGCACCCCCTGCTGAGCCCCACCCCCGGCACCCTAGGGACATTGGGCCAGCACTGACTGCCAGGGGAGAGTGTGCCCCACTGAGCCCGTTCCCGCCCCGCCCCAGCTGTGTCCCTCACAAGGCTCCAGATTCTCAGCCAGCTGAGCACCCCGTTACCTTCTCTGACGGTGCCTGATCTCCGTAATGCAGCCCAGGCCTAACACAACCTTTCCTTTATTCATCTCTCATCCCCCCGCCCCAATTTCAATTCCTGGGGATACCCCTGGACGGAAGGCTGAAGCCGTGGGTCTTTCACTGCAGTGCAGCCAGATGCTAAGGGGCCCTGCCAGGGCTGGGCCATGGTGCTCTGGTCGTCCTGTGCCGGTGGCGCCAGGGTGGCTGCAGCTCCCTCCCGGTCTCAGGCCCGGCGTGGCCTAGCTCCAGCTCCGAGGGCCCTACCCCCTGCCGAGGCAGCGGAGCCATGGGGCAGCTTTTGTCGAGGTGAGATCTGCCCCTCGAGCCCTTTAAAACCAGTCACAGCTGTGGAGTGTCCAGCTGCAGCCCAGGGCAACCAGCCCGACCCCCATGGCTCCAGCCAGGTGCCAAAAGCAGCCACCGCGAGCAGCCCGGGGACCAGGGGCAGGCGCTGGGGCCACGGGATGGGAGCTGATCGAGGGCAGCAGAGACCAGGCTTCCCCCCGCTAAGGGCCCCTGGTGGTGAGAAGCCTTGACCCCAGGGCATGTCCAGGGAACCCCCAGCCCCAGGGAGCTGGGAGGAGCCAGCTGTCCCTACGCCCCAGAGGAGAACAGAGAAAGAAGGGCCCAGCTTACAGGGAGAGGGGCCAGGCTGGACGCAGGAATCCCTGGGTGGGTTCTCTGGCCTGGGCTGGACGGTGGGGAGTGGGATGGAAGACCACAATGGGCTCTGCTGGGCTGATGTGGGGCAGGCTGGCCTGGGGGCCCCGGGAGGAGAGGGGAGGGGCTGGGAATGGCAATGGAGGCATCTCACCGGGCGTTGCCTGAGCCAGGACTCTGGCATCATTTGCTGGGCTCCATCCCCAGTCCCCCAACGAAACGGGCACCACGGCAGCGCTGCCCAGGGAGCCGGGCAGGCAGGGGGCAGCTGTGTCCCCCCCAGCGCCGCACGGAGCCCCACCCCACTCAACAGTGCCCGGCTTCAGGAGCTTCCCAACAGCAAAGAGAGTTTATTTGTTTCTAGCAAAGTGCAACATCACACGCGGGGCAGTTAGTGCCGAGGGAGCCTGGGTGGGGAGCAGAGAGGGGGCCCCACGTGGCGGGAGCCGGCCTGACTCGGTGCTGGGGATGGCAGTGGAGTGGGCACACAGCCAGGCCGCAGCAGGGGGACACCGTTACCAACCAGCGGGTGGGTGCACGTGGGAGCTTGGTCCCCATAAACCCAGCCCTGGCCCCATGCCAGGGAATTCAGGCCCCTTGGCACCTGGAAGGGACAGAGCAGGTGGCAGGGGGGAGGGTGCCATGGCACAGCACCCAGGGGGAACTGCAGGCTGTGGGCAAAGCATTCCCTGCTGTCCCAAAGAAACCCGCCAATGCCCCCCATCCCTTTGTGATGGCTCAGCCCCCCCAGCTCAGCCATGGGAAGGGGCCTGTGCCTGGCAGCAGGCGCGTTGGCATCTCACTGGCGCGCTGGGCAGGGGCTGATGGCTGTGGGCTCTGATCGAACTCTGGCCGTACGGATTTAGAGGGGGCACGACCCTGCAGCGGCAGCACCTTCCCCCAGGGGTCGCTCCCTCCCAGCCCCCCTAGCCTGGCATACGGCCCCTCAGAACAAGCATCGCGTCCCTATGGGGCACTGGCCGCTGTCCCCTACAAACTACAGGGCTGGGCGGGGCCCGGCTGGGCTGGCAGCGGCCCCCGGCTCTAGCCTTTGTCTGGCGGGCTGTTCTTCCCACGGAGGCCGTCCCTGTCCCGCGGGGGGCCGTGCCCATGGAGCTGCTTGCTCTGCTGCTTCGCTCGGCGCCGCTCGCTCTCCTTCTTGGTGAAACTGCAAGTGCAAACACACGGGGGCGGGTTACCGGGGGGGGGCTCGTGGGGAGCAGAAAGGGCAACATGCCCCTCCCACCGCCGCACACGCTGGGCAGCCCCGACTCCCCTCCCCTGCGTGCACAGAGCCACCTCCGCTGCCCCTGCTGCCTGGGCTGACGATGCCACCCGCCCCCGGTGCAGGCCCCCACATCGAGCACCCCCACCCGTGGACACGGCCCCCACACTCTGTGTGCCTGGGGGGAAGGGGGCAGGCTCACCCGTCCCCGCCGTAGTGCCGCAGCACGTACTCCTCGAAGTCATCGGCTGCCTCCTCGTCGCCCTGCTCCTGCTCCGCCAGCTCCTCCAGCAGCTCCTCCACGTCCTCCACGAAGTGGCGGAAGCGCAGGCGGTCGTGGGCGAAGGTGCCGTCGCTGGCGAAGGCGCCGTCTAGCCGGGCCGCCAGCCCCGCAAAGTGCTGCCCCCAGCCCAGCCTGGCCATGTAGCCCTGCAGCAACTGCAGGAACTGCCCCTTCTGCACCGGCACCAGCTCGGTGCCAAACAGCTCCAGCCCCTCCTGGCGGGCGCAGCCGGCCACGCCCGTGCAGCCCTGGGGCGCCCGGTACCGCTGCAGCCGGGGCGGCTCCCAGAAGACGTTGTGCTCGTGGGGCCCGTGGAGCGCCGCCTTCCCACCGCTCGCCCGACGCTGCCCGTTCTGGTCCTTGGCCGGCTTGGTGTCCCGCGGCCCCTGGCGCCTGTGGGGCTCGGGCTGCTCCTCCCGGCGCTTCGGGGGCTTGGCACCATCCTGCTCCCTGCCCCCCGGGTCCCCGTGCCGGCGCCTACGCTCCTCTCTAGCCTCTGGCCTCTTGTGCCACCCACCCTCCTTCTTGTCAGCTTTGGGTGGCTCCTGCCGGGGGGGGCGGGACGGCTCCGTGGCCCCTCTGCCTTCCCCGCTGCGCCCCTTGCTGTAGTTCTGTTCCCAGCTCTCCACCCGCTGCAGCTCCTGTGCTAGCCGCTGCTCCAAACCAGCCAGCTCCACCCGCAGCTGCTCCATCCCGCCGGAGCCCTGGGCTCGCTGCAGAGCCCCCTCCAGCTCCCGCCGCACGGAGCCCAGCAGCCCACGCTGCTTGGCCAGCTCCTGGTGCAGCAGCTGCTCCTCGTGGGGCCGCTCTGGGGCCACTCGTGGGGTCTCGGCCACGCCTTCCTGCTCCAGGCCCTGCAGCTGCTCCCGCAGCACCTGCAGCTCGGCCTGGGCGGAGCGGTGAGCCTCGGCCGCCTGCTGCAGCGCCTGGTGGAGCCGCGCGTTCTCCCCTGCCAGGCTCTGCTGCTGGGAGCCGGCCGACGCCTTCTCCCCCTCGCTCTTCTGCAGCAGGTCCTGGAGCTCGTCCTTCTGCGCCTGCGGGCACCGGAGCGGGGGCAGGGTCAGGACAGATGGGTCCAAGCCGGGGTGACGCAAACAGCCCCCCAGCCGACCCAGGGCACTGGGAAGGGCCAATCCCTGCTTGGCCAGGGCAGGCAGAGCGGGCTGGGCCCCTTCCCCCAAGGAGGGAGGGGAGTAACCCCCCCTCTGGTGTCCCCTGCCCATATCTGCGCTGCTAGGCTCCTCCCACCCAGATACTGCAACGGGCTCAAGCTGTGTCCACACGTCCCCGCAGCACAGGCTGGAATTGCCCCCAGAGCTCAGCCAGGGGCAGCGGGGATGCGGGTGCTGGCCAGGGCCGTCCCAGCGCACAGAGCGGGCGAGCCGGTCACGGACATGGCAAGGGGCAACGTGTCCGCAGGGCGACACACAGAGCCGGCTCCCGGATGCCAAGAGCGCCCTGGCCACGCTACGAGCTGGCTTTGCCATTGGCCGAGAGCTACAGCAGACAGGATATGATGCCGCCAGTGCTCCCCGTGGGCCTCCCCAAGCACCCACCTGCAGCTCCGCCTGCATGAGCCGGATGCCCTGGTTCTCCTTGGCCAGCTTGTCCAGAAGCAGGCTCATGGAGTGAAGGCTCTGGGGGTCCCCAGCTGGGTCCAGCGGGGGCTGCTGCAGCCAGTCCTGTGAGCGAGGGTAAAAGCTCAGCTCCGTGACTGTACAGGGCATGTGAGAGCCAGGATGCCGGGGTTCCCCTCCCAGCTCTGCCCCAGCCCTCTGTGCCTCAGTTTCCCCAGCAGGGTGGGGCCAGTGGGTGGCAGACCTCATTGTGTGGTGCTGGCGGGATCTCATGACGGTATCGCGCAGGCCTGTGTGCCCGGGAAACAAAGGCAAGGATGCCTGGGGCTGCATTTCCAGGGCACCTGCTCCCCCCAAAGCCAATGCTGGGGACACCCCCCTTGTTCAGCAGTGGGGCGCTGAGCTAGTCTCAGGCCCGGAGACCTCCCCCCCGCCCCACGTACCTTCACACCAGCAGCCAGTGGCTGCTGCTCCCCATCTGGGATGTCCCTGGGATCCGTGCTCTCCGTGGGGCCTGGCAGGAAGGGAGGAAAGGAGATTTGAACAGCCAGCTGGGCAGCCTCTCAGCAGCTCCACACAGGGTGTCGTGGGGGGGAGGGGTGTCAATGACACCCCCCCCAAGCAGGGAGTCTGGGGGCCGGAGACAGGCAGAGGCCTGGCGAGCAGCGCAGCTGGTTAGTGAGGGGGAGGCCCCCCCGGTACTTACCATCCCCAGGGTCATAGATGGCACCTGGGGAGAGAAATAGATGGTGAAGGAGACGCCAGCGCCAGCCCCATCCGCCCCCCAGCAGCCGCAGGGCCTCGCTCACCGGAGAAGGCCAGGAGCCCGACGCCCAGCAGCGCCAGCACGCCCAGCAGGCATGAATTCACACTGAGCCCGCTCTCCCCGTCACCGGCTGCCTCGGCCCCACGGCGCTCGGCAGGGCCACACGGGGCCCGGTGTGAGTCCCGCAGCTGCTGCTGGTGCAGACCCTCGGCATCATCCTCGCTGCTGCTCACCTCCTCCAGCGGCTCCCCTGCGGAGAATGAGGGGAGCCCATTGAGAGCACCGCACTGAGCCAGGCCCCGCCCCCAGACACTCCCCACTGAGCCAGGCCCCGCCCCCAGACACTCAGCCCCTCCCCACTGAGCCAGGCCCCGCCCCCAGCCACTCAGCCCCTCCCCACCCAGCCCGGCCCCACCCCAGACACTCAGCCCCTCCCCACGGAGCCAGGCCCCACCCCCAGCCACTCAGCCCCTCCCCACTGAGCCAGGCCCCGCCCCCAGCCACTCAGCCCCTCCCCACCAAGCCAGGCCCCACCCCCAGACACTCAGCCCCTCCCCACCAAGCCAGGCCCCGCCCCCAGACACTCTGCCCCTCCCCACCAAGCCAGGCCCCGCCCCAGACACTCAGCCCCTCCCCACTAAGCCAGACCCCACCTCCAGACACTCAGCCCCTCCCCACTAAGCCAGGCCCCACCCCCAGACACACAGCCCCTCCCCACTGAGCCAGGCCCCGCCCCCAGACACTCAGACCAGCCCCCATGGAGCCAGGCCCCGCCTCCAGGGACATTCAGACCCGCCCCCTGCTAAGTCAGGCCCCGCCCCCAGCCACTCAGACCAGCCCCCATGGAGCCAGGCCCCGCCTCCACGGACATTCAGACCCCCTGCTAAGTCAGGCAGTCCCCACCATTGAACCATCGTTCCCTCCCGCACCCCCTGTCCCCTGAGACAAGCACCTACTGAGCTGGGCACCCCCAACACTCAGACAGGCTCCCCACTGAGCTCTCTGCAGAGGGGTGGGGGCTGTGCACCTGTCCTGCACAGCACCCCTGCGGCCCAACCCTGGAGCCGCCCTGCAGTGACTTGGGACCCACCTGCTCTGCCAGTGGGCGCGGCACCCAGGGTGTTGGTGTCAGAGCCCAGCTCGGGGTCCTCAGAGCCTGGCCCTTCCTGTGCCTGGGTCTCTGGCGCCTCGTGGCCCGGTGCACCAGGCCTGGGGGAGGCTGCTAGGCTCAGGGTCTCCTGGGGACACTCCTCAGAGTCCTGGGGACAGAGCGACGCTGTCAGGATCCATGCTCCGCCCACCCCCACGCGCTCCCCCTCCCGGGACGCAGGCAGGGCACCCTGAGCCCAGCGGGCAGGAGCTCTGCAGAGGAGACCCAGGGTGGGGCTGCGTGCCCTGGCTGGGCTGGCTCCTTCCCCCACCACGACCGGGCAGCTTGGGAGCCCAGCTCTAGACTCCGACCCCCCCTCCACATCAGGGATTAGTTAATGACCCATATTGGCCTTGCTACCTAGGCTGCCAAAGCTAACACCCCCCTTGCTGGGGGGCAGATCTGAGCATCTACCGGCTCCCTAACTACAAACCCCGGCTGCAGGGCTGGAATTCCAGCTGCGTCTGCCGTCACCCAGTCTAAGTTGGGTGCAGGGATCAGGGGAGCGAGCCTGGATCCCTGCGTGCAGCTGAGGTCCATGTTCCAAGCACTAGTAGCTAATGCCTCAGAAGCACCAACTGTGAGCGACGTCCCCTCTCCTTGTAACTCTCTCCTGCGGGTGCTGGGTCCTTACAGGCCCAGCCAGCAGCAGGGCAGCATGCAGTTTGGCTGGCTGGGCAGTTGTACTGATTGAGCTCTGAGTCTGTCTAGCTGAACAAAGAGCCGGTTCAGGGGTGAGGATCTACTTGGGAACAAATATTTAATCAGGGGCTCGTCTGTCTAGCAGAGGAAGGTCTAACCGGAGCCAATGGCTGGGAGCTGAAGCTAGACAAATTCAGATTGAAAGTCAGGTGTAAATATTTCACCATGAGGGGAATTAACCATTGGAACAACTGACCCAGGGTTGTGCTGGGTTCTCTATCACTGGCAGGTTTTACATGGCGAGTGGCTGGTTTTCTAACACCTCTGCTCTAGGGATCACTTGGGGACGGGGCTCTGGCGTGGGAACCTGTGACCCACCCCCAGCAAACGTACCTTGAACTCAGCCTCCTCAGGGCCGAGGGACGTGTTCAGCTGGGAGCCTTCACTCTTCCTGCCTGGGGAGGCGCCGGCTGGGGAGAGACGGCCTCGTTAGTGTCCAGAGGGCAGCCAGCAGGGAGGCCAGCGCGTCCCCAGCGCCGGGGGAGGGGGATGGAAGCTAGGGCCCCTCTTGCCTGATGCAGAAGCCCTGATGGGCACCTGAGGAAGCTCCCCACCCCCTTCTGCCCCCAGCCAAAAGAGGCCCAGGGATCCTCCCCATCAGCCCAAATGGGAAGAGGGAGCTGGGAACCCAGCCAGGAGGCCAGAACAACCCACGGGGCCAGGGATGCGCCTGTGTCAGGCAGCAAGCGTGGGGGTGGGGTGGGGGGGGGGACAGGGAGATGGAGAGCAAGAGGGGCTGGGCAGGTCCAGAGGGCTGGATGGAGGGACGTCAGGGGCAGACAGCCTGGGGGGCTGGGCAGAATGGTGGAAGCCGGGGGCTGGGCAGGGCAGGGGGAAGCCGGGTGCAGACAGCTCGGGGGACTGGGCAGAACAGGGGGGAGGGATGGACGGGGGAAGCTGGGGGCTGGGCAGGGCAGGGGGAAGCCGGGGGCAGACGGCCCAGGGGGATGGGGGGACTCATCCCGTATTTGCGCCGTTCACGTGCCCAAGTGCACATCTTCGGCGCTGTGCCCCTTGGGGAGGGCATGTCCTGCTGGTTCCTCGTCCGCTGGAGTCTGGGTGACTGTGGCCAGCTCTGGGCCCACGGTTTCCACGGGCAAACCCTGGAGACACAGAGGGCAGGTTACACCAGTCACTACCCACCCTCCCCGGGCACAGCCCACTCCTCCCCCGCCCTGCCAGGGACAAGGGGCAGCAGAGACGATCCTCAGATGCTGAAATGAGGGCTCCTGAGTGTCAGATCCCCACCACTGCTGCCCCCCGGGACGTGTTTGGGGCCCACAGTTCGGGCCCAGACCCCGTCTCACCAGCAAACCCGAAGGGGGGGGGACAGTACGACACCCCTCACCCAAGGGCAGGTGGCTCAGAGTCACCCAGGAACCCTGAGCAGGAGGCAGCAGAGGGGCAGGGATTAGGGGCAGTGGTGGCAGAGGGGGTCGCAGCAGCGGGGTGTTCAGCAGAGGCCAGGAACTCTGCACCCCGGGCCAGCGGGAGAAGGAGCAAGAACCGAAGAGACCTGCTTGGCCCCCCCTTGGGACATCCCCACCCTGCAGCCCAGGGCTTCGTGCCGCACCTCGGAGCCTGCGATCACCCAGCTGTTATCCGAGTCCCGCGAGTCCCAGTTCTCAGCCATTCCTGCTCCGGTCCCAGGACAGCCCAGATCCCACCTGCAGGGGACAAAGGGGTCAGTGCTGGGGCAGCCGGCAGCGGCCAGCGGAGAGACACTGCCCAGAGCACAAGGAACGCCTGACGCCCCGGGACAGGGACTTTGCACGGCTCTGGGTGCCCAGGCTGAGGCTCTGCCCTGGGCGATTTGACTTGCAAAGGGAAATTTGCAAATGAAAACAAAGATCTTCAGGCCCGATCCGAGCTGCTTGGCCTCCCAACGGGAGCGGGAACGCCGTGTTCCCACTGCGACAAGGCACAGCTCCAGCCAGACGGGACGGGAGCCAGGGAGAGACCCCACCCCACTCTAACCGAGCTGGGAATAGAGCCAGGAGCCGGAGCTGCCAACCCCACCTGTCCCCTCTCCCTTGCAGGGGTCGTGGGGTCAGGGTGCCTGCAGTGGGAGGGGCCGGGTTTGGCACCGTTGAGAACACAGCTCCCTGGTGCCCGAGCCTGGCGCGATGTGGGGAGGGCAGGCTCACTCCCCGGGCAGGCTCTGAGCGCTGGAGATCCATGGGCAGGGGAAGGGGGCAGGGAGGAGCCAGCTGCCTACCGGGATTCAGCGCATTCCCTGCACAGCTACCGAGGAGCCCGGCCCACCCGGGGGATTCCCAGCTGGCACAGGACATGGTGTATGAGGCCCCAGGCCTCGAATGGCAGCTGGCCGCCCAGAGAAGCGGAGGGTGTCCAGGTGCCAGTCTGGGACTGGAGCTCCAGGTGCTTCCAGAGAGAAGGGTCACTCCCCACTGCCCGTCTCTGAGCTTCCTGCCCCCAGGCTCTTGGGATTTCCTTCCCACCCAGAGCAGACCTCACTCCGAGGGCCCCTGCGGTGATGTCACAAAGCCAACTCCATGACATCACAATGTTTCCATGACAATAAGATGAAGTCACTCAGTTTTGGTTCACATCAAAGGAAGAACTGGGCTGGGAGGGTGCCCTTATTGCCCCCCCCCCCCTTGACAAGCAGGGCAGGGGGGCTGGGAGCCAGGACTCCTGGGTCCTATTCCTGGCTTTGCTGCCACAGACTCACGGTGTGACCTTGCCGGAGTCCCTTCCCCACCATGTGCCTCGGTTTCCCCATTCATACAATGTGGATAAAGACTCTGCCCCTGTCCTGGGATGGCTGTGAGGTTTGGGCTCTCGCACTCCAGCACCAGCCCGGGGGAGCACAGGAGAACCCTGGCTGCAGCACTCGCCCCCAGGGCAGGTCACCGAGCTCTGAGAAGCAGGAAGTGCCCCAATGTGAGGAAAGGCAGGAAACGCTGCAGCGAGGTGAGACGCAGCTGGGCCCTGCAGAACGGGGCCACCGCCCAAGGGGGCCCACGGCCCAGCCCCCTGGGGTGACACTGAAGAGGGTCTACAGCAGTGGCTCTCAACCAGGGGTCCGAGGCCCCTGGGGAGCTGCAAGCAGGGTTCAGGGGGCCGCCAAGCACAGGCAGTGGTAGCTGGGGCCCAGGACAGCGAGCCAAAGCCCCACCACATGAGGCTGAAGTCCGAGGCCCTGAGCCCTGCCCCCCAGGGCTGATGCCGAAGCTGCCCAGTGTAGCTTCATGGGGGCCCCTGTGGCAAGGGACCCCAGGCAATTGCCCTGCCCTAACAGCAGCCCTGGCTTTGATATGCAGAAAACCAGTTCCCGGGGCACAGACGGGCCGTGGGATTTTTATAGCATGTTGTGGGGGCCTCAGAAGGAAAGCGGCTGAGAACCCCTGGTCACAGCACAGCCTCGGGCATGAGCCAACCTTCTGGCGTGCTGCCCGGGGCGCCCGTCTCCCCCCACCACCGAGCCTGTTCCCTGCCAAGCCCCCACCGTGCATTCGCCTCGGCCCAGCCCCTGCCTCCCCTCCCCCTCCCGAGCCCCATGCCACTGACACCAGCTGCAACATGGGAAAGTGACACTGGGGGGCTATTTTTAGCTGCTTTTCATGCAGTTTAGCAGGTGGAAGCAGAGGCGGTGACGCTGCGTCTGCCCAGCGGCTCCATAGGGAAGGGCAGCTCCAGCTCAGCACGAGGGGCCCCTGGGCACAGCCGGGGTGTGGGTGCCAGTCTGTCCCCTCCTCCCCGGGCTCTGCACAGCAGCCTTCTCTGCTGGCAGCGCCTCACGGGAAGGGAGCGGCAGGCAGGAGTTTATCGGAGCCGTGCGGGTGAGCCATGGCACCGGGAGAGCGATATGGGGCGGCGGGCACAGCCCCAGGGGCTAGGCACGGGGCACAGGCAGGGCAGGGAGGAAAGCGGAAGACCCTGAGCCTTGGGCAAGGCTCTGCTGTAGGGTGACAGGCCTGGCCCAGCGCAGGGAGCCCACAGCCGCACTCGTGCCAAGGGCACCATCGGGCACCCTGGCCCAACGCCTGCTGCAAGGCTCTGACAGGGCCCCCCGTGAGCCAGTGAATCCAGGGGCCCCAGCTCAGCCCTACCCAGGCCGGGACCCCCGCTCCCAGCCAGCCCCTCTGCCCACTTGGCAGCATGGGAACAGGACCCCTTGACATCAGGTCGTGCCCCCAGGCTGAGAGCACCGGGCCTGCAGGCTCAGACCCCCACTGGGCTGCGTGCCAGGGACCCGGTGCCTTCAGGGCAGCGCCCACCCAGCCCCTCGCCCCAGGACCATCCTGCAGCCGCCGGGGAAGGCGCCCAACCCCCCTGGGTCCCCAGGAAGCTCCCCCGCAGGGCGGGGGCCGGCCTCGCCCCTGGCCAGGGCAGAAGGGGGGGCTGCCCTAGGACCGGCGATACCCCATCAGCCGCCCCCGGATGGGGACTGCAGCCGGGCTGGGGTCTCCGGTCCCCGCGGGCTCACTGACCTGCTCCGGGCTGGAGGGGGCGCTGGGCCGGGGGCACCTGGCTCTGTCTCCCGGGGGGGAGGGGGGGTCCCGGCTCCGGCGCGTCGCAGCAACTTTGTATCAAACTCCGGCAGCTGCTCGCTACGTTCCGGACGGGGGGGAGGGCGCACGTGACCCGCGGAGCCAATCGCAGACACCCCCCGCTCCCAGCTGTCGGGCGGGGCTCCCCGAGGGGGTCAGGGAATCCCGCCCCCCCGGGCAGGAGGTGGCATCAGAGCCCGGCCCTGGCAATGCCTGGGCTGGACCAGCCCCCTCGGCAGGCGGGGCCCCCCCAGACCCAGGCCCCCTCTCGCTCCAGGGCCTGGCCCCACGGAGGTGACGGTCTCCCCCCACGAAGCTTCGCTGCAGCCAAGCCGCAGGGAGCGGCTGGGGGAGGAAAGGCCCCTGTCACCCCCTCTGCACTGGGGAGCAGCTTCCTCTCGCAAAGCCCCCCCGGGCAAGGGCCTCAGCCCCCACACTGGGCCGAGAGTCCCCGACGGACACCCAGGCCCCTGCCCTTCCCGCTACCCCATCAACAAAGGGCCAGGGCCTCCTGGGAGCAGGCCGGATGCTGCCGGGTGGGGGGCACTGCTGGCACCCTCAGGGGAGAGGCTAACAGAGCAAAATCTCTCAGCTGGGGGGGCCCCAGTTCAGCTAAACCAACCCAATGCAACGGTGGGTCTCAGGCAGGCAGGAGGCTGGTTTCAAATCGCTTTATAGCTGGACAATACAAAAAGTTTTCCTTTAATGCTCAGACTGTTAAAACGGGGCAAGGCCGCGCCCCCTGCTCCTGCAGAAAGCTCCGGGGGGTTAAAAACGATTACAAACCACACCAGCAACCACTTTACAAAAGGGAACATGTCATCAAAACAGCAAGAAGTTAACAAAACCAGGAGATTCCCCCACCCCTGCTGAGCGCAGCAGGGCCCAGCACACAGGCCTGCCAGGTGCCCAGCGAGGGTTGGGACAGCCCGGGGCTACTAACCAGGAGCAGCTGTTAGCCAGCGAGCAGTCCTGCCTCCGGGCGATGTGTGTACGCAGCAGGGTAAAGTGTGTGCCTAGCAATCAGCCCCTGCGCCATGCGCCAAGCTACTCCCAGGGCAGCTGTTCTCAGCTCAGAACCCTCCCCCTGCCCTCGGCCTGCTCACCCCCCTCAGCCACGGGAGCAGGAAGAGACCCAGGCCAGGCCGCTGAGTTCACCCTGCCCCCCATGAGTCTCACTCTTCGCTCTAACTGGTTCCAGACCGTTCCCCCCAGCTCGCTAATCCAGGTCGCTGCCAGTGGGGGAAAGCAAGCTGCCCCCTGCACCGCATGCACTGGCTCAGGGGCGCTCCCAGCCCCGGGGCTCTGTAGCTCTCGCTGACACAGGAAGCAGGCGCAGGCCTTTCAAAGTGTGGCAGCCAAGAGAACCTCACAAACATGACCCAAGCGCAGCCACTGCCTGAAATGCCAGCGCCGAGGGGTGTGAACGAACTGCCAGGCAGCCGAGCGAAGCCGATGGGCTGGAGAGCTGAGCTGCCCGGGCAGCAGCACAGCAGGCTGGGAGCCAAGCCCTGCAGCAGGGAAGGGAGGCACCTCTGTGCTGGGCTGCTGGCAACCCCAGGGAAACACCTTCACACCCACTGCTGCTCATTGCCTCCTCCGAGCCCGAGCCCTGGGGGGGACAGGAGGGACTCCTGGACAGACTCAGTGATTTCAGAAGCTGCTTCCACAGGCCTGGGTCCTGCTTTGCCAGAGCATGTGGCCTGGTCACAACATGCACATTTCCAACCTGTGCGCCCCCCACGCTTGGGCACAGCTGGACCTGCTGGCCTCCCCAGCCCTGTGCCTGTGCCCTGCCGTGTGTGACCTACCTCACGTTGGACAGGGGCACTGAGCTTCTGCTCAGCTGCGTAACCGCCCACTGGCTTTCATGGGCACCCAGGAGGCAACAGGCACCATCCACCCAATGACAAATGGCGCAGCTGCGCTCCCCCTAGCGCAGACAGGCCCAGCAGTGCAGGGCGCGTCCGGCTCTCCCACGCAGCACGGCACGATGGGGCCTGGAGGCTCCATGGGCCCCAGGCATTGAAAAATCATGAGTCACGTCCCGAAGTGTGAGGACATCTAACAATGGCTGTGGAGTCTCTTGGGCCACGTCTCCCAGCTGCTCTCTCAGCCCCCTGGGCTGGGGGGTGACTCATAACGAAATCTGGGTCTCACCTAATCCGGGCCCAGGGCTGGAGCTTTACGGAAACCCAGCGCGCAGCACAACCTGGCAGAGCAGCTCCTCCCAGGGGGGCAGGGTGCCGAGAGTGCTGGGGCTGGGAGGGGGTCTCGCCGCAGACACTATGCGTGAGTGATCAGGAGAATCCACCTCGTGCCGGCAGCAGGCCCAGCTCAGGTCCGAGGGGCTTGCACTATACTCAGCCTGGATTCCACACACATCCCAAGCATAAGCACACATCCCAGGCACCAGCTGCGGTCTGGGGAAAGGAAGCGAAAGCCGCCTTCCCTGCTGCTCAGACGCACGCTGGCAGCACCCCCACCCCCCCATGCTGCAGACCCACCGCCCTCCCCTCTGGCAACAGCACAGGGCCGAGTGCTGCTTGGGAAGTGGCAGCTTGGGTGGGACAGACCCGCCCCCATCAAGTGCAAAGGGCTCAGTGTGCTGGGTCTGCTACAGGCCCCTGCCAGGAGACGGAGCCCTGGCTGTTCCGAGCCCTCGCTGCGTCCGGGGAGGGAATCTGTATCGCTCTGGGCTGAGGTCCCAGCTCTAGGGGTCACACCACAGCTCCCCCATCACCAGGACACAGCCCTCACCAGCTCCGCCCCGCTTCTATCCAGCAGAGACTGCTCTGAGTATCAGCATTTGCAGGCCGCCCCCTGCCCCAAGGTCTCTGTGGAACAGTCACTTACTCTGCCCCCAGACAGAGATTCTGCTACCGCTGGCTGCTCAGCTCGGCCAGTAACAGAGACCCCAGAGCCCGGATCCGGACTTCACACTCTGGGCTGGCAGGCGCGGGGGTATCCGGGGGCAGGAACCGGTCTCTCCTCTCCCTCCAATGGACGCGCCGAGTACTTTAAAAGGGCATGAGCTGCACCAGGCCCAGCCACACAGACAAGCAAGAACAGAGAGGAAACGTTACCGAAGCCAGACGCCAGCACTCGACATCGTCTCTTGCACGCAGGGAGAGGGGCGGCTACAAAATAAGGGAGGGGAAATTGGCCCAAAAACCAAGCAGGGATCTGTACGAGGTGAGGGCAGCACGGCCCCTCCCTAGCCGGGCCCAGCGCCCGCTCAGCCGTCATTGGCCGCCACCAGCTGCCCCATGCCCTCCCGGATGTACACCGACTGGATCTCCTTGGTCTTCAGGCAGTAGTCGCAGGCCCAGACGGCCGAGGCCTCGGTGGTGAGCAGCCCGTAGGCGTTCTCTGTCATGCCTGTGCACTCCCGGTGGAACCACTTCTGGCAGGAGGCCTCGCACAGGATGGCGTCCTGGTCATCGTTCACCTCGCTACGGCAGGCGCCGCAAGGGTACACCAGGCCCGGCGGCGGCTGGTGCCCAGAGTTGCCAGACGCCTTGCTGGAGGGCGGGAGGCTGTTAGCTTCGGGGGTGCTGCTGCTCCGGCTGGTGCTGCTGGGGGCGAAGCTCGGCTGGGCCCCGTTCACCGCGGCCGGCGAGCCCGAGTGCGGCTCCTGGCTGAAGGTGCTGGGAGGGGGGTTGAGGTTCTTCCCCCCGTCATCGCCCCCAGCCGGGAAGCCGGGGTCAGCCCCAGGGAAGGGGCTGGTGTTTGGGGGCAGGTTCTGGCTGGGCCGCTGCATGGGAGACTGTCCAAAGAGACTGGCAGGCTGGCTGAACCTCTGGGCCATGGGGGGGCCGGCAGGGGGATTCAGGGCAGGCCCTGGCGCCATGTCTCCGCGGGGAGGCTGCCCCATGGTGGGGGAGATCATGGGCCCAAAGCCCCCGACTGGCCCCTGCATGAGCTGCCCTGCGGGGGGGCTGAAGTTCTGTCCGAGAGGCTGGTTGAAGGGCTGGCTGGGGAAGCTCATGGCACCAGGCTGCACGTAGTTGGGGTTCTGGGGGGGCATGCTGAAGGCTGGGCCCATCTGGCTCGGGGCGAAGGGCGGGGGCTGCCTCCGCATGGCCTGGGGGCCCCCCGCGTAGCCCGGTGGAGCCTGGGGCGTCATGCCCCCCTGCATGCGGAAGTTCCCAAAGGGCACAGGGTTGCCGAGGAACGGAGCTGACGAGGCCCCCACTTTAGGTGCCCCAAAGTCATCTTCAAAGGGATTTGAGGCCACCAAGTGGTCAACCATTGGAGTCGGGGGCGGGGCGAACTCCGAGAGATGGGAATAGGCAGGGCCCTGTGGGGAGAAGGCACAGGAGTTAGTGTGGGGCCCAGGCCTGCCAGGGGCACGGGGCCCTCAGCTCCCGCGGGAGGGGGGAGACAGCACTGGCAGGGCCGAGCCCACTAGTTCCTCTGCATAGCCTGGCAACGGACGCGGAGCAGCAGGGAGCTGCCCCTCCCGGAGCCTCATGCTCCTGGGAGAGGGGAAGACGAGCCCTGGCTGCAGCAGGGACCCCGGGCTCCTAGCGCCATCTGTGTCAAAGGAACCTGAGACGCTGGGATAGTCCCCAGGCCATGGGAACAGCCAGCACTGGCTGCTTTGGAGGACGGGCACTGGCTGCGCGCTGCTCCATGGGGGTGTGCGTGTCCATCCGTCCGTCCGTCCGTCGGCCCTGATGCAGGACACTCCGAGCAGCCCCAGGGTTTGGCTCCAACCTGCTGTGGGTGGGGCTGTCTGTGCCACCAGAACCGTTGGGGGTTCTTGCCCCCAGGGCTCGTGTTGTGGTGCTGGGCTGACAGCCTGGCCCCCACCCTCCTATCACGGAGTCCCAGCCATGCTCCCTACCTGAGTGTTGGATTTGCGCCGTTTCTTTTCAGGGCTCTTCATTTGCAGACCTGTGAGGGGAAGCACCGGTGAAGTCAGTGAGTGCCGTCAACCCTGGCAGGGCCTGAAGACAGCCCGTCCCCCCAGCCGCCCTACGCACAGAGGGGAAATGAAGACCAGCATCTCCCCCGACCCTGTGCTCCCTCTCTCAAGCTAGCCTTGCACAAAGAACAGACACCCCCTCAAACTCTCTTCTCCCACAAAGCCTCCCTGTTCTCACACCCAACCTGCTTGCCCAGGGCAGGGCCTGGGGAGTCCCCAAGGCACAGGCAGCATTTCCACCCCATTAATGATGGGACAGAAGAAATTTATGGCCTGATAAGGTCACCAATAAGTCTGATCCAGGGAGAACAGGAGCAGGCCACGGCCCCAGGACTGAGCCGCACCATGGTCCTGGGTGTGCATCCCCGGTTCTCAGCTGCGTGCAGGGTGCCTGGCGTCCCGATCCGGCTCCCTCAAGAGCTCCGTTCCCAGGTGAACGCGTTCCCTTCCCCACAAAGAGCCAGGCTCCAGTTGAGTTCAGCACAACTGCTGCCCGTGCAAGCTCAACCTGTGCGCAGGAAGGGCCAGTGGGGATGGCTGCTGCACCCGGCCAGGCCTCAGCTTGGCCCCTTCCTGCGCTGCACAAACACCTGCCAGCCAAACCATGTTCCGCAGGCCAGGCACGACTCAGCCCCGGGTCACCCCTGCCTGCAGTCAGGCGGCTTGTGCTGGCACAGCCGAGGAACAGCCATGCCCCCTTGGAAGCACCATGGGGCAGGGACCCATGGCCCAGGTTCTCTATGCAGAGCGCCAGGCATGGGGCCCCCATGGCCCTGCCCTCTTCAATCCCTGTCCAGGGGAGGAGGGTGCCGTATAGACCCCACCACCCCGGCCCAGCATTTACCAGTCACGCAAGAGCCAGGAGAGCGCTGCCAGTGTCACTGCCCCAGCGCCCCACATCCCTCTAAGCCCCCCCAACCCTGCCAACCCCACCGCCCCCTGGCCCCTCCGCCTCGCCCTCCCCACGCCCCCGGCACAATTCCCTCTTCCCCCCTGCCAGACCCCCACGTGCCTCCCAGCCTCCCGGCTGCACCCCACGTGCCCTCCCCACGGCTGCACCCCACGTGCCTCCCCGGCTACAGCCCCACGTGCCTCCCTGGCTACACCCCACGTGCCCCCGGCCGCCCCCGTTACACCCCACGTGCCTCCCAGCCCCAGGCTGCACCCCACGTGCCTCCCAGCCCCAGGCTGCACCCCCACGTGCCCCCTCCCCACGGCCACCCCGTTACACCCCCACGTGACTCCCCGCGGCTGCACCCCACGTGCCCCAACCCCGGCCGCCCCCGACCCCTCTCACCTGCCTTCCCTGCTTCTGCCTGCCGGGCCGGCTGCTGCCCGGCGGGTTGGGGGGCCCCGGGGGGGGCGGCGGGGCCGGGACTCCTCCCTCCAGCTTCTCGGGGTGCGGAGCCGCCATGGGGGGCCCGGGGCTCAGAGCCGGGGGGGCCCGGGCTGCGCCATGGCCCCGCGCGGGGAGCGGGCTCCGCGCTGCGGCTCCGGCCCGCACTCAGGGCAGCCGCGCCGGAACCGGAAACTGGCCGGGCCCTACCACCGCGGGAAGGGAGGGGTGAACCATTCCTCACGGGGGCGGACCCCACCACTCCGCATCCCGTGGGAGGGGGACCGGGCGGGACAAACCATTCCAAAGGGGAAGGGGGGCCGGGCCCGCGGTTAGACTATTCTACACTGGGGGCGGGGGGGGCTGGAACAGACCACTGCAGGCTCCTGGGTTCTGCTCCCCGCAGCTGGGCCCTCGCCAAGGCGGGGCCCCAGGGCCCCCCACCCTGGGAGCTGATCCCCTCGCTGGGGCCCCTGCCCATGGGGCACCTCCAAGTCGGGCTAGAGGGAGGCCAAGACCCCAGGAGCTGAGCTCCCCCCGTTCTGCCCCCAGGGAGCCAGGAGCTGAGCGCCCCCCCAGGGAGCCAGGCCAGGAGCTGAGCGCCCCCTTCAGCTGAGCGCCCCACACTCCTCCCCAGGGAGCCAGGAGCTGAGCTCCCCCCGTTCTGCCCCCAGGGAGCTCCCCCCCACACTCCCCACACACAGCAGGGCTGGGCGTTCTGCCCCAGGGAGCCAGGAGCCGAGCTCCCCCACACGCCTCCCCCCAGGGAGCCAGGAGCTGAGCTCCCCCCGTTCTGCCCCCAGGGAGCCAGCAGCTGAGCGCCCCCACACTCCTCCCCACAGGGAGCCAGCAGCTGAGCTCCCCCCGTTCTGCCCCCAGGAGCCAGGGCAGGGCTGGGTGCTCCTGCCCCCAGCTTGCTGGGGCTGTCCAGCCCTTCCAGTCTGGCCTGGCGCAAGCAGCCCTCATAGGTGGCTGAGCCCTGGCCCAGCTCTGAACAGCCATGGCTGGGGGGCAGCTGGCCACGGGGCTGGGGCAACGCTCTGCTGCCCTCCCGCTGCAGGGATGTTAACTCCTTTGCAGCCGCCAGCTGCAGCAGCAGGCGCCCGCTGGGGAGATCTCAGGCAGGGGCGGCCGAGCAGGGGCAGTTACTGGCCATGTAAAACTGAGGGTCTAAGAGCCTAGGAGAGGGGCCGCTGGGGCCCAAAGGGCAAAGCCTCAGCCTGCTGGTTCAGAGACCCCTCAGCCAAGCACACGCCCTGTGTACCCTGGATAAGGAGCAGCTGCTGGACATGGATACAGCATGCACCTTCCTGCACGGACCCCTCCCCTCCCGTCAGACAAGGAGCCACTCACAGCCACGCCTTAAAGAAATACTAACTTTAATAATAGCCATCCGATTCCTTTGGTATAATCAAGACCTGGTAACAAATCAAACCCATATAAAGGAGAAAGAGAGAAAGGGGAGGAGAGAAAGCAAAACCCTCCCCCCCTCTGAGCCCAGGCTGACTCCTCTGAGGGCAGCAGGAGGCGGGAGGGGGAGGGTTACACTTTGGCTTCAGAGTATAACAATGTGCATGCAACACTGGGATCCCCACACTCCGTGCAGACCGGGCGGGGGGGGGGGCAGGCTCCATGCCCTGCAGGGAGACGGCTCACCTGCCACTGCAGCAGAGCCTGGGAAGCCCAGGAGGCTGCTCCCGGCGGATGCTGCTTAGCGCTGGCTGGGGAGAAACAGCAGAGCTCAGGCCAGCTGTCCTGTCCCCCTGGGACCTCAGGAACCCACTTGTCCCCTGATGTGGGGAGCTCTGGTTCCCCCTTCTGGGTGCTACGTGCTTCCTTTGGCTGCGTGGTTGGCCCGGGCCGAGCTGGGGTACAGGGAACTGGCTGTGTCACACCCTGCCCAAGGGGCAGCAGGATGTAGCGTACAGCACTATGTCCCCCTGTCCCCCCCGCAAGGACAGGGGCCAAGGGGCTCTTGCTCTCCTATGGAGAACCCCATTTACCCCATCTAATTTCCATCCGTGCCGCTCCCTGGACACAGACTAGGAGCTGCGTCCAGGACAAGGAGTGGGACTGTGAGCAGCCTGCTGCAGAAGGGGCCACCTGAGCCCTGCTTCCAGCCAGCAGGACGCTGGGACGGGACCGCTGGCTGCGGCCTCTGGGAGCCGGTGGAGCCTTGTGTGAGGACAGTGGCTGTGCTCCCAGCACTGCCCCAGCAGCTAGGGTGGGCTGACTGCTCTCCCTAGCCCGCCCCAGGGCCGACTGCTTTGCATAAGTATCTGGGACCTGCGGAGGGTCAAGGCACAGAGTTAATACGTAAAGTGATCGGGTACATTCGGTGTGCGGCCGGCCCAGCCTTGTGCTTCGCGGAGCAGAGGGCTGGGTTCACCTGGGGAGGGCAGGGCAGGGGGCCCTCCACTCCCGCCCTCTGGGGAAAGTCTCCCTTGTTCTCACCCTGTGCAGCAGGAGCCATGGTGCTGCTCTGTGGTGCAGTGGCTCTCCCAAAGGGGTCACACAGGTGGTGCCACCCATGGGATTGCAGGGGAATGGCAGATGAGAATCCAGCCCTTCCCTGCTGGGGGTGAGCTGCCTCTCAGGGGAGGGCGGGGGCCAGGAGTGCTCTGCAACCTCCAGACAGGCAGGCCTCTGAGCCAATAGGATTGACCCTCACCTTCCTCACAGAGGCTCAGCAGGCACTCAGAGGTCAGGGCAGGCTCCCTCCCAAGGGGGGGGATGAACACGAGGTGAGGGCATGTGGTTGCAATTGGCCTTCGGAGCAGTGCCCACAGCCGCCCAGGCTGGAGTTTGGTGCTAGCGGAGGTGGAGCCGTGGCTGGTGCAGCTCCCTGGATGCAGAAACAGGCCCCCTCCCTCTGCCCAGTACCCAGCCCTGGCTCCTCTGGCCACCTCCACCTCTGCTCTGTCTCCGGAGGGGCTGCTGTGAGCCCAGGGAGTCTGAGCTCATGGCGGAGAGACGGGGAGCCCCAGGGCCTCCTGGGCAAGCAGCGGCTGAACCAGTCCAAGAGCCCTGCTGGCAGACAGGGGATGAGAAGGCCAGGGTGGGCAGGGCGGGAGGGGGGCTCCCCGAGGCCCCCCACGCCTCACAGTCTCCTCTCCACAGGCTGCTGCAGGCACAGCTCGCTGCCGGCCGAGATGATGGGCAGGTGATTGTCCATGTGGTAGCTGATCAGGTGACTGACGCTCTCAAAGCGATGATCCTTCGTCCGCACCTGCAAGGGCCAGAAACGGGGCTCAAGGGATGGCCAGGAAGTGGGTGGAGCCAGGAGGCACGTGCACCCTCTTGTGACCAAATGAGACATGGCGGCAGGAGCCAGTGTCCTGTTCCCTTGCAGGACCCGACTGAGGCATCTCCAGGAGGGAGGGGTGGCCATACCCACTTCTGGCGCGGGGGTGACTAAGGGCCCATGGGGCTGAGCGGGAGCCAAGGCTGGAGCAGGACAGCAGGCTCCTGTCAATCATTCTCACGCACAAGAACCCAGGAGCCCATGGCGGTGCTGGCCCCGTGCCCAGCCGGCACCCCAGGACACCTGCAGTGGCTTGGCTCGTCTCTGGGCTCCCAGCTCTGGTTCTCTCTTCCCTCGAGCGCCAAGCCTGCAGGACTGGGGAAGGGAGCCCCCCGCCATGGCCCCAGGGCCAACTCACCACTCCCTCGGGGTCGACCAGCAGCAGGTGCTTGGGCTGCCCGCCCTGCAGCCCGGTCAGCACGTACTGGCCCGGTGTGGTGGTGCTCTCCCGCACCAGGAAGTCCCCGTTCACCTTCAGCAGCTTCTCCGCCTCCTTGCGGCTCATCTTCCCGTGGTACCAGGGCTCCCGCCGCAGCTGCTCCTCCATGGAGGCCAGGAGCTGGGCCGGCGGCAGCCCCACCGGCACCGCGGGCGGGACCCGCAGGGCGTCCTCGAAGGGCTCTGCGGGGGAGAGGAGCAGGGGTTGGATGGACACGGAGCCCACACTCGCTCCTGTGCCCTGGGGCTCTAGCCGGTTGGACAGAGGCAAGCCAGGCCCCTCAGCCCAGCAACCACGCAGAGCCAATCAATGCCAGCCCAGAGCTGGCGCAGAGGGCCACTCACTCATGTCGAAGAGGTCTCGCTGGGCACTGCCATTGGCCGTGCCCGGGATGCTGGCAGCAGAGGCCTGGCGCGACCTGTCCAGGTTCTGCACGTTGACGTAGGACGGGTCATCAAACAGGTCGGTGCGGATGGCTGGGCCAGCGCCGGGGGCGTATTTATCCCTTCCTGCATGGAGGGGAGCTGCAGTTAGCAGGGCTTGCCAGCCCCCCCACCCCCCACCTCAGCTACAGGGTCCAACACCCCCCTGCTGGGCCTTGGGTTACCCCAGGAACTGCCGGCAGAGACCCCAGCTAGGGGGCAGCAGGGGGCCAGCCCCACACTCTGCTGGGATCCCTTGATTTGCTCCATGTGATCCTGGCAAACCCAAAGATGATGCAGGACCGGACCCAGGGACATGAAAGTCTTGGGGCATTTGGCTCCTGGCCTTGGCACACACAGGGGATGCTCAGAGATTCGCCCGTCCCACTGCGGAGGGCAGCGGGGAGGCAATGCTAGAGCTGGCACCGCTGTGAGGGGCAGGAAGGTGTCTTAGCCGCACCGTGCCAGGCCATGCGGCCCCCAGCAGGTGGGCGAGGGAGCCTGTGGCACAACTGCCCGTGGTCCAGTACCTTGGGCAGGCGGGTGCTGCTTCCGGGGGTCGTGCTCTGTGCTGGACATCTGGCCCACAGGCTGCAGGAGGAAGAGACAGGCGGTGAGTAGCCAAGGCTCAGGCTGCTCCCTTCTCCTCCCCGTGCCCGCAGCACCCAGCTCCAGTGGCCTCCAGCCTGACCATCTGCCATCCATCCGACTGGCAACAGGCAGCGCCCCCTGTGCCAGGTCTCACCCCGGGGTCATTGGCCAGGTGGCCCCAGGCCCTCTTCCAGCCACAGCATGGGGATGGCAGCTCCCCTCCGAGCTGGCACCAAGGGACCCGTCTGGCACGGCCCTGGGAAGGGGCCCAGTGGGACGAGCCAGTGGGAGCGACACCCTCACCCCCCACAAGCGGCGCTTACCAGCGTTGCCCCCAGGTGATTGGGCGTCTGTGCCACACTGGCGCCGTCACGAAGCCGCATGTCCACCACGCCCCCCAGGGGCGGCTCTTTGCCGGGGAAGTCGTTGTAGTACTGGTGGTCCGATGGCTCTTCCTCCTCCTCGTCCCAGGCCGAGCCGTCAAACCCGGCCATTCTAGGGGTGGGGAGCAGTAGGTGAGCGGCAATGCACCCCAGCTCTGCCGCATGCCCTCCACTCCCCCACCGGCTCCATGCCCAGCGCCTCACCAAGGGCCCGGCAGGGCCTGGACTGGAGCCAGGCAGCCAGTGCATCCTGCCCAGAGCCCTGCCGGCTGGGCAGGGTGCTCCATGGGCAACCCCACCCAGCAGCACCCCTCTGAGGCACTGCTACCCCCCATACCTGTCATGGGGAGTGACGAGCTTGGGGGGGTTTTTCAAGTACTGCTTGAAGCGCAGCTCGAAGGCCTGCCCAATGGTGCTGATCACGTCCTGCGCCAGGCCCTCGGGGCACTCCAGGATATGGCAGGCTGGGGAGGGAACAAAGGCAGGGCTCAGAGGGAGGGACCCCCCCAAACACACACATGCACACCCCGGGACACTGCCAGGCTGTCGTTACACCCACCCCGGCAGCAGGGCCCCAGCAAAGCAACTGCTGCTGCAGGCCTGGAGCCAGCCAGGGCATGCAGGGGGGTGGCCAACCCAGCTCTCATGGCCCCGGCTGGTTGGGGGGCAGTGCTGGGCCGCGGCAGGCATCCAGCAGCGGTGGGGTTAATGGCTGCGCCAGCCGGCCAGGAGATGGCACAAGTCACTCACCTCTCTGATTGACGGGGTCTTTGGCAACGTAGGCAACGTACTCTGCAGTGTCCTGTGGGAGAGACGCAGCGGGTAAGGTGACAGCAGCACCGGAGCTTGGGGGAGGGCAGCCCTACCCATCACCCACAGCCTAGTGCTCAGCGCACCAACGGCAGTCCCAGGTGTGAGGCTGGATGAAGGGCTGGGGGCTGTCCCAGGGCACCAGCCCGGCCCTGCTGGAGCAGTAAGGGGGGTGCCGGCCAGATGCAGGGGCCAGCGGTGGGGGAGAGCCCCCTCCCCCGAGGGAGCCCTGGGCAGAGGTGGGATGGAGCCCAGCCATCAGGGGAACCTGGCCACGGAGCAAAGGCCCCCAGCTGCTCACTCACCGGGTCTCCCCCGGAGGCGAAGGAGATGGACTGCATGTGATGGTTGGCGATGATCTGTGGGGAAGGGAGAGTCCTTGGTTAGACTGTGCCGAACTGGGAATGTTCTTCATGTTTTCTTTGAATTCTGGGGGGGGCTGTGATGCAGCAGGGAGAGGGAAGTGTTGGCCTGGGAAGGTTGCAGGGGAGTTTTGCTGGGACTGGCTGCACTGGGGATGGGAGACTTTCCTTGAGGCCAGATACCTGAGCAGGTAACATGAGAACCCAGGAGGGAGGTTGGAGCCAGGTGACACCTCTGCCCAGGAAATGGACAAAGGCTGGGGGAGGAGCCGGGGGGAGGCTGAGTGAGACAGCTGGAGGGAGTTTCAGTTTGGAGCTGGCTGGGAAATGGAGGGGGGGCCAGATGGGGCTCTGGCCTCCCTGTCCCCAAGATGGACCTGGCTGAGGGGTCCTGGTTGTACCTACAAGCCCTGCTTGGGACTGTGTTACTGGCTGGCTGAGTCATGGTGAGTGGCAGGAAGCCGGGGGTGCAGGCCTTGTCTCCCCCAAACTCCGTGACATAGACACAGCACCCAGCTGCTTTGCCCAGCCAGGGATGCCTGTGTGGGGGAGGTACCCCCAGGGACGCCCCCTGCAGCTGGCAGCCATGGACCTGCCCTGCACAGTGCCCTGTACTGTGGCGTCATGGGCCTGGGTCGAACCAGTGACCCTCTGTGGGGGGCCCAGCACACGGGGGACGAGGGGCAGGCCTGGCCTGTGTCCCCCAGGGGAGCGGAGCTGCGGACTGGGTAGGCAGGGGCAAGAGCCCCCCGCTGGTTGCTCCCCAGCCAGAGCAGGCAGGGAGGGGGCTCTGTGGCCCCAGCGAGTCTCACCTGTTTGCAGTCGGACGCCATGAGGTTGAGGCTGCTGGTGGAGATGGTGAGGGTGATGGGCATGCCGGCGAACTTGAGGTTGCTCTTGCCCAGGATGGAGTTCAGCGAGCGGCCGCAGGGCTGCGGAAGCAAAGGGCCGTCCGCTAGGGGGCTGGGGCCAAGAACCCCCCGTCCCTGCCCAGGCGGGCCCCCGAGCGCCCAGGGCTCAGCACTTCGCATCTACCACCCCAGGCAGCCCCAGGCCCGGCACCTGGGAGCCTCTCCACAGCATAAGAACATAAGAACGGCCGTACCGGGTCAGACCAAAGGTCCATCTAGCCCAGTATCTGTCTACCGACAGTGGCCAATGCCAGGTGCCCCGGAGGGAGTGAATCTAACAGGCAATGATCAAGTGATCTCTCTCCTGCCATCCATCTCCATCCTCTGACGAACAGAGGCTAGGGACACCATTCTTACCCATCCTGGCTAATAGCCATTTATGGACTTAGCCACCATGAATTTATCCAGTCCCCTTTTAAACATTGTTATAGTCCTAGCCTTCACAACCTCCTCAGGTAAGGAGTTCCACAAGTTGACTGTGCGCTGCGTGAAGAAGAACTTCCTTTTATTTGTTTTAAACCTGCTGCCTATTAATTTCATTTGGTGACCCCTAGTTCTTGTATTATGGGAATAAGTAAATAACTTTTCCTTATCCACTTTCTCCACATCACTCATGATTTTATATGCCTCTATCATGTCCCCCCTTAGTCTCCTCTTTTCCAAGCAGAGCGCCGAGGCCCTGGGCTCAGTCACACCGGCTCCCTGTGCAGGCCCCACCGCCCGGGAAAGGCAGCAGCCCAGCCCCTCCGGCCTGGCTTAGCACTCGATCTCCCCCCACCTCACATCCATTAACCAGCAGCACTGAGCGGGGGAGGGCTGCTCTGGAGCAGCCAGCCTCACTCCTCCATTAGCGCCGCTATTGATCAGCCCCCCACAGCGAGGGACCTATCCCAGCCCAGCCGCGGCTGCCATCCCACTGCCAGGGGCAGCCGCAGGGGCTGGCAGCTCCTGCTCCAATAGATAAGGGGGGGAGCATGGGGGTGCACGGGCACCTTCCCAGCCCCTAGTGTCCCCCCCAAAGCCTCCTGCCAGACACCGGCACTGCCTGATTCCTAGACCCCGGGGTCAATTTCCAGTTCTGACGCAGCTGAGCGGGGCCTGGTCCTTCCCGCCCCCCTGGGGTGAGTGGGTGAGAGCATAAGTGTGTGGGAAGCGAAGGAGCCGAGTCCTGGCCCTTTGCCTCTGCACCCCGACCATGTCCGCCCCCACCCCGGCCCCAGACTCTGGGCTCCTGCTCCAACCGCCAGAGTGCGCGGCCCTTACCCAGCCTGGCCTTACCTTCCTCCTCCGGACGGCTCCCTTGGCACCAGGCACTGCCTCGCACACCAGGCTGATCGCCTCCCTGCGGGGACCACAGGGCAAAGTCAGGGCAGCCCCAGGGAGCGGCCAGGCCCCAGCGAGCGGCCAGGCCCCAGCCATTTCCCCCAGGGACCCCCCCCCCCAGTATCCCTTCCCCCAGGGCCAGGTGACACACAGACTCCTGAGTGCTGGGAGGGCAGGCACAGATCTTAGCCCACTTGGGGTGAGTGAAGCTAGAAGGAGCCTGGAAGGGGGATCGGCCCTGCCCCCCAAAGAGGCCGCAGTCATTCATACACACCAGCCTTGCACAAAGGGGCCACGGGTCGTGGGCTGGGAAGGGACTCCCATCCTGAGAGTCTCCAAACCATCCTCTCCAGGCTGGCACAGTGGGGCCCAGCCGGGGGGAGGGACGCGGGCGGGGCCTCCTTTGCCTGGCAGAGGCTGGAGCGAGCGTCTGGTTTCACTAAGAAGCACCGGTCTCCCTGGCACCTCCTATGCAGCTGCCATTCAGACCCCAGCACGCTCCTTGGTGGGGGGCAGGGGGCACCGTGGGATGTGCTCTGGGCCCAGAGTGGCCTGGCTGCTCAACCGCAGGGCACTGGATCAGAACCCACTCTCCGGGTCCGTGGGCATCAGCGCAGGGGGTACGTGCGGAGGCACCTCCCAGCGTGAGGCCTCTCTGCCCACACCCAGCGTCCGAGTGCCTGCGGGGCTCCCAGGAGGTTGGGGGGCCTGCGGCTCACCTGGTTACCTGAGTCCTGGTGTTGAAATCCAGCGCCCGCATGGACTGGAGAACTTCCACGCAGCCCATGTACTGAGAGAGAGCGAGAGAGAGCGCATCAGACGCCAGGATAGGGGTCAGCCCTATGACCCCCCCAAGCCTGCTGGGATGGCACAGCCCTGGCAGCAGGGCTGCAATGCTACAGGGGTGGAACAGGGGAGGGGCTGTGTCTGGGCTCTGGCTGCCTCACCAAAGGCCATGCACGGCTCCCCACCACCCCCTGTGGGCTCACACCAGGAGGTGGGGAGCAGAAATACTACAGTGCTAAAGAACCCTCCCTGTGTTTCCCTAGGGGAGGGTCTGGGCTGGTGCCTGGCTCTGGGGCACCATCCCTGAGATGCCAACGCCCTCCAGGCACCCCCTCAGGGATTTCACCACACAGATCCCAGCAAAACTGTGGTGCCAACTCCACCCCTGCTGCAGCTCAGCCAGTGCACACGCCCCTGGCCCCAGGGCAGCTCAACCACTGCACACGCCCAGCCCCAGGGCAGCTCAACCACTGCACACACCCAGCCCCTGGCCCCCGGGCAGTTCAACCACTGCACACGCCCAGCCCCCGGCCCCCAGGCAGTTCAACCACTGCACACGCCCAGCCCCCGGGCAGCTCAACCACGGCACATGCCCAGCCCCCGGCCCCAGGGCAGCTCAACCACTGCACACGCCCAGCCCCTGGCCCCCGGGCAGTTCAACCACTGCACACGCCCAGCCCCCGGCCCCCAGGCAGTTCAACCACTGCACACGCCCAGCCCCAGGGCAGCTCAGCCACTGCACACGCCCAGCCCCCGGCCCCCAGGCAGTTCAACCGCTGCACACACCCAGCCCCCAGGCAGTTCAACCACTGCACACGCCCCGGCCCCCGGCCCCCAGGCAGTTCAACCACTGCACACGCCCAGCTCCCGGCCCCCAGGCAGTTCAACCGCTGCACACACCCAGCCCCCAGGCCGTTCAACCACTGCACACGCCCCGGCCCCCGGCCCCCAGGCAGTTCAACCACTGCACACGCCCAGCTCCCGGCCCCCAGGCAGTTCAACCACTGCACACGCCCCAGCCCCAGGGCAGCTCAGCCACTGCACACGCCCCAGCCCCCAGCCCCAGGGCAGCTCAACCACTGCACACGCCCCGGCCCCCGGGCAGCTCAGCCGCTGCACACGCCCCGGCCCCCAGCCCCAGGGCAGCTCAACCACTGCACACGCCCCGGCCCCCGGGCAGCTCAGCCGCTGCACACGCCCCGGCCCCCGGGCAGCTCAGCCGCCGCACACGCCCCGGCCCCAGGGCAGCTCAGCCGCCGCACACGCCCCGGCCCCAGGGCAGCTCAGCCGCCGCACACGCCCCGGCCCCAGGGCAGCTCAGCCGCCGCTGCGCCCGGCCCCAGGGCAGCTCAGCCGCCGCACACGCCCCGGCCCCAGGGCAGCTCAGCCGCCGCACACGCCCCGGCCCCCGGGCAGCTCAGCCCAGGCATCGCAGGAAGTTAGTAGGAGGAACCCATCATTCCTTGCAGGGGTCAGTAACCCACCCTCTCTGCTTCCACGACCCAGCCCCTCTGGACCCTCAGGAGGGGCCCTGCACCACCCAGGGCTGGAGGAGCCAGGACACCCAGGGGCTCGGGGGATGGGGAAGGTGTGTGTGGGGGGAGATGCTAGATGATTAAAAGGGCACAATTCAAAAGCCCCATTGCCAGGATGGTTTCAGGAGCCCGCTGGTGCCCCTTGGCTTGGCAGATGCCAGCTGGGCAGCACTGGCCCTGTGGGCGGTTGCTCCCTGCCCCGGCTGGGCTAGGCACTCATGCCAGACACAGTAACTCTCACACCTGCCTACCAGGAACAAAGCTTCTCTGTTTGTGGCCTTGATGCTGGGGGGGGGCAGGGGGGCTTCTCTGAAGAGTTCCATCCAGCCTTCTCTGTCTGTTCCTATGCTGCGGGGATGGGGGCTCAGGGCTCTGAGGGGAGGATCCCAGCAAGGGACTCTGAGCAGGGCCCCCTGCGAGCCCCTGCAGGCTGGAAACGGGGCTGTGTAATCCTGGCTCAGGTCACAAGTGAAACGAGCTGGCTGGTCTCAGCCTGGTGCTCCCTGTGCATGTCCTGCCCCAAATGCGTTGCACACACCCAGGCTGTGAGCTGCGTCAGCAGAGCTGGGGGGAGCAAGGGGCTGCCCGACAGAGCTGGGTGTGGGAAGCTGAGCCCCCGTCCCCAGCCCTGCCCCAGCCCCCGAGGCAGCACTCAGTAGCAGGGACCCGGGCGGCCAGCCAAGCAGAAATGCAAACAGGAAAAGACCAGCCAAGCTGGTATGTGGGGGGAAGTGCCCCACCACGCACGTGGCTCGGCAGGCTGAGCTCACCCCATGGAGGGAGACGGCCAGGAGCGCCGCAGCACCACGGCCCAGGGCGTCTCTCGGAGCAGAGAGCTGCGGTACTGGGCTCCAGGCACACGCGAGTCTGGCTTGGTGCTGCTCTCTGCCACATGGCACCAGTGCCGCAGTGCCATTGTGGGAGGCTGACCAGCACGTCCTGGGCTCTGTCCCCAGGGCCCCGGGCAGGGCTTAAGCAGCATCCACGGACTGGGTCCAGGTATGACACCTCCTCATCAGTTACTGGGAGTGGACCACATCCACCCTGACTGAATTGGCCTTCACCACTGGTTCTCCCCTTGTGAGGCAACTCCCTTCTCTTCATGTGCCAATACACAGTTAGGCCTGGCTCTGTAATTTCACTCCATGCAGCTGAGGGTTTTCTACCCACGAAAGCTTATGCCCAAAGAAATCTGTTAGTCATGAAGGTGCCACCGGACTCCTCCTCGTGTGGGTATGGCTGGGCATGCCCAGTGCACGGCACATGGGGTAAAGGGTGATCCAGCAGATGGTGCAGCCCAGAGACTTTGATCCCAGCATGCCGTGCTCCACCTCCACGCGAGCGGCCAGGCAGCAAAGCATGCTGGGAACTGCAGTCTCCACGGGCAGCTCCGACAAAGCCCCCCATTGCCAAACCAAACGCCCATCGGACGGAGTGCAGGGGTCCCTGCATGGAGTGACAGGGACCCCCAGCTGGGAGCAGGGTCTGGCGGGCTGTGCTGGGTCACAGGCAGGGGGAAGGCTCCTGGCCGCCTGCATCTGCTCAGCAAGTGCCTCTGCGCCCGACAGGCTCCGGGACCAGGGCGCAAGGCTGCCTCGGAGACACGCGCACCAGGGCCAAGCAAGAGGCTGGTGCCAATGCAAGCGAGGGAGCCTGGCAACACTTCTCCAAGGAGCAGCTGTGTGCTGGGGGGCTGCCTTGGGCTGCCTTGCAAGGCCCCCACCCCGCCTGCCACACCACTCCACTCGCAGCGGGTGTGGCAGCCGCTGGCCCAGGGGCTTAGAGACAACAGCGGGGCCCCGGGTGCCATCTGCGGCCCTCCGGAAGGGCGGGGGGCCAGCCAGCTGCGGCTGAGGTGCACGAAAGGGGAAGAAAACCCCACTGGGCACACAGGAAGCAGCTGTTTCCAGGGCAGCTCCCCTCCCAGCCCACAGAGGAGGGGCCCCCGGCGGGCAGGGGTTTGGAACCCTTGGGTGAAGGGCAGAGGCACTGGACTCCCCGAGCAGCAGCACTGCAGAGCCACGCAGGGCTGGGCACCTGCAGGCTACCCCCTCCATGCAGGCAATGACCGTGCCCGAGTTCAGAGACATGCCCTTCCTGGCCCTCCCGTTGTCTCCCCCGTGTTCCCCCTGGAGGGCAGTGCACAAAGGGGAAAGTGCCATTTGTGCCAGATCGGCAGGGCGAGCTCCCCACACACTGCCCTGCCCGGGGGCCTCTGCTGGGGCGGTGGGGCGTGGAGCAGTGCCCCCTGCTGGGGGGCTGGGATAGCTGCTCAGGCAGGTGTGGTCACCCCCCTCCCCTCCCCACCCCGCCGGGGCGCCCCGCTGCACTCACCCTGACGAGGTAGGAGACACCGGGGCCCATGACCTTGTCGTCGGGGTGCAGCCAGCCGCGGGTGGGCTTATTGACGAAGCTGCCGTGGCGGGTCCATTCGTCGCCCCCCAGCTGGCCGCCTTCCACCCGCGTCTTCTTCCCACAGCTCAGCTTGTTCATATCCTGGGGACAGACAGCAACAGGCCCCGCTGAATCGGGGCTGGAGGCACCCGCCGTAGCCAGCACCGCACCCGGCTCCTCGAGGCTCCCCGCCTCCTTCATGCCGACAGCCGAGAAGCCCCGCAGGCTGAGCAGGTTGGCGGGGTAGGAGAGCTTCAGGTTGGCCATTTTGGGGAAGAAGGAGCACAGGGTGGTGGGGCTGTCCTCGGTCTCCGACGAGAGCTCCCCGATGGGCAGCATGGGGCTGAGGGAGGACGACGACAGGGAGCCAGGCAGGGACTGCGTGGCGACGAGGGACTCCACTGGGGACCCCGCGCCGGCCACTGCCTCCTCCAGGGAGGAGACCGACTCGTTCCGGAGGTGGCTGTATTTACTCTTCTGCAGCAGATCCATGCTGGAGGGGCTCCGGAGCAGAGAGTGAGGTGGCAGCCCCCCGGAAAGGCAAGGAGCCTAGGGCAGCCAGCACCCTGCAGAGCAGGAACTCCAGAAACACGGGGCTAGGCCAGCTCCCGCGCCAGCCCCTCTCCAGCACAGCATGACCGCTAGGAGAGCCGGCCCCAGCGATCCCGGCACTGAGCCCCCAGCCAGCCAAAGGGACGCTGGGTGAGTGTCACCAGGAGCAGGCAGGAGGGAGCAGCAGCGTCTGTTCACAGTCAAAGCTCATCTCCCCGCGACACACAGCCCTGGGTGCACCAGCGCTCCCTGGGTCTGACCAGCCAGCGGGCTCCCACCTCGTTACAGCCAGTCAACAACAAGCAGCATGGCGAGGACAGGACAGGGAGGGACACGCCGGTGCAGCCAGCTGGAGAGCAACCCCTGGCCCCTGCCCGATCCCAGCTCAGCTGCAAAGAGGAAGCAGGCGAGGCCACTGGCTGCACCCGAGGGGGCCGTGTGCTCAGCAGCCCGGTGGGCGAGGCAGCCGGAGCCACAGGCTGAGCCCAGGCTGCTGCTCCTCCACCTGGCAGGAGATCCTGAAGCCGTGCTGCCCAGAGCCCATTGTCCAGTCCAGCGCCCGGCACCCTGCCAGCACTCCCCAGCCTGCTGCACCAGCCCAGCTCCCGCCGGCACCAGCTAGCAGGAAACCAGAGGCATGAATATTTAAAGTCCGGAGACAAGGCAGCCACAGAGTGTGTTCCAGCCCAGCCTGGCTGCACTCCGGGCACCAGCCTGCAGCCGACGAGGCCCCCTCTGGGGGTCCCGTGGGCAAGGAGGGATGCGGCGGGCGCACGTGTCCAGCCAGGGCCTGGTGCCCCAGAGAGGAGCAGGGCCGGGTGCTCCGGATCCGGCCGGGCAGGGCGCAGGAAGCTGGTGCGTTCAGCCGGCCTCGGCCACAGGTTCCCCAGCTGCCGGGAGCCGGGGAGGGAGCTGCTGCAGCCGCTGCTAATTGCTGCTGCTTCCTGCGTGGAGCTGGCGCTAAGTGACTGCGGCTCCCAGGAGAGGAGAGGAAGGGCAGTGCTGACTCACAGCCTCTGCCCACAGCCTGTCAGGGGGAGCCTCGCTCGCTGGCTCCCTCCCGAAGGGGTGGGGTCGCAGGGAGTATCTGGAGCAGAAAATCAAGGTCACAGGCGTGGGGCGGAGCCAGAGCAGGGGGCTCTGCCTGCTGAGCACATGGGGGCAGCACAGACCGGGGGGTGCCCCCTCTCTGCAGGGACCCGTGGGCCTGTGTGCCAGGTGGGGGCAGCACAGCTCCCCACGCTCAGCCCTTTCCCCCATCCAGCCCAACGTCCCCGGGCACCAGCAGGATGGGTACAGCAGGGCCCCGCGGCACAGAGCAACGGGCTCCCCCAGCACCCCACGCCAACTCCCTTACCGTGCTGTGCCCCAGACTCTCCGCCCCTCCCGCTGTGGGTGGAGAGAGCCTTCTCCTCGGCAGCGCCTGCCACCCGCAGCAACCGTTTGCAGACCCACGCACCGGATGTGCCCCTGCCCTCCCCAAACCTGCCAGTCTCCCTGAGCACCGAGCTTGTTCCAGCACTGCGGGTGCTGGGGGGCAGCACATCGGGGCACGTGAGACCCTAACCCCATGTTCTCACGCCCTTTGCGTGTCACTTTCACCCAGGCCCAAGCCCCAGGGAGCGGCAGCCCCCCCCCCCCCACCGCGTGCTACTGCAGCCAGCCCTGGAAATGGCAGCACTGGGCTGAGGCCAGAGGCCTCCAGGGCAGACTCAGGTTGGCGTTTGTACTAACTGAGGTGTGAGAGATACAATCAGCAACTTGCAAACTGGCAGCTCCCCACTGGGCCACAGACCGTGTCTGGAGAACACGGAGCTCTCTAGCCCAGCAGCCCTCACTAGTGTTCAGAGTTAACGCCCAATTTAGGCCACACCACTCAGAGCTATTGTTTCAGGCTCCCTGCAGACTCAGGACAACAGCTCTGCCTCGGTTCCATGCAAAACCCTTTGGCTGCTCTGCAGCCAGAAGGGCTGGAAATACAAGGGTTGGACTCCGTAGCAAACCGTGCTGGGCACCAAAGACCCTGGCTTCAGCACTGGACCCAATGCCCCTTCCGACCACTCTGGCTCTGAATGGAGGCTGAGAGGCCGGAGCTGAGCCCTGCAGGGCAGGACGGGTATTCCTGGGCACTGCCACCCCTCAACACTCCCAGAGCCAAACACATCGCATGGGAGCTCCGGCTCCGAGCGGCACCACCTCGCCATGACCACCCCCCCAGCCCAGGTGTCAGTGCTTGCCAGCTGCTGTGTGAGCCCTGGCAGGCAGCCACGCGCAGCGAGGGAAATGGAAGGCTGGCCAAGGCTGGAAATAGCCTCCCGAGCGGAGCGCGAAGCGTCGCACAGGGACTGCTGCTAACTATAGCAGGGAGGCTCAGCTGGCCTCCAGGAACCACCAGCACCACAGGGAAGAGTCCTCGTGCGCAGCGGTGATACCCCTGTGTGCACCCCCCAGGGAGATCCCTGTGCACCCCCACCCCAGGGCGATCCCCTGTGCGCACACACCTCCCCAGGGCGATCCCCTGTGCGCACACACCTCCCCAGGGCGATCCCCTGTGCGCACACACCTCCCAGCAGGATTCACCAGTGCTCACCACAGCCTCTTGCACCAGGCCCCTGCATGGTCTGGGACAGAGCAGAGCTCACCCTGGCCTGGGGCCCAGCAGCTCTGCACAACCACTTGAAAGAAATGCAGGAAGCCTGGGGCCAGGAAGCAGCGACTCACTCACGGACCCGGCATTTCCCTGAGCCAAGCCCTGTGTGTTCCACCCCACAGCCTAGCCAGGCAGCATGCCCTTGGCAGGCAATGGAGGGGGCTTGCGCCCCCCAGAGGCCAGACAGCTGCACACTGCCCTCTGCTGGAAGGGGCGAACAGCCAGCCAATGGAAATGGAGTCGAGTCCAGGCGTCCCAGGCACCCTCTCCGGCAGTGAGCGCCCAGCCTCTCGGCTCCAGCCCTGCACCAAGGTGCTGTGCCCTACCTGCCTATCACGCCTTGGGATGGGGAGCTGGAGCTGGAGCCACTCTGCCAGCGGCATCAGGTGCTCGGTGCAGAGCAGCCCCAGCAGCAGCGGGAGGGAGGAAGAGCTCTCCAGTGCCTGAACCCCCCTGCTCTGCGCCTTTTCCACTCCCCCTTGAGCCAAGGGTCTGTTCCTTGCCCGCCCCACCTCCCTGGAGCAGCTTCCTACAGCGCAGGGGCCAGGATCACAGCTGGCTGGCGTCACACACAGGAAGCAGCTGCCCTTGGGAGCAGGGAGTGAGGGGCAAAGGGAGCAGCTCAGGGCTTTGCCTTAACTCCTTCACTCCCAGCCCGGGCCCAGCCCCGGAGCACAAGGGTGGGGGAGCAGGCACGGGCGGTGAGGGCTTGGTGTGGGGCTCTACCAACCGATCCCAACCGAGACCTGATCCTCTAACTCACTCCTGGTCTGCAGGTTCCCCTGCTATCCCAGCCAGACTCCCGCAGCTCTGCCAGTGCCCCTCGCTCCCGACCCGCAGCCCTGGCTATCCCAGCCCTGGGCTCCCGCCCCCAGCTCCGCCAGTGCCCCTCAATCCTGACCCACAGCCCTGGGCTCCCGCCCCCAGCTCTGCCAGTGCCCCTCAATCCTGACCCGCAGCCCCGGCTATCCCAGCCCTGGGCTCCCCCCCAGCTCTGTCAGTGCCCCTCAATCCCAACCCACAGCCCCGGCTGTCATGGGGTCCCCGGGCGCTGCTCTGGAACTGCTCCCCACAAAGCCAGGCAGGACTCTGGGGAGCCTCCTCTCCCTCGGAGCAGCCTGTCTGCAGGGCAAGAAGCTCCCACAGCTTCACCTCCTGGGTCTCTCCTTGGAGCATTCAGCATCCTCTGCCCCTCCGTGCGCTTCCCACAGCGAGTCCGCCCAGGCGGGGTCCTGGGGGAGCCACAGGGTCCTGCCCCCCCACTGCACAGTCAGACGTGACTCTCAGCCAGCCAGTAACACAGAGGTTTATTTAGATGACAGGAACACGGTCTTGCCGGTACAGACAACAGGATCCCCTTTAGTTAGGTTCATCTGCGGCCCCCAGCCAGGGAGGCCACAGCCCCGTTGGGAAGCCCAAGCCCCATCGGGGCCGCCCCTCCATTTCCCAGCCAGCTCCAAAACTGAAACTCCCCCCAGCCTCTCACTCAGCCTCCCTCCGGCTCCTCCCCCAGTCTTTGTGTCCTTTGTTCAGTGTCCCAGGCAGAGGTGTCACCTGGCCTCCAACCCCCCTCCTGGGGTCTCAGGTTACATGCTCAGGTACCTCCCTTCCCCAAGGCCGTCCCTGCAAAACTCCCCTGAAACCTTCCCAGGTCAACACTCCCCACTCAGCACTCACAGAACACAGCAAGAACATTCCCACTTCGTCACACCGGCTATGGCAGCCCCGGGCTCCCCCCCCAGCTCTGTCAGTGCCCCATAATCCTGACCCGCAGCCCCTGCCAGCCCAGCCCTGGGCTCCCCCCCCAGCTCTGCCAGTGCCCCTCAATCCTGACCCGCAGCCCCTGCCAGCCCAGCCCTGGGCTCCCAGCTCTGCCAGTGCCCCTCAATCCTGACCCCTGCCAGCCCAGGCCCCAAAATCCTGACCCAGCCCCCTGCCAGCCCAGCCCTGGGCTCCCCAGCTCTGCCAGTGCCCCTCAATCCTGACCCGCAGCCCCTGCCAGCCCAGCCCTGGGCTCCCCCCCAGCTCTGCCAGTGCCCCTCAAGCCTGACCCGCAGCCCTGCCAGCCCAGCCCTGGGCTCTCCCCCAGCTCTGCCAGTGCCCCTCAATCCTGACCCGCAGCCCCTGCCAGCCCAGCCCTGGGCTCCCCGCTAGCTCTGCCAGTGCCCCTCAATCCTGACCCACAGCCCCTGCCAGCCCAGCCCTGGGCTCCCCCCCAGCTCTGCCAGTGCCCCTCAATCCTGACCCGCAGCCCCTGCCAGCCCAGCCCTGGGCTCCCCCCCAGCTCTGCCAGTGCCCCTCAATCCTGACCCGCAGCCCCTGCCAGCCCAGCCCTGGGCTCCCCACCTCCAGCTCTCTCAGTGCCCCTCACTGCTGCCCCATGTTCCCTCTGCTAGAACAGTCCTTGGTTTCCCAGACACGGAGCACAGGTTACACGGACCTGAGCCAAATTGCAGAGATTTAGCAAGAAGAACAAAGTGGAACTAGGATGGGACTGGATAACTCACGTCACACGTGTCTTGGGCCAGGCGGAGCCACCCCCGGCAGACACAGAGGCTCCTTGGTCCCCAGAGTCCCATTTGCACAAGTGAGCCCCTCGGCAGAGACAAGCAGTCAAGCTGGGGCTCCACCAGGATCGGGAAGCGCGCCCGGCTCCCCCCAGCACAACCACCGAGGGACAGCTGGGTAAACCCCTCCCAGTCACCCGCCGCCCACTCAGGCAACAGAGGGGAAACACACCCCGGCTGGGTCTGGACTGGCGGCCTCAGGAGCCCTGTCCCAGTCACGTGCCCCCCACCCCGTGGGGCCGCTCGCCAGGCAGGACCAGCCAGGCTCTCCCATCTCTGCAACCGGGGACAGGGCATTGTTAGGTTCAAAGCTGCTGCAGGTGTAGCTCCCCAGGACATAACAGCTGCAGCAGCCACCTCCCCAGGGCCAGCTGGTGGCTCTGCACCCCCCAATGGGGCACCCCAGCCCTCGGGTGTAGTCCCCTGGGATGGAGAGCACGTGATGGGGGACTCCGCTAGCTACACCTACAGCACTGCCTGTATGCGGCCGGCAAGGGCCCCCCCCCCGCCGGGGAGCACCGGGGCCGGCTGAAGGCAGGTCTGGGAAGTAGCCCGGGCCAGAAGGGGAGTCTGCAGCCCGTGTGTGGCAGAGCCATTAGCAAGGTTTAACTGGTTGGCACGGCAGTGGGGGGGAGCCCATGCCTAAGAGGGGGTTAAGTCAGAGCCCCACGGGAGCCCTGGATGCTGCAGGGCGGTGGAGGAGGCAGAGCTGCTCTCTCCCAGCCCTGGGATGATGCAGGGACAAGGCCTGGGGGATGGGGAGCCAGGGCCCTTGGAGAGCCAGACCCTGAGCCCTGCCCAGATCCCTGGGGACTGGGAAAGCAGGTGGGCCAGGAGTCTGGACTAGAGAGACACCTGGTCTGACCCAGCCTGTCAACAACAGTGGCCACGCGAGGCCTAACTCTTCTCAGCCGCCAGTGCACAGGGAGCCCCCTCCCCGCCAGGCCCAGCATTCCCAGGGAGCCATCGCCCGCCAGGCCCAGCGTTCCCGGGGAGCCATCGCCCGCCAGGCCCAGCGTTCCCGGGGAGCCATCGCCCGCCAGGCCCAGCGTTCCCGGGGAGCCATCGCCCGCCAGGCGGCAGCATGGGGCCAGGAGAGCAGAAGCCGGCCCCAGGGCTCTGCGGGCTCACGGGGGGACCAGGCCCGTGCTTTCCAGCCACCCTGCTGCGCTCCTGGCAAAGGCCAGAGAGCAGGGCCCATGCAGCGCTGCCCCAGCCAGGCGTTGCGGTGCAGGGACCCAGGAGGGGGGAGTGCGGCGCAGCTGCTAGGCACGGTACGTGCTCTCTGGCTGTTGGACTCCAGCAGAATCCAGCCCCTGTCCCAGGGCTGAGCGCGCTGGCTCCAGCCCTGCAGGATCCCATTTCCGGAGAGCTGGTGGGGAAAACAAACTCTGCGGACAGCCCTCCCCCACAGCCAGTGAGCAGCCTGAGAGACATCGGGAGACTCCTCCAGCCCTGCCGGACGCTCTGAGGAGCAGAGTTCACAGGGCCGGAGCCCCTCGGGCCCATGCTGGAAGCCTCCCAACTCCCTCTTTGGGGCAGTTGCACACAGTGGCTCTGCCTGAGCCTCCGCTGCAGGGTCCAGCACCCGACGCCCTCCCAGGAAATGCGAACCCGGGAGCTGAGACAGAATTTTGAAGCAAGCGAGCAGCTTGGGAGGAGACTCACGCAGAGCCATGCGCGCACACCCTGACGCACAGAGGCAGTCTGCGAGTTCAGGAGACGCGGCACCAATTCACCCCTCCTGGGCCCGGCCTCCCCGCCCTCGGTGACGTGCCCGGAGACACGGCTACTCGTGGGGAAGCCGTTTGTTCTCACCCAGAGCTGACACAAGGTCCCTTGGACAGGCCAGGACCGCCGGCGTTCCTCCCAGCCCAGCAGGGCCCAACGAGCGTGACACGACAGGCTCAGCTCCAGGATCGTGTGGCAGGGGGCCAGTGATTTCGTTCCACGCGCTGGGAACGGCGCTTACGCCACCCTCCCAAAGGCCCGGCCTGGTGCTCTGGTGATCCCCTGGCAGACTGCAATGCCAACGTGCAGCCACACGGCAGGCTGCAGACGTGCGGCTCAGGAAATGCACCAGAGAAGGGAGATGTGCAGAAGGCTCCCCAGGAAGGCGGGCAGATGTTCGGCGAGGTTCGGCCAGTGGCAGGCACAGCAGAGGCATCGGTGACACCGCTACCAGATCCCCCGGGGTGACAGAATCTGTGTCCCAGATACCATGGGCACACCAGCCCTCTCTCCCTCATGCACATGCAGGCTCCCTGCAACTCTCTGCGACAGCAGGAGCCGTGCATGCAACGGCTCCTCACCACCAAGGGGGACAGAAAATTGCGGGACCCCCAAGAGTCACATTCATGGCCCCCTTTGGGGTCATGACCCCGCGGCTGGGCACAGCTGCTCAGTGAGAAACACACCAGAGCCCAGAGAGAAGGCGCAGGAGAGGCCAGCGGGTCCGAGCGAGAGAAGGAAAGTCTGGTCCATCACCAAAGCCGCCTACCCACCACCACAGGCCCCGAGAGCCGCTGGCCTTACCACGTACTCCATCTGCGCCGCACACGGGGAGCAGAGCTGCAGAGCCCTTCTGCGTGGAGTCCAACCTGCGGTTCAGCGACAAACAGGGCGTTAGCCCAGCCCGCGAGGAGGCTGCCGTGCACTCAGCACTGACGGGGCGAAGCGAACCACTCGCCACAGCTCGTGAAGACACCCCACCATCGCGCTGCTTGGCTCCGTCCAAGCCAGGCCTGCCCCAGGAGGTCACCATGAGCTGGGGAGGAGAGGGCGTCTGGCCGCTGGGGACCGTATGGGGAGCCCCTGGCCCTGGCTCCTCGTTTGGATCCCTGCTTGCCTGGCACCCGCTCCCCCTGAGGAGGCCTAGCAGACAAGTGCGGAAAGTTTGGGGTCTCAGCCAAGGTGAGCCTGGCTCGATCTGCCAAGAGATGCCGAGGCCCGGAGCAGCCGGGGTGCAGTGGGGAGGTGAAGGGACACCTGGGAACGCTGCTTGCCACACACACATCCAGCCAGCCCACGGGAATCTCCCTTAGAGGAGCAGCAAACCCAGGGAGCCACTGAGACGACATTGGAAGCCCAGATCCTTGTGCAGCAGCCCAGAGCAAACAAGCCCAGGGGCCTGCCCGCCTCCAGACAGAACCTTCTGTGACACCACAGCCAGTGGGCCAGACTGACGCGCCCTGCAAAGAGGGGCTGGGCTCTCATCCCCACAGCCAGGAAGGCAGCAAAGCAGAGGGGGCCCATGGCTGGGTCCCAGCAAACACCCAGGGCTGCACCAAGTCCCAGCCCCCTCCCAGGCCATGCACCAAGGGGTCTCCCTGAGTGAGCCGCCCGGGCTGCTCGTGGGACTGCCCAGGACACTGTGCAGCTTTGCTGGGTTAGTGCCCCCCCGGGGGTGGCCCACAGCACCATACAGAGCCCATGGGTGGGGACGCTGCACTCACCTCCCGAGGACACCGCCCCTGCGGGCCCAGCCACTCCTCCGCCTGGGGAAGCAGCATTCGCAGCCCAGCCGCTGCCTGACTCCTGCCCAGAGCAGCGCCCAGCAGAGGCCATGAGGGGTAGGAAGGAGGCCAGGGAAGGGGAGAAGGTTCCAGGCCCAGGGCAGTGGGCACAGCTCCTTCTATGGCCCAGAACACCCTACGCAGCTCCCAGGCCCGCCCCTCCTCCCTTTGGCCCAGGAAACCGCCCTCCAAACACAGCAGAGAAACAAACCCAATTTACTTCCTGGTAGCTACTGGGCCCTGCAATCCCAGCCCCACGGCGCTAACCTGATCAGCCCAGGCGGATGTTGGCCAGACTGGGCAGGGCACGGCAGCATGCCCAGGCCGGTTACTGATGGCCAAGGGAACTACCAACCAACTCCTGCAGTGCAAAGGCCCTGATTAGTGACAGATGGGGGAAGGGAGCAGGCACAAGGGGGGTGCTCCCTCCAGGCTGGGCTAAACACACACACCCTTGCTGGGGTGGGGGGCGCATGCTTAGCTTGCAGGCTGGGCCCGGCTTGCCCTGGCCAGAGGCGCAATCCCAGTCCCCAGTGACACCTGCTTAATGCAGCTGGCACCTGGAGGCATCGAGACAACAGGTTTAGTGGGAAACAAGATGCAGCTTCACTGGCATTGACGTTATGGCCCCTCGGACAGGCTGAGGTCAGACCCCCCAGGGCCGGGTGCGGCCAGAGACACAGACACAGACACACCCCTCTACCTCCTGGGGCCGGCACAGCTAGAGACACCCCCCCCGCCCCCCGCCAAGGGCCGGGTGCGGCCAGAGACATGCCCCGCTCCCCTCCTCGCGGGGCCGGGCGCTGCCAGAGACACAGACACAGACACACACACACACCCCTCTACCTCCCGGGGCCGGGCACAGCTAGAGACACCCTCCCCCCGGGGCCGGGCGCAGCCCAAGACACTCCCCCACCCTCGGGGCCGGGTGCGGCCCGTCTGCAGCAGAGATGGGCCAGGCAAGGGACACCCCCCAGCTCCTCAGCGCAGGCCCCCGGGGGCATCGCAGAGCCACGGACAGGCCAGCTGGGAGTAGATGTCACTTGCCCTTTGACCCCGTGTCCAAGGGTAACATCCCATTAGCATGAGCCAGTGCAAGAAGTTCACAGCTAGCTGAGCCTTCGGCGGGGCTGTGGGGCGCTCGGCTCCGCTCCAGGGCACCCCAGGACCCAGATAAAGGACTGGGACTCCCTGCCAAGGTGAGCCGTCACACAACGCACACGGCCCAGAGGGAGGGGAGATGGGAGCACAGCCACTGCTAGGGTGGGACATGGGAGCCCACAAGATACCCCAGAGGTGCTGGAACAAGGCAATGCCCAGGTAGCCCCCAGGGGCTCTCCGACCAGCCCAGCCAAAGGCCCCTTCCTTCCCCAGGGCTACAAGAGCTAAAGGCGGCTGAGGGTAAACCCCAATCAATCAGAGCTGGCAGCATAAAGTCAGGGACCACTGGTGCCACCACCCCTCCCCTAAACACCATGTCTGGCTCCCTGCCCCCAGCTGCCCCCCCGAGCTGGCCTGAGCCCAATCCCAGACACGGGGCACGCAGGGCAGGCGCCAAGCAGCAGTTTGGCCAGAGGCTGGTGTGGTCTCTCCCCTGAGCCTTCTAGACAGGAAGCTCTTTGGATCTACTGAGCATCCCCCCCGGTGTGGGCACTGGGGCAGCCCCCAGCATGCAGCCCTGGGCACACACAATGCCAAGCCATCTGGGGTGCCTGCAAAGCCGAGCGCCTCCTACGAGGCAGGAGAAATCCGCTTTCAAAGCCTGCGTCCCCGAGGTTATTTCAGTCCCTTTCTTCTGCTCACAATGGCAGAGACAGGGAAAGAGTTTTTCCCATCCGGGACTGGATCCAGGCTCTGGCTTGCCCAAGTGAACCAAAGCCCCGCTCTTTGCAGGGCAGAGCTACCCCTCCCCACTCACATCCTCCCTGTGAGCCGGGGGATTAGCACACTGGACATGGAGCATGATATGCCCCGGAGCCTGAGGCTCACATCCGTTCTACCAAGCTATGAGCCCCAGCTGGGCCCACCTGGTTCCACCACGAAGATTCACAACACAGGAGGCTTCTCTGCACCCTAAATCTCATTTCCTATCAGCTATTTCCTGACTCAGCATTTCTGTGCAGGGGTGGGAGCAGGAGCTGCCTGGATCTGAGCAGAGCAGCACCTGGCACGCAGGTTGGCTGGGCAGCTGCCATGCAGCATGGCGAGGGCAGGGGAGTCATGCCAGCAGCAGGCTCAACTAGTGGCTATTTCCCAGGAGCCTCACTCAGATAGGGCCCTGTGACTAGAGAGGCCCAGATTATATCCCTCGCCCACAGGGGAAGAGTTCAGACATAAATAAATAAGCAGCCATTAGGGCTTAGGCAGCCAGCAATAAATCACGTGGCAGAGCCGCCAGGCACAACACGGGCAAGGCAGCGAAACTTCAGCAGCTTTGCCAGCAGAGCCTGGTGCCATTAAAGTGACGCTCACCCCATGTCACTTCAGGGAACACTCCAAGCTACCCACACAGCAGCAACCAGGGGGGATCCCAAGCCAGGACAGAGCACAGCACAGAACCACAGCCAGGCTCAGGTTGGAGGCTGTTGTGCACTGGAGGGGGAGCACAGATGGGCAGAGAAGCATAAGGGAGCGTTGGGCTTTTGGAGTATTCCTGCTCACTGCAGCTTCTGATGCCAAGACCTCAGGGAGGGTCTTAAAATACATCCAGGGGGAAGGCTCTGCGAGGCTGGGACACAAAGGCCGCAATTTAGGTGTTAATCCAAGTCCCTAGCAACAGAACCAGTGACTAATCCTACCCACCCAAACTCCCACCGCACACTGTAATTTACCAACATCAGCTACAAAACCCAAAGTTTAAACACCACTCATATTCTGACAGCAAACCACAAGAGGCAGGAAATTCACAGGCCGGGTGAGAACCCAGGCTGTGTTTATGCAACACGGCTGGGCTCGGTGGTGAGAGAACGCTGCACTCGCAGCCTGAACTTGGCATTTCTGCACTGGCCTCAATAGCGCTGGTTCAGTTGCCTCTCAGGGGGAAGAGTCCAGCCTGTGAAATATACACCCAACAAGCGACAGCCCAGCACAGAGTCTATGCCCTTTGTTTACAATAGCATCTATCACAGCAGGAGTCGTCCATCATTCTCTTTTGGTGCACACGGACCTAGTGCCCAAAGGGCCCTGGGCAACAGACGAGCCAGACTGTGCCAAAGGCGACGCAGCCTGATCAACGGCAGGCCAGACGTGACTCCCAAACCCTCCGCCCTACACAGGAGACAAATGTTCCAAAATCTCGCTGGGACCGGCGAGCATTCCACACAGCTGCCCCGCCCACGGGGGCAGCAGCTGCAAGCCCCTCACGGTCAGACAGTCAAATCCCCCGACCTGCCCCTTGCCACGTCATGGTATAGAACGCACAGCCGCAGCTTGGGCAACCCCTTGGAGCCCCTTTGGGATCACAGGCTCAAGCTGGCGCTGCGCAGGGACCGGCGTGATCCGCCTGGCATAGCTACCTGCAGTGCTCGGCTTTCCAAAGCACCAGTGCCCAGTTCCCAGGGCCACGAACCTGCCCAAGCCACTGCTGAGACCTTCCCAAACAGCTCCCAAACTCAGTCAAAGCTCTGCAGACGAGTGCCACGTGTCTGCTCCTCCCAGGGCCAGGTGTTGAGCGAGGGATTTACCGCCCAGACACGTTACTCTATGCCCCCAAGAGCAAACCAGAGCTACTCGGTCTGCCGGCCCAAGCAGGGGGAGACAGCCTCACAGGCTGGGACGAGGAGAGGCTGCCGGGAAGCCACAGGAAATGAAGAAACACCAGGAATGTTTCCAACCGGGGGAGGAAGGTGAAATCACAGCCGGACAAAGGTTACCAGGGATGTAAACACCAAGCTTGGCCCTCAGCCCCCACTTCCTGTGGGAAGGGGGCGTGTGGTGGGTGGCAGCCAAAGGAAGCCACACTCACAGCTTCCCATGCTTTGGCTCCACTGCACCCAGGCTGGGACTAGAGAGCAATACAGCCCTGTGACCCACATGGGGAAAGGAGCAACTTGCCCCCACACCCCGTCCCAACTGTCTGCGCCAAGTGGAACCCGGAGCAGCCAGCGCTGGCCTGTACCCAGGCCTCCTGTTCACGGAGCCAGCCGGGCTGCCCTGGCAATCACCTCACAGGGATGGAGGCTAAAAGCGAGGTGGCCACGGGTGTCCTGCTGGGACCCAACCAGCCCTGGTCTGAGGCACAGGGAACTGGGTCCATCTCACCCTGCCAGCGGCCCTTGCTTACTCACCATCTGCTCTATGATACACAGGGGAAAGTACAAGCACCCAGAGGCTCCCTGCCACTGGCAGGTAACCGCCCAGCTCAGGGTGCCCCACAGGGACATCTCACGGCCCCCCCTAGATTTTAACTGTCCAGCAAGGAGCGAAAGGCCCCCGGGAACCCAGTGCAGGCTCAGTGACAGTAACTGGCCCACGGCTGGCACCATCTACACCCCGGCCGCAGGAGTGATGGAGAACAGGCAGAGAGGGGCACTGGGGTGGGCAAAGAGTGAGCAAGGGGGCAGCCAAGGGGGGGAAGAGGACCCTGGGGGACAGGCCATGAGAGGAGGAGCACGAGTGGGGGAGACACAGGCAGGATTCTGGGGGGCACCAGAGCCAGGGGGTTTGTCACATCTGGGGAACCTGGTGGGCAAAGGGGGAGTCATGGGGAGCCGGTAGGGAGCTGAGCCCCTGGAGCACAGGGGGCACCACAGGAAGTGGGGCAGGGGCGGGGCAAAAAGGGGATGGGGCTCAGGACAGGAGGTTGGGGAGCCAGGCCGGGGGGGGTGGCGGGGCGGGAGATCAGACCAGGTGCAGGACCGGTCCGGGGGATCAGGCTGGGGGTTGCGGGGCGGGGATCGGGCCCGGGGCAGGACCGGTCGTGGGGTGGGAAGGCCTGGGGGTGGACGGGGCGGGGTTGGGGATCAGGCCCAGGCAGGACCGGGCGGTTGGGGGCAGGGATCGGGCCCGGGGTTGGGGATCGGGCCGGGGCAGGACGGGAAGGCCTGGGGGTGGACGGGGGGGGTGGGGGGGGGGGCCAGGCAGGACCGCGGTTGGATCGGGCCCGGGGGGGGGTTGGGGGGATCGGGCCGGGGCAGGACCGGCGGGGGCAGGACATCGGGCCGGGGGGGTGTTGAGGGGGTCCGGCCCGGGGGGAGGGATCGGGCCCGGGGCAGGACCGGGGGAGCAGGACCGGGCCGGGCGGGGGAGCGCACAGGAGGGGGCCGGGGGCCGCGAGCGGCTCTCACCGGGGCACCATGGATCCTCCGGGCTCGCTCGGCTGCCGGCGGCCGCGGCTCCAGCACAAACTTCTGCCCGGACCCTCCCTCAGCCACTCACTTCCGGCCCCACGCCCCCAGCTCGGCCTCATCGGGCCCCGTCACGTGACGGGGGAGCGCGACGCTCCAGACAAACGCCGGCCGCCGGAGACGAGCCAATAGGAACGCACGCTCCTTTCCACCCCGCCCAACCAGCGCCAGGGCGGAACGCACGCGCCCCTTCTTCAGGCTTGGCCAATGAGAGAGCTAGGGGACCCGGACGGGGACACACCCCCTGTTGGACTTCGTCAATCGCGTCCCGGGCGATCACGTGAGAGGAGTTCGCCCCGCCTCCTCCGGCTGGACCAATGGGCGCGGGAGGCGGCGGCGTTTGAAAGCGGCGGTTGAGGTCGGTGGGGGCGGGTGGAGGGCAGCGCGAGACCTACCAAGGCGTCGCGACGGCCCGGGAGCGCGCAGAGGCCGCCGGGAAGGGGGCGGACCGCGGGAGCATGGCGCACAAGCAGATCTATTACTCGGACAAGTACGACGACGAGGAGTTCGAGTATCGGTGAGAGGGGGCGGGGCCGGCGCGCGGCCGGGGGCGGGGGCCAGGCCGGGGCCCCCGGGGCTGCACAACCCACCTGGAAACGGGGCGCGGGCCCCGGGGCGTGAACCGGGAGCCGCGCGTGGCCTCCCCCCCCCGTTCTCCAGGGGGTCGGGCCGGGGCGGGGGCCCGCGGCCCCCCTGCCTCACCCGCCTCTAACTCTCCGGCCGCCGCACGTGGCTGTTTTCAGCCGGTCTCTGTCTGCGGGTCTCTCGCTAGACCTGAACTCGTGTTGTTGGCCGAGTCAATCACCTTTTTAAATGTGTAGGAAGCGTCCTTTAAAATTAAACTGAAACGCAGAGCCCCCCCCCCCCGGAGCGGTAGCCAGGCCCCGGGCAGTGTGAGGGCCACTGAAAATCAGCTCGCCGGCTGCAGGTCGCCTACCCCTGGGCTAAATGATAACAATCCTCCGTCCCTTCTGGCCTGGGCATCTGTGACCCTAGGGGAAGGGGAGAAAGAGAGAGCCGGGGCTCCTGGGAGAACAAGCCATTGAAGTGCTGTTGGGTAACTGGGAAATGTACCTGCCTCCAGCGTTGTCATCTTGTATTCTTCCTCCTGCTTGCAGGCATGTGATGTTACCAAAGGATATAGCCAAACTGGTCCCTAAAACACACCTGATGTCTGAATCAGAATGGAGGAACTTAGGAGTTCAACAGAGCCAAGGCTGGGTCCATTATATGATCCACGAACCAGGTTAGTTGGCCATGATTCACGTCACTAAGCCTATGGGCTACTTTACTAGTCTGGGATCTTGATTAAAGTTATATTCATTCTAGTTAGAACAAAAACCAAGACTTCACGATGCTGGATTTGATGGGTTTTGGCACACTAGCCGATGGCTGGAAGCCAAAATCATACTGGGTACCGGATATGGGGCAGGTTTTGTGCTGCGTTCACATGTGTAATCATAATGACTTCAGTGAGAGTTCAATATAAGTAAGGAGAGTGGAATTTGGCCCCCAGCTGGTTTACTGACTCAACAGCAGGAACATCTCAATTTCCTGCAATACTAAAAGTCTGCAGCAGGCTGAGCCTTCTGTTACTAATGGCGATGAGCTTTGCAGAAAGAGACAGCACCCACTTCAAAATCAGAATTTAGAGATTCCTGCTATTGCAGTTCCTTCCTAGGAGAATCCCTGCCCCCCTTTAATTGGATATAAACCCTGCTGCATGCTAGTGGGGCTGCTGTTTACCGTAGAGCTGTCACCCAACTGGCCTGGGGAAAGAACTGAGGCTGAGTGCTTAGTATGCCAAGTGAGGCACGGAGGGACAGGGTATTGTAGAAGTGATCTTTGTAGCAAGATGGGATTGTTGTCCTGTAGTCAACCAACTGGGATTCCCTTTGTCTGCAAGCTTGAGCACATTTGATCTCTGGGGCTGTTGGCTGGCTCATGGGGGAGACATAATCTATAACGTGACTATATAATGACACACCTGGCTAAAGGGGCTTCTGGCAAATTAGATCAGACTGTCAGTATCAATTTACAGGGCTCCGGGTCTGTGGTTTTATTCCCTCTCTAAACATTGCACACTAGGGAATAAGTGAACAGAACACTTGTGCATTTTAACCTGCAGATTGTCCTAATGCTCTGCTCTCCATCTCCTTTCAGAGCCTCACATACTGCTGTTCCGACGGCCACTGCCAAAGAAGCCAGAAAAATGAACCTGTTACGTCTGACCTGTGTATAGAACCTCCCCTCTCTGTCTTTTCTTAGATACATGCACCTTTGGGGGTTTTGTCTCCTGTTTTAAAATATCTGACAAATGTTTCAATACATTAAAACTCCTGGCGATTTAACTTCAAGCAAATCCAATCATCATGACAATAGTGGCTGGTAGAAAATGACTTGACTCAAAACTAGAGTCTGGCCGTTACATATGAAATATCCTGTTGTATAGAACCCAATGATTCTTACCCACTGAGTGTGTCAATGCTCTCCTGAGTTCTACTTCAGCAGAGAGATTTTAACTGCAAAATCTAGACTTCAACAGTTGAACCATAAATATTTTAACGTTGTTTGGCATGTGATAGTTGCTGCTTGTACCTTTTACTCCAGGGGGTATGTTGGACTTTATTCCAGGTGGACACTATATCCACTTGCTTGGCATCTGCTTTAACACTGTTTGATATGTATTTTTGAATCTGTATTTTTGAATAATTTTTAAAGTTCTAGAAAGTCTGTTCAAAATCTGTGGTTGAAGTCCTTCAATAAAGAAGGTTTTTTTTTTAAATACATGGGTTTCCTCTCATTCATCTGAAACAATCCCCTCTGCCACCTTTTGTTGTCTAAACACTGGATATTCTCCCCCGCACCCCTGGAGTGGGTGGTGCTAACACATGCCTTTGTTTTGTTTTGTTTCATTAGTTTCAAGTGTCAATCCTCCACAGATGTGTGGAGAGAAATAACTTTGCAGGATTCTGGTAATGTGCCTTAATCTCATTTGCTCTCAGAAAATCTTTCCTAAAAGAGATGAGACTATTTAACTCTTTAAAAGGCTTATTACCTCACTACTAAGTACCCAACATTTCTCTAAAACCATCTAAGACACGCCCCCCACCCTTTGTCTACAAAATTAGCCTTGTTGCCCTAACATGCACTTTCTGTCCATCAAGGCAATAATCATAGTAAGAGTTTAAGTAGGGTTAGGTCTGTAGCATTCAAGGTTTAGAACAGGAGTTCTCAATCTGGGGGTTGGGACCACTTAGGGGGTCACAAGGTTATTAAGTGGGTCACTGTCAGCCTCCACCCCAAACCCTGCTTTGCCTCCAGCATTTATAATGGTGTTATAAATTAAAAAACACTATATATTTAAGGGGGTCACACTCAGAGGCTTGCTATGTAAAAGGGGTCACCAGTACAAAAGTTTGAGACCCCCTTGGTTTAGAAGGCAGCCTGCTGTCTAACTAGATGGCTAAGGCAGGTTTTCCTAGTGGGGAGATTACCCATGTCCTTCTTGGAGTCTGTATCAGCTGTTGATGTATAGCTCCTCTGCTTAGCTCATAGAGAAACAGGTCAAGCACTTGACTCTGGGTAGCTGCAGGCCTCTGACTTCATAGAATATCAGGGTTGGAAGGGATCTCAGAAGGTCATCTAGTCCAACCGCCTGCTCAAAGCAGGACCAATCCCCAGACAGATTTTTTACCCCAGTTCCCTAAATGGCCCCCTCGAGGATTGAACTCACAACCCTGGGTTTAGTAGGCCAATGCTCAAACCGCTGAGCTATCCCTCTTGAACCCTAGTCAGCCCCCTTACTGGCAACTTTTTAGTGGGCCACGACTGAGCAGTGAAGCAAGGAGCTGGTTCAGTGTAAAGTGGTATGGGCAGGAGCTATGCCCCTAGCTCTAATTGCCAACAGCTAATAATACTGAAACAGTCTGCCAGAGCCAGCTCCAGCCTGGTGTCCATAGGCAGGGCCCCATGCTGTAGGGAGAGAAGGGTAGCAAGCCCACTTCCTGCATTGTGCCACAAGCCCAGTACCATGAAACTCACAGGGAAGGGTGCATGCCTAGGACCCCATGGGATTGGGCTCGCTGCCCAGCCCTACAGTGTGCTGGGATCCCAGCAGCGGGGGGACGGTCCCAGGGAAGGGTACTGAGGTAGGGCCTCGTGGGGTGGGCAGTGAGCCTGGATCCAGCACCAGGGGGGGCCCAGGGAAGGGTGTCGTGGTGGGGCAGGTGGGCAGCGAGCCCAATCCCTGCAGTGTGCCGGGATCCCAGCACCAGGGAAGGGTGCCGAGGTAGGGTCTTGTGGGGCAGGTGGGCAGCGAGCCCAATCCCTGCAGCGTGCTGGGATCCCAGCACGGGGTAGGGCCTCGTGGGGCAGGTGGGCAGCGAGCCCAATCCCTGCAGTGTGCCGGGATCCCAGCACCAGGGGGGGGTCCCAGGGAAGGGTGCCGAGGTAGGGTCTTGTGGGGCAGGTGGGCAGCGAGCCCAATCCCTGCAGCGTGCCGGGATCCCAGCAGCGGGGGGACGGTCCCAGGGAAGGGTGCCGAGGTAGGGCCTCGTGGGGTGGGCAGTGAGCCTGGATCCAGCACCGGGGTGGGGGGCAGGGAAGGGTGCCGAGGTGGGGTCTTGTGGGGCAGGTGAGCAGCGAGCCCAATCCCTGCAGCGTGCCGGGATCCCAGCACCGGGGGGGGTCCCAGGGAAGGGTGCCGAGGTGGGGTCTTGTGGGGCAGGTGAGCAGCGAGCCCAATCCCTGCAGCGTGCCGGGATCCCAGCACCAGGGGGGGCCCAGGGAAGGGTCCCACGGACACCCCGGTCTGCGCACCCCCAACGCTCGGACTGTGGCCACGCCCTTTGCACCAGCGCCCCCTGCCGGAAAAACGTGGAGGAAACTCAGCGCCCCGCCCACGGGGAGGATGCAGGCCAATCAGCTGCTAGGACGTTCCATGGCTGGGAGGAACCCTCCACGGGCTGCGATGGTTCAGCCCCGGCCCTGAGAAGCTCTGATGTACGTCACTTTCTCCCGTGTCAAGACTGGCCAATCAACGCATTCACAGTCTTCTTGTCTACTGACTGGCATCCTGACTATCCAATGAAAGGAGAGAGGGTCGACGGAGGCGAAGCTTCACTCGCTGTGGGCTGGGGAGGCGGGGCTGGGACTGGAGGCGCTGGGCTGCCAGCAGGTGGGGGTGGCCGGACGCCTGGGTTCTCTCCCTGGCTCGAGAGGGGGGCCGGGAGCCAGGAGTCCTGAGTTCTCTCCCCAGCTCTGGGAGGGGAGTGGGGGCTGGTGGGTTAGAGCAGGGGGGCCTGGGAGCCAGGACTCCTGGGTTCTCTCCCCGGCTCTGGGAGGGAGGTGGGGGCTGGGAGCCAGGACTCCTGGGTTCTCTCCCCAGCTCTGGGAAGTAGTGGGGGCTGGTGGTTAGAGCAGGAGGGGCTGGGAGCCAGGACTCCTGGGTTCTCTCCCCGGCTCTGGGAGGGGAGTGGGGGCTGGTGGTTAGAGCAGGGGGGGGCTGGGAGCCAAGAGTCCTGAGTTCTCTCCCTGGCTCGGGGAGGGGAGTGGGGGCTGGTGGTTAGAGTGGGAGGGCAGGGGGGGCTAGGAGGCAGGACTCCTGGGTTCTCTCCTGGGCTTTTGGAGGATAGTGGGGTTTAGTGGTTGGGGGCTGAGAACCAGGACTCCTGGGTTTTTTTCCCAGCTGTGCCCCCACTCATTGTCTGACCCTTTGTTTCTGGCTCTCATACCCAGTCGCTCTCCTTTAGGCCATTTCTGTGCTCTCTTGGGCATTCATATTCATGCGGCCTTAGCATCCTTGTGAGCGCTCTGATGTTTGGTTGCAGGTGCTGTTGTCCTGGAGATGCCTGGGTGTCATCTCTAGACTGGAGGGACCTGACTGTGGGTGCCCATGCACTGGGCCCTCAGGATCTGCAGGAGCATTGGGCGGGTGGGACGGGAGAGCTGGCCTTTCCAAGCCATGGCTGCGCAGAGCAGCACCCTCCCTGTGCAGAATGGCCACGACGCCGTCACAGCCGGGATCATCATCATCGGAGATGAGATCCTGAAGGTACAATACTGGCGCTGCACTGTGCACTCCCCAGCTGCTCTGTCCTCTGCGCCACACCCGTGTCGCACCGTTTGGGGTCAGGCTCCAGATCGACAGAGACTGGGACAACAATTTCTCAGGCTGGCCGTGAACTTTGTCTTCCCCCACGCTTGGCCAGATTGCATCACCCGTGCTCACCTTGGTAGCTCCTCACGCTGCTGGTCGACCCGGGCCTACTCAGCAGGGTGGAGGGGCCCCCATTTAGCCCTAAGCTAGTGGAACTCACCTTAGAGTCCCAGTCGAGCTTTATTGAGGGGCCTAGCTAGGACATCCCCATTGTGGGGAGGTCAAAGTGCACAGGCTGGTAAATGTTCAATGACAGCACCTTCCCCATGAGGGTCTGAAAAGTCCCAGGCATTAATCACTAGTTCCCTCTCCCTCCCAGAGACAGGGATGGAACCCAGGAGTCCAGGCTCCCAGCCCCCCCGCTCTAACCACTAGTCCCCTCTCCCTCCAAGAGATAGGGATGGAACCCAGGAGTCCAGGCTCCCAGCGCCCCAGCCCCCCCACTCTAACCACTAGTCCCCTCTCCCTCCCAGAGACAGGGATGGAACCCAGAAGTCCTGGCTCCCTGCCTGCCCGCTCCCCGCCCTCCACCCCCTGAGGCATCTCCTAGTTCTGCAGCATGTGGCCAGTGGTGATGCGCCACCGCTTTGCTGGCTGGGGTCATCTCACAATATTTTTGCCTCCAGGGACTCACCCAGGACACAAACTCCTTCTTCATGTGCCGGAAGCTGCGGTCGCTGGGGGTGAAAGTTGCCAGAATCTCCGTGGTCCCTGATGACGTCGATACCATCGCCACGGAGATCTCCTCCTTCGCAGCCAAGTTCACCTATGTGCTGACATCAGGGGGCATTGGCCCCACCCACGATGATGTGACCTTTGAGGCGGTGGCCAAAGCGTTTGGGGAGCAGGTTTGCCCCCACCCAGAGCTGGTCGCCCTGGTGCACAGGTTCTTTGGCAAGACGGACGTGCATTGCCCTGAGATGAAGCTGGCGCACGTCCCTGAGTCTTCGCTGCTCAACTACGGCACGGACAAGAGGACGGGCGATGCCATGAAATACCCCCTTGTCAGCGTGCGCAACGTCTACGTCTTCCCGGGCATCCCGGTGCTGATGGAGCGGGCGCTGGAGGGGCTCGGCCACCTCTTCCGCAATGAGCAGACCCGCTTCCACTCCCGGGAGATCTACGTCAGTGCCGATGAGACGCTCCTGGCACCCATGCTCAACCAGGCCAACGCCTGCTTTGGGCGCCACACACACCTGGGCTCCTACCCTGACTGGGTCAACAACTACTACCGCGTGAGGCTGACCCTGGACTCGGAGTCTGAGCAGCACCTGGAGGAAGCTTACAGCTTCCTGATGCAGAACCTACGCCCTGCGCTGGTCGTGCCCCTGGTGACAGACCCTGTGGCGCGGGCAGCCACGGACGTGTATGCCCTGGCTGAGTCTGGTATGGCCTGGCTGGAGTAGCTACAGGGGCCTGTGGCTCTGGGGCTTGGTCCTGCTGCATATAATAGGAGCAACCGAAGCACCAGGCTCCCTCATGGTGCTTCCCACCCACCTGCCTGAGCCCGGACCTGCAGGGAACAGTTTGAAGGGGGGGTTCAGTCAGACCTGGGCCTCTGTGGAGGCTGCCAGCCCTGGTGGGTTCAGATGTGAGCACCTGTCTGGCTCCAGGCTGGTCCCCAACCCATTGTGCACAGGCCAGCAGTCACCATGGAGTCACTGCTGGTCGTGACTGAGCTGGGCTGCCGTGGAGAGGGAGCTGCCTGGTCGTGTGGTCACAGCATTGGCCTGGGGTCTGGATTCAAATCCCAGCTCTGCCACTGGTTCGGTATGACATGGGCCACTCACTGCCTCTCCCTTCTCTGGGTCCCTGTCGATAAAAGCAGCCTGTCCGTTCAGCCTGTGAGCTCGTTGGACAGGGACTGTCCCCCTCCGTGTCCATGCAGCGCCTGGCGCAATGGGTGGGGCCTGTAGGCACAGCTGTAATGTGCTGCTAATCATGGTGGAGAAGGTCTCTGGAGCCTCCATGTCCTTGGGGATCAGGCAGGCCTCGTCAATGCCAGTCTAGCGAGAGCAGCCGTGCCCTCCCGGTGTGGCAGCATTGGCAGGACTCTGCTTAGGGTGGCATAGATTGTGCCAGTTCCCCGCACCGGCACGGTTCGGCCAGTATAAATGTGTCTGCGAGGGCTCGTGCCAGCAGAGCTGCGTTGCTGAAATGTCCCCCGCGCTGACAGAGTCAACAGAGCTGGGCAGGGGCACCTGTCAGCGCAGCGTGGGCCCCTTCCTCCCGGCACAGGCCAGGCCCGAGGCTGACGGGGATGGATCTCAAGGATGGTTTTGCTAACCCCATTCAGACCCCCCCCCCAAGCCAGGCTTCCGGGGCCCTGTGGAGAGCGGGGGACGGGTGGTGGGTATCAAACGTGATGGGGAGCAGGGGAGTGCTCGCAGGAGTGTAACCAGCAACCTCCCAGATGGGGCAGCCCCAGGCTTTGAGAGGCTGGGACCTACCCTGCTGGCTGCTGCTCCTGCCTCGTCCCAGAGCGAGACTCCGTGCAGCAGGTGGGGAAAGGGGGGCGGGAGGCTCCGACCTGCACCAAGCCCAGTCCCCGCTCGCTGACTCCTCTCCTCTGCGGCAGGTTCCGCCCTGGGCCAGAGGGTGGCAGCAGCGCTCCGGACCATCGAAGAGGCCTTGGATCGGTTCAGCCTGGCCCAGATCTGCGTGGGCTTCAACGGGGGCAAGGACTGCACGGCCCTGCTGCACCTGTTCCACGCCGCCGTGCAGAGGTACCCGCCGCTCCCCCTACCCTGCGTCAGAGCCCCAGCGGGCTGCCCTGGGCATGGCGCCCAAAGGAGGACGTGGGCTCTAGGGAGGTAGAGCAGTGGGGTGGGAGTCAGGACTCCTGGGTTCTATTCCCAGCCCTGGAAGGGGAGTGGGGGCTACTGGGGAGCGTCATAGAAATGTGGGGCAGGAAGGGACCCCACAAAGTCATCAAGTCCAGCCCCCTGCGCTGAGGCAGGGCCAAGTCAGGCTAGGCCGTCTCTGACGGGGGTTTGTCCAACTTTCTGAAACTTCTGCAGGGGTAGAGAGTCCGCTGCCTCCTGCTCCAGAGTGTAACTTGTCTTCGAGGCCGAAAGATTTTCCCGAATCTCCCCTGCTGCAGATTCAGCCCATCGCCACTTGTCCTGCCTCCAGTGAACATAAGAACATAAGAACGGCCGTACCGGGTCAGACCAAAGGTCCATCTAGCCCAGTATCTGTCTACCGACAGTGGCCAATGCCAGGTGCCCCGGAGGGAGTGAACCTAACAGGCAATGATCAAGTGATCTCTCTCCTGCCATCCATCTCCATCCTCTGACGAACAGAGGCTAGGGACACCATTCTTACCCATCCTGGCTAATAGCCATTTATGGACTTAGCCACCATGAATTTATCCAGTCCCCTTTTAAACATTGTTATAGTCCTAGCCTTCACAACCTCCTCAGGTAAGGAGTTCCACAAGCTGACTGTGCGCTGCGTGAAGAAGAACTTCCTTTTATTTGTTTTAAACCTGCTGCCTATTAATTTCATTTGGTGGCCCCTAGTTCTTGTATTATGGGAATAAGTAAATAACTTTTCCTTATCCACTTTCTCAACATCACTCATGATTTTATATACCTCTATCATGTCCCCCCTTAGTCTTCTCTTTTCCAAACTGAAGAGTTCTAGCCTCTTTAATCTTTCCTCATATGGGACCCTCTCTAAACCCCTAATCATTTTAGTTGCTCTTTTCTGAACCTTTTCTAGTGCTAGAATATCTTTTTTGAGGTGAGGAGACCACATCTGTACACAGTATTCGAGATGTGGGCGTACCATGGATTTATATAAGGGCAATAATATATTCTCAGTCTTATTCTCTATCCCCTTTTTAATGATTCCTAACATCCTGTTTGCTTTTTTGACCGCCTCTGCACACTGCGTGGACATCTTCAGAGAACTATCCACGATAACTCCAAGATCTTTTTCCTGACTCGTTGTAGCTAAATTAGCCCCCATCATGTTGTATGTATAGTTGGGGTTATTTTTTCCAATGTGCATCACTTTACATTTATCCACATTACATTTCATGGAGGTGGAGTACAATCGATTCCTATCTTTATAGCAGCCTCCACAGATTTGCAGACTGCTCTCAGGTCCCTCCTCAGTCGTCTTTTCTTGAGACTCAACGTGCCCCATTTTTTGAGCCTTTCCTCCCAGGTGAGGTTTTCTAAACCTTCGATCAGTTTTGGGGCTCTCCTCTGGGCCCTCCAGTTTGTCCCCATCTTCCTTAAAGGCCTGGCCTCCCTCAGCACAGCACATCTCAGTCTCCCCTGCATCCAGGTGGGCTCTGCCTCCTCCCCCTCTCCAGCCCAGAGCCTCCCTGCTTCCCAGAGGGGAATCTGATATCACCGTCCCCAAGCCCCCTCTGTCCGTTGTCTTCTCTCCAGGTAAACAGGGTCTCCTGGGCCTTCTCTCCCCTCTTCTGTCCTCTGGCCCCTCTGGCTGGAACCGGCTGGTCAGGTCACCGGGGTCCTCTCCCCGCAGCCCATTGTCCTCCCACTGGCCAGAACCGGCTGTGACTCCTGAGCTGGGCCTCTGGGTCGCCAGGTCACCAGTCACTGGGGTCTCCATCCTCCAGGCCATTGGCTGGGGTCCCAAGTTCCCTCTCTGATCCTCTATAACAACAAACTCCCTCTCCCCTCACCTCGTTAAACCAGTAACACCCAGGGAAACTGAGTCCCACCCCCTCTGCATGCAACCCACTGGAAAAACAAGAAAATCCCCCACTTTGTCACACAGTGCAGTACCCAGAACTGGACACAGGACAGCTGGGGCCTCAGCAGTGCCGAGCGGAGTGGGACACTTACACACGACGCTCCCAGGAATGTGCCCTAGTAATGGACTTTTTTTGCGGCTGCATCATTTTGTTGACTCCTATTCAGTTTGTGGTCCGCTGTAAGCCCCAGACCCTATCCAGCCGTGCAACCCTCCCCCCGGCTAGTGCCCGTTTGTAGCTGTGCATTTGGTTTTCCCTTCCTGACTGTTGTGCTTTGTCCTTGTCTTTTCTGAATTTCATCGTGTTGATTTCAGATTCATTCTCCAATTTTGTCAAGCTCATTGTGAACAATAATCCCGTCCCCCCAAGTGCTTGCAACCCCTCCCAGCTTGGTGTCATCCACATATTTGATAAGCGTGTGCTCTGCTCCGTTATCCCAGTCAGCAATGAAAATACTGAGCGGTACCAGAGCCAGGCCCAACTCCTGCAGGACCCCCTAGAGACGCCCTCCTACTCTGACAGTGAGTCACTAACTACTGTCTGAAGACGGCCTTTGAGCCAGTTGTGCACCCACCTTATAGTCGTTCCGTCTAGACCCTGGCTTGCTTGTGAGAATGTCATGTGGGACTGTGTCAAAAGCCTCACTAAATTCAAGATCTCTCACATGACCTGCTTCCCCCATCCCTGTCAGAGAGGGAAATTGGGCTGGCCTGGCATGACTTGTTTGTGACAGATCCATGCTGGCTGTTCCTTATCGCCCTGATCTCCTCTGGGTGCTCACAAGTTGATAGTTTAATAGCATGTTCCAGGAACTGAAGTTGGTCTGATTGGTGTATAATTCCCTGGACTCCTGGGGTCTGGTCCCAGCTCTGTCACTGACTCGCTGCATGGCCCTGTGCAGGCCAGGCCAGGCGGCTGGGGATGGTGAGTCATGGTGACGGATGTCTCTCTCTCCAGGCGATTCCCACAGCGGGAGGAGAAGCTGCAGGTGCTCTATATTCGCATTGTGTCCCCCTTCCCCGAGATGGAGCAGTTCATTCAGGCCACCACCCAGAGGTAAGAGAGGGGGGCTGTATTTCCAGGTAGCTCCCCACTTCCCTGCAGTGGAACAGCCCAGGCAGGATGGGCTTCAGAGGCAACCCTGGCACTTACAGGCTGGTGAGCCTAACTTCAGTACCAGGCAAGTTGGTTGAAACCCCAGTAGAGAGCAGAATGATCAGACCCAGAGCTGAACATGGCAGGTTGGGGAAGAGTCAACACGGCTTTTGTGAAGGCGAATCATGCCTCAGCACTATTCAAATTCTTTGAGGGGTCAACAAACATGGCCAAGGGTGATCTAGTCGATATAATGAACTTGGACTTTCAGAAAGTCTTTCACAAGGTCCCTCACCAAAGGCTCTTGAGCAAAGCAGAGAGTCAGGGGATAGGAGAGAAGGTCTGATCAGTAACTGGTTACAAGATAGGAAACAAAGGGTAGGAATAAATGCTCAGCTTTCACAGTGGACAGAGGTAAATAGCAGGGGTCTGTACTGGGACCAGTGCTGGTCAACATACTCCTAAATGATCTGGAAAAAGAGGGTTAGCGGTGAGGTAGCCAAGTTTGCAGATGATACTAAATTACTGGAGATCGTTAAGTCAAACAAGTTACAAAGGGATTGCACAACTGGGTGACATAGTAACAAAATGGCAGATGAAATTCCATGTTGATAAATGCAGAGTGATGCACATTGGAAAACATAATCCCAACTCTACATACACAGTGATGGGGTCTAAATTAGCTGTTACCAGTCAAGAGAGTTCTTGGAGTCATTGTGGGTAGTCCTCAGTGTGCAGTGTTGGGAATCCCCCATGCTCTGGGTGTCCCTAAACCTCTGACTGCCAGAAGCTGGGACTGGAGACAGCAGGGGATGGATCACTGGATCCTTGCCCTGTTCTGTTCATTCCCTGCAAAGCATCAGGCACGGGCCACTGTCAAAAGACAGAACACTGGGCTAGAGGGCCCATTGGTCAGACCCAGTGTGGCCGTTCATACACTCTTATGAACCAACCAATTCACTGGGGTGGGGGCCTTGACTTCCCCACGGGGCTTTCCCACCCTTGAATGTTGTGTCCCCTGCTGCTCTTTCTGCGTGCCAGGTATGACCTCGGCCTCTGCACAGTGCAGGGGCACATCCAGCAGGCACTAGCAGACCTGAAGGCCCAGCACCCCCAGCTGCAGGCCGTGCTGATGGGGACGAGGAGGACCGATCCCTACTCCCGCACTCTGACGCCCATGTGTATGACCGACCCCGGCTGGCCCGAGTACATGCGGGTGAACCCCCTGCTGGTGCGTCATGGCACTAGGGCTGCTACTAGTGGGGCAGAGAAGTGCGGTTGGAATACAGGGCAGGGAGCCAGGACTCCTGGGTTCTCTTCTAGCTCTGGGAGGGCAGTTGGCTCTAGTGGGTTAGAGCAGCGGGGCTGGGAATCGGGTCTAAGGGATGAGACCTTAGTCCCCCTCTCCTGTCCGGCACTTCCTCCTACCCCACCTCTCCCCTCCCCACGGCATCCCTCCTGCCTCCCCTGGGCAGCACCGTCTCCACACCCCCCTCAGACTCTAACCCCTGTGGGTTGTCTCAGGCCCTTCCCAGCAGCGATCCAGTCCCAAGCTAGTTCTCCGGACGGACCTTTCAGACAAGCTCCAAAAAACCTGGGCTAGGAATTAAAGCTACGGTGTGCCCGGGTCCGCTCCCCGCCCTGCCGTGTGTCCCTGGGTCCGCGCCCCACAGCTCCCTGCCCTGCCATGTGCCCGCGTCCGCTCCCCGCCCTGCCGTGTGTCCCTGGGTCCGCGCCCCACAGCTCCCCGCCCTGCTGTGTCCCTGGGTCCGCGCCCCACAGCTCCCACCCCTGCTGTGTCCCTGGGTCCGCGCCCCACAGCTCCCTGCCCTGCTGTGTCCCTGGGTCCGCGCCCCACAGCTCCCCGTCCTGCCATGTGCCCGCGTCCGCGCCCCACAGTTCCCTGCCCTGCTGTGTCCCTGGGTCTGCAACCCACAGCTCCCCGTCCTGCCATGTGCCCGCGTCCGCGCCCCACGGCTCCCCGCCCTGCTGTGTCCCTGGGTCCGCGCCCCACAGCTCCCTGCCCTGCTGTGTCCCTGGGTCTGCGCCCCACAGCTCCCTGCCCTGCTGTGTCCCTGGGTCCGCGCCCCACAGCTCCCCGCCCTGCTGTGTCCCTGGGTCCGCGCCCCACAGCTCCCCGTCCTGCCATGTGCCCGCGTCCGCGCCCCACGGCTCCCTGCCCTGCTGTGTCCCTGGGTCCGCGCCCCACAGCTCTGCCATGTGCCCCACAGTTCCCTGCCCTGCTGTGTCCCTCCTGCCCTGCTGCGTCCCTGGGTCCGCGCCCCACCGCTCCCTGCCCTGCTGTGTCCCGGGGTCTGCACCCCACAGCTCCCCGTCCTGCCATGTGCCCGTGTCCGCGCCCCACAGCTCCCTGCCCTGCTGTGTCCCTGGGTCTGCAACCCACAGCTCCCCGTCCTGCCATGTGCCCGTGTCCGCGCCCCACGGCTCCCTGCCCTGCTGTGTCCCTGGGTCCGCGCCCCACAGCTCCCCGTCCTGCCATGTGCCCGCGTCCGCGCCCCACGGCTCCCCGCCCTGCTGTGTCCCTGGGTCCGCGCCCCACAGCTCCCTGCCCTGCTGTGTCCCTGGGTCCGCGCCCCACGGCTCCCTGCCCTGCCATGTGCCCATGTCTGCACCCCATGGCTCCCCGCCCCTCCGTGTGTCCGGGTCCAGGCCCTGTGGCTCCCCGCCCCTCCGTGTGTCCGGGTCCAGGCCCTGTGGCTCCCTTCTCTTCTGTGTGCCATGTCCGGGCCCTGTGGCTCCCCACCCAACTTTGCAGTGCCCTGTTGTTTGGCCCCCCACCCCAGCTGGCCATGCTGAGGGGATGGTCGGTGTCCGAGAGGGAAGGCGTTGGGGGGACAGTGACAGTCCCGGTGCCTTTGGGGAAGGGATGCCAGTGGCTTGGAGACTGGCTGAGCCCCACACAGCCAGCTGGCCTCAAACGAGGGGCGGGGGAGCCGAGGGCTCCGCGCAGCTGCTGCCGTGACCTCTGTTCTGCCTCCAGGACTGGACGTACCGGGACATCTGGCAGTTCCTGCGCACGCTCTTCGTCCCGTACTGCATCCTGTATGACAAGGGGTAAGAGCCCGGCTCGGGGGTGCTGGGCCTCCCCTCCCCCAACCCTGTCACTGCTCCCCGAGCCCTCGTCCAGAAGGACCAGCTGGGCTGGGCTCCATGGCCCAGGGGGTCCCCATCAGTCAGGTGTTGCCCAGGGTCTGGGGGGTGGAGTGAGAGCTGGGCAGTGGGAGGGGAGCTGAGGAGGTGGCAGGACGGGGTGGCACAGTGCATGAGGTCAGATGCCTGGCCGGACTCGCCCCCTCCAGGATTGTGCAGGGGCTTTTTAGCACAGAAGGAGGCGCTAGGCAACGCCTGGCATCTAGGACCCCTCGTGCCCCCGCCCTGCTCACAGCCCCCCTCCTCCTGTTGCAGCTACACCTCCCTGGGCAGCATGAGCAACACGCAGAAGAACCCGGCGCTGCGCTACACCAACGCGCTGGGCCAGGAGAGCTACCAGCCGGCCTACCTGCTGGAGAACGAGGAGGAGGAGCGCACCTCGCGCCAGTGAGGCCCTGCCAGGCGGGCCCTCCGCTCGGCGGCGCACTGGGCTGAGCGCGGGCTGCTTCCCCGGGCACTGTTGTCGGGACACCCCACCCGCGGCTCTGCCCCTCCTCGGCCTTGGGCCCTGCCTCCCAGACCTCTGGAGCAGGGCGTGGGGTGCACCTCCGCCCACTGGGCACTGCTGACTGGGACATGTGGACGGAGGGCCCGGGGGCCCTATGAATAAACCCGCTGCGCTCAGCCTCCTGCCTGCGTCTCCTGCCCATGCCGGCTCCCAGTGGGCTCAGAGCGTCGCCCCTACAGTGTGGGTCAGTGGGTTGTCATGGAGTGTGGGGGAGACAAGGCCCTGGACCCCCGGCTTCCTGCGATTCACCAGGACTCTCAGCCAGCCAGTAAAGCAGAAGGTTTATTAGACACCAGGAACACAGTCCAAGTCAGGTCTTGCAGGTACAGACAACAGGATCCCCCCCAATTAGGTCCATCTTGGGGTCCCAGGGGCACCATAGCCCCATTGGGGGGTCAGAGCCCCATTTGGGCTCTCCTCCATTCCCCAGCCACCTCCTGAAACTCTCTCCCTCAGCGTCTCCTCCCCACCTCTTTGTTCAGCTTCCTGGGCAGAGGTGTCACCTGGCCTCTCCCCTCTTCCTGGGTTCTCACGTTACCTGGTCAGGTTTCCTCCCTCCACCCATTCTCCCATTCCCCCCCCCCCCCCCCGCAGACTGTCCTCCCAGGCCAACCCCGCTCCCCAGCATTCACAGCCCACAGTAAGGACAGTCCCAGTTCCTCCTGGGTCCATGGCAGTCTGGCCTGAGGAGGGCAGAGGACTCTGGGAGATGGGATGTGCAGGGAATCTGACCCCTCCCTGGGACCATTGGCCACAGCTAGAGCCCAGCCAGTGCTGCTCGGTCTCTGGCAGCCTCTGCCCCTGGCACCATCTCGCACTCTCCCTGGGTGAGCGCCCGGCCCAGGGTCCCAGTGTCCTGCCCAAGGGGGGGGTCCCCTAGGGAGGCTGCCCCCCTTTTCCAGCAGGTTCAGTCTGGTTGGAGGCCAGGCCCCCCGGGGGCAGGAGCAAGCAGACCTGCTCAGGCAGCAAAATGCCCAGGCCTGGCGCAGGCAGCAGCCCCTCCCCCACCCTGCCCGAGGCCCTATTCATGCAGCCCTTTGAGCTGCAAAGAATCCAGCAGCTTCCAGCCTTTGCACAAGGGACTGGACTGGGTCAGGCGGCGGCTCATTCCCGCACGATGCATCTCCTGGGCAGACGCCTGGCCTGGCAGCCCCGGGCCCTGACCCGCTACCCCCTGGCGCAGCTGGCCCCCTACCCCCTGCGACGGGCGGTTCGGGGCATGGTGCTGCCGGGGCCCCTCCCCAAGGGCCCCGTGGGGCTGAATCTCAGCTACTGGCTGCTGGACGTGCTGCGGGAGTGCGCCTACGTCCTGCTGTGCTGCTGGTGCATCAAGGAACTTCTGGACTAGCCCCCCCGACCCCCTCGTGTGCCGTGTGCTTGTCCTCCCAGCCCCCCTGGCCCTCCGCAGGGCTGGACCCACTGGCTGCGCTCTCTGGTCGCCTGACCCCATGCTGCTGGGGGGCCTGGAACGGACGGAGCTCCCACCAGAGGGACCCTTTGGCACGGCCTGAGCCCGTAGGAGGTGGGTACGAATGTCCCCCAGCCTTGACACTGGTCAGAGAAGGGGGCCAGGATCTAGCGGGTGCCACCAGCCAGGCTGGGGCATCTCTACCCCCAGCAGGTAAATCCACAAGTGTCTCCCCCAGCACCCTTGTCTGCGGCTAGTGAGGGCCAACAGGTGAACCGGTCGGGCTGGCCTGGCCACCCCAGGGCCACGCAGTTCAGAGCCATCAGCATGGGACTCCAAAGGCACCTTCCTTCCTTCCCAAATACCAGCGTGCGCCAGCCTGGCTCCGCCTCCGCCAGCAGGGCCTGGCACCTGGCCTGGCCTGAGCGCCTCTTTCCCACGATGCCACAGGGGGCTGAGTGGGCTCTGGGGTGCAGCCAGGAGGAGGGGGCTCAGCTCAGCCCCCTGGGCTGTGGGGCCCAGTGAGGGAGGTGGCACCTGGACTCCGGGCTGGGGGATGGGCTGTGTCCTCTGCTCAGCAGGGTCCCCAGGGCAGTGGGAGGTGCCGTCTCACCGGGGTGGGACGGGTGGGCTCCAGGCTGCGTCCGAGCCTTGGCTACTGGCTTTGTTTTCTCCCCTCTAGTTGGCATCTCGGCTCTCCAGCCCCGACGGGACGGGAATGGGACTCGACGGTGGGTGCCAGGCCCCCGGCCCAGTGCTCCCCAATAAACCTGGGCAATGCGTGACCGCTCCGAGTGCTGACTGTGTGTGGGCTGGGGGTGCCTCTGACGGGCTGTGCTCACCAGGCGCAGCTGGGCCCCAGGTGGCTCCATCCACCTGCTTCAGCTGCCCTGACACCAGGCCCAATGAACCTTCCAAACATCTACCCCGGCCGGGCCTGGGAGCTGGTAGGGGCTGTCGGGGGTGGGGAGCAGGGCCCACGGCGGCCAAGTCTCTGGGCCGAGTTTCCTGCAAAGCTCCTGCTGTTTATCCAAATTTTCCTTCCTGTGTTTGGGACATTATCAGCATGGGCCCGGGTCCAGCCCCCGCCCCCAGCTAGCCCCCGCTTGGGAGGGCAGAGGTCCCTCGCCCAGCACACTGGGACGCTGCTCAGAGTGAAGCTGGCATGAGCAAGGAGACGCGGAATGACCTGGGACGGGGGCTCTGCACAGCTCACGGGGGCCCAAATGCCCTGGGCCAGGACCTGGCTCGACCCCCCAAGAGAGCGTCTGTCCCCCCTCTGCCATGGCGCCCTGGGGCTGGGCAGGGGATGGGCCCCTGGGCTGAGCACCAGGCAGCGCTGCCCAGTGGTTTGGGCAGGAAGTGCAGAAGAAGCCCACTCTGGTGCAAGGCTCCCTAGGAGTAGATGGTCTGCAGCCAGGGTGCCGGGGTTCTTGTGCCAGCCCAGCGGTACCACAACTGAGCACAAGGGCATGAGAGGCACTGGCGTCGGAACCCCCCACTGCCTCCCGCAGCACAGGGGGCCCCTGGGAGGGCTCGGGCACAGCTGTGCTGTAGCACCTTTGTCTGAGGGTCCCAGGAGTCCTGGTCCCCAGTCTGCCCCTGCTCTCACTGCTAGCCCCTATGCTCTTCCCAGACACAGGGACAGAACCCAGGAGTCCTGGCTCCCAGCCCCCACTGCTCTCACCACTAGCCCCTGCTGCCAGTCCTCCCCTCCCCTCCGTTTATCTGGCTGTGACTCAGTTCCTTGTTTAGAGAGCTGCTTTCTCGGCCTGTCTCCACTCCAGGCCGTTTCCTGTCGCCTGCCCCCCAAAGATCCCGCCCGCCCGCGGCTCTGCCAAGAGCCGGGGGAAGCTGCAGAGGCGGGAATGCACCGGGGGCCAGACTGGCTGGAGCTCCGGCAAAGGTCACAGCCCGACTGGCCACTGACCCGCAGCTTGGCGTGCGCCAGGCCCTGCGGGGCCGCCCTGGCCCGGGCAGCCCAGCCACAGCCTCCCCCTGCCAGCCTGGGCCTGGGAGTGCAGGCGACTGGGGGGCAGCCCAGGGGGAAGGCTGGGGGTGGGGCCTGTGTGTCCCCAGAGATGCCGCCCGCCCCGGGAGAAGCGCTGCCCCTGGCACTGTCCCGGCTCCGGCAGGGCCCGCTGTGCGGAGGCTCCGTGGGGCCGGGGCCTGGAGCAGAGTTGAGTGGCTGGCGCCAGCACAGCCTGCCTTATCTCAGTGGGAAGTTGGGAGCAGGAAGCCCGGCTGAGAGTGGGATAAGGGCCCGTTTACATTAACCGCCTTTCCATGGGATCTGCTCCCACCCTCTTAAAGGGGCAACCCCCCAGCACCAGCTTCGGGGAGTCCCCTCCCCACAGCCTGAGCCAGCCAGGGCCTGGGCACAAGGCTGGTGGGACGGGGTTTGGCTAGGTGGGGGGAGCAGAGAGGGGGCTGGCAGAAGTGGTATGGGGGTAGCAGTGGGGCTCGCAGAGGTGGTATGGGGTAACGGCAGGGCTGGCGGAGGTGGTATGGGGGTAGCAGTGGGGCTGGCGGAGCGGGCCGACGGGCATGGGGCTGGCAGAGGTGGTATGGGGTAACGGCAGGGCTGGCGGAGGTGGTATGGGGGTAGCAGTGGGGCTGGCGGAGCGGGCCGACGGGCATGGGGCTGGCGGAGGTGGTATGGGGTAACGGCAGGGCTGGCGGAGGTGGTATGGGGGTAGCAGTGGGGCTGGCGGAGCGGGCCGACGGGCATGGGGCTGGCAGAGATGGTATGGGGTAACGGCAGGGCTGGCAGAGGTGGTATGGGGGTAGCAGTGGGGCTGGCGGAGCGGGCCGACGGGCATGGGGCTGGCAGAGGTGGTATGGGGGTAGCAGTGGGGCTGGCGGAGCGGGCCGACAGGCATGGGGCTGGCGGAGGTGGTATGGGGTAACGGCAGGGCTGGTGGAGCGGGACGACAGGCATGGGGCTGGCAGGGCTGGCGGAGGTGGTATGGGGGTAGCAGTGCGGCTGGCGGAGCGGGCCGACGGGCATGGGGCTGGCGGAGGTGGTATGGGGGTAGCAGTGGGGCTGGCGGAGCGGGCCGACGGGCATGGGGCTGGCAGAGGTGGTATGGGGGTAGCAGTGGGGCTGGCGGAGCGGGCCGACGGGCATGGGGCTGGCAGAGGTGGTATGGGGTAACGGCAGGGCTGGCGGAGCGGGCCGACGGGCATGGGGCTGGCAGAGGTGGTATGGGGTAACGGCAGGGCTGGCGGAGCGGGCCGACGGGCATGGGGCTGGCAGAGGTGGTATGGGGGTAGCAGTGGGGCTGGCGGAGCGGGCCGACGGGCATGGGGCTGGCGGAGGTGGTATGGGGTAACGGCAGGGCTGGCGGAGGCGGGGTAGCAGGGCTGGCGGAGGTGGTATGGGGTAACGGCAGGGCTGGCGGAGGTGGTATGGGGGTAGCAGTGGGGCTGGCGGAGCGGGCCGACGGGCATGGGGCTGGCGGAGGTGGTATGGGGTAACGGCAGGGCTGGCGGAGGTGGTATGGGGGTAACGGCAGGGCTGGTGGAGTGGGCCGACGGGCATGGGGCTGGCGGAGGTGGTATGGGGTAACGGCAGGGCTGGCGGAGCGGGCCGACGGGCATGGGGCTGGCTTCTCAGGCCCGTAGCCTCGGTGTGTTTGTGTCGCTGCGCGGGAGCCCAGACAAGGTGGGATTGGATGCCTGGAGCCCATCTCACCCCAGTGCTCTGCGAGGGCCCTGCTCCCCCGAACCATGGGGGACCCGAGAACCAGAACTGGCAGGGATGTGACAGCAAAACCGTCCGACCCAGAGGAGACACCAAGATGACCCCACGCTACAGAGCCCCCCAGCACTGCAGAGTCTGCCTGCCCCACAACACAGAGCTTCCCCCTCTGGGCAGGGCAGACTCCGGCCTGAGCCGACCCCAAGGCAGCATGTGACCCCCATTGGGGTGTGAGCCCCCATCCTGCTGGCCCCTCTGCCCAATGAATGCCGTGAATCAAACCAAAGATGGGGGTCTCCGTGTGAACGGGGGAGGGTGCTGTGAGCCCCGGGGTGAGCTGGCGCCTGTTCACACGCTGCCCAGGTCGTGGTGAGGGTCCTGGTGCCTGCCCAGCTCTCAGCCCCTTGCTGCACTTTGCCGCCATCCGTCTGGCTGTCTCTGGGGGCAGGGGCTGCTCCGGGCACCGCGTTTCGGGCCTTGTTCCCCTCTCAGAGCTCGCCCCTGCCCAGGGCTAGGCCCTTCCGAGGCTCCCCCTCAGCCCGCACCCCCCGGACCCGGGGATCTGCCCACCTGGGGCTCCCCCTCATCCCATGCTCCCCCCGCCCAGGTCCCCCTCAGCTCCCATCCGCCCGTCCAGGTTCTGGCCCCCTTGGTCCCCCTCAGACCCGCCTGCCTGGGGCTCTGCCTCCCGGGCTCCCCCGCCCCCAGCCTGGGGTTCCCCGTTGCATTGTTTCCACTGAGCTCAGCTTCCCTCCCTGCAGCCCAGCCAAGCCGTCTGGGCAGCCTCTAATCAATTGATTCCCCCAGCTGGGAGGGCCGTGGGAGGGGAGCCGCCTGCAGGAAAAAGCCCTGGCCGCTGAGTGCGCCAGGCAGAAGTGTCCCAGCCGCCCGGAGAGCCCCAGCATCAGGCACCGCGCCCGCCTGCTGCCCCACAGTGAGTGAGCCACCCGCCCCACGGGCACCATCCCCTCCCTGCTTGGCCTCTTGCTGTGCCACCCCAGCTCTGCCAATGGGGGGGCTTTGGAATGGGCCTTGCCTGGCACCTGGCGTATGTGTGTCACCGTGTGCACGCGTGCTTGTGAGTATGTGCTCTGTGTGCATGTCAGTGTGACTGTGTATGGCACAGGGGTTGCAGGAGTGTTTGAGTACTGTACTGTGTGCGACTGAATGTTCACATATGTTAGGGTGTGTGCGTGCCCCAGGCAGTACATGTGTCAGGGTGTGTGGGTGTGTGTGCACGCCGGGTGCCACGTGTGTCAGGATGCGTGTTTGTGTGCCAACTGCCACATGTGTCAGGGTGTGTGTGTGTGTGTGCCAGGCACAGTATGTGTGTCAGGATGTGTGTGTGTGTGTGCTAGGTGCAGTACATGTGTCAGGATGTGTGTGTGTCAGGATGTGTGTGTGTGTGTGCTAGGTGCAGTACATGTGTCAGGATGTGTGTGTGTCAGGATGTGTGTGTGTGTGTGCACACTGGGTGGCATGTGTGTCAGGACACGTGTTTGTGTGCCAGGCACGGTACGTGTGTCAGGACGTGTGTGTGTGTGCAAGGCACTATGTGTGTCAGGACATATGTGTGTGTGTGTTTTCCAGGCATGGTATGTGTGTCAGGACATGTGTGTGTCAGTGTGTGTGTGTGTGCGCCAGGCACAATGTGTGTGTCAGGATGTGTGTGTATGTGTGTGCCAGGCACTACATGTGTCAGGCAGGAGGTGTGTGTGTCAGTGGCTGTGTCTCTTGGGGTGTCGGTGGGAGGCAGCCCAGCCCAGGCCATTGTCCCTCCTCCCTGCCCTGTCTCTGGCTCCATTTCTCTCCTCCGCCCCCACCCAATCCCCCCCGCCCCCATGTGGCCATAAATGCCGCTCATCACAGGCTGGGTCCCTCAGATCAGAGCCAGGAGGTAGGTGGGGAAGGGGGGCAGGTCTGGGTACCTGTGTGTCCCTGCCTGGGGAGGGGTGCGTGTGCTGTGGGCACAGGGGGGGTCGCTCTCTCCCTGGGGGGTCAGCATGGGGACCAGGCCCCAGTCCCAGCTGGGGCTCTGCCCCTCACGCTCGCAGGGCCTAGCTACACACCCCAGTGACCCCAGCGCACCCCGAGTGCGGACGCAGCACTAGCGGGTGGAGGCGCTGCCAGCTGGCTGGGGAGGAGGCCCCATCACAGTAGGGGCCTGGCCCGTCCCTGGGGGTGCACCAGTCCCTAGAGCGGCAACGCTGGGTCCAGAGCCGGCCCCACCAGTCACTAGACGGAGGGGGGGAGGGTGCTGCCCTGAGCAGTGCTGGCTCTGGAGCTGGCCAGCAACGCTCGGCAGGGCCTAGGGGAGCCGCTGCACAGGTGTCAGAGTGTGTGTGTGTGTGTGTCAGTGAGCGGCAGCGTGTGTGTGACTGTGTGTGTGCTGCACAGTGTGTCTGCACAGGTGTCCGTGAGTGTGTGTGACTGTGTGTGCTGCATTGTGTGTTTGTACAGATGTCCATGAGTGTGTGTGTGACAGTGAGCGGCAGTGTGTGTGTGACTGCATGTGTGCTGCACAGTGTGTCTGCACAGGTGTCAGTGTGTGTGTGTGTCAGTGAGTGGCAGTGTGTGTGTGACTGTGTGTGTGCTGCACAGTGTGTGTGTCAGTGAGCGGCAGCGTGTGTGTGACTGTGTGTGTGCTGCACAGTGTGTCTGCACAGGTGTCAGGGTATGTGTCAGTGAGCAGCAGGGTGGGTGTGTCAGAGAGCCGCAGCGTGGGTGTGACTGTGTGTGCTGCATTGTGTGTTTGTACAGGTTTCCGTGAGTGTGTGTGACTGTGTATGTGCTGCATTGTGTGTTTGTACAGGTGTCCGTGAGTGTGTGTGACTGTGTATGTGCTGCATTGTGTGTTTGTACAGGTGTCAGTGACTGTGTGTGTGACAGGGAGCAGCAGATGAGTGTCAGTGAGTTGTCAGTGTGTGGCAGTGAGTGTGTCAGGAGTGAACACCGGCCTGTCCATCGAATTCTCGTTTTGACTCCCAGGGTCTCTGGGGACATGGCTGCCCGGTGGGTGCTGCTGAGGGGTGATGGGTGCAGCCCCTCCGCTCCTTGCCAGGACAGGGTGCCCTGCTGCATCGTCAGGGGTTTGATTCCTGCTCCAGCAGCGGGTGCCAGAGGTGGAGAATGCCTGCCAGGCCTCCGGTGCCACCGCCCACTGCCCCACTCCCAGCACTGATCCTGCCCCCTTCACTCAGGCCCCAGGTGTTTGGATACAGACTCCCAGCCCAGCTGGCCTGGGGGCAGCTCAGCGGAGCCCCAGCCAGCCTGGCCTAGCGGAGGCAGGCCTGGAACAGGCCAGCTCCCCCTTGAGGCCCAGCTGCACTAAGGAGCGGATCCAGCCCCGGTGGGGACCCCGGTGTCCGGCTGGATCCCTGCTATACCTGATGCCAGGGTGTGTGTCGGGGGGGACACCTGCTGGCCCTGGGCCTGGACAGGCAGGGACATGGGGGTCTCTGGAACGGCGCGTGACCCCTCTCTCCCCCGCCCCGCAGGTGGGCCCAGCACCCCATGTTCCGCTCGCGGCGGGCCAGCCTGGTGCGGCGGCTCTGGAGGCATCGCTGTGCCGGGCCCGGCCCCGAGGATGGGCCCAGCGCCCTCAAACCCGCCGCTCACGCCCTCTTCAAGAAGCTGAAGGACGAGGAGCTGGAGCTGCTGGTGCAGGCGGTGGAGAGCCGGGGAGCCGGGCCGTCGGGCTGCGTCTGGGTGGCCCGGGCAGAGCAGCGTGGCACCAAGCAGGCCCTGCCCCCTCAGGTGCTGCTCTGCCGGCTCTATCGCTGGCCTGACCTCCGGGACCCCCACGAGCTCAAGCGCCTGAGCTGCTGCCAGAGCTTCGGGGGCTGGGGGGGCTGTGGCGAGGGGGCCACACTCTGCTGCAACCCCCACCACCTCAGCCGGCTCGCCATGCCCGGTGAGTGGGGCGGGGGGGCCGGGCTGGGGGCCCAGCAGGGCGCACCTCCCCCACTGCCCAGCAGCACCGCTCGGAGCTGGGGCTCAGCATGGGAAGGGTGGTTGGCCCACCCACCCCTGCCCCCACCACTCGATTGCTCAATCTATCCCCAGACACCCCCTCTATCCATCTATCCCCACACACCCCATCCATCTATCTATCTATCTACACCCCCTCTATCTATCCATCCCCACACACCCCATCCATCTATCTATCTATCCATCCCCAGACACCCCCTCTATCCATCTATCCATCCCCACACACCCCCTCTATCTATCTATCCCCACACACCCCATCCATCTATCCATCTATCTAGACCCCCTCTATCTATCTACCCCCATCCATCCCCTCTATCCATCTATCTATCTATCCATCCCCCCACACCCCATCCATCTATCTATCTATCGATCTATCTAGCCCCAGACACCCCCTCTATCTATCTATCCCCACACACCCCATCCATCTATCCATCTATCTATCCCCACACACCCCATCCATCTATCTATCCCCACACACCCCATCCATCTATCCATCTATCTATCCCCACACACCCCATCCATCTATCCATCTATCTATCCCCACACCCCCTCTATCCATCTATCTATCCCCACACACCCCATCCATCTATCCATCTATCTACACCCCCTCTATCTATCTAACCCCATCCATCCCCTCTATCCATCTATCTATCTATCTATCCATCCCCACACACCCCATCCATCTATCTATCTATCCATCCCCAGACACCCCCTCTATCCATCTATCTATCCCCACACACCCCATCCATCTATCCATCTATCTATCCCCACACACCCCATCCATCTATCTATCCCCACACACCCCATCCATCTATCCATCTATCTATCCCCACACACCCCATCCATCTATCCATCTATCTATCTATCTATCCCCACATACCCCATCCATCTATCCATCTATCTATCTATCCCCACACACCCCATCCATCTATCCATCTATCCATCCCCACACACACCCTCTATCTATCTACACCCCCCCATCTAGCTCTCTCTCTACCCCCATCCATCCCCTCTATCCATCTATCTATCTATCCCCACACACCCCATCCATCTATCCATCTATCTATCTATCCATCCCCACACACCCCATCCATCTATCCATCTATCTATCTATCCATCCCCAGACACACACCCCATCCATCCATCTATCTATCTATCTACACCCCCTCATCTATCTATCTATCTACCCCATCCATCCCCTCTATCTATCTATCTATCCCCAGACACCCCCTCTATCTATCTACACCCCTCATCTATATATCTATCTACCCCCATCCATCCCCTCTATCTATCTATCTATCTATCTATCTATCCATCCCCACACACCCCATACATCTATCTATCCATCCATCCCCAGACACCCCCTCTATCTATCTATCTATCTATCCATCCCCAGACACCCCCTCTATCCATCTATCTATCCATCCCCACACACCCCATCCATCTATCTAGCTATCTATCCCCACACACCCCATCCATCTATCCATCTATCTATCTACACCCCCTCTATCTATCTACCCCCATCCATCCCCTCTATCTATCTATCTATCCATCCCCAGACACCCCCTCTATCTATCTATCTATCTATCCATCCCCACACACCCCATCCATCTATTTATCAATCCATCCCCACACACCCCAACCATCTATCCATCTATCTAACCATCCCCACCCACCCCAACCAACAATCTATCTATCCCCAGACACCCCCTCTATCTATCTATCCCCAGACACCCCCTCTATCTACACCCCCTCTATCTATCTATCTACCTACACCCCCTCATCTATCTATCTATCCCCAGACAGCCCCTCTCTCTGTCTGTCTATCCCCAGAACTTGGCCCCCCTTGCCCTGCTGTTTTTGGGGCTGCTTTGCACCAGAATGGGAGGGCTGGCATCAGGGTGGGGTGGGGAGGGGGCTGCCCCAGGGACAGCTGCTCACTGGTTTTCGCTCTTGTCTGGTTCCCTTTCAGAGACGCCGCCGCCCCCTTATTCCAAAATCTCCCCCTTCAGCTGCCCCTGGGCAGAGGTGTCGGAGCGCCCCAACTCCAGCCACCTGGAGTCTGGTTGCAACGCCCACGGAGACTGGCGAGGTACGGTGGGGACCGGGGCGCAAGGGATGCCCATAGGGACTGGGGGGCACCGAGGGGATGTGACCCCCAGGCCCAGGAGGGGAGCGTCAGGGGACTCCGGATGACCAGCCCTGGGCAGGGTGGGGACCAGGGCTGCCAGGCTGCAGCCCTGGGTATCGGGGGGATCCTGCTGCCACCTTCCTCCTGCATGAGGTTTTGGGGGCCCCACTGGGGAAGAAGGGCCCCTGGGTGGAGCAAGGAGAAGCCCCCCACTCAGGAGCCAGCAGCACCAGGTGTGAGTCAGGAGGCTCCCACCCCCATAAGTCAGGGGTGCAGGGCACCCGCTGAGCCATCCCGGCCCGTGGAGCCTGGAGAGCTGCCGACATGGGGCCCCTGGGGCCCTCCCCTGCTGGCTCAGCCCTTTGCAGAGCAGGGTCCAGCCACACCCCCGCAGAGCTCCCAGAGCAGATCTGACCTTGCTCCTCTGGGGCTGCAGGGGAAGGGGTTGGTGGGGGTGACAACCAGCCCCCCTGCCCGGAGCAGCCAGGCCCGGGGGGTTCCTGTCTGCGGGGAGCGGGTGGCTCCGGCCGGCCCCCAGCCCCGGCTGCGCCTGTTATTTTTGGCCTGTCCGCGTTCCCCGCCGCAGGAAGTGCTGCCCACAGGGACACTCACAATGTGCCTTGACGCACAAGCCGCACTCCGGCCTGGCTGCCGGCCACCGGCTCCTTCCCCAGGCTCCACCCTCCCTCCCACGGCTCCAGGGCCTTGGGACCGGCGCCTGCTGCCGGGACCGCCCCCCACTTGCCGTGCCACGGAGGGCGGTCCCCCAGGACGGTGGCTGGGGCCGTCCTGGGCCTACGTGCCGGCTCCCAGCACCCCACCGTGACTCACGCCCCCGGTGATTGTCCGGCTCCGCAATGGAGTCGGACACCTTGCTCCAGCCCAGCTGCCCCACGATACCCTGGGGGGCCGAGCCTGGGGTGCTGGGGGGGTCGTGGCCATCTGCTTGGGGCCAGCGGGGTCAGGCAGCCAGAACCCCAGGAGGGCCAGCGTGGTGGGTCTGAGCCCCTGCCGGCCACGCTGAGATGCAGAGCGAGGCAGCTCCTCTTCACCAGCAGAGATGGGGCCTGAAACTGGCCCTTGCAGAGCCCAGGGCCCGTTCCCCACCTGCCCACACCGCTGGCCGGGCTGAACTTCAAGCTGGGGCATTCAGGCCGGCCTGCCCCCAGCCCCCTGCCACTGCCGGGGCTACACGGGTTCTGTGTGGCTGTATCCAGAGCCCCGCAGCTCAGCCATGGCCAGTGCCAGGCAAGGGGTCCCTGCATAACCAGCCCCGGTGCCCCACCCCAGAGCCAGCTGCCTCTCAGCACCAGGCGAGGGGTCCCTGCATAACCAGCCCCGGTGCCCCACCCCAGAGTCAGCTGCCTCTCAGCACCAGGCGAGGGGTCCCTGCATAACCAGCCCCAGTGCCCCACCCCAGAGCCAGCTGCCTCTCAGCACCAGGCAGGGGATCCCTGTTTAACTAGCCTTCACGTTCCCCCCCGCACAGCCAGTGCTGGGGGAGGGGTCCCTGTATAAACACCCCCCATGTCCCACCCCAGAGGGGCTGCAGCCCAGCGCCGGGGAAGGTCCCTGGGTGGTCTGTTCATTCTCCGGGGGCTTGGTGGGGGTGTCTGGGGGCTGCTCTGTGCATGGGCTCAGAGGTTCCCTTCTCACCCCTGCAGACCCCAGCCTGGCATGGAGCTCCACCAGGGATGGCTGCTGGTGCAAGCTGGCCTATTGGGAGCACCGGACACGGGTGGGCCGTCTCTACGCCGTGCACGAAACCTCCGTCAACATCTTCTGCGAGCTGCCGCAGGGGAGCGGCTTCTCCCTGGGCCAGCTGCAGGCCGAGAGGCGCAGTGCGGCCGTGCGCCGGGCCCGGAGCAAGATCGGCCGCGGGCTGCTGCTGAGCCAGGAGCGGGACGGGGTGTGGGCCTACAACCGCAGCGAGCACCCCATCTTCGCCAGCTCTCCTACGCTGGGGCCCCCCGGCGCCCGCGGCCCGCCCGTGCGCAAGGTGCTGCCCGGCTACTCCCTGCAGGTCTTTGACTATGAGCGTGCGGGTGGCCAGGCTGGCTGGCGGAGGCCAGGCGATGGGCCCTGTGACCCCAACAGCATCCGCATCAGCTTCGCCAAGGGCTGGGGCCCCTGCTACTCCCGGCAGTTCATCACCGCCTGCCCCTGCTGGCTGGAGATCCTGCTCACCAAGCCCCGCTGAGCCGGGGGCACGGCCCAGCACAGCTGCTCCCGCTGCGGCCACGGGCCCTGCAGCCCAGTGGAGTGGGGGAGCATCCCTCGGGCCCCCACCTCTGAGGCCTGGCCCCCCGGCCTGTGCCAGGCTCTGGTCCGGCAGCTTCTGGCCCCTCTGCCTAGAAACCCCATTGCAGCCTCCCTCCGCCCCGACCCCATCATGAGCCTGCAGCTTGGGCCTCTGGGCCTCTCCAGCCATCCCCAGCCCAGGTGTTACGGCCCTGGTCAGCCCCTGTCTGCCCCACTCCCCTGGCCTGCCCCCCAGCCTCCTCTCCCACCCCTCTTCTTCCTATCTCCAGCCCCCCACCCCCATCCCTCTGGAAATCCCACGCCTCTGCCCTCCCCCAGCCCCTGCCTCACCCCATCTCCCCTTACCCCAGCCCCACCCCGTCCCTCGGCCCTCCCCCAGCCCCTCCCTCACCCCATCTCATCTCCTTACCCCAGCCCCACCCTGTCCCTCTGCCTCCCCAGCCCCTCCTCACCCCATCTCCTCTGCCCTCCCCAGCCCCTCCCTCACCCCATCTCCCTTACCCCAGCCCCACCCCGTCCTCTGCCCTCCCCAGCCCCTCCCTCACCCCATCTCTCCCTACCCCAGCCCCCCCCCCCCCTCTGCCCTCCCCAGCCCCTCCTCACCCCATCTCCCTTACCCCAGCCCCACCCCGTCCCTCTGCCCTCCCCAGCCCCTCCTCACCCCATCTCCCTTACCCCAGCCCCACCCTGTCCCTCTGCCCTCCCCCAGCCCCTCCCTCACCCCATCTCCCCTTACCCCAGCCCCACCCCGTCCCTCTGCCCTCCCCCAGCCCCTCCCTCACCCCATCTCCCTTACCCCAGCCCCACCCTGTCCCTCTGCCCTTCCCCAGCCCCTCCTCACCCCATCTCCCTTACCCCAGCCCCACCCCGTCCCTCTGCTCTCCCCAGCTCCTCCTCACCCCATCTCCCTTACCACAGCCCCACCCTGTCCCTCTGCCCTCCCCAGCCCCTCCTCACCCCATCTCCCTTACCCCAGCCCCACCCCATCCCTCTGCCCTCCCCAGCCCCTCCTCACCCCATCTCCCTTACCCCAGCCCCACCCTGTCCCTCTGCCCTCCCCAGCCCCTCCTCACCCCATCTCCCCTTACCCCAGCCCCACCCCGTCCCTCTGCCCTCCCCCCAGCCCCTGCCCTGCCCTGTGGTGTCGGACGCGCCTGGCAGGGGGCAGTGGCGTTTCTCACATTTATTTCAAATTATCTTATTTTGGTAAAGAAAAGTAGATTAAAAACCTGCCAAGTGCGGGGGAGCGGCTCCATGTGCCAGCCCGACCCCCTGCCCACTTGCCACATGCTGGGCCAGCTGATCCATTCTGGGCACTGGCCCAGGGGGTAACCGGGTCTCAGCCCCCGCTGGCTGGGCTGGGCTGGGCTGGGTGGGGGTTCGAGGTGGAGAGGGGCTGAGCACGTCTGCAAAGCGGGGAGGAGGTGAAGCAGGAGGGAGGTAGCAGTGGGGGCAGGACTCAGCATAGGGTGAATTCTTGGCCATGGGGGCTCTGAACAGGCCCCGATCCCCAGGGCTCAGGAGGCTCCTGGTAGCCTCAGAGCTCTGGGGTGGGGGCACAGAGGCTGGTCCGTGCATAGGGGGAGGCACAGAGAGTGGCGGGGAGAGGCTGGGGACAGATCAGAGCTGGCGGAAGGAGCCAGCAGGGCTGAGGGTGGAGCAGGGGCCAGGTGGCAAGCAGCAGCCAAAGCCCCCATGTTGGAGGGCTCCGGGGCTGGCAGGGGAGTTATCATGACTGGCAGGGTCTCCTGCATGCAGCAGACAGCACCAGGCCCAGCCTGGCAGGGCAGAGGGGCCCTGCTGGACCGGTGCTGCATGAGGAGCTCTACGTTCTTCTAGCCACATGCCCGGCCCATCGCTGTTATTTATAACGCCAATAAACGGTGCCACCGAATCGCAGCTGCCAGGTGTTGTCCCTGCGCCGGCCCCACCTCCTGTGCCCAGTGGGGGGGGAACTGCAGCGCTGCCCGGAGAGCTGGGGAAGCAGTGGGGGGGGGCGGTTACCACCGTGGCAGCTGGCAAGGGGCCAGCCCCCCAGTGCTGGGTGCTAGAGGTATCGTCCCATCACAGCTGGGTCTGGGCGGGAGGCAGAGGGGGACCCCAGCCTGTGAGCACATGGTCTCCCTTAGCTTAGAATCCTGGCTGAAGGGTGGGGGCCTTCCTGCCATGGCTCTGATAGGCACCTCCCCACCCCGAACACCGGGCACCCCATCTCACAGCCCATGGCCCCACAGCAGGTTCGCTGGGCAGCCCAGCCAGGTGTGCCACACGCATGTCCATGCACCCCTCACAGGCTAGCATGCACACGCATGGGCACACACACCCCTGCACACACACGGGCACACACACACACACCCCTGCGCACACACATGTACATACACCTCTACACACACACCCATCCTTGCACACATGCACACACACGCACCCCTGCGTGCACACACGTACATACCCCCCTGCACACACACACACGTGCACCACTGCGCACACACACACATACATACCCCTGCACACACACACACCCTGCACACACACACACACCCCTGCACGCACACACACACCCTTGCACACACACACACACGTACATTCCCCTGCACACACACGCACACCCCTGAACACACACACCCACCCCTGCACACACACACACACGTACATTCCCCTGCACACACGCACACACACGTACATGCCCCCCTGCACACACACACACACACGTACATACCCCTGCACACACTTGCACACACACACACGTGCCCCCCTGCACACACACACACACACACACGCACGTGCACCCTGCACACACTTGCACACACACACACACGTGCACCCCTGTACGCACACACGCACACACACACACACGTGCACCCCTGTACGCACACACGCACACACACACACACGCACGTGCTGCCCATGCCGACTCCTTTGCACTCCGGCTCCGAGGCGCCTCTCCCCGGTCGGTGCCCAGCAGCGCCCTCTGCAGGCCAGAACAAGCCAACGCCGCCCGCAGCTGTCGGCAATGACCGCCCGGTCCTTCCTGCCACGCTGCCCGGCTGGGCAGAGATGGGATCAGAGGCTCCCTGGCCTCAGGCTGGCCCCGCTGCCGTCAGGCGTCCTCATCCCTGCTGTGCTGCCCAGCGCCCCGGGAGGGCTGTGTCCTGGGGGGGCGGAAGGTGAGTGCCCGTCGATGCCCCCGCCCTGCCTGCCCTGCTCGGGGCTCCTGCGACGGGGCACCTGCAAAGCGACTTCCCAGCTCCCTCATGCTGCCATGCCACTGCCCCAGGGTCTGCGATGGGGGGCACGGCCCAGACCAGGGCTGAGCTGGGGGTGCCGGCTGCACATGGGCGGTCGGGGGCTCTGGCTGACAGGCTGGCCCGTGGCAGCAGCGACGGGGATGGGCCCAGCCCCCATGCGACACAGCCACAGCCCCCACACCCCAAAATAGACCAGTGCCTAAAAACAGCACCGCGCACCCCCAACCGGGGAAGGAGGTTGGTATCTGCCAGCCTGCACTGGGGCAAGGGGGGGCGCCGGGGGGCTGTGTGGTTTGGTGTCTGGTTCCTAGAACACTAGGGGCTGCGGGCTCAGCAAGCCCTGGGGGGGCCGGGGGGAGAGACTCTTTCCTATAAACAGGCGCCAATCCAGCCCACGGGGCTTGCAGAGAAGCCGCCCGACTTAGAGAAAACCGGGGGAGGGGGAGAGAGAGCGAGGGAATGGGGAAGCGAGGGAGGAGGAGTGCGGCCTTGCCAGCTGCAAGCACTTCCCCCTGCTACCCGCCGGAGCCAGGGGGTGTTGGGGGGGGTGCCTGCACAGTGCCCAGGCCTGACTCCCAGCAGCCAGCGATGGGCTTGGCTGGCATCATGTGCAGCGGGGAGGCCAGGGCAAAAGGGAGGCCAGACGCTGTCCCTGGCCTCTTGCTCTGCAGAGGAATCTCTCCGTCCAGTGCCGGGCTCCCATCCCCGTGGGCTCTGGCAGCTGAACTGGGCTGCCCGGTAGCACTGGGTGCCGCCCAAGGCGGAAGTGGGTGGCCGTGGGCCAGGCCTGGGCGGGCGCAGAGAGCTGGGGGCTCCTGCCCCTCCTGCCGGTTCCTCCTTAGAACCATTTCCCCTGCGGCGTCTATAAATAGCTGGCGACGCCGGGGCCTGCGGTGGGTTTGATTTCGGCTCTTGGCGGCCTCAGGGGGTTTGTGACACGAAGCACTGGGCGCCTTTCATCCCCCAAGCTGCCTCTGAAGTGGTCGAGGTGCAGGAAGGCTCGGAAGCTCCCCCCACCCCTCTGACGCCCCCAGGAGCTGGGCTGGGCCGTGGATGTCTCTGCAGGGCAGGGTCTGCACCTCTGCATCCCATTTCCCAGAGTGCAGTGCCCCCCACCCGGCACACGGGGGCCAACAACGGTGCCCAGCCCTCGGCGGGTCCAGGCCAGGCCTGCCTGGCATTGCCCAGCATTGCCCAGCGCCTGGCACTTTAGGCCTGTGGTGGCCCTGATTCCAGGATCCTCCCAGGGACCAGGTCTGCCAGACACATCCCGGACCCCCAGGCCCCCCCCACCTCCCTGGGGTGCAGCTGCATGGCCCCTGAAAGTGAAAGTGGGAGGGACCGTGGGAGGCTGGTTTCAGGCAGGTGGGTGGCTGGGCCGGCTGCAAGTCAGCACCAAAGAGGGGATTTTCTTTGGATTTCCCCCTCACTCGCTTCATCCGTCCCCACGCATCCCCAGCTCCTCAGCAGCCTCCCCCCCACACCCCGCCTGCTCAGGCCAAGGGAGACCCAGCAGCCAGGCTGGGCCAGGCAGGCCACTCCCTGGAGGTACCACAGCTCTCGCCTGGCCCCTGGGTGGCTCCTGCCCCCCCCGCCCGCATGTGGGTTATTGGAAGCAGTGTGCGAAGGCTTTGCTGAGCAAGGGGGAGAGGGATGGAGGGAGGAGCAGATGGACCAAAGCTGCTCCTCTCTCTCTGGTGATGCAGAGGCCTTGCCCCGGTGGGGTGGGAGGGATGGGGGGGCAGCCAGGGCCAGGCACCTCAGGGCCATCGCCCCAGAGGACAGTTTTGCAACCCTCCCCCACCCCACTGGGGACACACGGGGGGGCCCAAGGGCTGAACCCCCTTGTTGGGTCAGCAGCCAGGTATGTGCAGGGTAATTGCCCCAGCAGGAGGGATGACCCGGCCCTGGATCTGTGCCCACTGGAATGGACTCTGGGGGCAGTGATCCGGCAGGAGGGGAGAGCCGGAGCTGGATCCCTGCCCCCGGAATGGACTTGCCTCCTGCAAGTGAGCTAATGTCTGTACAGAGCCCCTGTTTGGCTTGGCGGCTGGGCAGTGGGGGCCTGGCCCAGGGCCATGTCTGAATCAGGCGGCCATGGAGCCCCTCCTTGGAGCAGCAGGCAGGGCAGGGGGTGGAGGGCAGGGGCGGGTGGGGTGAGCTGAGGTGAGCAAGGAGCCAGGAACATTTGATTCCTTCCCTCCTGGGCGCCGGTTGTGGCCAAACAGGTTGTGCCTGTGACCCCACCCGAGTCACCTGCGCAGGTGGGGAGAGCTGCTGCTCGGGGAGCCTGCCCCACCCTGGCCTGCCCTGCCCTCCTGCCTGCTCTGAGTGCCTCGCTTTACATGAGCCCCCCTTGCCCCGGGTCCTTCCTGGCACTCTCCCAGGTGGGCACAGGGAAGGGAGGCTGGTGAGGTGTGGATACACCTCTCCCATCACCTCAGAGAAAGCAGGGCCTGGGCTATCTTTAGGGGCTATGCCTCTGAGTTCACATCACCAGCTCTATGCAGAGAGCTGGGGCTGGGGGACATCACCTAGGGCCACCCAGCGACTCTGGCAGACAGGGTTAGAACCCCGGAGTCCTGGCTCCCAGCCCCTCTGTTCTAACCCCCTAGGCCCCACTCCCCTCGAAGAGCCAGGGACAGAATCCAGGAGTCCTGGCTCCAAGTCCTGTGTTCTGACCCAAATCCATCTTCTCCCAGCGCCTCAGCCTGCATGCTGGCTTCCCTGTTGGCTGCGTAGTTATGCCCAGGTGCAGGTGAGACATTTGGACATTTTTTGCCAGAGGCTGGGAAGGGCGACAGGGGCTGGATCACTTGCTGATTCCCTGCTCTGTTCACTCCCTCGGGGGCACCTGGCACTGGCCACTGTCGGAAGACAGGACACTGGGCTAGATGGACTTTGGTCTGACCCAGTAGGGCCGTTCTTATGTTCTGACAAGCAGGGCCCAGGGCGTGGGGCTGGGAGTGAGCGAACTGGTTTTCCTGCTGGCTGACACCGATGCTGCCGAGAGAACAGCCAGTCAGGCGGGGGTGGTGGGGAGGGAAAGCGTCCCCCGTTCTGGCTGTGTCAATGCCTCAGTGCTTCGCCTGGTGTGTTGACAGAGTACATGGAGTGATGGGTCTATGTGGGGATGGCTGGAGGGAGGGACCAGGGCCGCCCAGAGGGGGGGCAAGAGGGGCAATTTGCCCCAGGCCCCGAGCCCCACAGGGGCCCCAACCACAGTTTTTCGGGGCCCCTGGAGCGGGGTCCTTCACTCGCTCCAGGGGGCCCCAGAAAACTCTTGCGGGGCCGGGCGCAGGAGCTTCTTCGCTCCCGGTCTTCGCCGGCGGGGGGTCCTTCCTCTCCGGGGCGGAACGACCCCCCGCTGGCGAATTACCGCCGAAGACAGAGCGGGACCCGCCGCCGAAGTTCAGCTCGGTCTTCGGCAGTAATTTGGCGGCGGGGGGCCCTTCCCTTCCGGGACCCGCCGCCAAAGTACCCCGAAGACCCGCGGCGGGGGCCCCCCGCCGCAGAATTACCGCCGAAGACCGGGCTGCACTTCGGCGGCGGGTCCCGCTTCGGCGGTAATTCAGCGGTGGGGGGGCCCCCGCCGCAGGTCTTCGGGGCACTTCGGCGGCGGGTCCCGGAACGGAAGGGCCCCCCGCTGCCGAAGACCCCGGGCCCCCGGAATCCTCTGGGCGGCCCTGGGAGGGACAGAGGGATGTGTGTGGGGATGTTTGGATGGAGGGCCAGGCAGATTGACAAAACAGCAGGACACAGTGGGATGAACAGCGGGATCTGTGTGGGGATGGACAGAGGGAGGGAGGGACGGACAGAAGGATCTGTGTGGGGATGGACAGAGGGAGGGAGGGACGGACAGAGGGATCTGTGTGGGGATGGCTGAATGGAAGGATGGCTGGAGGAATATGTGTGGGGATGGACAGAGGGCCAGCCAGGGCAGGGCGCCCGGGAACAGGCCTACCTCCTGCCAATTTTTTTAATTCCTGGAGACTCCAGGCCAGTCCTGGAGGGTTGGCAAGCCTGCCCTGGCCGGGGCAGGGAGCCGGGCCAGCTCCTGCCGCAGCAGTTTGCAGCCACGGGCCAGCGATAGCTGCGGCTCGGCTGGGCCTTTGGGGGTGTCCAGTCCCGGGGCTCCCCTGCCAGGCCGGGACCCCTCCCCCGGAGAGAGCCGGCCAGGGACGGGTCATCCTTTCCAGCTGCAGCCTCCTCCCACCCCAGCGCTCTGAGTCACCTTCCTCCCCGCCCGCCGCTCCCGCCCCTCCCGGGCAGGGCCCCCCCCGTCCGCGCTGCGAGCCCCCCACATCCCGGGCAGGGCCCCCCGCCCGCGCTGCGAGCTCCCTACATCCCGGGCAAGCCCCCCATCCCGGACAGCCCCCCCCACCAGCGCTGCGAGCCCCCCACATCCCCACCGCCAGCGCTGCGAGCCCCACATCCCAGGCAGGCCCCGCCCCCAGCGCTGCGAGCCCCACATCCCGGGCACGCCCCGCCCCAGCGTTGCGAGCCCCCACATCCCGGGCACGCCCCGCCCCAGCGTTGCGAGCCCCCTCATCCCCACCGCCAGCGCTGCGAGCCCCCATATCCCAGGCAGGCCCCGCCCCCAGCGCTGCGAGCCCCCACATCCCGGGCACGCCCCGCCCCCCCAGCGTTGCGAGCCCCCCACATCCCGGGCACGCCCCGCCCCCAGCGTTGCGAGCCCCCACATCCCCACCGCCAGCGCTGCGAGCCCCCATATCCCAGGCAGGCCCCGCCCCCAGCGCTGCGAGCCCCACATCCCGGGCAGGCCCCGCCCCAGCGCTGCGAGACCCCACATCCTGGGCAGCCCCCGCCAGCGCTGCCAGCCCCCAGGAGCGGTGCAGTTTTAAGGGCCCCATTAGGCCGGGGGGGGACCCGAGCCGCTGCTGCTGCAGACACTGTAATTCCCCCCGCCCCGGCCAGCTCCTCCCTCCTCCCCCCGCCCCTGAGGGGTGTGTCCTGGGGGGCCCGAAGGGCAGCACCCCCCACCAATGAGAGGCTGGGAACCCACCCCCTGTCCAATGAGCTGGGGCGGGGGCGGGCGCTTCCTGGTAGCCGGCTAAGGAGGGCGAGGGGAGATGCTGAGCGGCTGGGGCCAGGTGGAGGGGAGGGGTCGGGAGGGGAGCGGGGGGGCGCGCAGCGGCGGGGGAGGGGCCGGGCTGCGGCGGGGCAGGGCGGGGGGGCCGCGGGGGGGCGGACAGGTGGGGGGCGGGGCGGGGCAGGTGGGCGTGGTGGGGTCCGCCGGGGGCGGGGCGGGACGGGACAGGTGAGCGAGGTGGGGAGAGCGCAGGGGCGGGCAGAGCGAGGGGCCCCAGGAGTCCGGCCCCCAGCGGAGCGCACCGACCCGCCTGCTGCACCTGAGCCGAGCGGAGAGCGGTGAGTCCTGCGCCTGGAGCTGCCCGGAGCCCCCGGGGGGGAATAGTTGGGGGGATCCGGCTGCCCCGCGCCCCATTAGCGCCCCCCTTGGTGGCCTGGTTCCTGTCACCGCCCCCGCCCCCTGCCCCAGCTCGGGTCTCTCCCTGGACCCCGCCAGGTGGGTCGTGGTCCCTGGAGCGGAGCCCCCATCACCCTCTGGGGGAGGGCTGCCATGGGACGGGAGCAGGCCTGGTTGGTGGCTCAGGTCTGGGGTTATAAAACCCTCCTTAAGCTGGTAGGTGAGTGGCAGGGCGGGTGTGCCTGGCCTGGCCCGGCCCGGCCCAGGGGATCGGAGACACCGGAGACACCGGCTCCGTAGATCTGGGCTGCCTGAGCCCCGGCTAGCCCGGCTGCTGCCCCTTGGGGCTGTTGGCCGCTCCCTGCGGAGAGCCAGCTCGGCCTCCGGCTGGGTGAAGGGCTGCCCGGGGCTCGGGCCCCACCGGGCGCAGCTCCCCTGGCGCGCTGGGGGGCGGGAATGGAAACCCTGAGTGCACCCGCTGGGAGCGGCAAGTTACGGCGAATGTGGACACGTCGCCAGGCCGCTGGCTCTCCTGGAAGCTGCGGGTGGGCAGGGTGCCAGGCGGGAGGAGAGGAGGGAGGTGGGGTGGGGTGGGGAGGATTACTCGTCGCATCCCCTGCGCTGGCCGCGTCTGGGTGGGGGAGTCTGACTCTTACTGGGCTAAACTGGCGGAGGTGGGGAGAGGGACCGTGGTTCCTGCCGTGGTTCGCTGTGTCCGGACGGGGCTGTTGCTGGGCTAGAAACTGGGTATGGCGAGAGCTAAGCAGACCCCCCCATGCTATCTGGGGGGTGGCCTGCTCAGGCGTTGGGGCTCTTCCCTGCCGAGCTCCCCCCACCCCATGGCTGGGCAGGCCCCAGTGGGAGGACAGTCTGATCTGGGCCTGTCTGGGTTCTGTTTACCTCTGCCTGGCTTGCGACCCGACAGTAACAAACCTGGTGAGCGCTCACCCCCCACCTCCGCGTCCCGCTGGGCACAGGGCCCCTTGCCCTCTGGCGCCCTGGCCGCCCTGATGCCCGGTGGGTGGCCTAAGGGAGCAGCCCCCCCGTTGGCCGGCAGAGCGGGGAGGAACTGGGTGTCACCATAATCTATCCTGCAGCAGTCGCTGACTAACGCTTGTGGCCACTTGAACTAGGCCCTGCACTTAACCGAAGACCCTCCCCCCCCTGGCCATTGCTTAGCACATGTGATCTGCTTTGTTTGTGTAGGGCCTACAGTAAATGGGGTGTGTGTTCTGGCTGTCCCTTGGCGAGGGACCGTTCTGTGGAAGTGTCACCTGTCCCTGAGTGGAAGGGGGTTTCGGCGGGAAGGGATAATCCACCCCTCCCTGCTCTCATTAATGCTTATGTATCCCAGGATGACAGTGTGTGTCTGGCACGGGGGTTCTTGGGGCATCTGGGTCAGACTCTGCTCTGGGGGCCGCCTGCCGGGAATCTGGTGCCCCATCACTCTCACCTTGCTTGGAGGCTGCTGGACTCTGCCCTGACTGTGCCCAGCCCATGGCAGCTGTTCCCACCCGAGCCGGCCGCCCCTGGTCACGGTGTTTACCCAGGGGGTGGGGCGCGTATTTACCCTCCCAACACTGTCTGGGCCACAGCGGGATGATGAGCAGCTGCTGTCTCAGGGCTGAGACTCCCCTTGACCTGCTGGGATCTACCTTCCCAGGACAGCTCCTGCTGGGCCGGAGTCCAGGGGCTGTTCTCATGGCTACTGCCTGGGACTCCTGGGTTCTCTCCTGGCTCTGGGAGGGGAATTGGGTCTAGTGGTTAGAGTGCAGGGGGCGGGGGGACTCTTGGGTTCTACTTCTAGCTTCTGACACTGCGGCTTTGGGTGGCAAGTCTCTGCCTGGCTTTGTGCCTCAGTTTCCCCCTCCTTAATAGGGAATCGACTCCTGCTGAGAGTGGGGCAGGCTGCTTCACTCTGGCACCTCCGGGTTCTGCCTGCTTGCCGTCCAGGGACGTACCTATCGGCTGTCCCCGCGTGCGGCCCCCTGCGGGGCCCCTCACTTGGCTGGCATCCCGTGGGCACAGAGCTGTGGAAAGGGGAGGGGGCCTTGCAGGTCTCTCTGGAGGCATGGATGGCAGTGTGTGAGGAGGGCAGGGGCACACTGGGGAAGCGTCAGCAGGTTGGAAGGGAGGGGCTGTGCTCTGTAGGGCCTTGAAAGGCAGGACAAGGAGCTTGAGCTTGGTGTGGGGGAGAAGGCAGCGCTAGAGGGCCCCGGGGGTGGGGGGAGACTGGGTAGGAGGGCTGCGGGGTAGGTGGGCTGTGTCTGCAGCCAAAGCTTGACTGGGCTACAAGCGTCCGTGGAGGAGGCGCCGCTGGCTGTGCGGGACGGGTGTGGGGTGGGTGGGGCATGAGCAATGGGGGTCAGGCCGGGAGGCAATGCCGCTTGGCCCCCTGGCTGGTGTGTTCCTGGGAGTTCGATGGCACTGGCCTTGCTGTGCTGGCAGCACCCTGGGGAGGCTCCGAGATCCGGAGGGTATTTGGGGAGAGGGGGGAGTCCCAGCTGCATCACACAGGGTACTGAGCAATGGGGCTTGGAGCTGTTCCCTGCCCAGCGATGGGATGTGAGACCCAGGGAGTGCAGCTGGGCCCCAGCTCCTCCCAACACCCCCTGAATCCATGTCCTCTGGCTGGGGCACCTCTGGGTCCCAGGGTCATGGGGTGCATGGAGAGCCCCGTGTGCTGGTGCCCTGGGCACTCTCCCCAGCTCAGGCCTCTGAGGGGTACAGCAGGAGGGGGTCAGTGGGCCAGAGTGGCCCAGCCTGGTCCGGCCTGGCGGCACTGGGGCTCGGAGCAGCAGGGGCTGCTGCCATGCCCAGCTGAGGAACCTCTCCCCCAGCAGGAGCGGGCGGATGATGAAACCACAGAGAAATTGCTGCTGGTAGTGCGCTGGAGCCCTGGGAGCCCACGCCGTGCCTTGGGGCCTGCCGCAGTAACCTTGGCGTGCTGGGGAAGGGGGGGTCCAGCTTTGGGGGGTGGAGTTCCAGGAGTTGCGTGTGGGGGCGGGGGCAGATCTGAGTCTGGATGTGATGGGTGACTCCTTCGTGCTCCCCCGTGGGGGGCAGGGTGAGCCCCATTGGGTCGAGGGGGCAGCATGCCGTGTCCCTGGCTGCAGCGAGATGGGGCACCCTGGAAGTGGGGCGCCCACATGGGACTCTGGAGTCAGGTGCTGGGCTCTGACGTCCTGCAGATGGTGGGTCTCAGCCTGGCCCTGGGGAACTGGGGGATTGCTCCCTGCTGCGGGGGGCCAGGCTGAGACCCAGCCAGCAGCAGGTGCCTGGTGCCCATTCGGGGAGCCCCAGAGAACCGCTCCGTCCACCCCCACCATGCCAGCTCCCCCAAGGCTGGTGACCTTCAGCTCCTGCGGGGAGGCGCTGAGCTGCTCATGGTGTCCCTGCCCTGCCCATGTGCATTCTTGGCACCTTCTGGAGCTGCTGGGCCTTGGAGCCCCATGTCCCCAGGGAGCAGCCGGCGTGACTTGGCCGGGTTCCCCTGGCGGGCGGGAGGGTGGGCGGGCGAGGGGGACCAGGCTGCGGGAGGGAAAATGAAAGCAGGTGATGCGGAAGGAGAAGTAGGTCAGGCGAGCTCTGGCCTCTCCCAGCAGGCAGGCTCAGGGTGTGCATGCGCTGCTGCTGCCAGCTTGTCCCTGCTGCTGCAGCCCGGGCCCCGATGGGCAGTGCCTGGCAAGCGTGGTGAGTACTTCTCTGTGCACTGCCCCCTCGGGGCGGGGTCCTGCTGCCCAGGGCCATCCCCCCTCCTTCTGGGCACTGTCTCCTCCCAGCCTGCAGCCCAGGCACTGATGTCAGGCTGAGCTCATCGGTGGTGGAGGGCCCTGGCTGTCCCAGGGGTCCCGGTGGGGGGTGTTAGCTCTGCTCCCCAGCTGGCTCCATTCCTCTCCCGCTCCATGGTCCCCCGGAGGGTCAGGTGTGGGGGGATCTTATCCAGTCTGACCCTGAGCCCCCTTCCGTGTGTCCTGGCTGATCGCCTTGGGGGAGCAGGGCCGGACCCCAAGGGAGCTCCTGAATCCAGGCACTGCTGGCCTAGTGTGCAGTCACTCTGTGCTCCACCCCTGGGTGTCCTCCCCCCACCCCTAGCCTGGAGCTGGCCAGGCCCCTCCGCTCCATGCACAGCTGCTGGGTGGGAGCAGAGGCTTTGCCCAGGGCAGGAAGTAGCGTGAAGGAAGGTGCCTTGCTGGGCTTCCCCATCTCCAGGATTGGGGGTTACCCGGTGTTGGGGAGACCTGCCCAGTCAGAGCTGGGTGGGAGGGAGCTGGCAAAGGACCCCGGTGCTGGGAGACAGAGCTTTGGGGCCCGAGAGCCCCTGCTGGCAAGGGGGAGCAGAGCTTGGGGACATCTGCTGCTCAGCACCTGTCCAGGCTGTCCTGTGGCCTGATGACCCCCTAGTGCCCGGGGGGGGGGGGCAGCAAGGACATTAGTCCTCTCCTAATTAGTAGTAATTAATCCTGCACATGCTGTGCTGTTGGGTGGGGCCTGAGTGAGAGAGGTAGATAGGAAGGAGGTTTAGCAGGAGAAGTGTGTGGGACTGCAGAGAAAATGAGTCTCCCATCCTGGGTGGCAGGGCTCAGCAGGAGGCACTGGGATGCAGGGAGCGGGTGGGGGCTCAGCAGGGGGCGCTCTCCCCTGGCAGGGCTGGGGGGCACTGGGATGCAGGGAGCTGGTGGAGGCTCAGCAGGGGGCGCTCTCCTCCGGCAGGGCTGGGGGCACTGGGATGCAGGGAGCGGGTGGTGGCTCAGCCGGGGGCGCTCTCCCCGGGCAGGGCTGGGTGGCACTGGGAGGCAGGGAGCGGGTGGGGGCTCAGCAGGGGGCGCTGTGCTGCAGGGAGCGGGTGGAGGCTCAGCAGGGGGCGCTCTCCCCCGGCAGGGCTGCGGGGCACTGGGCGGCAGGGAGCGGGTGGGGGCGCAGCAGGGGGCGCTCTCCCCTGGCAGGGCTGGGAGCACTGGGATGCAGGAGCGGGTGGGGCTCAGCAGGGGCGCTCTCCTGGCAGGGCGGGGGGGCACTGGGATGCAGGGAGCGGGTGGGGGCTCAGCAGGGGGCGCTCTCCCCTGGCAGGGCTGGGGGGCACTGGGATGCAGGGAGCGGGTGGGGGCTCAGCAGGGGGCGCTCTCCCCCGGCCGGGCTGGGAGCACTGGGATGCAGGGAGCAGGTGGGGCTCAGCAGGGGCGCTCTCCCGGCAGGGCTGGGGGGCACTGGGATGCGGGGAGCGGGTGGGGGCTCAGCAGGGGGCGCTCTCCCCTGGCCGGGCTGGGGGGCACTGGGATGCAGGGAGAGGGTGGGGGCTCAGCAGGGGGCAGTCAGTGCTGGCCCCATGCCCAGGGGCAGCACTAGGGTGTCATTGCCCCTTGTGACACGCACTCGCCCCAGTGCAGAACGGCTGCTGCATCCTGCCCCAGGGCTGTGGGGAGCGGTTCCCAAGCCCCATGTTTGGGGGGCCAGCACGGCCTGCCCCAGCGTGGCAGCCGGCGCTGCGTGGGCCGTGGGAAGGTTGAGCCGGGCGGGGTGGGGCTGGGATCTTGGCAGTGGCCTAGTTCTGAGCTCTATTCCAGGCTGTGGGGCTGTGGGGATTAGCACCGCCCACCCCGGCTGGCGGAGATCAGCGCTGGCCTGGCCGCTGGGCTCAGGTGCAGCTCGGTGGCCTCAGCAGCTGCCTTGGGGGCGGAAGCCGGGCTATTTTTGTTTTGGGGTGGGGTGGGGGCACACTGGGGGCCAGCCTGGGCTCCAAGCAGCCGCTGTCCTTATGAGGCGGCTCAGGCTTGGCCTGGTCGCGGTGCTGAGCTCGGCGCCCCTGCTGTCTGTAGCTCTGGCCCTGTTGGAGCGAGGCAGGGAACCCTGCACCCCCATATGGGGACTAGTACGTGGGGCGACGCCGGGGGGCTGGTGGGCCGGCCTCCCCCGTGATCTGCAGCGTGGAGCTGGCTGGGGATTCGTCTTGCACCCGATGCTGTGCTAGTTCCAGGGTGTTGGCACTTGGGGGGAGGAGGGGGTCCTTGCTTGCAGCTCCTAGATGCGGGGGGGGGGTTGTGGTCCCCACTCCTGTCCTCTGGCCATTCAGCAGAGCTACCTCCCTCCCGCTGCAGGCTGGGCTGGGCTGCTCTCTGGCTCTTGGTGCTGGGCCAGTGGGGCCTCCTGGGCTGAGATCTGACCCAGCTCATTGCACTGCTCCTGGGGCCCAGCGTGGGCCAGCTGGCACTCTGCTCCCACCTGGTGCCAGGCTGAGAGCTGGCCCTGCCCTGCCTCTTCCCACAGCGAGGGGCTAGCCGGCCTCCAGCCAGCTCCCATGGCTGGGTGGGGAAGCTGCTGAGGGGAGCGTGGAGGGAAGTAGGAACTGAATGCAGCAGGGGGGTCCTGTCCACCACCCCAAGGCTGCAGAGCTGGGTGGGGCAGAGACCGGGGGCTGAGCCCCGGGGAGGAATTAACCCGCTAGTCCGGGGCCAGGTGCGGAGGCAGTGGCGAAATGCAGCAGCAGCGCAAGGGCAGAGCCGGAGAGGCCGCACCGAGCCGGCCTCTTCTGCGTCTCCTGCTTTGCAGCTCTCGGGCGCTGTAGCAGAGGCTCCCGCGAGGGGGAAGCCCTGTCCGTGCCTTGAGCTGGGCTGGGGGGGTCCCTTGGCACGCTGCCCCAGCGCCTGGCTGGGTGGGTGGGAGGCAGCTGAGCGGGTCTCGCTCAAGGCCTCGGGGGCGGGGGAAGGGCCTGGTGCTGAGGCTCCTGGGTTGTCCCAGGCTGAGCTGGTCCCCCTCCTGTGGGGGGTGGGGTGGAGGTCGGTGCCCTGAGTTCATCTCCCTTTGGTTTGGGGTTTTTTGCTGTTTAATATTTCCTTCCTGTTCCCCCATCGACTGCGTTTCAGCAACTCCTTCCTTCCGCTGCTCCTGCCTCCCACGCGGCCCTGCCCCCCATGCCAGCTGCCCCCCAGAGCCCTCGCTGGGCTGCGAGCCTTGCCCTGTGGAACCCCTCTCCTTGCAGGGGTCTCCCCCTCACACGGTGCTCCCCCAGCAGCCACATGACCCTGCCCACCCGCTTGGCACGCTGCTCCCCAGCCACCCACAAGGGGTCTGCGCCCTGGGGCTGGGGCCCATCCCGTGGGTCAGCACCGGGAACCCTCTGGTGCAACTCATGGAGCCTACGAGTCCCAGCATGCAATGCTGCCTGGAGCATCTGGCAGCTTTCTGGGGCCTGCAGCCCCTTGGGGGTGGGGGTGGGGTCAGGGCTGCTTATCCGGGTGCCCCAGTGGCTCTCAATGGGATTGGGAGTAGAGGGTCCTGCAGGGGAGCTGTGGGGGGGGCACGGCCGGGGGTTCAGGCAGGGGAGCTGTCCTGTGCTGGGGTGGGGGGAGTAGGTTTGAGGAGCCATGCTGCCTTGCTTGTCTGCGTCTGGCAGTGACACTGATGGAGCCAGAGGTGTGGGGGGTGCACAGCCCTAGCTGCCATCCTGAGCCCAATCCCTTGGTGAATAACAGGGATGGACCCTCCCTGGAGCTGGCTGGGCGAGCTCTCCCCAGCGCCTGGGCTGGCCCTTGCCCACTGGCCCCCTTCCTTGGGCTCTTGTAGGACCTTGGAGCTGGGCATGGAGGAACTGTCTGTGTGTGGGGGCGGGGACGAACCTGCCCTCAGGGCCTGCTCCTCGGGGTACTGGGAGCTGTGGGTGCCCAGGCCTGCTAGGCTGGCTGGGTCGGGGACTCTGCTGACATCGGCCTTGGGCATCCGTCCGCCATAGGAGCTGTAACCCGCCTTGAGTGGGGGATTTGGGGCAGATGGGGAGCTGGCACCCTGACGCTGCCAGGCATGCTGGGCGCAGAGCTGTGGCGGGCACTGAGGGCTCATGAGGGGCAGCTGTGGAGCAAGAATCTGTCTGAGCCCCTTGCAGTCAGGGTCTCAGCTGAGGCTGGCACAGGGAGAAGGGGGGGGGGGTCCGGGCTGAGGCTGGCACGGGGCGAAGGGGGGTCCGGGCTGAGGCTGGCACAGGGGCGTCGGGGGGGCCTCTGCTGAGGCTGGCTCAGGGAGAAGGGGCGGGTCTGGGCTGAGGCTGGCACGGGGAGAAGGGGTCCGGGCTGAGGCTGGCACAGGGGTGGGGGTCCAGGCTGAGGCTGGCACGGGGAGAAGGGGCGGGTCTGGGCTGAGGCTGGCACGGGGGGGGAAGGGGGACGGCAGCTGTCCCAGCAGCATTGCCTCCGAGGAGGCCCTAGGCCTGGCTCTGAGCTTGCAGCGGGGGGCGCCTGGTAGTTGGTTTTCTGGAGTCCGTCTGGCTTTGGCCTGGCTGGTGGGTGCCCCCCGCGAAGACCCGTCCCTGACAGTGACAGGGAGCAGTTTGTGGTTTGCTCTGGTGACTGAAAGCAGGAGGTTGCAACACCCCTGGGGGGCGGGGGTGGGACGACCCGGTGACTCACTTGCCACCAGCGAGATCCTTCTGACTCAGGGCTGCGTGCGACTCCTGTGCCCATGCCCCTCCCTGCCCGCCTCGCCCACCTTATCTCCTGCCCTTAGCACCTGGCGCACCTGGGCTGGGGGGGCTGGCTCCGCTGCAGCCGTTCCCCTCCTTTATGGGGGCAAAGGGCAGGCAGGCAGGTGCCTCGTGCCCTTCCTCTCGGAGCTGTGCCCACCAGGGCGCCCGGAGCCAGCCTCTGCTGCCCCAGACTGGCTGCTCCGCTCCTGGCTGGTGGCTGGAGCCTGGCGCTCCCCGCAGTAGGGGCCTGGGCCTGCGGCTGCTCTGACTGAGCCTGCGAGGCCCTGGGCGGGGCCGGGGGCAGGGTGCTGCTCTCTGCCCCAAGGTGGGGTGCTTGGTGCCAGGCAGGCCGGGCGGTACCGGTAATGCTCTGACTCCTGCCTATCGGCTGTGCTCTGTGAGGTGGCTGCAGCCGAAAGCCGGAACCCTGTGGTCTGGTGCGGTGGGGGGTTCAGTCCTGGCACCCCCCAAAATGCCTTAAGGGGGCCTGACTCTCGTGGACTTCAGCAGGGGCACAGAGCACCTCTGGGACCCAGCCCCTTTAAACCCTTCACAGAAGGAGACCCCAGAGTCAAGGCTGCTTCTGTAGATGTTTCGTGGCTGCGTCCCACCGGGCTCAGCTTCAGCACCTGCCTGCTGGGGTGCGCCAGGGGTCATGCGGTGTGGGGTTTGGTGCAGCATGGGGGGCAGTGGGGGGGTCGGTGCGGCATGGGGGGCAGTGCCATGGCCCCAGCTGCCCGTTCTGTTGCCGGGTAGAGCAGCAGGGCGATTGTTCTCTGGATTTGTGCTCGGCATGTTCCTGGCACTGGTGGGTAACGACTCGCCGCCATGGAGGGGGTCTTGGTTGCATCTCCGCCCCCCTCCCTGGGGGACTGAGTGCCATTGAGTGCCCTGGGTTGCTGCTCCCTTCCCTACTTTCTGGCTGCCAGGGGCCCCCAGTGCTGCTGGGCAGGGGACTGGTGTGGTGTGAGCATGGACTCGGCGGGCAGGGTGGGGGCTGTGGGGTTGGGAAACGGGCACTGGTCCATGGCCCCTCTCACCACCCCACCCCTCTGGCGTGGCCTGTCTCTCTGAGAGCCCCCGGTGCTGGAGCTGCCGGCGGGAGGGCCTGGCTGCCCCTCCCTGACCGGGCTGGGGACTGCGGGTTCCCAGCGCCAGTTGCATTGAGTGCCCAACCCTGCTCCTGCGACCTGCCGTGGCCCCTAGGGACACGGTGGCTGCCCCAGGAGCGCTCTCCCCTGCTGCCCGTGTGCCTGGCAGGGCTGCGGCTGCCCAGGGCGAGGGCCCAGCAAGCGCTGTGGGTGGGGTGCAGGCTGTGACAGGTATGTGTGAGAAGCTGCAGCTCTGCCAGGGTTGCCAACCCTACAGGATTGTCCTGGAGTCTCTGGGAACTGAAGATTGTGTCATGTGATGAAACCTCCAGGAATCTGTCCAACCAAAGCTGGCACCATAGGCTCTGCCCAGGGGATTGGAGCACCCAGCGCACTGGCAGGGGCAGTGCCAACAGTGTGTGGGTGCAGATCAGTGGGGGGAGCTGGCCCCCAGCGGCTCAGGAGCGTCACCCCTGGTGCACAGGAGGAAGGAGAGGTGAAGCTGAGCAAAGAGGGGGTCTGGCTCCGACTCTGGCTCAGCTGCTTAGGGCAGGAACAGCCTGTAAGATATGACGTGCTCACAGCACCTGCCCCGTGCCCTGCCTGGGATCTCCTCCACTTGCTGGCTGCGTGGCATGCCCAGCGCTGCCAGGAGCCCATCTCACTCCCCGCCCTACACGGTGGTGCCCTGCCCGGGTGTTGGTGGGAGCTCGCTGAGCACCCAGGGGTGCTGGTCATCCTGAATGCAGCCTCAAGGGGCGCATGCTGGAGCCCCCCATGGCCTAGACGCTTTCCAGCACCTTCCTGCTGTGCACGTGGGAGCTGGGAGCCTGCAGGCAGACATGGGTTGTCTGCTCCCCTCCTCCCCCTGCCCCGGGGCACTGGGGGCAGCCAAGCTGCCAGCCCCTGTCATTCTCCGGCATGTGGGGCCAGGCGTGTCAGGCCAGGTCTCTCTGGGGTGGCTCCTGGGGCTGGCCGGCTGGGCACGTTGCGGCATGCAGCGCAGAGCAGAGCCTGGCTCTGGTGCTGATGCAGCCCTGCTCCCCGGGACGAGCCCAGGGTGGGAGCCGATAGAGCAGAGCCGGCAGCCGCTGAGGCTCCCTGCGGGGCCGGGCAGCACACCTCACCCCGGGACTCCCAGGGGGCTGCACTGGCCAGGGTGTCGGGGCTGCAGCTAAGCCAGCAAGCGGAGCATTATCCCACAGGCAGCAGGGCCCCCGCTCGGATGGCTGGGGCAGGGGGCCTGGGGGGAACCCCACCCCCATGGCTGGGCCAGGGGCAGCCCTGAGCCCCCTTCCCCATGCGATTGGCCTCTGTTCCCCTCCCCACTGGGGCTGTGTGTGTGTGGGGGGGTTCCCCCGGCTGTGCCTCACTCCAGGTGCTCTGACGCGTTGGCCTGGCGTGCTGGGAATTTCCTCTCTTTCGGGGCGGGGGGGCCCCCGGCGCCGTGGCCAGCTACCAAAGGGTTAATGCTGTGTGTGTTCTGGGGAGCGGGGCTGGGAGGTGCGTGACCCGGGGTGTGGGCGTCGACTCCTTTTGAGGTGGGGTGGGAGGTGAAGTGTGAGCGGGGAGCGGGGCCATGTTCACACGGAGCCTGGGTGCCCTGCCGAGAGCCAGCCGCGCGGGCACGCAGCCGAAGGTGAGGGGCCCTGGGCCCGGGGCACACGCTGGCACCCTTGGCGGGGAGTGGGCCTGGCAGCACCCACGGGGCGAGCGGAGCCGGCGTCTGGCTGTGCCCTGGCCGTGCCTGCTCTGCAGGCGCCAGGCGGTGCTGGGATTGTCTGGGGGGCGCTCCCCTGGGAGCTCTGTGCCCCGGTGGCTGTGGGGCAGGGAGGCTCTGGGGGCCTGCGTGTTGTGGGAAGGGGATGCAGACATCTTGGCCCCTTGCTGGTATGGCAGGTGCCCCTTGCCGGGGGAGGCGGTGTGTGGGGGGGGCTGTGCCTTGGCTTCCTCCCGGCGGGTCTGAGCCTCGCAATCCCGAACAGCCTTGGACTGCGCCCACCTGCCCGGAGGGACTGGCTTGGGGTCCCAGCGAGAGGCCATGGCGGGGCTGCGAATGGGAGCCAGGTGTCCCCAGGTCTCAGCTCGGTGGCCTGGTGTCGGGCCGCCGTGTGTGCTCTGTGGGGTGCTAGTGGCAATAGCTCCTGGCTGCCCAGCTGTCCCAGGGCTGCCAGCTCCAAGGGTCCCCAAAGGCCGGAGTGGGACCAAGCCAGTGAGCTGGAACCATCTGCACAAGGTGGGGAGACCCTCAGTGCTTGGGACCCAGCTAAACTAGGGCTGCCCTGTGGGGGGGGGGTAGGCCTGGGGCGGTGGTAGAGGGGGAACACAGGCCCAGGGGATTGGGGGTGCAGGCCCTGGGGGAGCTGTCCTGGAGGAGCTGGGGCAGGCTGGCTCTGGATGTGGTTTGCCCTGTGGTGGGATGTGTGCAGGCCCTGGGGGGAGGTTGGGGGGGGCCTGTCGCGAGGGGGGGAGCAGTTTGCAGGCTAGGGGGGCGGGGGCGGGCGGGGGTGTGTGCCCTATTGGAAGGGGGGCTGGCAGGCCTGGGGGGGGGGGGGGCTGCTGGCCCTGGATAGGGCCTGGGGAGCCCTGGGGTGAGGCCCAGGGGTTGGGGTGCAGGCCCGGGGGGAGCCGAGGTTGGGCTGGCCCTGCTGGGGGGCGGGGGTTGCATGTTCTGGAGGAGCTGGGGGCAGGCTGGCTCTGGATGTGGTTTGGGGGCACTGGGGGAGCTGGAGACAGGTTGGCCCTGTGGTGGGATGTGTGCAGGCCCTGGGGGAGTCGGGGTTGGGCTGGCCCTGTCGCGGGGGGGAGCAGTTTGCAGGCCTGGGGAGATGGGGCCGGGACAGGGGAGTGTTGTGTGCCCTAGGGGTTGGAAGGGGGCGGCCGGCCCGGGGGGAGTCGGGGTTGGGCTGGCCCTATGGGGGGGGATAGGCCTGGGGGAGATGGGGTTGGGACAGCCCTGGGGGGGTGGAGGGGGAACACAGGCCCAGGGGGTTGGGGTGCAGGCCCTGGGGGAGCTGGGCGCAGGGCCACCTAGTCTCTCAGTTGGGCACTGTGGAGCAGAGCTGAGGCCCTGGGTGTTATGGTGGGGTTAGTGCTGGATCTGAGGGGGGTGGATGCCCCCCACTTGTGGAGCTGCCCCACATCTAGGGGCCTCCTGATGCCCCGGCTCTGCCTGGGTGACGGGTGGCTGGAGGCACCGGGAGGGTGAGCGTCAGGCTCGGCCTGGTCTGCTCGCTGGCCCTGGTGCCCTTGGGTGCCCGTCACCCCAGGCACTGCCTGAGCCCTGCATTTGGGGGTGGGCTGAGGTTTAAGATGCATTGGGGGCCTTGTCGCCCGGCCTCCCCTGCAGCCTGCTACACAGCAGGCATGGCCGTGGGGGCGACAGGGCTCCCCCTTCCTTGGTACTGGGCCTGGGATGGGATTGCTCTGGCATCTGGGCCGGCCTGTGGGGGTGGGGGGTTGCCCTGGCTCCTTGGGGCAATGGTTGGGTGTCTGCAGGGAGCACACGTTTTCTCCCCCCGCCCTGCCCCCCCAGCCCAGCCCGTTAGAGGAGCAGGGAAAGGTGTGAGTTCTGCCCAGTAACACCACTGGCAAGAGTGTCCTCTGTGTGTGTGTGGGGGGGGTCCGTGGTCCTGTCGCTGTGCCGTGTGTGTGTGGCCTGTGGTCCCGTCGCTGTGCCCTGTGTGTGTGGGGTCCGTGGTCCTGTCACTGTGCCTTGTGGGGAGGGGGTCCGTGGTCGTGTCGCTGTGTGTGTGTGTGGGGGGGGTGGTCCCTTGCTGTGACCTATGTGTGTGAGTCCATGGTCGCGTCGCTGTGCCGTGTGTGTGTGTCGGGGGGGGGGGGTCCGTGGTCCTGTCGCTGTGCCTTGTGTGTGGGGGGTCCATGGTCCCATCGCTGTGCCGTGTGGGGGGTCCATGGTCCCATCGCTGTGCCGTGTGGGGGGGGTCTGTGGTCCCGTCGCTGTGCCCTGTGTGTGGGGGGGGGGCGCCGTGGTCCCGTCGCTCTGCCGTGTGTGTGTGGGGGGGCGTGGTCCCGTCGCTGTGCCCTGTGTGTGTGGGGGGGCATGGTTCCGTCGCTGTGCCCTGTGTGTGTGTGGGGCATGGTCCCGTCGCTCTGCCCTGTGTGTGTGTGGGGGGCATGGTCCCGTCGCTGTGCCCTGTGGGTGTGTGTGTGGGGATCCGTGGTCCCGTCGCTGTGCCCTGTGTGTGTGGGGCATGGTTCCGTCGCTGTGCCCTGTGTGTGTGTGTGGGAGGGGGGCATGGTCCCGTCGCTGTGCCCTGTGTGTGGGTGGGGGGGGGGGATCCGTGGTCCCGTCGCTGTGCCCTGTGTGTGGGGGGGTCCGTGGTCCCATCGCTGTGCCCTGTGTGTGGGGGTCCATGGTTCCGTCGCTGTGCCCTGTGTGTGTGTGTGTGGGGGGGGGGATCCGTGGTCCCATCGCTGTGCCCTGTGTGTGTGTGTGTGGGGGGGGGCGCCGTGGTTCCGTCGCTGTGCCCTGTGTGTGGGGGGGGCCGTGGTCCCGTCGCTGTGCCCAGTGTGTGTGGGGGCCGTGGTCCCGTCGCTGTGCCCTGTGTGTGTGTGTGTGGGGGGATCCATGGTCCCGTCGCTGTGCCCTGTGTGTGTGTGTGGAGGGCCGTGGTCCCATCGCTGTGCCCTGTGTGTGTGGGGGGGGGGCGTGGTTCCGTCGCTGTGCCCTGTGTGGGGGGGGGCCGTGGTCCCGTTGCCGTGGTCCAGCTGCTGCCTGGCAGGGTGATGCTGTGATGGATGTACTTGAGCTCAGAGGTTGACACACAATTGGCACCTGGTGACAGCTTGACAGACTGCTGCACAGAATGGGGGGGGTGTCACACAACTCCCCCCACACACTCGCCCCCACCCCCCGCCATGGGGCGGGTGGGTTTTGTTTTCCTCCTTGTTTAAAACCATTTCCTTTCTTGTGTGTTCGTTGTTTTTCATAGAGCGGCACCCGCTCAGCCCCCATCCCCCTGCCTGCGTGCACGGCGGGGCCCCACTGCCGCCAGACATGGGGCTGGCAGCACCCAGGTCATGGGGCAGGCTCGGGGGGGGGGATCTCTAATCTCAGTAGCGAGAAGCTGGCTATTGCCCCCTCCTCTTGGCTGGAGCTCACCTGGGGGGGCTCTGTGTTAACTGGTTTTGCCCCTTAGGTGCTCCCTTTCCCCCGGTGGGGCAGCCCCGTGGGGCCGTGCTCGGGTGCTGGCAGCGCTTGGGGGCCAGGTATGGGTAGCAGAGCCCAGCAGCCAGACCCTGCAGGGAGTTGGGGCGATTGCCTGCTCTGTGCCTGGCTGTTGGTGGGTTTGCTGTGGGCCATGAGGAGAGAGCAGTGTCTCAGGGCTAGAGCAGGGGGGCTGGGAGCCAGGACTCCTGGGTTCTCTCCCCGGCTCTGGGAGCGCAGTGGGCTCTGGTGGGTTAGAGCACCGGGGGCTGGGAGCCAGGACTCCTGGGTTCTCTCCCCGGCTCTGGGAGGGGAGTGGGGGCTGGGATCCAGGACTCCTGGGTTCTCTCCCTGGCTCTGGGGATGGGTGGGAGGGAAATATGTCCCAGTGGTTAGAGTTGCTCTCACCTCCCCTGTGACTCACATTTCCCAGTGCAGCTGTGAAGTCCCTCGACAGCGTCCCTCTCCCCGGGGCCCCGGCTCTGGTGTAACTCAGACACTTACAGCTGCTGAGGCTGGGGGGCTGGGCCCCAGGTGGGATGCTCTCCAGTCCCTGCATGTTCCACTAGCAGTGGGGCGTTTGGTTAAATCACCATTGCCGTGGGGCCCAGGGCAGCAGCCCAAACCCAGGCCTGCCCCGGGGAGGAGGGAGTGGGGCTGGAAGGGCAGGCTCTGAAGGAGGCTGGTGCCGGGGTGGACGATGGTGAAGGGCAGCACGTTCCTGGTGGGAGAGGGCTCAGTGCTGTTCTCTGGATTGCCCCAGTGGCTGGGTGCTGGCCAGTACCTCGGGGGCTTGCCCCCCTGTGCCCCCGCGGGGGCAGCTGGCAGCTGGATGGGGTGGCTGCTGTTGCATCTGACACAGGCTCTGCTCTGAGGTGTGAATGGTGGATGGCAGCTGCTGGTTCTGTGAAGTGCCCAGTGATCCCTCGCCTGGTGCTGAGGCAGCTGCCTCTGGGGTGGGGTGGGGTAGCTGTTTAGTAACGCACAGCAATGCTGCCCAGTTCTGTGCTGGATGAAGCGTCTCCAGCTGGAACTGCAGCGGCTTGAGGCAGCCTCGCAGAGAGGGTTTCCCAGGCCCCTGGGTCCCGCCACCTGCCCCTTGCACAAAGGGCCGTGAGAGCAAGGAGGAGCCGAGCGGTTGGCTGTGCCCTTGCCAGGTGGCACCTAGGCCCGTGCGATGCCAGGGCAGGGCTCTGACCTGGGCTGCGGCTCGTTCCCTGGGAACCGGCTGGTTGCCAGGCGAAGCAGGGCAGGTAACGAATACGGTTGCGCAAGGCTCCTCCTGCGTTGCTGACACATGGGGCGGGGCGGAGCTGGCCTCTGCGCGGGGCCCAGCCTGCCGGGCACGCGGTGTCAGGCTGACCCGCTGGGGATCGCATTGTTCCCCAGCAGGGGCTGTGGCGCTGTTACCAGGGGAGACGGCCGGGGCCTACTGGGACCTGGGGAGACGGGCCGCCCCCGCTCGGTGGGACGGCTGGGCCCCTGCGAGGCACTGCTACCCGCAGAGAGGAGCCGTGGGCGTGGGGAGCGGTGCTGCCTTGGCCTTGGCTCACCGCAGTGATTGGGAACAGGCCCCCCTTACCGGCACTGGCTCTGCCTTCCGGTGCCAGAGCTGTGCTGGAAAGAGTGAAATCACCCTGGGCCCAGGCCTGGCCGCGGGAGCTGACGCAGCTTCCAGACGCCCTGCCCTGCGCCGCTGCCACAGGCCCAGCCGCTGTGCTGGGAGCAGGGGGACCCCCCGCCCCTGCTCCGTGGCTCGCCGGGGGGAGAGCGAGGGTGCTGCCTTTCTTGCTTCGGGGCGTCGTCGGCTCCTGCAGGCCCTGCTCTGTGCTGGGTGCTGCAGGGCTGAGTCACGGGTGGGCCCTGGCCCGGGCTGTGGATGATTCACGGCAGGGGAAGGGCCTGGGTCCTGTGGACGGGCCTGAGCACTGGGTATTGCAACACAGAAGTGGCTGGGAAACCCGGGGGGTGGGACGTAGGCCCCCTGCTCCTCCCCATCTCTGGGAGCCTAAGAAGCGTCTCTGGGCTGGGTTGGGTTGCAGGATCCCTGCCCGTGCATGACCCGCCGTACCCCCTTGCAGGCCAGGCTGTGCTCTGCAGCGAGGCGGGGGGCGGGCTGGAGTCCCACCTGCTCACAGCTTGGCCCAGTGGGGCTGGGGAGATGCTGAGGCTCCTGGCCCAGAAGGATGGGGGGGAGGGGGGAGTTGCTTGCTGTTTTCTCTCAGCCTCGTAGCTGCAGGGGGTGGCTCCCTGCACGGAGCCCAGGTTTCCCTCCCCCCCCAGTCCCCTGTGGGAGAGGTTGGGGAACCGTCTCCAGAGGGGCTGGTCGGGGGATTGTGGGGTCAGAGCCCTGGGGCCTGGCCGCTCCATGGGGCGGGGGCTGCGCCATGCGGCCGCTCTCCATTTCCGGGCTGCGCTCTGCGCCCACACACCTGCGCCCCCCCCCCCGCCTGCGTCGCTTATCGCTCTCATCTGCCTCGATGGTAACTCTGGCTCTGCATGCAGTGCTGCTCCTGCGGGGAGGATGCACGGGGGGGGCCCAGTAAGAGGCAGTGGGTGTGACGGAAAGTCCCCCCCCTTCCCGCCCGCTAGCCGCTGGGATGGGCCTGCCCCTTGGCGGTACCATCCGGCCTGTGTGCTGACTGCTGCCCATCTGCCAGGCCAGGGATAACGAGGCAGCTGACCCCCCACTGCCCAGCTCAGCTGGGCCACGGCCCCCCTGTTGCAGTGACCCCAGGGTAGGCCCCACGCTGAGCTGTGGCATGGGGCACACAGCTCCTCACCCCCCTCCCCTCTGTGCCCAAGAGGTTGCAGGTTAGTGGCTGGGGCAGGGTTCCCACCTGTGATGTAGAGCCCCCCAGCCGGCTGAGCTGGGCCAGTGGGTGCCCCCGGAGGTGTTGCCCAGAGGGCTGTAGCGGGACCCCTGCCCCCCGGGGCTGGAGGAAGGGAGCGCTGAGGTGCTGGCTGTGGGGACTGGCAGGCCTGGCTGGGCGCAGCAGCAGGGTGGGAAGCACTGTTGGCGTGGGGGCCTCTCTCTCACACCCGCAGGGAGAACCGCACCCGGCTGGGGGCAGGAGCTGTGAAACTGTGAGAGACGCGGGGGGGCGGGGGTGGATCTGACTCCGGCAGGGGAATCGAGAGCGAAACGCTGGGGTTCTCAGTTAGCTCTCGCTGCACCAAGCCATCAGCCCTGTGGGGAGCGGGTCCGGGTTGGGGGCTCCAGGGCGCCAGCAGTGCAAGGGGCCCAGAATGCAGAGCCCCAGGGGCCAACTCACGTGGGTGCGAGGGGCCCCTATCCCCCTGCATGCGGCCCTGGGCTGCTGTGGAATTTCCCAGCGGGGACCGGGGCCATTTGGGTGTTTTTTTGGGGGGGAATGTGTCACACACACACCCCCGGCCATTAGCTGCCAGGCAGTCTGGTACTGCGCTAGAAACAGGAAGAGCTGCGAGCGTGAAGGGCCCAGCCGGGCGCCCCTCTCCCGTGTGTGTTCGGGTTTAGGTGGCTCCAGCTGGCCCCAGCTCCCTGGTGCTGCAGGACACTGGGAGCAAAACAATATTTGGGGGGGGGAGCGGGGTGGTTCCTGTGCACCTGGGCTGCTAGGATGAGAAATGACAATCCCAGACCTGCCCCCTCCCTGCCCTGCCCAGAGCCACCTCCTGTGCTGGGCATGCCCGCCCCCCAGGTCTGCCAGTGCCCCTCCCTCCTGACCGTCTTTCTGCTTCCCCCTCTGCCCTTGGGGATGCTCTGGTATCCGCAGCTCAGCGCCCCCGTCCCAGAGCCGGCGTGGTCCCCGTCCATGCCCCCCTCTGTGCCAGTGCTGTGTGTCACGGCAGCGCCTTTTGTCCTGGGTGCTGGGGACACAGTCCCTGGCTTGAGAGCCCCCGGCCCTGGGACAGCCTGTGCCTCCGGCTTTGGGTGAGGGGCTCCATGAGGATCTCCTAGCAATGTGAGGGGGTCCCGCAACTCCTCCAGTGCCCCCCACTCACTTGGGGCTGATCTGCTGTGTGCGAAATCTCCTGCCCGCTAATCCCCCCAGCTAATCTCCCCTGCTAATCTGATTGGGGTTTTGTCACGGCTTGTCTGCTCCGAGGGGTGTGATGGGTTAATCCGTGCTAATCTGCTCCCTCTAATCCAGCCCTGCTTGCGCCCTCTGAGAAACGCCAGCCAGAGAGGCTGCTGGGAGAAGGAACGGCCTAGTGCCCAGTGCTGGGAGCCAGGACTCCTGGGTTCTGTCCCCAGCTCTGGGAGGGGAGTGGGGTCTGGTGAGTTAGAGTGAGGGGGCCCTGGCTTGCTGTGTGACCACGGACCTCCCTCCCCACATGCTGAACGGGGCAAGCAGCAGCTAGCAGGAGCCCTTGCTGTGGCCAGAGCAGAGCATCACCAGAGATTGGAGCGGCCAAGTGCCCCATGGCAGGCGGGCTGGGTGCTGCGGGGCAGCAGGGTCTGTGTAGCTGGCACGTCCCTTCTGTGGGCATCTGGGCAGGGGTGTGGACCAAACCCTGGAGATGGGGTTTCAGCCCTGCTCTGCTTCCCGCTGCCATGCCCTGCTGGCCCCCTGACACTGCCTGCTCCGGGTGGGTGGCAGGGGCCGGGGGGCCTCCTTCCCAGGAGCCAGCTGGACTTGGCTTCCGCTTTCTGGGGAGGCTGCTGCCTGCCCTGCCGGTGGATCCTGCTTGGCAGAGAGGGGAGGGGCAGCTGCGCTCAGCTCTGTTCCCACCTCCCTGCACCGGCAGGCAGCCCCAGCTGGCTGGCACCCAAGCACAGGGAGCGGCCGTGGGGGGCTGGGCCTGCTTGCCATGGGGCCGCTGTCCACACCCCCCAGAGCTGGGCAAGAGGGGGCATGTCCCCCGCCTTCCTGCACAGCTGGGGACAGGGAGGGGCCCCTCACGCACCCTCATTCCTGGCTACGCTCTGCCCCCAGCCCAGCTGCCCGCGGCCGTGGGTCCTGCCCCACCCCAGTGCTGGGCACTGATCCTGCTCTGCTGGTCCCTCTCACCAGCTCGGGTTGGGAGCGCCGGGGCAGACTCCCCCGGCAGCAGCAGTCTCTGGTGGTGAGAGGCGGATGGTGGGTGCCAGGACTCCTGGGTTCTATCCCTGGCTCTGGCTGACCTTGGCTAAGTCCCTGCTGCCCCTGCACCGTTCGGCTCCCTGGCGGGTCTGGGGCTCTCGGAGCTTGTGTCAGTGCTGGGCCCTGGAGCTCTTAGGGGTCACAACATGGCTGGGGGAGGGGGGGCTGGGGAGGCTGGCGGTGCCCCTGGACAGAGCCCAGCCCTGTGTCCCAGCCAGGGAGGGGGTGCTGGGCCCAGGGAGCCCCCCCACGGTACGTCTTGGGCCCATGTGGGAGGGCGGTTGGCACTGCTTGTCTCAGGGTCTGTGGCTCCCTTCACACCTGGGCCCCCTGGAGCCCCCCCCCACCATGCAGCCACGGCTCTGCCCCAGGCAGCCTACGGGGTATGTGGGCAGCCCCTTCCCAGCATGCCTGGGGCACCAAGCAGGGGTACGGTGCCCATTTCTGCCTGGCCCCAGGGAGGTGCCGGGGTGGCTGGAGCTGCCTGCACTATCCTGCCCCCTCCCCTGCCTCTGGGAATGACCTAGTCCCGTCTCCGGTGCCGCTCCCTGCCCGGCTGGGGGAGGGGTGCTCCACCCGGGCCTATCCCAGGAGCGAGCCCCCCAGCCGTGCGGCCCCCAGCCGTGTCTTGTGGCTCCCAAGTGGCGTGTGGGGGGAGGCTGGCCCTGGGTGGCTGCATGGGGGGAAGAGGAGGAAATCTCCCCCTGCCCCGACTCAGGCGGGCCAGGGCTGGGCCCAGCCTGTCCTCCCCCGGCCAGGCCGCTGTCAGGTTTGCGGTATAAATCCCACCTGCCCTTCCCCGCTGCACCCATGCTTGGCTGTCTGTGGTGGTGCCCCCCACCGCGGGGGCAGGACCCTGGGGTCACGGGGATCCTCCTCTGCCAAGGGCAGGAGAGGCGGCCCGGTCCCTGGTCTGGTTCCCAGCCTGGCTGGGCTCCGTGGGGCTCCCGGCCTTGGCAGTGCCTCGTTCCCCAGCACGAGGGGCACAGGAGGAGCAGCGGTGACCCCCTTGGTGGCTGACAGCCTGGGGGACCCTCGCTCGACACCAGCGCAGCCTGGGTAGCAGCTGGACACGCTCCCCTGCCCAGCCCCGGTCCCCTCCCTGTCTGGGGCAGAGACCAGGCCGCTTGGCCTCTGCGGGGGCTGCTGGCACGGGGCCCGTGTGTGCCCATGGGGATGGGGGCAGCTGCCCCATTAGGGGCTCGGTGGCGAGGTTGGGGCCCATGCCCACGTGGGGAGCTGGTGCGGGCCAGGGGAGGTCTCAGGGCTGGGCGCTGGGGGGCTGTGAGTGGCGGCTCAGGAAGCCGCCTGCGCCGGTTGCCAATTCAAACGCGGCGTGCTGAGATTTCCCCCTTTGGTGTGGTCACACTGAGGGGGGCGGCAAGCAGGTGCTGCGGCTGTGTCTGGGTTGCGGGGGAAGGCGAAGCCCCGGTTCCTGGCAGGGTGAATCTAAGCCCTGGGCAGAGGTGCGTCCCCTGCCCTGCTCCCTGGGACCATAAGCATCATGCCCCCCTCCCCAGCTCTGGCCTCTGTCTGCACAGACTCATCTCCCCATCCCTGGCTCTGGGAGGCAGCTGAGACCTGCTGGCAGCATCTGGCTTTAGTGAAAATAGGTCCCCAGCTCTGTGGGCCTGCCAGAGAACCCGGGGCGGGGGGGCTGCTGACACCCCTGAAATGGGGGCAAGGAGCCGCTGAATTTCAGCACCTTCCCACCACCAGACGTTGCCCTCTGCTCGGGGGTCCTGCACGTACTGTTCCCCCCACCCCACCCCTTTGGCGTCAGTCTGAGCTCCTCGGGGCAGATTTTATCGGTGCCGTGGGAGCGTGGAGCCGGCGTTATCTCTTCTAGGAATCTGCTGTGCTGGGGGGCTGCACGCCCACTCCCCCTCTGCGCACCGGCATTGGCACCGCTCCGGGGCGTGGGGGGGTTTCCTCAATCGATGGCGGAGCCGGCGCACTTAACGCTTTCACCACAGAAGTTTCCTCTAAGTGGCTGCCCCCTCCCCCTTCCATCGCCACGCGGCCCCGTGGGCTGCTCCCCTCCCACCAGGCCCTGTGTGGCGGAGGGCGCTGGCTGCCCCCCGGAGCAGTGGAGGGGGTTGAAGCTCTGGGGAGGGCTCCAGCCCCCTGCATGGCCTGGCTCAGGGCACAGCCATTCCCAGTGTGGGGGCTGCCCCCCGGCCAAGACTGGCAGGAGCTAAGGCTGGTGCTGCAGGGAGCGCGGGGCCGGAAGGCTCTGACCAGGCTGTGTCTCTGCCCGCAGGTGAGGAGGATGGGGAGCCCCGAGGATGACCTGATCGGCATCCCCTTCCCGGAGCACAGCAGCGAGCTGCTAAGCAGCCTGAACGAGCAGCGCCAGCTCGGGGTGCTGTGCGACGTCACCATCCGGAGCCAGGGGCTGGAGTACCGCACCCACCGGGCCGTGCTGGCCGGCTGCAGCCGCTACTTCAAGAAGCTGTTTGCGGGGCCGGGGCCAGGCCCGGGACAGGAGGTCTGCGAGCTGGACTTCGTGGGGCCCGAGGCACTGGGCGCGCTGCTGGAGTTCGCGTACACGGCCACGCTCACCATCAGCAGCGCCAACATGGGCGAGGTGCTGCAGGCTGCCCAGCTGCTGGAGATCCCCTGCGTCATCGCCGCCTGCGTGGAGATCCTGCAGGGCAGTGGGCGGGAGGCGCCCGGGCCCGATGACGGGGACTGCGAGCGGGCACGCCGCTACCTCGAGGCCTTTGCCACCCTGCCGGACGTGGCCGGGGCCCCCCTGCTCCCTGCCCGCCCGGCCCCCCGCCGCAGCAAGAAGACCCGCAAGTTCCTGCAGGCTCGATCCTCCCGGCTCAATCACCACGCCGAAGAGCCGGGCCCCGGCAGCCCCTTGCCCGAGCCTCGGGAGCCGTCTCCCCTGCTGCCCCCGGTGCCCGAGGGCCTGGCCCAGCCCTACGAGGGCTACGAGGCGGCTGAGGAGGAGGAGGAGCTGCCCCCGCACCCCTACCCCTACCCGTATCCCTACCCCTACCAGCCAGCCCTGTCCCCCGAGGACGCCGGCTCCGACGAGGACCCCATTGACCCTGACCTCATGGCCTACCTGAGCTCCCTGCAGCAGGAGCCCCTGGCCCCCGGCCTGGACAGCCCCGACAAGCTGGTGCGCAAGCGTCGCTCCCAGATGCCCCAGGAATGCCCCGTCTGCCACAAGATCATCCATGGCGCAGGCAAGCTGCCCCGGCACATGCGCACCCACACCGGCGAGAAGCCGTTCGCCTGTGAGGTGTGCGGCGTCCGCTTCACCCGGTGAGTCCCCCTGCATCCCGCTTCATCCGCTGAGTCCCCCCTTGCACTGCTGCTTCACCTGGTGAGGTGCCCCCGTGCGCCCCCTTCACCCGGTGAGTCCCCCTGCATCCCGCTTCACCCGCTGAGTCCCCCCTTGCACTGCTGCTTCACCCGGTGAGGTGCCCCTGTGCCCCCGTGTGCCCCCTTCACCCGGTGAGTCCCCCTGCATCCCGCTTCATCCACTGAGTCGTCTCCCCCACACTCCTGGTGAGTCCCCCTTGTGTGCCCCCACTTCACCTGCTGAGTGCCTCACGCGTGCCCCCTGCACCCCCTACTTCACCCAGTCAGTTCCCTTCCTCCCCCGCTTTGTCTGCTGATTTCCCCACGCACACCCCTGCTTCACGACTAAGGGGGATATGCTAGAGGTCTATAAAATCACGACTGATGTGGAGAAAGTCAATCAGGAAGTGTATTTACTCCTTCTCCTAACACAAGAACCAGGGGGCACCAAATGAAATTAACAGGCAGCGGGTTTAAAACAAACACAAGGCAGTATTTCTTCACACAACACAGTCAACCTGCAAGGGGATGTTGTAACGGCCAAGACTATAACAGGGTTCAAAAAAGAACTTGATAAATTCATGGAGGACAGGTCCATCAGTGGCTATTAGCCAGGCTGGGCAGGGATGGTGTCCCTGGCCCCTGTTTGCCAGAAGCTGGGAAGGGCGACAGGGGCTGGATCACTTGATGATTCCCTGCTCTGTTCACTCCCTCTGGGGCACCTGGCACTGGCCACTGTCGGCAGACAGGACCCTGGGCTAGATGGACCCTTGGTCTGACCCAGTGTGACCGTTCCCCTGTTCCCATGCCAGGGGATGGATGGCAGTGCCCAGCTGGGACAGTGGTTGTGTGCGGTGGGGGGGAGGGGGCAGCTCTCTGTCGGGGGAGTAGGGGCAGTTCTCGGGTGATCCTGGCCCTTGCTTACGCTGAGCTTGGGCATCTCCTGGGCCAGAGTCACTGCCCCCGCTGACGGGGGCTCCACCCCCTCTGCCACTGACCGGCCCCTTCCCCCCGCTCATGGTTCCCTTCCCCACCCCCCGCAGGAACGACAAGCTGAAGATCCACATGAGGAAGCACACGGGCGAGCGGCCCTACTCCTGCCAGCACTGCAGCGCCCGCTTCCTGCACAGCTACGACCTGAAGAACCACATGCACCTGCACACGGGCGCCCGGCCCTACGAGTGCTACCTCTGCCACAAGGCCTTCGCCAAGGACGACCACCTGCAGCGCCACCTCAAGGGCCAGAACTGCCTGGAGGTGCGGACGCGCCGGCGCCGCCGCGAAGAGCCGCCCCCGCCCCCCGCCGGCCCCCAGGGCCTCGACCTGTCCAACGGGCGCCTGGAGAGCCTGCGCCTCTCGCTGGCCCGCTTCTGGGACCCGCCCCGCGCCCCCCCGCCCAATGAGGACGAGGAGGAGGAGGAGGGGGAGGCAGAGGAGGGGCCGCAGCTGGACGGGGCCGTCCCCGTGGAGACGGCGTAGGGCCCTGCCCCAGGCGGGCGGGCGGCTGGAGGCACTATCCCCAGGGCGGCCGCTGCCCTGGTGGGGGGCTGCTGCAGGCACAGCCCCAGCAGCTCCCGCGCCGGGGTTGGGAGCGGGCTGAGCATGCGCTGGGCGGGGCGGAGGCCCTGCGCCCCCTGGGGATAGTGCATCACAGCGCCCCCAGCTGGAGCACACGGACCCTGCCCTGGCGGGAGTGGGCACAAGAAGCAATAAGGACTGTCTGGGGCTTTCGGGCATGTGGGTCTTGTGGGGGGAGGCAGGCGGGGCTGCCTGGGGAGTATGTCCCAGCTCTCCTGGAGCAGGGGCTCTGGGCTGGGCCTCGTCCCCTTCTTGTCTCTCACTGCTCTTCACAGAGCTGGCAGAGGACTGGGAAACAAGACTCCTGGGTTCTGGGAGAGGAGGGGGATTGGTGGGTTAGAATGGGGGGGCTGGGAGCCAGGACTCCTGGTTCTCTCCCCCGTGCTGGGAGGGGAGTGGGGGCTGGTGGGTTAGAATGGGGGGGGGGGTGGGCTGGGAGCTAGGACTCCTGGGTTCTCTCTCTGGCTCTGGGAGGGGAGTGGGGGCTGGTGGGTTAGGGCTGGGAGCTAGGCCTCCTGGGTTCTGTCCCCAGGTCTGGAGGGGAGTGGGGTGGAGTCTGGGGGGTTAGAGATGGGGGAGGGGGAGCTGGGAGCCAGGACTCCTGGGTTCTCGCCCTGGCTCTGGTGGGGAGTGTGGTCTGGTGGGTTAGAGCAGGGGGCCAGGACTCCTGGGTTCTGTTCCCAGGTTGGGGTGGGGCTGCAGCCTGCCCCTGCTCCCTGGGCGGGAAGCCATTCCCCACACAAACTGTCTCTCACTTGACAACGCAAGTTTCTGTTCCTGTTTTTCCCGTCGCTGTTTGTTCTGAATTATGCAAAGGGGGAAACTCCCCCTGGCGGATTTGCACAATGAAATGCTGGGGGGGCCTCGCCCTGCCCCTCCCCATAGCCTGGGGGGCAGTGCCAGGTGCTGGCTGCTGTGCCTGCACTGCCCAAGGGGGGGTGAGAAGGGATCTCGCGGTTCTGCCAGCTCACAGCCCCTCCCTGCTGGCTGGTGCTCAGAGCTGGCGGGGGGAGGGCAGCGTGTCCACACCGACCCAGCTGGCAGGGAGCCACCAGCCCTGCGGGTGGGACAGGCTGTGCCTGGAGCCAGCTTGTACCAGGTGCCCCTTCCCTGTATGAATCAGGTGCGTTTAACCCTCAGGGTGCCAGGCCTGGCTGCGCCCCCCTGCCCTGGGGTGTCACGCGCCCTGACAGCTGGCCATGGGGCGCCACCTGGTGGCCTCCCTGGTGCATGTGGCCGGCCCTGCACCCCACGGAGCTGGCTCTGCAGGGTGGGGACTTTGCTCCCCCCCGCTCTCCTGTGGGTTTGGCTGGCAGGGCCCTGCGGATGTGGGGGTCACGTGGGGATGTGCTGCCCCCACCCCCCTGCGCATTAGCTAGCCCCTGGGTTTTACAGCTGTCTGTCTTCATTTCCCGGCTGGGCGCTGGGTGGGGGAAAAGTGCTTAGTGCCCTGGGGCACAGCTGGTGTCCCCGAGTGCCCCCCGGCTTTCTCAGCCCCCCCATTGTAAATAGCTTGTGGAATAGAGCCCCTGCCCCCAGCTATCCACTGCAGGGAAATGCAGATCTAGGGTGCCCTGCGCACCTCCATGCCTTAACTGAGGGCTGCCCCCGCCCCCGCCGGGCCTCACTCGCCCCTGCACTCCTTGCTGCTTTCTCTGGTTGCACTATGTGGGCAAGTTGGCCCAGGAAAGGAAGGGGGCCCGTTCTGTGGGCTGGGGGCCGCCCCCTCCTGCGGAGGCAGAGGAGCCCCAGGGGCCGCCCCAGAGCTGCGGCTTCCCCCCCCCGAGGGGCGTCTCTGCTGTTTGCACATTCCCGTCTGCCCTGGCAGCAGCGCCCCCCCAGCCCCTGGGGAGTATTAGCCCCAGATCAGAGTTTATCTATATTTAAAGAGATGATGTAATATATTTCTCCCCCCTCCTAGCCCCCAGTGCTGTCTGCTGTCATTGTCAGTCCTTTGGGGGGGGTTTGGGGGGCCTGGCCTGGCCTGGCCTTAAAGTGCCTTATGGTGAACTTGAAATCTCGGCTACTTGAACTTCTCTAGTGTAAAGAAACCAAAGTACAACTCGAGTCAGCGGGAGCTGGCCCAGGGTCGGGCCCCGCACGCGCTTTTTGGTTGCTGTTATTTTTATTTTTTAAATGAAGGCTGCTTGACAATAAACGGAGAAGCAGGGAGCCTCGGCGCGCCCGTCTGTGTGTGGCTGGCTGCCTGGGGGACCCTGCCTGTGCTGGGGGTGGCCGGGGGGCTGCAGGGTCAAGAGCGCCCCGGTGGGGCAGGAGGTAAATGGGGTAACAGCAGCCCCTGGCCCCAGAGAGCCGGGGGGATGCAGACGCTAGGCCTTGCACCCAGAGCCCCCCTCCATGGCACAGAGAGTCCGGTGCACAGATCAGCCTGAGCCGCAGGGCGCTTTATTGATGGTGCGGTCCCTGGGGACCGGGCTCCCAGGCAGGGGGAAACCCCCTGGTGCCCAGGCCGGAGCCCATGCAGCCCCGAAGTCAGTCATGCATTGGGGGACAGGACCATCTGCCTGGTGCCCCCACCTGCATGGTGCATCTGTCTCCTTGGCACTGGTCCGGCTCCTGGTGCTTCCCTCACTGGCTGGTATCTGGGATCATCTTCACTTCCTCCAGCTCCCCTGGCTCTGGGGGCCTGGGCCCCGGCAGGGCCCCTCCCTCCCCGTCACTGCCCTCAGGCTGCTCCTGGTAGCTGAAGTCCAGGTCGCTGCGGGGCAGAGAGGGGAGGCCCCTGAGATCAGTGCTGGCAGATGGGGCCTTCAGCACCTGGCCCCCGCGCTCCCCTCCCACACAATCCTGCTGGGCCCTGTGCACCTGCTCTTCCTCCACCTCCCCTCTCTGCTTCTTCCGGGAGCCCCCTCCCCACAGCCCTTCAGCCCCGCCCAGCGGCTGCCAACATTGTCTGTCAGAAATCCAGGCCGGACCACGTGTGGGTGCCCACGAGCCCCCCTGCATGAGGTCACAGGGCCCCCCTGCTCTGGCCCAGCTGCCCCCCAGGTGAAATCCCTCCTGACTTTCGGGCCAGGCTGTAGTGGTGCTGGGGGAGTGGGTGGGGCCCAGCTTGCAGCGCCAGCCCCAGCGAGGCTGGAAACACGGGTGGAAAGGCAGCCTGGGCTGAAGCAGTGTGGGGCAGGCAAGAGCTCTCCCTATAGCATAGGCCTCCTGGGTATCCCCTATGGGCCCTGGTGCCTGGACCTGCCCGTTCCCAGCCGCTCACCTGGAGCTGTCATCAGCCGCTGCCATGGGGCTGGGAGTGCTGGCCCCGGTGCTGTCTCCGCTCTCATCCTCCTCCAGCTGGGCCCAGACCCACGCGGCCAGCTCCTGGGGCAGGCGCCGGCAGGAGCCCTGGCCCTGCACTGCTTGGCGGATGCGCTGCCTTAGCAGCTGGCGCAGCCGGCGCCTCTGCTCCTGCTCCTGCCCCCGCAGCGCCCGTGTGGCGCCCAGCCATAGCCCCACGGTCTCCTCGTCACTGGAGTCGCTGTGGGGACGAGAGCCAGGCTGAGGCAGGGGAGCCAGCTCCTCCCGCTGGGCCCCTCGGCTCTCACCGGCCACAGCCTGGACCCCAGCCCTGGGGGGAGCCTCCTTCCCCAGCCGGCGTGTTGTGTTGTGTTGTATCCAAGCTAGAGCTCTACACAACAGGCAGCAAATGCCAGTGCCAGTTGGGGGGGGCAGAAATAATGCACCGGACCCCCCAACACTACCTGATTGGCCCCCAGGTGCCGGAGAGCCGTAAATCTAGAGGAGCTGGTGGGTTTTGGGGTGTTTTGATTTTTATTCCTCGCCTCGCCCTGCCCCCGTGCTGTGTGGGGCAATTAGTGTGACTTTGCCCCACTTCCCCCCCATCAGTTCTGTACCCCCAGCCCCACCTCTGCTCCTCCGGTAGCTCCAGGGGCTCTTTACTCCCTTTCCCAGGCCTGGGGGGCTGCACTAGGGTCCCCTCTCCCCATTCCAGGCTGGGTGTTCGGGGAGCCAGCGGAGCCATCCCATTGGTCACAAGAGCTGGGGGGCTGGAGCAGAGCCAGCCTGAGATCCTATTTCTTCTGTTCCCCACCCCATGAGAAGGGAGGGGGCAAGAACACTGCCTGCCTCCTCCAGCAGCTGATTGGCTGCCCTGCCCAGGGAGGCGGGACGGTGGGGCAGGCAGCCAACAGGAGGGGAGCTCGTGGCATTGCCTGACTGACACCAGCCACGCAAACCGAGCCCATGATGCCCCTGCCCCCAGCTGATGCCAGGCCCCTTGCCGTGGGCTCTGTGCCCCATGGTGGGCACTGGGTGCTGGTGCCCCCAGGGCCCCTGCCGCCCTCACTCACATCTCTTCGTCCATGTCGCCCTGGTAGGCCAGGGGGGCCATGCAGATGGAGCAGACGTTGCTAAGCAGCTGGTAGCATTCTCTGCAGTAGATCCCTGGGGAGGGGAGCAGGGCAGGGGGAGGGAGGGGCGTCAGACTCAGCTCTGGCTGTCCCTGCCTGGGGGGGGAAGGGTCACTCACCCACCCCTCTTCCCCCTCCAGCCCTGCCCTCTGCTGCCCCCAGTCCCAGGCTCCCCTCCCCTCGCTGTCACCTGCGCCCTGCTTCCTACCTCTGCAGCCAGGGGTGATGCAGGTGATGAAGTCCTGGCTGGCGGCCCCACCCCCGATGCGCCCACAACCCATGCAGTACTGCTGGTGAACGCCCATCCTCTGCGCCAACCAGGCGCACAGGGGAAACCTATGGGCACAGAGCCGGGGGGCGTCACTCACAGGAGGGGGGTCACTGGACATGCACAATGGGGTTGCAGGGTGGGGTATGGGGTTACTTGGGGGTCATTGGGCATGCACAATGGGAGGGTTGCACAATGGGGTTGCAGGGTGGGTATGGGGTTACTTGGGGGTCACTGGGCATGCACAATGGGAGGGTTGCATGGGGTTGCAGGGTGAGGTATGGGGGTTACTTGGGGGTCACTGGGCATGCACAATGGGGTTGCAGGGTGGGGTATGGGGTTACTTGGGGTCACTGGGCATGCACAATGGCAGGGTTGCATGGGGTTGCAGGGTGAGGTATGGGGTTACTTGGGGTCACTGGGCATGCACAATGGGAGGGTTGCACAGTGGGGGGTTGCAGGGTGAGGTATGGAGGTTACTTGGGGGTCACTGGGCATGCACAATGGGGGTTGCAGGGTGAGGTATGGGGGTTACTTGGGGCACTGGGCATGCACAATGGGAGGGTTGCACAATGGGGTTGCAGGGTGAGGTATGGGGTTACTTGGGGGTCACTGGGCATGCACAATGGGAGGTTGCACGGGGTTGCAGGGTGAGGTATGGGGTTACTTGGGGGTCACTGGGCATGCACAATGGCAGGGTTGCACAATGGGGTTGCAGGGTGAGGTATGGGGTTACTTGGGGTCACTGGGCATGCACAATGGCAGGGTTGCACAGTGGGGTTGCAGGGTGAGGTATGGGGTTACTTGGGGGTCACTGGGCATGCACAATGGGAGGGTTGCACAGTGGGGTTGCAGGGTGAGGTATGGGGATTACTTGGGTGGGTCATTGGGCATGCACAATGGGAGGGTTGCACAGTGGGGGCTTGCAGGGTGAGGTATGGGGTTACTTGGGGGTCACTGGGCATGCACAATGGGAGGGTTGCACAGTGGGGGTTGCAGGGTGAGGTATGGGGTTACTTGGGGGTCATTGGGCATGCACAATGGGGTTGCAGGGTGAGGTATGGGGTTACTTGGGGGTCATTGGGCATGCACAATGGGGGTTGCAGGGTGAGGTATGGAGGTTACTTGGGGGTCACTGGACATGCACAATGGGAGGGTTGCACAGTGGGGCTTGCAGGGTGGGGTATGGGGGTTACTTGGGGGGTCATTGGGCATGCACAATGGGGGGGGTTGCAGGGTGAGGTATGGGGGTTACTTGGGGGGGTCATTGGGCATGCACAATGGGAGGGTTGCAGGGTGAGGTATGGGGGTTACTTGGGGTCACTGGACATGCACAATGGGAGGGTTGCACAGTGGGGGCTTGCAGGGTGAGGTATGGGGGTTACTTGGGGGGGTCATTGGGCATGCACAATGGGAGGGTTGCACAGTGGGGGCTTGCAGGGTGGGGTATGGGGGTTACTTGGGGGGTCATTGGGCATGCACAATGGGGGGGGGTTGCAGGGTGAGGTATGGAGGTTACTTGGGGGGTCACTGGACATGCACAATGGGAGGGTTGCACAGTGGGGGCTTGCAGGGTGGGGTTACCGGGTGGGGGGGTCACTCAGCCTGCACCGGAGGGGAACTGCACGGCAGGGCGATGGTGAGGGGGTCTTGCAGTGTGCACAGAGGGGGTTACTCAGGGTGGGGGGGACAAGCCCATGGGATCTCAGAGGGGGTAATGCCACCCCTTGCACGAGGGGCACAGGAGCGTGAGCTGCCCCGCGGGCCCCCGCTCAGGTCTCCATATCTGCCAGTCAGGAGCCCAGGGGTGAATGGGGCGAGCTGGCGGCCAGGGCCTGGGATAGATCCCGTGAGCCCCACGCATGGAAAGACTCAGAGGACGGTTCCACCCTGCCCAGGCACCTGGCTCGAGACCGGGGGGCTGGCCCCGGGGGGAGGGGGCTCCCTTACTTGGAGGCGAGGATGAGGAGCAGGTTGGTGTGGCCTTCGTCGGCCGCCCGCTGCCTCGTGGCCCGGAGCAGGGAGCTCGCCAGGCCTGTCCGCCGCGTCAGGATGCTGTTGTAGAGGAAGCACGTCCGCTCCTAGGGAACGAGGTAGACGCGGTGGAGGGATGGGGGGCTGGGCCTGGGATAATCATAAGGGGAGGGGCTGGGTGTGGGGCAGGGGCTGGATGTGGGGGCATGTCAGTGGCACGGATGGGGACTGGGTGTGGGGAGGCGTGTCAGCGGCACAGGACGGGGCTGGGTGTGTAGGGGGGTGTCAGCGTCACGGGGAGGGGGGCTGGGTGTGGGTGGGGGGGGTCAGCAGCACCGGATGGGGGGCTGGGTGGGTGTGGGGGTGTCAGCCGCAGGGGGCGGGGTCTGGGGGTGGGTGGGTGTCAGTGGCACATGATGGGGCTGGGTGTGTGTGGGGTGTCAGCGGCACGGGGAGGGGGGCTGGGTGTGGGTGGGGGGTGTCAGCGGCACGGGGCGGGGCGCTGGGTGTGGGGGGGTGTCAGTGGCACGGGGCGGGGCGCTGGGTGTGGGGGGGTGTCAGAGGCACGGGGCGGGCGCTGGGTGTGGGGTGTCAGTGGCACGGGGCGGGGCGCTGGGTGGGGGGGGTGTCCATAGCAAGGGTCCATGTTCTGGCTGGGGGGAGGGATGGAGAGATTCCCCCGCGGAGGGCCCAGGGAGGACCCAGGCCTACTGTCCGTCTGGCTACGGGGGGGTCTCACCTGCTCGCGGGAGGGGTAATACGAGGCGCACACCACCCTGCGCAAGCGCCCCACATAGCTGCCGAAGACAGCGATGAAGAAGCAGACACCGTACATGAGTCCTGTGAGCAGGAGGGGGCGCCAGTCAGACGTGGGGGGCTGGGCACAATGTGGGGGCTGCTGGGCGCAGTGGGGTGCATCTGCCAGCCACACTGATGGAGGGGGGCTGAGGCTGACCCTGTGGGTGCAGCTCTCCCGCGCGGGCTGGTGAGCCGTGGGGCGGGGCATATGGGGCCTTGCACACGCACTGACATGGGCACCCCCGGGGCACACAGTGCATCTGGCTATGCTCAGACAGCGCAGGCAGTGACGGCTAGTGCCCAGGTGCACCCGCCCCCCCGCCGGCTGGTCACCAATGAGCAGGTAGGTGCGGTAGTCCGGCTCAGCAGGGCGCAGGCGGCACCGGCGGGACAGGACACTGACGTTGCCACGCTGCAGGGCGTCGAACGCAGAGACCAGGTCGCGGTAGATCTCACCCGTGTAGCCTGTCCCGTTCACACTGACGCTCATCACCACGGGAGCTGCCGGCAGATGGGCTGGGTTAGTGCAGGGCCGGGTGCGGGCAGGGAGCGGCTGGGGGCCCAGGGGCCGGCGGGGCCGGGTGTGGGCGGGAGCGGCTGGGGCCCAGCGGCCGGCGGGGCCGGGTGTGGGCGGGAGCGGCTGGGGCCCAGGGGCTGGCGGGCCGGGTGTGGGCGGGAGCGGCTGGCTGGGCCGGGTGTGGGCGGGAGCGGCTGGGGCCCAGCGGCCGGCGGGGCTGGGTGTGGCGGGAGCGGCTGGGGCCCAGCGGCCGGCGGGCCGGGTGTGGCGAGGAGCGGCTGGGAGCCCAGCGGCCAGCGGGCCGGGTGTGGCGGCGGAGCCCAGGGCAGGCTGGGCCGGGTGGGGGCGGGGAGCGGCTGGGGGCCCAGCGGCCGGCGGGGCCGGGTGTGGGCGGGGAGCGGCTGGGGGCCCAGCGGCCGGCGGGCCGGGTGTGGGCGGGAGCGGCTGGGGCCCAGCGGCGGCGGGGCGGGCGGGGCGGCCGGCGGGGCCGGGTGTGGGCAGGGAGCGGCTGGGGGCCCAGCGGCCGGCGGGGCCAGGTGTGGGCAGGGAGCAGCTGGCTGGGCCAGGTGTGGGCGGGGAGCGGTGAAGGGTCCGGTTTCTGGCAGGGCCGGGTTAGTGGTTGCATCCCACTCCCCAATGTGCCATCCCTGGGGCCAGCAGGAGCAGGTGGGCCTGGCCAAGGGGGCTCAGCCAGCGCCGAAGGGTGGCCGGCGAGGGGCGGGGCTGGGCCGGGGGACTCACCCCTGGCCACGATCTCGCCATGCAGCTGGTAGCGGACCAGGTCGAGCAGCCAGAAGACCCCGTAGTCGAGGAGGATGAGGGCGAGGCCGAGGAGCACGTGGCGTAGGACGCCTGCCAGGGCCAGGCCGTAACCCAAGCGCTCCCGGCGCGACAGGAACGGGGAGCCTGGGCCAGGCGGGAGGAAGCCCCATTGAGAGCGGGTGGGAGCTGGGCGGGAGCAGCCCCCTCTGCCCAAGGCCCTGCCCCTCGGTGCCCCGCTTGGCCCTGCCGCAGCCCCTTACCTGGGCAGATGTACTTGGTGCTCTCCCGCGCGGAGAGGGGCAGCACCGTGGGCCTGCCCTGCCGTGCCCGCAGTACGTCCATGGCCAGGAAGCGCCCTGTGATGTAGATGTTGTCGAAGTTGTCGTCGTGCAGGTACCGTCTGCGATAGAGCAGGGCCCTGCGGGAACACCAGGCTGAGGGGGGCGCGGCACAGGGAGCAGGGCAGGGGAGCCAGGACTCGCTGGATGGGAGTGGGGGCTGGTGGTTGGAGCAGAGGGCTGAGAGCCAGGACTACTGGGTTCTCCTCCCAGCTCGGGGAGGGGAGTGGGGTCCGCTGGGTTAGAGGGGGGCAGCTGGGAGCCAGGAATCCTGGGTTCTCTCCCCGGCAGGGCCGGCTCCAGACCCCAGCGTGCCAAGTGCGCGCTTGGGGCAGCATTTTGCCGGGAGGGCGGCAGGCGGCTCCGGCGGACTTTCCGCAGGCATGGCTGCGGAGGGTCCGCTGGTCCCGTGGCTCTGGTGGACCTCCCGCAGGCATGGCTGCGGATGCTCCACCGGAGCCGCGGGACCAGCGGACCCTCCGCAGGCACGTCTGCAAGAGGTCCCCCGGAGCCGCGGGACCAGCGACTGCCAGTGCACCCACCGCGGCGTGCCGCCGTGCTTGGGGCGGCCAAATTCCTAGAGCCGCCCCTGCTCCCCGGCTCTGGGATGGGGGGTCTGATGGGTTAGAGCGGCCGGGGCTGGGAGCCAGGACTCCTGGGTTCTCCCCGCAGCTCTGGGGGGCAGTGGGGGCTGGTGGTTGGAGCAGGGGGGCTGGGAGCCAGGAATCCCGGGTGCTGGCCCTGGCGGGCTCTGGGACACACTCACTGCAGGTACAGGTAGAGGAGGACGCAGGAGGAGACGTGTGCGAAGAGGCCCAGCACCTCTCGGGCTGGCTGCAGCCGCAGGCCAACAGCCTCCATGATGTCCAGGGCCACCTGGGCCAGGCTCTTGGTGGAGTTGAGGCTGACGTCGAACTGGTGCACGGCCGAGATGTTGAACTCAAACTCCCTGCGCACGCGGCTCAGCACCCTCAGGACAGCTGGGAGGTCAGAGCGGGGGGGGGGCGGGGGTGAGCACCCGGGAAGGCAGAGCCACAGGGGCTGGGTTTAGAAGTGGGAGGTCAGAGCCATGGGGATATGCGAGCTGGGGGTCAGAGCCATGGGGTGAGCACTGGGGAGGGCAGAGCCATGGGGGAGTGTGAGAACTGGGGGCAGAGCCATGGGGGTGAGCACTGGGGGCAGAGCCACGGGAGGTGAGCACTGGGGGCAGAGCCACGGGGTGAGAACTGGGGAGTCAGAGCTATGGGGATATGAGAGCTGGGGGTGAGAGCTGGGGGCTCAGAGCCACAGGGGTGAAAGGTGGGGGCCGAGCTGTAGGGAGGTGGGGGGGGGTAAAGCCACAGGAGGGGTGAGGCCTGGGGGGCAGAGCCATGGAGGGCAGTGAAGCCGTTCAGGGGACTGGAGGGGGAGGAGATCTGGAGGGGCAGAGCAACTGCAGGTGGGGGACACCCCGGTGGGCTGGAGGGGGGAGACCTGGGGGAAGAGCAGGGGGCTGAGGCCCAGCGGCAAACGGACACTGGTCACTGCAGTGCTGCTGAGCACATGGGGGGGGGCTGCCCCTTCCCAGGGCTACAGGGCAGCGCCTCCCGCAGCACATGGAGGACAATGTCCTGGGGACCCCCCCGCTGCGCCCCCCGGCACTCACGGGCCACGACTCTCCTGCGCAGGAAGGGCTGCACGTACTGGGGGATGACGCAGAAGACCAGGAGCGCTGTGGGGAAAGTGGGGGGCTGCATGGGGGGAGCTGTGCCCAGGTGAGCTGGGGGGCTCCGTACCTATTGCCTCGGCCAGCCCCACCCAGCAAGCCCCGAGGGGGCCCCACACTACCCGGTCTCGGGTCACCGGGTCCTGCCTCTGCGCCCAGGGCTGCACCCTCGCGGTCCCTTCCAGCCCCACATCGCTGGGATTCTCTGACGGAGCATGGCCCCGCCCCCTGGAGGTGTTGGCCCCGCCCCCTGGAGGTGTTGGCCCCGCCCCCTGGAGACACTCATACACCATTGGCCCCACCACAGCCTAGTTACACACCATTAGCCCCGCCCAGGGAACGCACCATTAGCCCTGTCCCCAGGGAACACCCTTGGCCACGCCCAGGGAACGCACCCTTGGCCCCGCCCAGGGAACGCACCATTGGCCCCGCCCAGGGGACTCACCATTAGCCCTGCCCCCAGGGAACACCCTTGGCCACGCCCAGGGAACTCACCCTTGGCCCCGCCCCCTGGGGGGCGGGATAGCTCAGTGGTTTGAGCATTGGCCTGCTAAACCCAGGGTTGTGAGTTCAATCCTTGAGGGGGCCACTTAGGGATCGGGTTAAATCAGTCCTTGGTCCTGCTAGTGAAGGCAGGGGGCTGGACTCGATGACCTTTCGGGGTCCCTTCCAGCTCTAGGAGATAGGTATATCTCCATATATTATAACTCCCCATTGGCCGCGCCCAGGGAACTCACCATTGGCCAGGCCGCAGAGCGGCTTGAAGAGGAGGAGGATGTAGCAGAGGAAGAAGAGGGCAGGGATGACGCGCTCACACTTGTCCTTGGCCGTGTCGAAGAGCCGCAGGCACTTGGTGTAGGGGGCACCCAGGTCCTGGTTGCACACCTCACCCACGTGCACCAGCCAGTACCACACGTTCCGCAGGGCCCGGGCTGTGGGGACAGCATGGCAGGGCACCCTGGGGCAGCAGGGCAGGGCAGGGGCCCGAGGGTGGGCGAGGTGGCATAGGGATGATGCCCATGAGTAAGGGGTTGCAAGCCAGGGTATGAAGATGTGATCCTGGGGCACAGGGAAGGGGGCATGGGGCTGTGGGGGTATTGGGGCATGAGGGCAGTGCCATGGGGCACCATGTGGGGCACAGGAGATGGGCTTTGCTCCAAGCCATGGCTGGTGCCTATGTCCCCCCGCCCAGCGGGCAAACAGAACGGAAGCAGGGTGGGGTGGGGGGGGACGGGACTGGGGTTGGGAGCGGGCTGAGGGTAGTGAATGGGGTCCCAGACTGGAGGCTGGCATAGAGGAACAAGTTGAGGGCCCCAGTTTGGGGGCTTGCTAGGGTGAGGAGTCAGATTGGCTGGGGGCTGGCGGGGGGGTTGGATCAGGGTTTTGGGTGGCTGAGGGGGTGGGGTCAGATGGAGCAGGGTGGGGTAGGTGGGGGGGCGGGTGGAGCAGGCTGCAGGCTGAGCTGACCCAGGCTGCAGGGGGCCAGCAGGAGGCGGTCACTGTCGGTGCCGTGTCCCAGCTGCCCCCCGCCACTCACCAACGTGCCGCACAGAGTCCATGACGGAGCGGAAGAACTTGCGGACGCGGTCACCCACCACCTTGGCCTTCTGGGCAATGGCCTTGATCCTGGTCAGTGCGCCTGGGGGCAGGACATGGTGAGCATCTGGGAGACAGCCCCCCACAAGGGCCCCCCCGCTGCTCCCCACATTGGGCACCGCACAGCACCCCCAACGGGATACCTCAATCCCCCTGAAACAACTAGCCCTCCCCCCAGCTTCCACAATGGATCCTTCCCTGCCCCCCCAGCTCCCCAGTTGTGACCCATCCCCCCGCTCCCCGTCTCACTGAGCAGCGGCTCCCTGGCTTTCTGCAGCAGCTCGGCCGTCTGGTTGAGGGTGAGTTCGGCCCCGCAGGACACGGACTGGGCCGCTCGGGCGAAGTTCCGCAGGATGTTGGTGCAGGGTCCCTGCATGGCCATGCCCAGCGCCACCAGCAGCAGCATGTTCTTCCCCTGCTCTGCAGGGGGCGGCAGTCACCCAACGGCATCAGTGGGGCAGGCAGGGCAGGGTCTGGGGGGATGCAGGGTGCCCAGGGGGGCAGACTGGGAGCTGGGTGCCAGGTGGAGGGTGTGGGGCAAGTGGCACCAGTTCAGCTGCCCCCACTCCCTGTGGCCACTCGCGGTGTGCCAGGCAGGGGCATGGCCAATATGTCGGGCAGGGGCAGGGGCAGGGGAGCCTGGGGGCGTGAGGGTGACGCCGGGTGATCCCGGCACTGGGTTTGGTCCCTGTGGGATCGGGCGGGGGGCAGGGCTGGCGGGGGGCACTTACTGGAGAAGACGTGGGGCAGCATGAGCAGGACGGTGACGCGCACCTTGCTGGAGAAGGCCATGCCCAGCCCTAGGCCAGCGCCCAGGCTGGTGGTGGACACCAGGCAGTACCAGACGTTGTAGCTCTGCGCGAAGAGCACCAGGGCACCGTAGAGGCTGGCCAGGGTCATGCCCAGGGCGAAGCTGCCCGCGCTGCGCACCACGCCCCGCACGGGGCTCTCCCCCGCCAGCCCTGGCCCCCCACTGCCCTTCCTGCTCCTGGGCCACGGGCCCTGCTTTGACGTGCCCAGGGCCCTGCGGAGAGCTGAGACAAGCCCCATGGAGCTGGCGCTGGTGGGGGGGACCCCAAATCCTGCACTTCGCCCCACGGAATGGGGCCCGGGGCTGCGGAGAGACGAGGCATTGCTGGGACCCAGACACCTCCAGACACCAGCCCCTCTCCCCACCCCTCTCAGCCTCCTCCCCGCCCCAGCCCCAGCCTGCTTGGCTCTCTCCTGCTCCGGGTGCCCGCTACATGCCCAGCTCTCAGCACGCCTGGGTGGGCATGGGGCTGGCTCCTGCCTAATCAGCCTCGGCTGGTCCAGGGGGCTGTGTGATGCACAGATCAGCTGGGCCCCGCTGCGGACGATGCTGGGGCTGGCCCATGTGGCTCTGAGGTGATAGAACCCAGCTGGCCCTGGCCCGCACCAGCTAGTGGGGGACCTTGTTTCTCCTTCTTACCAGCCCAGTCTGTGGGGCTCTGTGTTCGAGTCTGGCCTGGGGCAGGTGGCACACGCCAAGGGGCCGCAGCAGTGGGGTGTGTGGGGATGGGGGCAGCAGTGCAGTGGCGCGGGGACCTGGCGTCCCACTCCTGGAGAGTCATGGGCACCAGGGCCCCATCAGGTCTCACTTGGGCAGGATTCCATGGCAGGAGTTGCTGCCCGTCGCCAGGATACGGGGCACGGGGGGGGGGGGGGAGCCCCAGGCCTCGCAGCCCGTCGCCGGGATACGGGGCACGGGCGGGCGGGGGGAGCCCCAGGCCTCGCAGCCCGTCGCCGGGATACGGGGCACGGGCGGGCGGGGGGAGCCCCAGGCCTCGCAGCCCGTCGCCGGGATACGGGGCACGGGCGGGCGCGGGGAGCCCCAGGCCTCGCAGCCCGTCGCCGGGATACGGGGCACGGGCGGGCGCGGGGAGCCCCAGGCCTCGCAGCCCGCCGCCGGGATACGGGCACGGGCGGGCGGGGAGCCCCAGGCCTCGCAGCCCGCCGCCGGGATACGGGGCAGGGGCGGGCGGGGGGTGCCCCAGGCCTCGCAGCCCGTCGCCGGGATACGGGGCACGGGCGGGCGGGGGGAGCCCCAGGCCTCGCAGCCCGTCGCCGGGATACGGGGCACGGGCGGGCGCGGGGAGACCCAGGCCTCGCAGACCGCCGCCGGGATACGGGCACGGGCGGGCGCGGGAGCCCCAGGCCTCGCAGCCCGTCGCCGGGATACGGGCACGGGCGGGCGGGGAGCCCAGGCCTCGCAGCCCGTCGCCGGGATACGGGGCACGGGCGGGCGGGGGGAGCCCCAGGCCTCGCAGCCCGTCGCCGGGATACGGGGCACGGGCGGGCGCGGGGAGCCCCAGGCCTCGCAGCCCGTCGCCGGGATACGGGGCACGGGCGGGCGCGGGGAGCCCCAGGCCTCGCAGCCCGTCGCCGGGATACGGGGCACGGGTGGGCGCGGGGAGCCCCAGGCCTCGCAGTGGAGGGAGGAGAGCACAGGTGTCATGGCGAGACCAAAGCGGCAGAAACTGCCCAATACGAGTGAGACCCCCCTCGGGGATCCTGGCCTGGGCCCCAGCCCCTTGAATCCCAGCACCCTGTTACTGGCGGGGCAGCCCCCCCATGGTGCCCTGGGGAGACCCGGCATTAACCCCTGTCTCTCCCCACAGCCCTGAAGCGAGCCGTGCTCGGCCTGCTGCCCGCCTGCTGTGCCCGCTTCCTCTGGAGCCAGCCCGACCAGCTCCGCCTCAGCAAGTTCTTCCTGGGCGCAGGCGTTGGGGGCTTCCTGGCCCTCGGTGAGTCCAGCTGGGACCTGTAGGCAGGCTGGGGAGGCCCTTTGGAGCTGTTAGACCCAGAACGGCCAGGATACGGGGTCCCTGCTGCAGGGCAGGGTAAATGGGGGGGGGCTGCTTGGGAGCCTGTGATGGAGGCCAGTAATGCCAGGGCAGTGCTGACAACAGGGATGTTGGGGTGTCTGAGGGCACTGGGATATCGGGGGGATATTGGGGTGGGGGGGGTCACCCCAGTTTAGCTACATCAGCCTCCACCCCCATTTTGTTAAAGCGATGCCATTGCCTTGCGCTGCCCAGGCTGTGGCCTTCCTGTAGCCGGCCTGAGCCCCCCGTGATGGGCGGGGCATGTGTGGGGCCGGAGGGAGGGATGTGTGGGCAGGGAAGGGCCCGAGGTGCTCAGGGCGGCTCCCACATTCTAGCTTCTTGGCTGTCCAGGCCTCTCCCAGCTCCTCATCTTCCCTATGAGCCTCGACGAGGGTCACAAGATCGAGCTGATGTACGGGCTGGCAGGTGGGTGCCCAGGGGGTCGGTGCCCCCTGGTGGGTATGTGCCCTGTACTGGGGCGTCTCCCCAGGGTGAGTGGGTGCCCAGGGGGTCGGTGCCCCCTGGAGGGTAGGAGCCCATCGTGGGGGGGCAGTGCCCCCTGATGGGTGGGTGCCCAGGGGGTCAGTGCCCCACGGTGGGTGGGTGCCCAGGGCAGGGCTGTTTGTGTTTCCTGTGGTGGGTCGGTGTCTTGTGGCTGAGGGGCGGGTGGGCCTGACCGGTGCCCAGCTGGGCCGCAGGCTGTGGGAAGAAGCCACCAGCTCTCTCAGCCCCCCTCCCCTGCAGGTGTCAGTGCCCTGGGCTGGGGCGTCTCCCCGCACTTCCGCTGCGCCACCCTCCTGGTGGCCCCCAAGTTCCTGGGCAAGGAGGGGAGGCTCTACCTGCTCACCTACGTCCTGGCTGCCGTCTATGACGGTAAGGAGACAGGCCGAGGCTGGAGATGGGTGGGTGTGGGGCCCCCTCACCGGGCACCTGGTGTGACCCCCCCACTGTGCACCTGGTGTGCCCCCCCCCACTGGGCCCCTGTGGGTGACATTCCCCGACTATAAGGATGCTGCCTCTGGCAGGATACAACTGAGTGTATCGATTCAGGGCAAATTGCTCAGAGCCGGGCAGTCACAGCCCAAAGCTGGGGTCCTTTACACACCAAACCAGCCAAACAGAGAGGACTTCGGTCTCACCCCACTGGCTAACCACAAGTCACCCAAGCAATTCCCTTAGACACTCCAGTTCCCAGTATCACCACCAGTGCCACTCATTATGGGGACGAATGGTTATGAAAACCAATACCCCAGTAAAAGAAAAAGGGTTCTGCTGATTGTGATGAACTGGGAACGTTCTTAATGTTTTCTCTGAATACGGTGTTGGTGCCTCAGTGTCCCCTCTGCAGTTCTTAATATCCAGGTGGTGGGGTCAGGGGGGGTGATTGCTGCAGCGCAAAGGGCCAGTGCACCTAAATGCCCGACACTCTGTCTCCTAGCGACTGATGGCCTGGGCCCCTCCTCTGCAAAGGTGCCAACTGAAGGTGTTGGAGACAAAGAGGTCAGGTGACCTCCTGGCCAGGGAAAGGGGCTGAGCAGAGAAGGAGAGGCTGGAGGGGAGTTTCAGTCTGGAGCTGGCTGGGGACGAGGACCACCTAGATATTTAAGAACTGCATAGGGGACTCTGAGGCACCAACACAGCATTCAGAGCAAACATTAAGAACATTTCCAGTTCGTCACACTGATTCCAAAGGACCAAGCCCCAGACCCAGGTCAATATACAAGTCAGATCTTACCCACAAATCAAGCTGTTGCCAATCCTTTAGAATCTCAAATCTAAAGGTTTATTCATAAAAGGAAAAAGGTAGAGCTGAGAGCTAGAATTGGTTAGATGGAATCAATTACATCCAATAATGGCAAAGTTCTTGGTTCAGGCTTGTAGCAGTGATGGAATAAACTGCAGGTTCAAATCAAGTCTCTGGAGTCCATCTCCAGCTGGGATGGGTCAGTCAGTCCTTTGTTCAGAGCTTCAGTTTGTAGCAAAGTCCCTCCAGAGGCAAGAAGCAGGACTGAAGACAAGATGGAGGAGCTGCAGCAGCTTTTTATAGTCTCTTGCCCTGTGGCTTCTCTTTCTTTGTTCAAAAGACAAGCTGTCCAAAAAGCTCAGAGTTCTGTGCATGGGCAGGTCCCTGCATGTCTTGCTGAGTCACGAGGCGGATCTGCTTTCTCTCCATGGGTCAGTTGTGTAGCTGATGGTCCGTAATGGGCCGTCAAGCAGGCTAGGCCGAGCTGACACCAACTTGTCTGGGGTGTCACCCAGAAGCACAGCACAGGTTTGAAATACAGACAGGTCAGAGCCAATATTCATAACTTCAGCTACAAAAATGATACACACACCCAGACAGCAGCATCATAACCAGCAAACCAGAGCCTTGTCTTAGACACCTTCTTTGACCCCCTTTATACAAGATTTGGTGCCACTACAGGACCTTGGTTGGAACAATGATCTATACCAGGGGTCAGCAACCTTTCAGAAGTGTGGGCCGAGTCTTCATTTACTCCCTCGGATTTAAGGTTTCACGTGCCGGTCATACATTTTAACGTTTTTAGAAGGTCTCTTTCTATAAGTCTATAATATAACTAAACTATTATTGTATGTAAAGTAAATAAGGTTTCAAAATGTTTCAGAAGCTTAATTTAAAATTAAATTAAAATGCAGAGCCCCCCGGACCGGTGGCCAGGATCTGGGCAGTGTGAGTGCCACTGAAAATCAGCTTGTGTGCTGCCTACCCCTGATCTATATGGTCCCAGTTTGTGTCAATAACGTCACCCCCTCACTGCGCCCTCACTGGGCACCTGGTGTGACCCCCCTCCCCACTGCACCCTCACTCGGGGTATGGCAAGGGGGGGTTCGTTTTTCACCCCATCTCAGCAGGGGGCTGTCAGGTGGTTCTGGCCCCAGGCCTTGCCCTGGTGCCAGGGGCTGTGACCTGGCCGCATGGCCCATCCCCAGGCCCCATCGCCAACATGCGGCACAACCTGGACGAGGTGATCCGCTCCGTGGGCTGCACCGTGGAGCTGCAGATCAACCACAGCCGGCAGATCTGGAAGGTGTCCACGGCCCCCCTGCGTGCCGTGCTGCGCGACATGGTGGTGAGGAGCAGGGAGCACGGGCAGGAGCCTGGCCGGGATGGGCAATGAGGCGCTCCGGCCAGGGAGGGCACAGTGTGTGTGTGTGGTGGAGGGAGCGTGGGGGATCGGGGGGGAGGCCTGGAGCACTGGGGAGCCTGGCTGGGAGCGGGACAAAGACACCAGGATGGTGGGGAGCCCAGCTGGGGGGGGGGCGCAGGGACACCGGGGAGCCCAGCTGGGGGGGGCATAGGGACACCAGGAGCCCAGCTGGGGGAGCACAGGGACACCGGAGAGCCTGGCGGGAGGGCACAGGGACACCGGAGAGCCTGGCGGGGGGCGGGAGGGCACAGGGACACCAGGGAGCCCAGCTGGGGGGGCACAGGGACACCGGGGAGCCTGGCGGGGGGGCACAGGGACACCAGGGAGCCTGGCGGGGGGCGGGAGGGCACAGGGACACCAGGGAGCCTGGCGGTGGGGCACAGGGACACCGGGGAGCCTGGCGGGGGGGCACAGGGACACCAGGGAGCCTGGCGGTGGGGCACAGGGACACCGGGGAGTCCGGCTGGGGCCGGGCAGATGAGCTGGGCAGTTGAGGATGGGCACCGGGGTGAGGGCAGCGGGACAGGAGCTGCACTGGGTGGTGGTTCCTGGAGGTCCCCCACTCAGCCCAGGGTGGGGTTCCCCCCCATCGTCAGACCCGCCCCCCCCGTGAGCACCTTTTCCCCCAGCAGAAAGGCGGACAGACCCTCAATGCGGAGACCCGGAACGTCTCGCAGGCTTTCGCAGGGCTGAACGAGCAGGTGGCCAGCGAGGCGGGGTACGGCGTGAGGCGCCCGCGCCGGGCACAGGGGCAGCGCGCCGCCAGCACACAGCAGCTGTACGAGCAGGTGGCCAGCGAGGCGGGGTACGGCGTGAGGCGCCCGCGCCGGGCAGAGGGGCAGCGCGCCGCCAGCACACAGCAGCTGAACGAGCAGGTGGCCAGCGAGGCGGGGTACGGCGTGAGGCGCCCGCGCCGGGCACAGGGGCAGCGCGCCGCCAGCACCCAGCAGCTGTACGAGCAGGTGGCCAGCGAGGCGGGGTACGGCGTGAGGCGCCTGCACCGGGCAGAGGGGCAGCGCGCCGCCAGCACACAGCAGCTGAACGAGCAGGTGGCCAGCGAGGCGGGGTACGGCGTGAGGCGCCTGCACCGGGCAGAGGGGCAGCGCGCCGCCAGCACACAGCAGCTGAACGAGCAGGTGGCCAGCGAGGCGGGGTACGGCGTGAGGCGCCCGCGCCAGGCACAGGGGCAGCGCGCCGCCAGCACACAGCAGCTGTACGAGCAGAAAACCAAACTGCGCTGCAAATGTGAGTGTGCCCAGGCAGCGCGGGAGCGGGGGACACAGTGCCAGGCGGCCTGTGAGGGGCCGAGGCGGGGCCAGGCTGCACCAGGCAGGGCTGTCACTGTGGCTCCGCTCGCTCTGTGGGGCTGAGCCGGGGGCTGCGCTGGGCTGTGGCGAGAGGCCCCAGTGACCTGCTCCCCCCCCCAGATGTGATTGACGAGGCGATCGGGCGCTGCCAGGCCTGGTTCGACGCCAAGCACAAGGCCTGTCTGCAGCGCATTGCAGTGCCCCTCATCAGCCATCTGCTCTGCCTGCCCATGAAGTTCAAGTTCCTCTGCCACGTGGTGCAGGGTGAGTCTTTGGGGAGACCCTGGGCTGGGGGCAGCTGTGGGGGAGGGGAAGGGGCCAGAGGGTGACCCCACGGTGGAGGAGCTGGAAGCCCTGGCTGGCTGCTGCGTGCCCAGGTCCAGGGACGTGGGCAGCGGGGTGGCGGAGAGGACTAGGCCTGCTGCAGAGAGTGAGAGACCCTCCTTCCATGACCCCCCCCACGCTAGGACCCTCTCCCACCTGGGGCCCGGTGCTGCCAGAGCCCGGAAGAACCAGGAAGCCCCCCCACACCTTTAGCGGCCCTGAGCTGGGAAGGACAGGTGGGGCTGGGCCCACGGCGGGGGGCTCCCCACACCATGCAGCTCACTTCAAACCCCCTCCCCCGCAGTGATGCACGCCTGGTGCAGGGACAAGATCCCCGTGGAGGGAAACTTCGGCCAAACCTACGACAAGGTGAACGGCTCCGTGGCCGGCATCAGCCAGGACTTCAGCGCCCAGCTGGTCATCCAGGTGTGACCGCCCTGCCCCCGATGTAACGCCCACCCTTCCCCCATCCCTAGGGTGTGACACCCTCCCCCCCCCAAGGTGTGACATTCTAGGGCAGAAAGAGTGCCCCCCTGGGGTTGTAACATCTTCCCCACCCTCCCGGGTGTGAGCCCGACCTCTCCCCCCAGCCAGGCCCCGACGGTGCGTAAAGCCCCCCTGTACAAAGTGCCCAGCCCCCACGCCTGCTGCACCCCCCGCCCCGCTGACTGGCTCTCTGCCCCCCAGCACGAGCCCCAGGACACGCTGATGGGCGTGAACGTGTCCCGGGAGCGGCTCACCGAGGAGGTGACCTCGCACGTGCGTCAGCAGAGCGTCCGGCTGGGCCAGGCCATCTCCGTGCTGCGCCTGCTGCTCTCCTGCACCTTCCTCTTCGTCTTCATCTCGTGAGCTCGGCCGCCGGCCCGCGGGGGCAGGGGACGGGCTCCGTTCCCTTGCACGGGATGGCACCGAGCCTCCACTCCCACATGCCCTGGGGGATGGTATGGGACGCAGCATGGCCTAGGGGGTAGACCAGGGGCTGGGACTCGGGACTGGGCTTCTAGTCCCACCTTGGCCACTGCGTGACCTGGGGCAAGTCCTGTTCCAACTCCATGCCTCAGTTTCCCCATGTGTAAAAGAGAGACGGGATCCCGACCTTGTAAAGCCCGTTGCGACCTGTGGACGAGCTGTGTGCAGCCTCTGGGATGAGGCCTCCCCTGGCAGCAAGGGGTGGGGCCCTGTGCCCCGTGTGCCTGTCTGGCAGTGCCCAGCGTGGGGCGGGGGGGTTGGCCCAGCGGGGCCCCAGGTCTCAGCTCCCCCACTCCTCTCCCAGCGCTTTCTCCTACACGAACCACTATAACCATGACATCCGCTTTGACAACCTCTACGTCACCACCTACTTCCGCCAGCTCGACGCCCGGCGCTGGAAGCAGGTGAGGGCACCTGGCCTGGCTCAGGGAGGGCATGGGGAGCCGCGGGCTGGGGCTCGGGGGGCTCGGCGATGGGCTCTCAGGCAGACAATCCACTAATTGTCCTGCTCCCTGTTGCTGTTCCAGGTGAGTGCCCCGGCCAGGCGGGAGGTGGGGTGAGGGCCCTCGGGAGGGGCAGGCCCCGGGTGCCAGCCTGTGCTGCTCTGCTTTGTCTCTCCAGAAGAAGCGTACGTTGCTGCCCCTGCGCCGGGCCGAGGTCTCCGGCGTGATCTTCCCCTGCAGGCTGGCCGTGCAGCCGCCCGAGCTGAAGAGCCTGGTGAGTGGGGGCCGGGGCCACACTGGCACAGGCTGTTCCTGGCTGCCCGGCGGCGTCACCCCCGTGGGAGGCCTGGCGGCTGGCGCTGACCGAGCATCGCACGCTGTACTCTGGGGGAGCACTGGGCTGGGAGCCGGGAGGTCTGGGGGAGGCTGTAACGCACCCCTCCCCCTCAGATGCTGGAGCTCCTGGAGTGCGTCCCCCCACTGCTCTTCCTGCTGCTGTCCTGGGGCCTCGACTATGTCCTCTACACCATGTTCAGCGTCATCCGGCACCACTCCTTCGTGCAGTACTCCTTCCGCAGTGAGCGCCGGGCACGGGCCCCGGCCCCTCCGCCGCCCCGCGGCCCCGGCCCCAGGGACAGCTCCCCAGCCCCACGGCACCGCCCCATGGCACCATCCCCAGCCCCATCTCCGCCGCCCCGCGGCCCCGTCCCCAGGGACAGCTCCCCAGCCCCACGGCCCCGCCCCCAGCCCCACGGCACCATGCCCAGCCCCATTGCACCGCCCCCAGCCCCACGGCCCAGGCCCACGGCCCTGTCCCCAGCCCCACGGCACCGGCCCCCGCCCCACGGCCCCGTCCCCAGGGACAGCTCCCCAGCCCCATGGCACCGCCCCCAGCCCCACGGCCCCGTCCCCAGGGACAGCTCCCCAGCCCCATCTCCACTGCCCCATGGCACCATCCCCAGCCCCATCTCCTCCGCCCCATGGCACCATCCCCAGGGACAGCTCCCCAGCCCCATGGCACTGTCCTCAGGGATAGGGACAGCTCCTCTGCCCCACGACACCTTCCCCATGGACAGGCACAGTTCCCCCGCCCCATGGCACCGTCTCTGGATGATGGCCTCCCTCCCTCCAGCAGCAGCAACTGCCTTTCACAATATCTGGTAGGGGGCACCCACAGGCAGGGCTCACCAACTCCCCTCCCTGCCTTCTCAAGGCCTCTACAACCCCCCACCTGTGCGTGTCCCTCTCCCCATGACCCCGGCTCTCTGCCCGCTGCAGGCAGCCACCACCTGGAGGTGCGGGTCGGGGGCCGCTCCCTGCTGGCCCGGCTGCTCCGAAGCACCATCGGCGCCTTGAACACGTCCTCCGAGATGGCACTGGAGTCGACTAACCTGGGTGAGGGTGGGGGAGATGGACACCCCTCCCCCACATGGAGGGTGCCCACCCCCAGGCACGTGGCTCCTGAGGGCGCAGGCTCCCGTGGCCTGGCCCATCTCTGCCCAAGCCCAGCTGCTCTCCAGAGCCTGTGGATATTCCCCCTCCCCTCTGGAAATTCACGGGGGGCGTCCGGGCGAGACCCCAGGGCAGCGCCCGCTCCCCTTCTCGGCGCTCCGGCTGCTTGGGGCGGGGGACGAGGGGAACACGGAGCCGAGGCCTCACCCTGTCTGTCTGTCTGGCCCCCACAGCCTGCCTGCCGCAGCCCCAGGCCATGGCGCAGAGCGACTACCTGGCCAGCTGCCTGCCCCTGGGGGCCCTGGTGCTGCTGTGTCTGGGGCAGGTGTATGCCCACCGCCTGCGCCGCGTCATTGCTGCCTTCTACTTCCCCAAGGTGAGCCCCCCACTGAGCCCTATCCTGCCCCTGAGACCCCAGTGCCCCCCTCCCGCACCCCGAGAGCCCCCCACTGTCCCCACCCTGTGCCCTGAGACCCCCCGAGACGCCTCCCTCCCCTCTCTCCCCAACACCCCCGGCCCCCAGTGCTTCCCCTCTTCCTCCATCTCCCCTCTGGTCCCTCCTGCCTGGGCTGGGGGCTGAGACCCCGCTCTCCCCACACTCCTGGGGGTGGGGTCGCCCCCAGATCCCAGGGGAGTGAAGCTGGGGGAGGGGCTCTGCCTTCCTGCCCCCACGGCCCCTCAGGCTCTCCCCTCCGGCCAGCGGGAGAAGAAGCGGGTTCTCTTCCTGTACAACGAGCTGCTGCGCAAGCGCCAGGCCTTCGTCCGGCTGCAGAGGAGACGCATCGCCCGGCGAGCCCGGCGGCACCAGGCCTTTGTGAGTGCAGGCGTCGGGCTGGGTGGGGCGAGGGGCTGGCGAGGGGCAGGGGAGGGCCCTGCAGCCCCCACATACGTACACACCTCTGCACACCCACGGAGACAGCAGCCACACTCACACCTGCTGGTGAGAGCCATCGCACACCCCTTTGCACAATTGTGCACATGCTCACACATGCATGGGGGAGCCATTGCACACACCCTGTGCACACACTCGCCCGCCCGTTGCCACAGGTGGATGGCCACCCCTCCCCACAGCCCTCCCCAGCTCGTGTTATTCGGCTCCTCCCCTCTCTGCTGTCCCAAAGTCCAGGGCACAGCAGCTGGGGCCACAGTCACAGGCTCCCACTCCGACCCCACAGCCAGGACAAGACCCCGGCCTGGGCTGCGGGGGAGGATGCCAAGCAAAAGCCCCAGGGAAACTGCCTCTCCCAGTCCCTTGGGAGAAGGACCCACTGCCCACGCCCGCCTAGAGCCCCCGGCCTTGTCCCTGCTGCAGGAGAAGCCCCTGCTGGAGCGTTTCTACCTCTGGTGCCCACTTCTGCGCCGCTGCCTGCGCCGGTACTGCGTGCTGTGCGGCTCGCCCGAGAGCCACACCTCCCAGCTGTGCCCAACGCCCACCTGCGGCACCATCTACTGCCAGCCCTGCTGGAGGGACATGGGGCAGGTCTGCTTCGCCTGCACCCCCGGCCACGTGTCCCTGTCTGGAGACAGCAGCAGCGAGGAGCAGATGACCTACGCGGACTGAGGCTCCTCCCCAGGACGGGGCTCCTGGCTCATTAAACAGACGCTGGTCTTGGCCTTCGTGGCTGTCTCATGTCCCCCTCTAGCAGCTGGTGCACAGGCAGGATAATGGCCTGCTACTCCTGCTGGCTGAGGGAGTTAGTCCTTTAAGCTCCAAAGGCTGGGGGCTGTGCTAGTGTCCTGGGTTCAAACCCTGCTGGGAGCCTGTGGTCAGGGCAGTCCCGAGGAGCTGGTGTTTGCAGAGCAGGGGCTGATCCTCAACTCTCCCCTCCCATTTTTGGTCCTGCCCCAGTCCCCCCACCCCCCCATGCCTGTGACACAGCGAGAGCAGCTGGGAGCCAGCGCCACTAAGGCCAGAGTTTTGTATGACTCAGCTCCAGATGTGTGGACCCAACTCCCCAGCCCCAGATGTGTGAAGACAACTCCCCATTCAAAGGCTGCCCCCCCCCCATCTCCAAGCAGCCCCCGGCCCATCAGGGTTGTCCTGAAGCCTTGGCAGCAGTAGAAGCTTCTCCTGTTAGACCCGTCTTCCGGGACAGTTGGGGGAAGCGGGGTTAGCGTGTGGGGGACGGGGCAGTTGGGGGCAGAGGAGTCAGGGTGTTGGGTGCAGGCGGAGGGGAGCGGGGCAGTGTCACGGAGTGTGGGGGAGTCAGGGCCCTGCACCCCTCTTCCTGCGATTCACCGGGACTCTCAGCCAGCCAGTAACACAGCAGGTTTATTAGCCGACAGGAACACAGTCCCAAGCAGGGCTCGTAGGTACAACCAGCACCCCTCAATCAAGTCCTTCTGGGGGTTTAGGGAGCTTAGACCCCAGCTTGGGGTTCCCTGCGTTGCCCCCCCAGCCCAAGACTGAAAACAAAACCTCCTCCAGCCACTCTCTCCGGCCCCCCCGGCCCCTCCTCTCCTTTGTTCAGTCTCCAGGGCAGAAGGTGTCACTTCTCCCAACCCCACTCCTGGCTCAGGTTACAGCTCAGGTAGCTTCCTTCAAGGGAAGTCCCCCCTCCCCAGTGTAACTCCCCTGCAACATTCCCAGGTCAAATCTGCCCCACTCCCTGCTCCGTCACAGGCAGTCGGGAGGGGGGGGAAGGGGTCGAGGTCTGCGGGGCAGGCAGAGGGGAGGGGGCAGTTGGGGGCAGAGGGGTGGGGGTGTTAGGGGCAGGCAGAGGGGAGTGAGGCACTTGGGCAGAGGGGTCGGGGTGTTGGCGGCAGGCGGAGGGGAGCGGGGCAGTTGGGGGCAGAGGGTCGGGGGCGGCAGGTCTGCAGGGCAGGCGGAGGAGTGGGGCAGTTGGGGGCAGAGGGATCTGGGGGTGGAGGGGAGCAGGGCAGAGGGTCAGGGTGTTGGGGCAGGCACAGGAGCGGGGCAGTTGGGGGCAGAGGGTCTGGGGTGTTGGGGGCAGGCAGAGGGGAGCGGGGCAGTTGGGGGGCAGAGGGGTCTGGGGGCGGGGCGGGGTCTGCAGGCAGGCGGAGGGGAGTGCGGCAGTTGGGGGCAGAGAGAGAGGTCTGGGGGCGGAGTGGGAGCAGGGCAGAGGGTCAGGGTGTTGGGGGCAGGCGCAGGAGCAGGGCAGTTGGGGGCAGAGGGTCAGGGTGTTGGGGGCAGGCACAGGAGCAGGGCAGTTGGGGGCAGAGGGGTCTGGGGGCGGCGGGTCAGGGTCTGCAGGGCAGGCGGAGGGGAGCGGCAGTTGGGGGCAGAGAGGTCTGGGTGTTGGGGGCAGGCGCAGGAGGGGGCAGTTGGGGGCAGAGGGGTCTGGGGGCGGGGTCAGGGTCTGCAGGCAGGCGCAGGGAGCAGGGCAGTTGGGGGCAGAGGGGTCTGGGGCGGGGCAGGGTGTTGGGGGCAGGTGCAGGGAGCGGGGCAGTTGGGGGCAGGCGCAGGGCAGGGCAGTTGTGGGGCAGAGGGGTCTGGGGGCGGGGTCAGGGTCTGCGGTGCAGGCGCAGGGAGCGGGGCAGTTGGGGGCAGAGGGGTCTGGGGGCGGGGCAGGCGGAGGGGAGCGGCCGGCGGACGATGCCGGGCTCCCGGGGCCGGCGGGCGGGGGCGGAGCTCGCGGGGCGCACCCGCGCCCGGGCCGGGCCGGCCGGGGCGGGGAACGGCCCGGCCGAGCGGGCGCTGCCAGGCCCGGCCCGGCCCCGCTCCGTGCGAGCCGGGAGGGCGGGGGCGGCCCGGCCGGATCGGGGCTGGGATAAACCCGCAGGCGCGGCGCCCCGCACGGCAGGAGCCAGGGCCGGCGGCTGAGCCCCGCCATGGGGCTGCGGCTGCTCCTCGGGCTGCTCTGGGCCCTGGGCAGCGGTTCGGGGCTCCCCGGGCCCCGCCACGAGTCCGGCCCCCATGGAGCCGGCTGGGGCGCCCGCCGCGCAGGTGAGCGGGCGGCGGGGGAGACCGCCCGGGGGGCCGGGACGAGCAGGGGGTGGGGGACCACGGAGACCCTTGGAGTCGGCGCGCAAGTCACTGGGGCCGGGTGGGTCAGAGCGGGGGGCTGGGAGCCAGGACTCCTGGGTTCTCTCCCGGGCTCTGGGTGGGGAGGGGGGGCTGGTGTTTAGAGCCGGGGGGCGGGGAGCCAGGACTCCTGGGTTCTCTCCCCGGCTCGGGATGGGGAGTGGGGGCTGGTGGTTAGAGCAGGGGGGGCTGGGAGCCAGGACTCCTGGGTTTTCTCCCGGCTCAGGGCAGGGAGTGGAGTCTGGTGGGGTGCTGGGACCCAGGACTGCTGGGTTTTCTCGGGGCGGGAGTGGGGTCTGGTGGGGGGGCTCGGAGCCAGGACTCCTGGGTTTTCTCCCGGCTCGGGGCGGGGAGTGGGGGCTGGTGGTTAGAATGGGGGGGGCTGGGAGCCAGGACCCCTGGGCCCTCTCCCTGGCTCGGGGCGGGAAGTGGGGTCTGATGGGTTGGGGGGGCTGGGAGCCAGGACTCCTGGGTTTTCTCCCGGCCCAGGGCAGGGAGTGGGGTCTGGTGGGGTGGGGGGGCTCGGAGCCAGGATTCCTGGGTTCTCTCCTTGGGGCGGGGAGTGGGGTCTAGCGGATTGGGGGGGCGGGGAGTGGGCCCCTGTCTGCAGCTGGGACTGGGGCTGAGTCACCAGCCCCGCGCTGCCTTTCCAAGCACCTGGCGACCCTGCAGGGAGGGGCCGTGACAGGTGAGCGAACTGGTGCTGATGTGACTCCTGCAGACCTTTGGCCTGGCCCGGCCCAGCCCCCCGCTGCGCAGGTGCCCGTCGGGCTGGCTGAGCCGTGGGGCCAGGTGCTGTGGGGGGCTGGATGTTCCTGTCTGACAAGGGTGGATTCAAGCACCTGGGGGCCCTGGGTGCATTGTGCCTTTGCACCCTGCACCTGGAGGGGCTCCTGTGCTCTGCTTGGGGGAGCTGGGCCCACTGTGCTTTTCCTTGCCTGCCGTGCCTAGAGCACCCCTAAGGGTGAGGTTGGTGGGAGCCCCAGAGCAGTGGGGCTTGGAGGCAGCGAGCAGCTTCCCTTTGGGACAATTGGCTCAGGCTCTCTGCAGACTCAGGCAGGTTTCCCTGCAAGTTGTACTCAAGGCAGCTCCCTCCCCCCATGCAACTGACTCTGCCTGTGGTTGCAGAGAGACTGAGACAATTGGTTGGGGGGCAGGCTGCATTGGCACAGGTTTGGCATCACTGGGGTGGGGGCGGTCTGCAGCTGAGAGCCATATGGAGCCAGGGGGCTGCAGATCATGGAGGCTGCCAGGGGGTGGGAAGGCAGGACCATGGTGTCCCTGCACCCGTGGGGGGGGGGAGGAGGTGGTAAGAGGATATCGGGGGGCTGAGCTCCTCCCCAGGGTAAGCTTTGCCATCACAGGCCCTGGGGGTGGGAGTGGATGCAGAGCGGCTGGGGAGATGGGTGAGGGGCGGGGTGAGCTCTTCACCTGACATCCCCCCCAGTCCTTGGCTGTGCCTGGGGGGCAGGAGTCTAGGCTGGCTCTGGGGCCCAGGGGATGAATTCTCCCCGCCCCCGCCCCCCGTGCTATCTGCTGCTCAGCCCCCGGCTGGTGTCTCAGCAGAGCCAAATGGACTGTGGAGCCTGAAGTCCTGGGGGGTGGGGGGGGTTACCTGTCCCCCGGGGAGACCCAGCGCTATGGTGATGGAGGGGGCGTCTCCTAGCAGGGCGGGAAGGTCTGTGCTGGCATCCTACCCCGACCGGCTCCTCCAGCTCCACCCAGCGCTGCCTGCCCCCAGGGCCCTGGCCTTGCTGCGCCAGGGGCTTGGTGGGTGGCCAGGGGCTGGGAGGAAGGACGGGGGCGGCTGATTGCCCCACCCTGACCCCGCCGGGTCGCCTGGCTTCAGGTGCTGCTTTGGAGGGATGGGCCCTGCTGCTGTAGATGCAGGGACGCTCGTGAAGGGCCTTCTCTGTGCGGCCCCAGCAGCTGGAGCCCTGTGGGGCTGGGGGCTGCCCGTGCCTGCTGGGGCTCGGCCAGGCCGTTTCGGAGTGGGACCCTTGGCAGTTCTTGCCCGTTGCACACACGGGTCTCTTTCAGCGCCGCCTGCCCAGGCGGTCAGGGCACGTGGCGGTAGTACAGCTGTGCCGTAGTGTAGACATGGCCTACATATCCCGAAAGCGCCGCCATCCCTCCGCAGGGCAGGGGGCACGTGCTAGTGAACGGCGGGCACAGGGCGTGGGTCCCGCTCTGAGCACTCACTGGGACAGGGGCACGTGCCCCACCTACGGTGTGGGGGTGGAGAGCCAGAGACACTCACCAGGCCACACAGGGCGCCAGGCTCAGAGCTGGGAATGGGACCCAGGAGTCCTGGCTCCCAGCCTGTCCCCGATTCTTCCCGGGGCACCGAGTCAGATGTGAAATAGGGCAGGGGTCTGGATCCCAGGGCACGCTCTGTGCACCTGCCTGGCCGGGAGCCCCGGGGGGGTCTGGGACCCCACATGCCAGTCTGGGGGAGGGGGGCCGTGCTCTAGGAGCGCATGGATCCATGCTGCGCGGGGCGAGGCCTGGGGGAACAGGGGCACCCGGGGTGATGGCTCTGTTCTCGGCCCCGTGCAGGCGGCAGCTCCAGGCGGCAGCGCGAGGACCTGGGACATTATTGGCACGTGACGCCCCGGATCCTGCAGGGCAACCGGACACTCAGCATGGCCGAGACAGACCTGGTAAGGACTCTGCCCTCCACCCCCAGCAGCCACTGACTGCATTCCCTGGCACCCCAGCTCCCCCCAACTGTAGCACCCCTCCGGCTCGTCCGTCAGTGGGGGCCTCTCCTTGGGCTGGGTGGGACCCAGTCCAGCTGGCGGGAAGGGGGCAGTGCCCACACAGCCTGGCCCCCGCACTGGATTTGTTGCGATCCCCCCTGCTTTGGGGGGGCACTCGGGGAGCCCTAGTGCTTCCCTCCCAGCCCCATGGGTGCTACTCTGGCATCACTCCCCACCCCCGCTGGATTCCCCGGTTCCCTTTCCGGGCACAGGAAACCCAGCCCCTGTACCGGCTCTGGCCTCAGCGCCTGCCCTGTTCCCGGGGTCCCGACAGGGAGCAACTACCTGCAGCCTCTGGGGGGATGGGAGCATGGGGAGACCCCCAGCCCCTGCAAGGATGGGGGAGAAGGGACCTGCTGCATTGCAGCTCCCCCCATCCCTGTGTGGGGGTCCCCGGCCCCAGCAGGCCCCGCTGCCTTGAATGGCTTCCTTAGGGGCATCTGGGGGCTCCCTACACTGGGAGTTGGGGATGCCTGGAGAAGGTCCCCTCAGACCCATGCTGGGGGAGGGGCAGGGAAGGAGATGCTGCCCTGTGGACTCCCCCGTCCCGCCCCAGCCAGGCCGGTTGTGTGAGCTCATTCCTGCCGCCCCCCCGGCCGGAAGGGCCTGGCCTGGCCACAGCCAGGGATCCTCTGTGGCATTTCCTCTTTGCTCTGTGCTGGGCAGGAAGCGCAGGGTGTGTGTGTGTGGGGGGGGACACCTCCTGCGACACCCCACCCCCAGGACAATGAGCTAATGAGGGAGGGGCGCTTCCTGGCGAGCTCCGGGAGGGGACCCCCATCCTGACCTCTGCCTGACCTCCGGCATGCTAGGGCCTAACTGAGACCACATGAGTGGTGGGGCTGCCCCGTCCATCGCTCCCGCCGGCACCCCCGGCACAGCTTGGGCCCTATCGGCGATGCTGGCTGGGGAGGGGACAAGCCCCCCAAACCATGGCAGGGGAGCAGAGGCCAAGCGACCCCAATCCTGGGCTGGGCTGGGCTGCAATGAGCGGGGTTGGGCAGGTGGGTGAGCCGGGGCATTGTCTGCCAGGGGGCATTGGCAGGTGCCCCCCCCATGCTTCCTCCTCCCAAACACAGGAGGGCTCAGCCATGAGGCAGGGGCAGAGGGGCTGGCTTCACCCCTGTCCCAGTGACTCCATCCCACCCCCTCGGCTGCCGGTAGGGGGTGGGGCAGGGAACCCGGATTAGGGCTGGTCCCCACCAGGGGGCACCCCATGTTCCATCCTGGGTGGGTGTTGGGGGTGACTCCCAGGCTGGGGGTCGCCGGCTGCTGGGCCTGTAACCCGCTCCTTGGTCTCCCCCAGGAGGGCTTCCCGGCCCGGCTACAGGTGGCCCTGGATCTGGAGGGGGCACAGCTTGTGCTGGAGTTAGAGCAAAACCGGTGAGTTTGGGGGGGGTCATGGAGTGTGGGGGAGTCAGGGCCCGGCACCCCCACTTCCTGCGATTCACCGGGACTCTCAGCCAGCCAGTAACACAGCAGGTTTATTAGACGACAGGAACCCAGTCCCAAGCAGGGCTCGTAGGTACAACCAGAACCCCTCAATCAAGTCCTTCTGGGGGGTTTAGGGAGCTTAGACCCCAGCTTGGGGTTCCCTGCGTTGCCCCCCCAGCCCAAGACTGAAAACAAAACCTCCTCCAGCCGCTTCCCCCCCTCCCCCCTCCTCTCCTTTGTTCAGTCTCCCAGGCAGAAGGTGTCACTTCTCCCAACCCCCCTCCTGGCTCAGGTTACAGCTCAGGTAGCTTCCTGCCAGGGAAGTCCCCCCTCCCCAGTGTAACTCCCCTGCAACATTCCCAGGTCAAATCCACCCTGCTTCCTGCTCCGTCACAGGGGGACTGGGTGTGTTCCCTGTACCCCTCTTCCTCCCCTCCCTCCTGCCAGCTGGCTGTGACCGTGTGTGTGTGTGGGGGCAGCATCTGAGCTGCACAGGGCCTGCTCTGCTGGGCCCTGACGGGGGAGGGAGCTGGGGGGCTGCAGTGGGTGGCCGGGGCACCAGAGCATTGTTCTAGGGGAGCTGGGGGGGGGGGGGCTGCAGGGGGTGGCCAGGGAGCCCTGTGAGGAGGGAGCTGGGGGGCTGCAGGGGGGGACTGGGAGGCCCGGGGGGGCAGGGAGCTGGGGAGCTGCAGGGGGTGGCTGGGGGCCCTATGGGGAGGGAGCTGGGGGGCTGGGAGGCCCTGGGGGGTTGGAGCTGGGGGTGGCCGGGGTGCCGATGTATTGTTCTAGGGAGGCCTGGGGGCATTGCTCTGGGGAGCCCGGGGGGTGTGCAGGGGCAGTGGCCTGGCAGCAGATGGGCTCCAGCTGGGTCATGCTCCCTCTGGCCTCGCCTGCCCCTCCGTGGGGCTGGTGGAGGGGGAACACCCTCTGGCTCTGTTCTTGGGGAGCAAGGCAGTGCCCCTCTGGCCTATGGGGATGCTGCGCACCCTGGGGGGCCGTGCTCCCTTTGGCTGGTGCAGCCCCCAGCATCCCAGTGGCGGGACGGGGTGGGGAAGCCCCTCCCTGGGCTCGCTCTCACTGTCTGTCTGTCTCCGGCAGGGAGGTGGCTCCGGGTGCCCGGGCGCTGCTCTATTACCTGCCCAACGGCACGCGGGTGACGCAGGCCGCCGACTCGCAGGTAGGTTTGTGGCTGGCCATGCAGGTGTCAGGGATCCACAGGATCAGTCTCTGGCAGACCCCTGCAGCGTGGCAGACCCCCAGGGGTCCCAGGCTCCCCAGGGCAGGCCCTGCGGCTTCACCACCTTAGACCAAACCGCTGGGGCACCTGCCCTCCTGCATCACCCAGCAGGTGCGCCAGGCGCCTGGCAGAGACTTGTCCCCTGCAGGGACAGGTGCCCTTGCCCAGCGCTGGCAGGGACACCCACACAGCGCACTCAGCACGCCGGGTTTATTACTCACTGATGCTGAGAGCTGAAGGTGAAAGCAGCATCAGAGCCCTGTCACCCCATAGCAAACCCCCGGCCCATGGGGCAGGTCCCAGTGAAACCCCCCAGCTCTGTCCCTCCCCTTCCCCCATCCTTTGTTCTCCAGCTTGGGGATTGTGTGCAGAGGAGGCGAAATCCCCCTTTCCCCCGCCTCCTTGCCGGGTGTCACTGTCCCTTAATTGGCTTTGTTCTCTGAGATTCTCCAGGAATTCAGGGTGGCCTGGGCCACCCCCTCTCAGTGACTCCTCCACCTGGGTGACATTCACAACTGTCTCCAGCTGCCCTGGGAGCAAACGCCTCCCCCAGCCATGCAATATACAGGGGAAACTGAGGCACACGGAGCGGGGAGGAATGGACATATAAATAGTACAGAAAATTCCCACCCCCCACTCTGACGGCAGTGCCCTGGCTGTGCCAGGCAGGACTCGAGTGTGTGTGCGGGGGGTGCTGCGAGCTTCTCCAGGGCAGTGCCCTGTCATTGGCCCTGTTGTATTTGTATTGGTCAATTACTTGGACCAGTGTCTCCTCCCCTCGTTGCTGGCCAGGGCTGCTCTGCAGGGGGAGAGGTCCCAGCTGGGTCCCCCGAGCGCGCTCGGAGCTGCAGCTAAACTCAGCTTCTCTCTGCTGCAGGGAAACTGCTGCTACCGGGGCCACGTCCGGGAGTATCCAGGCTCCTGGGCCAGCGTCTGCACCTGCTCCGGACTCAGGTGGGGGAGAGCTCTGCAGCTGCAGGCTGGGGGCTGAAATTGGGGGGGAGGGACGGTGGGGGCGGGGGTGCCCTGGCCAATGGAAGGAGGTGGGGGGGATCTCTGTGGGTTTTAAAGAGGAGCCGTTCTGGGTGCCCCTCAATCCCGACCTGCAGCCCCAGTGACCTTAGCCCTGCTCCCCCCCCCCCGCCCAGCAGGGGCTGCGGTTTTGCTGAGCCCTTGACCCCTGCCTCTCTTGTGACCTGCCCTGAGGATTAACCCCGTCCCTGCCCCCCAGCTAACGCCCGTCTCCCCCTCCTCTCCTAGCGGCGTCCTCGTGGCCTCGGAGAACAGGAGCTACGGCCTGGAGCCGGACCCCCAAGGGCCCCGTGGGAGGCACCTGGCCTACCGGCCCCGGGACATGCGGCTGGGACAGAGGGAGTGTGGGCTGGGCCCCCCCAACCACACGCAGCCACTGCTGGACCCGGAACCACGCAGGGTAGGTGGGGGAGGGGAATTGGGGGGTGTCTGGGGCCATGCCCCCGCCCCGGTCTCATTTGTCTCTGGGATGCGGGGGAGCTGTTGCCTGGGTCCCTAGGTCACAACCCCGCTCCCCCGCCCAGGTCCTGGCTCTTGTGTCCATGCGTTCACTGAGTGCCCCCCACTCACCGGCTCGCCCCTCTCCTCCCCCCCCCACGCACCGGCTCGCCCCTCTCCTCCCCTCCCCACTCACCGGCTCCCCCCTTTCCTCCCCCCCACTCACCGGCTCGCCCTCCCCCTCCCCACTCACCGGCTCGCCCTTCTCCCCAGGGGAAGCGGGAGGCAGCCCCAGAGCAGCCCTTCGTGGAGCTGGTGATGGTGGTGGACCATGCAGAGGTGAGTGACTCCTGGCCATGCTGGGCGGGGAGGGGAGGAATGTGCCTCACTCTCCTGAGCCCCATGGAGGCTCCTCCCTCCTTGACGCCTCCTCTCCCCCCTTGCAGTTCAAGAATTACCCCAACATGGAACGGATCCAGACCCGGATGCTGGAGATCGCCAACCAGGTGGACACGGTGGGTCCCTAATGGCCCCTGGAATGCCCCTTTCCCCCCCAGCTCTGCCAGTGCCCCTCACTCCCGCCCCACAGCCCCGGTTATCCCAGCCTGCGCCTCCCCCTCCCCCCAGCTCTGCCAGTGCCCCTCACTCCTGTCCCGCAGCCCCAGTTATTCCAGGTCTGTGTCGTTGTCACAGAGTTTGGGGGAGACAAGCCCCTGCACCCCCCACTTCCTGCGATTCACCAGGACTCTCAGCCAGCCAGTAACACAGAAGGTTTATTTAGACGACAGGAACCCAGTCCAAGACAGGTCTTGCAGGTACAGACAACAGGACCTCCTCAGTTAGGTCCATCTTGGGGGGGCCCCAGGGAGGCCAGAGCCCCGTCTGGGCTCCCCTCCATTTCCCAGCCAGCTCCAAACTGAAACTCCCTCCAGCAGTCTCACCCCTTGGGGCCCCTCCCCGGCTCCTCCCCCAGCCTTTGTCCATTTCCCGAGCAGAGGTGTCACCTGGCTCCTCCCCCAGCCTGGTTCTCAGGTTACCTGCTCAGGTATCCTCCCTTCCCCAGTGCAGCCAGTCCCAGCAAAATTCCCCTGCAACCTTCCCAGGCCAACACTCCCCTCTCCCTGCTGCATCACAGGCCCCCACCCAGCATTCAAAGGAAACATGAAGAACATTCCCAGTTCGTCAGGGTCAGGGTCGTTCACCCCCTCCCTCAGCTCCACGCCCCCCTCACTCCCGTCCCGCAGCCCCTGCTGTGCCAGCCCTGACTCCCACTGTGGACTGCCCTGGTGCGGGCAGTGGTGCCATCAGTGACTCTGGTCTGGCGCCCACTGCCCAGCCAGCATCTCTAACCCCAGCTTCCCCCCCAGTTCTATCGGCCCCTGGGCGTCCGCGTGGCGCTGCTGGCGGTGGAAGTGTGGAACCAAGGGGACCCCATCGCCGTGGGGCCCAGTGCCCGGGCCACGCTGGAGCGCTTCCTGCAATGGAGGCAGAAGGAGCTGCTGCCCCGGCTCCCGCATGACAACGCCCAGCTGCTCACGTGAGTGCGGGGGCCGGGGGGGGCCAGGCTGGAACCTGTCTGACGCCGGGCGCATGCAGCCAGGATCTGGGCTCCGGCCCCCCTAACGCTCGCTCACTCTTACAGGGGGGCCCCGCTGGAGGGGGTGGCGGTGGGGATGGCGTCCCAGGCCTCCATGTGCTCGGCTGCGCGATCGGGCGGGGTCAGCGTGGTGAGTACCTCCCCGCCCCCGCCCCCTCCTCTGCCCCCGCCCGTTCTGATCCGGCCTCTCTGCGCAGGATCACTCGGTCAGCGTCCTGGTCGTGGCCTCCACCGTGGCTCACCAGCTGGGCCACAACCTGGGCATGAACCACGACGGTGCCGGGCGCCAGTGTGACTGCGTCGGCCCCTACCAGGAGCGGAGCTGCATCATGGCGCCACCCACAGGGTGAGTCTGGGGGTGCCCTGGCGTGGGGGGGGAGGGGGGTCCCTGGGCCCTGCCCCCCTGCACTCACCGACTCGCCTCCACAGGCTGATGCCCGGTCTGAGCTTCAGCAGCTGCAGCCGGCAGGACGTGGAGCAGAGCCTGCGCCGGGGCCAGGGCTGGTGCCTCTTCAATGTGCCCGAGCCCGAGAGCTTGGTCGTGCGCCCGCGCTGCGGGAACTGGCTGGTGGAGAAGGACGAGACGTGTGACTGCGGCCTCCGGGAGGTAAGAGGGGGAGGCGCATGTGTGAGGGGATGTCTGCTCCTCGCCCCCAGGGCCTCGCTGTCACGGACTCACAGGTCGTGCCCGCTGATGGCCCCGTGCGGTCCGTGGGGGGTGCCCCTTTCAGTGCGACAGCCCTTCTCGGGGGTCCACTCTCCCGGGATCAGGCCCCTCCACCTCTCGGAGCCTTTGTCACGGAGTCCCCGGGCGATGCTCTGGAGCTGCTCCCCACCAAGCCAGGCAGGACTCTGGGGAGCCTCCTCTCCCTCGGAGCAGCCTGTCTGCAGGGCAAGAAGCTCCCACGGCTTCACCTCCTGGGTCTCTCCTTGGACATTCCCAGTTCGTCACAGCCTCAGCACGTCTGTCTCTGCCATGCGCCCCCTCAGGGAGTCCCCTCGCTCTGGGGCCCTGGGCCTCCTCACCCCCGAAGGGGATAATGCCCCCTGTTCTCTAGCCCGGAGCGACTCTCAGCCAGCATAAAACAGGAGGGTTTATTGAGCGTCTGAACCCAGCACAGGAAACTCTCAGGGCCTCAGCACAGCACATCCAAGTCTCCCCTGCATTCAGGTGGGCTCTGCCTGCTCCTCCTCTCCAGCCCAGAGCCCCCCTGCTCTCCGCTGGGCCTCCGATATCCCCTCTTACACGCCCCAAGCCCCCTCTGTCCATTGTCTTCTCTCCAGGTAAACAGGGTCTCCTGGGCCTGCGCTCCCCTCTTCTGTCCTCTGGCCCCTCTGGCTGGAACCGGCTGGTCAGGTCACCGGGGTCCTCTCCCCGCAGCCCATTGTCCTCCCACTGGCCAGAACCGGCTGCGACTCTTGAGCTGGGCCTCCTGGTCCCCAGATCACCAGTCGCTGGGGTCTCCATCCTCCAGGCCATCGGCCGGGGTCCCGAGTTCCCTCTCCGGTCCTTTGTACCAACAAACTCCCTCTCCCCTCCCCTCGTTAAACCAGTAACACCCGGGGACACTGAGTCCCACCCCATCTGCATGCAAACCACTGGAAAAACCAAGGAAAAAACCAGAAAATCCCCCACTTCGTCACACCCACTCACCCCGCCCCTCTGCCCCACAGGAGTGCACTGACCCCTGCTGCAACGCCAGCAGCTGCCGGCTGGTCCCTGGAGCTGAGTGTGCCACGGGGGATACCTGCTGTCAGGACTGCAAGGTGAGTGGGAAGGGCCCTGCCAGTGCCCCTCACTCCCGACCCGCAGCCCTCTGCCAGCCCAGCCCTGGGCTCCACCTCGTCGCTTTCTGGGGGTGCACGACCAGATGGCAGCACAATTAATATTAAGGGCGCGGGAAGGAACGGGTTATACCTGGGCTACGGTCGCTGGAGTCCAGTGGCAGGGCTGATGGAACGCGGCCCAGGCTGCTGCCGGAACTGGCTGAAGCAATCACAGACCCACTGGTGTTTCTCGTCGAGAGCCCCCGGAGGGCGGAGTAGGGCAAACGTAGGGCCCAGGGCGTTACCGACCCGTCAGCCTGACCTCGCTGGCTGGAAAGAGCCTGGAGCAAACAGTTAAACACCTCGGAGCCCCTGGAGCAGGCGCTAAGGAATGGCCGGCCGGCATGGACTGGTCACGGACATGCCCAGCCAGCCTCTGCCGGGGGCAGCAGGGAGCATGGGAGGTGCTGGGTTTAGTCAGGCTTTGGGGACCGTCCCACATGACAGCTGGTTTTACTGCAAGGGGGGGTCATGGATCTGTGGGGTCGGCGCTGTGCCCCCAGCTTGGGCCCTTTGATGTGCCAGACCCTCAGGGGTCCCCCTCGTCCCTCAGGACAGGCCCTGCAGCCTCCTGCTTCACCCCGGGAGCACGGCCCAGCGAGCCCCCCTGAGCCAGAGGCCAGGCCAGAGACCCCCCCGCACCCCTCCCGTTCTGACTCTCTCTGATCCTCAGCTGCGAGGGGCCGGCTCCGTGTGCCGGGAGCCCCGTGGTGAGTGCGACCTCCCCGAGTTCTGCGACGGGCTGTCCCCACGCTGCCCTCCCAACACATACCTGCAGGACGGGCAACCCTGTGCCGGGGGCCAGGCCCACTGCTACGGGGGGGCCTGCACCACCTACCAGGGCCAGTGCCAGGAGCTGTGGGGCCCAGGTAAGGGGCAGGGGTCTGGGGGGAGGGTGGGATGCAGCAGAGTTGGGGGGACTCTGGGGAGATGGAGTGGGGGTGCCGAGGCCCCTGCGATGCTCACGGCTCTGTCCCATGCAGGTTCGGGGCCTGTCTCCGACGTCTGCATGGCATCCCTGAATGCCAGAGGGGATGAGCATGGGCACTGCGGGCAGCGCCCTGATGGCACCTACATCCCCTGTGCCCAGCGGTGAGTGACCCCTGTACATCACCCGTCTGTCCCCTTCCCCCTACCCTGTCCGTCCATCCTCCTGACCCCTGTCTGCCCGTGTAGGGATGCTGGCTGCGGGAGGCTGCAGTGCCAGGGGGGCAGTGCCCAGGGCACACTGGAGGATGGGGTGGCACCTGGCTGCCGCGCTATCCCCCTGCCCCTGGGCGAGGATGTGAGCAACCTGGCCATGGTGCTGCCGGGCACGGCCTGTGGCCTCGGGAAGGTGAGCTGGGGGAACACCCTGGGGCACAGTAGAGGAGCAGGTGCAGCAGCCAAGTGGGAAGGGGGTCGCTGGCCCCCCCATGCTGGGCCAGGGCCCCCCCTTTCTCTCTCGTGACTCCCTCTCTCTCCGGGCAGGTGTGCAGTGGTGGCCGGTGCCAGGACGTCTCCGAGCTGGGGGTGCAGGAGTGTGGGAGTAAATGCCACGGGCACGGGGTGAGCGGGGCAGCAGGTCTGGGGGGAGAGGGGGCTGTGCCATCCCTTCGCTGAGAGCCCATCAGTGAGGAGGCTCCGTGTGTCCCCCCCCCCAGGTCTGCAACAACAACGGGCACTGCCACTGTGAGGCGGGCTGGGCCGCCCCCGCCTGCAACAGCCGGGGGGCCGGGGGCAGCGTGGACAGTGGCCCCGGGGGCCTGGAGCAAGGTGAGGGGGCAGGGCATGGGGGGCGGGGCTGATTGTGCTGTTTCTGACACTGACGAGGTTGGTACCCAGGTGTCCAGCAGGGCGGGGCAGGGATTCAGACCCAGCTCCCCCTGGGGTGGGGCTGGTGGCACCCGAGGGCCGGATGCAGGGCCCCCCCCAGCTGCGTGGGGCGTGAGAAGAATGGGGCTTTGTGTGCTGGTGCCAGGCGGGGGCGGGGGGGGCAGGGCCCTTTCTGCCAGGGACACTAACAGGCTGTTCTCCTGCCAGGGGGCAGCTCGCTCCCCACCACCCTGCTGATCCCGGCCGCGCTGCTCCTGGCCCTCGCTCTGGGGCTTTGGTACACCAAGCGCACCGGCCTGCACCAGCGCCTCTGCCAGCTCGGCAAGGGCACCAGCTGCCAGTACAGGTAACGCCTCCCCCCTCCCCCCCGGTCTGCCTCTCCCCCGTGCGTCCCCAGCACAGGAACCACCTCTGCTCCCTGGCTCCCGTGGGTACGTTCTGGGCCCGGGATGCGACCCTGACTCTGTTCTCCCTGCAGCGCCAAGCCAGGCACCCAGGTGCAATTGCTCAGCGCAGGAGTCTCGGCCGAGCCGAACGGGTAACGTCACTGCCGGGGGGCAGGGGGCTGGACACTGGCTCACTGTGAGCTTCCCCACGGCAGTGCTGTGTCCATGGGCCCCAGTGGCTAGATGGGGAGTGTCACGGGTTCCATCCCCCCCGAGTGGGGGGCTCTGAGTTACTTGCCTGGAGGGCTCCCCCCCCCCCCCCCCCCCGCGAGAAGCCCTGTCCCCCAGGCTCCGAACGGGGAATTTCTGTCTCTCTCTGCTGGTGACTGGTCGCTGAGTGCTGGCCAGTCTCTCACCCCCAGCTCTGCGGGGCCTGGCAGTTTGGGGGGAGGGGGCTGGCCAGGGGCTGGGGATCAGCCTCCCCAGGAGGTTGGGGGGTGGCCGCAGCAGCAGCACAGGCGGTGGGGTGGCTGGTTGCCATGGACCTGCCATGCTGGGGGCAGCTGGCCCTGGTGAGATGCCACCCTGCTGTCCTATGGGGGGTCCTGCCTGCCACCTGGCTGGGGAACTGGGGACACGAGGGCTCGGTGCTCCTGGGGGCAGTGCTGGCCTGGGGGGCCGCCTAGGGCTGTCCTGGTGGGGTAGGTGCCGGTGCCCTCCCTGCGCAGTCTTGCAACCTGGCCCCCTGGGGGTGGGGATGTGTCTGAAGTGGGGGGACGCTGCCCTGCGGGCGCCTGAGACGTGTTTCCTCCCCAGGATCTCTCAGCTGGAGCCGCGAGGCTCCAACGAGCCCCACCCTGGGCACCCGCAGCCCCTGCAGTGGCCCCAGAGCACCGAGCTGCAGATGATGCCCATCAGTAAGGTGAGTCCAGCACCGCCCACCCCATGCTGGGGGCCGCTCCTGTCCTGCCTGGGGCAGCGCTGGGGCGGGGGGGCCAGCGCTGCGGGCGACTGGGGATAGGCTGGGGGGAGGCCAGGGTCCTGCTCCCATGGGCGATGTGTTCTGGGGATGGGGTCTGAGCTGCTGCAGTTGCCAAGACGGCCCAGGGCCGGACGGCAGGTGCTCAAGTAGAGGACACAATCCCCAGTCAGTGCTGGTCCCAGGGGCACGGGGGGTGCGGCGGCTCTATAGGGGGCTCAGTCCCCAGTCAGTGCTGGCCCCAGGGGCACGGGGGGTGCAGCGCTCCAGGGCGGGGGCTCCGTAGGGGGCTCAGTCCCCAGTCAGTGCTGGTCCCAGGGGCACCGGGGGTGCGGCGGCTCCATAGGGGGCTCAGTCCCCAGTCAGTGCTGGTCCCAGGGGCACGGGGTGTGCGGCACTCCAGGGCGGGGGCTCCGTAGGGGGCTCAGTCCCCAGCCAGTGCTGGTCCCAGGGGCACGGGGGGTGCGGCCCTCCAGGGCGGGGGCTCCGTAGGCGGCTCAGTCCCCAGTCAGTGCTGGCCCCATGGGCACGGGGGGTGCGGCGCTCCAGGGCGGGGGCTCTGTAGGGGGCTCAGTCCCCAGTCAGTGCTGGTCCCAGGAGCACTGGGGGGTGCGGCGGCTCCATAGGGGGCTCAGTCCCCAGTCAGTGCTGGTCCCAGGGGCACCGGGGGTGCGGCACTCCAGGGCGGGGGCTCCGTAGGCGGCTCAGTCCCCAGTCAGTGCTGGCTCCAGGGGCACGGGGGGTGCGGCGCTCCAGGGCGGGGGCTCCGTAGGCGGCTCAGTCCCCAGTCAGTGCTGGCCCCAGGGGCACGGGGGGTGCGGCGCTCCAGGGCGGGGGCTCCGTAGGGGGCTCAGTCCCCAGTCAGTGCTGGCCCCAGAATCACGGGGGGTGCGGTGCTCCAGGGCGGGGGCTCCGTAGGCGGCTCAGTCCCCAGTCAGTGCTGGCCCCAGGGGCACGGGGGGTGCAGTGCTCCAGGGCGGGGGCTCCATAGGGGGCTCAGTCCCCAGTTAGTGCTGGGCACGGGGGGTGCGGCGCTCCAGGGCGGGGGCTCCATAGGGGGCTCTCCCCCTGGCAGTGGTGGCCCAGTATCCCGGGGAACTAGGGGGCACTCGTGAGAGTCGGGCTCCTGACGCGGCAGGGGGAGAACGGGAGGTTTAACACCCCCCCCCCCCCCGCTGGAATGAGCAGTTGAGTTAAACCGAGTGGTGGCGTCCTACGTTCACTCCCTGCCCGAGTGTATCGGGGGAGAGCTCTCCAGCCAGCGAGTCGCCCCTGCGCGTGCCGGGCGTGAGAGCTGTGGCTGGGAAAGGGGTGTGTGCGCCCGTGGGGGTGGGGTGTGTGTGTGTGTGTGTGGGGGGGGGTGGAACTGTGATTGGAACAGCGGTGCCACTTCAGCTTCACCTCGCACCAGTGCGGCGAGGCAAGTCACAACGCTGTGCCGCAGGGAGCGTTACGGGGGGCAGCAGGGGGCGCTCTCCCCGGCAGGCAGGGCTGGCCCCAGGGCTGTGATGGGGCGCTCTCCCGGCAGGCAGGGCTGTGATGGGGTGGGGCCATGCCGCAGGGCGTTATGGGGGCAGCAGGGGCGCTCTCCCGGCAGGCAGGGCTGGCCCCAGGGTGATGATGGGGTGGGGTGGGGCCGTGCTGTTATGGGGGCAGCAGGGGGTGCTCTCCCCTGGCAGGCAGGGCTGGCCCCAGGGCTGTGATGGGGGGGTGGGGCCGTGCCGGTAAGGGGGGCAGCAGCGGGTGCTCTACCCTGGCAGGCAGGGCTGGCCCCCGGGGGGTGATGGGGGTTGGGGCCGTGCTGTTATGGGGGCAGCAGGCGCTCTCCCGGCCGGCCGGGCGGGCCCCCGGGCGGTGTTGGGGGGGGGTGGGGCCGTGCGGTTATGGGGGGCAGCAGGGGGCGCTCTCCCCGGCAGGCAGGGCTGGCCCCAGGGCGGTGATGGGGGTTGGGGCCGTGCCGCAGGGAGCGTTATGGGGGGCAGCAGGGGGCGCTCTCCCCGGCAGGCAGGGCTGGCCCCAGGGCTGGGATGGGGGGGTGGGGCCATGCCGTGATGGGGGGCAGCAGGGGGCGCTCTCCCCTGGCAGGCAGGGCTGGCCCCAGGGCGGTGATGGGGGTGGGTGGGGCCGTGCCGTTATGGGGGGCAGCAGGGGGCGCTCTCCCCGGCAGGCAGGGCTGGCCCCAGGGTGGTGATGGGGGGGTGGGGCCGTGCCATTATGGGGGGCAGCAGGGGGCGCTCTCCCCGGCAGGCAGGGCTGTGATGGGGGGGTGGGGCCGTGCATTATGGGGGGCAGCAGGGGGCGCTCTCCCCTGGCAGGCAGGGCTGGCCCCAGGGCTGTGATGGGTGGGTGGGGCCGTGCCGTTATGGGGGGCAGCAGTGGGTGCTGGTCCCTGCCCCGGCATAGGGCTGCTGTGCTGCTGGAGGTGCTGTCTGTGGGTCGGGGTACAGCCAAGGACGTCACTCGCTGACCATCCCTGACCCGGCCACGAGGCTTAGGGTGCCGATCCCGGCACTGTGCCCCCTCCTTCCCCCTGGCAGCATCGGGGGTGGGCACTGGATGCTGCTGGGCAAGGGGCTCTGGGGTGGCGGGGTCCAACTGCTCTGTGGAGCCCTGGGCCAGCCCCAGTGTGAGGGGAGAGGATTGGCCCCCAGGGAGCGGGGTGCATCCCCCCCAAAAGGAAGGGGCGTCCCGCCCAGGGAGCAGCCTGACATGGGGCTGTGCCTCAACCCAGGGCCCCCTGATGCTGCCGTGGGGGCTCCCCTCCATGGGCTGTGACCTCTTGGGATCCTGGGGGGTCCTTGCGAGTGGAGCCTGCGCACAATCTGCTCTGCCCTGGGGGGACGTGGCCGGGCGGGCGGGCGTCTCTGTCCTGGGAGATGACTCTCCGCATGCTGCATGGCGACTGACTGACTGACTGACCCCTGCCTGCATGGTCCCCCGGCCCCTCTCTTAACCCCCCCCCGTCTCACTGACACCCCACGCCGCTTTCTGCTCCTCTTCTTTCTGCAGCCCATTCCCCACGGCTGGGCCCGGCCCGACCCGCCTTCCAAGCCGCTCCCGCCCGACCCGGTTCCTAAGGAATCCCAGGTAACGTCCTTGGGCTCTGCCGGGCGCGGCTGGGGGCCCAGGGCGGCAGCTGCTCTAACCCCCCAGCCGAGGCCCCTGCATGCCTGGCACTGCATGGACTCACCAGGGGCTCTGCCCCCACAGGGCTGGGCTCCCCTCCCGTGCGCTGGGGGTGATGGGGTCAGAGCAGCAGTGAGGGCAGGGCCTGAGGGTGAAACTGGCCCCGCAGGGTCTGGGGCGTTGCCTGTCCCACCACCCCACGTCACCCATAAGTCTCCCTTCCCCAGCCCCGATGAGGGGGCAGGACATAGCCCCGAGGGCCGGGCACCTGTGTCGGGCTGTGGGATCCTGGGTGCTGCCATGGGGCGGAGCAAGTGCCCAACATGTGGCCTTTGCCCCAAACTCTCCCCAAGCCTGACGCACACCCCAGCCCAGGGCCCAGCCCAGGGCCCAGCACGCCCTGTCCCAGGCTCTCATGCCTGGCCACGGGAGGGGCACTGGGCCAGCAGCTCCCCACAGGCTGGGAGATTTTAGCCCCAGCCCACTGGCATTCGGCTCCCCGCGGGGCAGCCCTGGCCCCACTCTGTCCCTGGAGCCCCCGGCCTGGAGCCGGGCTCCCATCGCCCCCCGGCTGAGGCAGGCAGGACCTGCCTCTTCCCCAGGGGTCTGTGCGGACCCCCAGCAGCTGCCAGCGTGGGGCGCTGTGTTGCTGTTTCACTGTCCCTGCTCTCTCTGCCCAGGCCTTGCTGCGGGACAGGCCGCCCCCCCCCACGCGCCCGCTGCCTGCAGACCCTGTGCTGAAAGGCGCTCAGGTAACCGCGCCGGCGGGCGCCACGCGGGCTGATGGTGACGGTGGCGTGGATCTGTGCGTGGGGAGGGATGTCTGGCTGTGGGGCCCAGCAGGTGCCAGGCTGCCTGTGTGGGTGGGGGGGGGGGGGTCGACCTTGTCTCCCCCCAAGGGATGCGCAGGGAGCGGGGGCAGTGGGTGCTGCGTGAGCTCCCTCGAGGGACATGAGCCCTCCTCAGTAACTCACCCTGACGTCTCTCCGCAGCCTCCAGGCCCTGCCAAGCTGCCCCTGCCCAGGAGGCTGCTGCCCTCGGATCCCGCCGGGCCCCTCGGCGCCGGGCCCGAGCTGTGCTTGGTGCGCTCCGACGGCCCCCACGTCATGGTGCTCCCCTCCAGGTGAGGGCTGGCTGCAGACACGGCTCGGGGGCGTCTCGCTCGCTGGGACGGGACTCTGCGGGGTTGGGCTGAGCGGGGACTCTCGGGGGGGGGGGTGACTAAGGCAGACCCTTGCCCTCATTACTTACCTGTTTCACATTTTCTCTCTCTCCCCCAGGCCAGCTCCCCCGCCCCCCACTGGGCATCTCCAGTACACCTAGCGTGAGACGGATACTGCTGCCTGCGTGTGGGCTGCCCGGGCTCAGGAACCTCCCCTCCCTCGCTGCCTGTTGGACTCGGGGTTCCTGGCCCCCCTGTTGCTGGCATGGCCCCCCATGCCCCCTCTGTTGCTGACTCTGGGATCTCTCTTTCTGGGCTCCTCCCCCTCCCCCACGGAGGCGCCCTGCCCGCCAGCCCGGGGACGCTGCGGAGCCGGATCGGAACATGCTGGAGGCTTGGCCTGTTATGCTCTGCTGCGGACGCTGTTCCTGGGTATTTGCCCAAAGCCCCTCTCCTGCCCACGCCCTGCCAGGGTGCCAGCCCCTCGGCTGGACCTGCCAATCCTCTGCCCTGGGAACTGGGCCCCGAGAGGCCTTGGGTGCTGAGGGCTCCGAACGCTGGGTGTGGCTGGGCGCACCCCAGGGGAGCGGCTGCGTCTGGGCAGGGAGCACGGGTGCGTGCCGGAGCTTGTCCTGGGAGCTTTGCTGGGATGCTGCCAGGCTGAGGTGGGAGGGACTCCCTGGTGGGGGGCTCCCCCTTCGTCTAGGGCACTGGCTGCTTCTGAACCCGCTTTAGATCATCTGCAAAGTGTCTAATAAAGGGGAGCTGCCTGAGTTAACTCCTTCCTCTCCAGCGTGAATTCTCTGTGCCCCGTGTGACGAAGTGGGACTGTTCTTAATGTTTCCTCTGAGTACTGTAAGGGTGCCTCAGTTTCCCCTATGCAGTTCTTAAGGCTCTAGGTGGTGGAATAAGGGGGTGTAATTGTTGCAGAGCAAAGAGCCACTGTACATAAATGGCCGACACTCTGTCTCCTGGCAACTAATGGCCAGGGCCCTTTCCCCTGCAAGGGGATGCTAAAAGTGTTGGAGAACAAAGGAATCAGGTGACTTCCTGGCCTGGGAAAAGAACAAAGCAGAGGAGGAGGGGCTGGAAGGGGTTTCAGTTTGGAGCTGGCTGGGGACAAGGAGTGAGTGCAATGTGGGGGTCTGGCTCTCTGCCCCCCAGAATGGACCCAGCTAAGGGGTCCCGTTCTCTGTACCTACAAGCTCTGTTTTAGCCCGTGCTCCTGTCATCTAATAAACCTCTGTGTCACTGGCTGTCTGAGAGTCACGTCTGACTGCGCAGTGGGGGGGCAGGACCCCGCCTGGGCGGACTCGCTGTGGGAAGCGCACGGAGGGGCAGGGGAGGCTGAATGCTCCAAGGAGAGACCCGGGAGGTGAAGCCGTGGGAGCTTCTTGCCCTGCAGACAGTCTGCTCCGAGGGAGAGGAGGCTCCCCAAAGTCCTGACTGGCTTTGGGGGGAGCAGTCCCAGAGCATCGGCTGGGGACTCTGACACCAGGGTCTGGCTGGGTGGGACTCGCTGGGCAGGGCCTGGGGTGGAGCAGGAAGCTGGAGCCCAGAGGCTCTGGCTGGGAGGGCTGAGTCCTCGTGGTATCTCCTGAAGGGTGGGTAGGACCCCTGGGGCGAGGGAGGGTCTGGCCCACTGATAGGCTCCTTCAAGAGACTGTTCCGAACTGGGGCATAGCCCAGATCCTGGGGAGCCGGGACCCCCTGGGAGTGGCATGTAGTGCTGGCCACACTCGGCCATGCCCAGGGCAGAGCCCGAGCTGCCCATCCTGGGGCCGGCTCTCCCTTGCAAGGCATGCGGTGCTCTCCTGGCACCAGGAGCCCTCCAGGGGGCTCAGATCCCCATCCCATGTGTCCTAAGGGAGGTGGCAGGGGGGTTCCCCTCAGCCTTGGGGTGCTGCAGGGCAGCATCTTTGAAGGGCCAGGCCAGGACCCTGCACCCTCAGGACCACAGTCCAGGGGCTCATGCTCCCATCCCCACCCAGGGGAACTGCCCCGCCACCAGGGCCCAGCAGGGAGCAAAGCCCAGGTATAATCCGCTGCCAGGGCCAGAACCCAGGAGTCCTGGCTCCCAGCCTCCCCTGTGCCTGCTCTGCTGAGGGTCTCCAGGAGGGGGTTGGGTTGCCAGGGAGAGGGGAGGTTCTGTGCCCCCCCAGCCTGGCACGGGAGGGGAGCCAGACACGCTTTGTCCTGGCTGGGGCCTGTGTGTGGCTCAGAGGTGGGTGGCTTGGGGGGCTGCCAACCCCATTCCACCTTTGCCAGTGACACAACCTCTGCCGAAACCCACGGGCTTCCCCCTCCCAGGGCTCCTGGCTCCGGCCCACTCCCCTCTTCCCAGAGCTGGGGCGAGTCCGGCCCCTCGCTGGGAGCCAGGCTGGGTGCCCGGGAGCGGGGTCGCGTGCAGGGTTAGTGCGTAGCCCCCCCACTCCCATGGGGCGTTGGGCGCAATGGAAAGGGCCAGGCCCAGCACAAATTCTATTGCCTCCTCCCGTGGGGGGAGTGCTCGGCGCTGGTGCTATTGACCTGCCCGGGGGCTGGGCCCGGATGCTTGCTGGAGCCAAGACCCCGAAATTCCCCCGGTGGTTACCCCGATGCTCCACTAGGTGGCGCAGGGGCTCAAGCGCCGGCCGGGCCCAGAGCCAGGCAGCCTGGGAGCGGCGAGTTCGGGGATCCCCGGGGGTGGGGGTGTCTCTGTTCCCAAGGGGGCCCCCCTCCCCCTGGGCAGGCATGGGGGGCCCCCTCTGCCTCTGGGTACCTTCCCCTTGGGGGCAGACTCTCCATCCCCCCTCAAGCTCGCCCATCCCTGTTCCCCCAGTGCCCCCCAGGGGGGTGCCCCCCATAGGTAAGAGCTATGGATGCCCCCGGGGGCGCAGCTGGGGTGTGTTGGCATCACTCCTTCCCCCCCATCCAGCAGTTCCCATCCCCCCCAATGCTCTGCAGCCAGGAGCAGCCCTGGGATTTCACCCGCAGCTCAGCCCGGTGGGGGCGCTGCTGGTCCGTGCTGCCAGGTGTTGCTCGATGGGCAGGGCCGTGCCAAGGGGGGGGGCGGTGGTAGTATGTGCCATGGCTCTGTGCCAGGCTCTGTGTCCCAGCTTCTCCCTGCACCAGCCCAGCTAACGAGCCCAAAGGCTGCTGCCCCTTGCACTGCCTGTGCCAGAATCATTCAGCACCGGCGCTGCCCCCCAAACACAGAACAAAGTTTCTCTTGTGCTGCCTGGCCGCATGGATCCACTTACCTTTTCTTGCCAGGGGGGCAGTGACATTGCCCTGGCTACGGGACTAGACCCAGCCAGGGGAGGCTCTGCTGGGAGTGCAGCGTAACCAGGCTGGGGTGGGCGCGGCTTGGATTGGGGGACGCTCGCAGCGGCTCTGGCCCTTGCACCAGGACTCCAGCGGACTCTGGGGAGTCGGAGGGAGGTGCGATGCCTGTCAGCATGGGGGCAGGGGGAGGCCTTGGGTCTGGGATGCAGCCCCCAGGAGAGTGGGGTGCACTGGGGTGCCAGGGACTGTGCCCCTGGGGCAGGGATCCCATCCTGACCCTGCTGGGGGGGGCTGAGCCTGCATTGCTGGGGATGTTTCACGCTCGGCTGGCAGAATGCTGAGGGGACAAGGGGGCTTTAGGGGCTGCGTGGCCAGGAGCTGGGCGGACTGGGCCCGGCGGGGGTGTCCCAGGGCTGCTAGGTGAGTGCAGCTGGACAGCATGAGGCTCAGCAAGGAGATGGGGGGGGGGGAAGAGCTCAGGGAGGACAGGTCCATCTGGGGCCTCCCTGGCTGTGCTGCCGAGGGGGGTGGCTACCGGGCCGTACGATGGGGACTGTGGCACCGGGCTGGCTTTAGCAGACTGAGGCTCTTTGCCAAGCCCGGCTGGGGCTCTGGAAAACTGTCAGGAAAAGTGCCTGAGCTGCCTCCAAAGGGACTCCGCCAAACGCAGCGGTTAGGACCGGCTATGCCCCGAGCCCTGGGCTGGCTATGCCCTTCCGCTCCCCCCAGCAGCCCAACCGGGAGCCATGCCCCCACTGATCTTAGGGGAGGGCCCCCCTTTGGTGAGATCTAGGAATGATTCGCTTCCCAGAGATAAGGGGAAGGTTTGCCGAGTCCAGGGGCCACTGGAAGTCAGGCTGCCTGGGCGCTCGCTCCAGCATGGGGAGGGGAGAGAGGTCTAGTGGTGTCCTTGGTGCAGGCCCAGGTGGGGCTGGGGTCGGCGTAGGGCCCCGCTGGGCACTGCTGGAAGCCAGGGGCCCACAATCTAAGGATGCTGCTAAGCTGGCGAGAGGGGCGAGCAGAGCCCCCAGCCTGATAAAGGCCTGACCCCGCCGGGCTCCAGGGGTCACCTTATGAGAGTGAAGGCCCGGCCTGGGGGGACAAAGGGGATCAGCAGCTGAGTCTGATCCGAGGGCTGGAGACGGAAGCCAGCCACATTCAGACTAGACATAAGCTGCCAGTTTTTAAGAGTGACCGTAACCGCTAGGCCAGGCAGCACACCTGGGGCTGGGGGGGTTTCCATCCCTGGCCACCTTTACAAAGCGCAGGCAGGTTGTTCCCAGGGGTCTGCTCTGGTTCAAACAGGAGAAAGCCCTGGCTGGCATGGCTCCGGCCTAGGTGACCCCAGGGTCCCTGCATCCAGTGCAGCGTTTCTCAGACTGGGGGGCCTGACCCCAAAGGGCCTCACAAGTCTATTGGGGGGGTTGCGAGAGCGGCGGCTGCTGGCCGGGCACCCAGCCCTGAAGGCAGCGCTGGCGCCAGCAGCAGCGCAGGGGTGAGGGTGGCAGGAGAAGGGGGAGGGGTTGTCACAGCCTGAAATATTTTCCAAGGGGGTCACAGAGTTTGAGCCCAGCCCTGCAGGCGTCCCTAGGGCTGCTGCAGCCAGGGGGGGGAAAGGGCCGTTCCCCTCCCGGGGAAATGGGGACACGTCCTCCAGAACCGGCAGCCGGGAAACAAAACTTGGGCCCAAATATTTGGGGTTTTCCCGCTTCCATGGAAACCCCTTTGCTGGGCCCAGCCCCCCATGCAGCGCTGACGGGCCCCGTGGAGCGGGCTGGCTCCGGCTCGCGGTGTGAACGCCCGGGCTGGAGGGGTTCGCCGGGGAGGCTGTGTCCTAACGGCCCCACACCCGCCGGTAGGGCCCGTAGCCCCAGTGCCCGGCTCCGCGCGAGCTGTTAACGGGGGGGGGGCAGGTGCGCTCGGCCCCCAAAGGGTTAAGCTGGGACTTGGGGAACTTTGCTCGGGGTGGCTGCGCTCCGGCCGCTGATTGGCCCGAAGTTGGAGCTGGGGGCGGGGCCTGCCCTGCCCCCCGCCCGGCCCCTTCGCCGCCCGCCCGCCCGCCCGCTGGTCAGCGCCCGCCGCCCGACCCGGCCGGAGCGATGTGTCCGGCGCTGCTGCTGCGGCTCCTGCTCTGGGGGCCGCTGCTGTGGGGCGGCTCCGGCCGGTGCGCGGCCTCCGGCACAGCGTCTACTGGAACTCGAGCAACCCCAGGTACGGCCCGGCCCGGCCCGGCCCGGCTCGGCTCGGCCCGGCGCCCGGGCAGGGAGCGGGGATGCTCGGCGGGCTCCGTGGCTGGGGGTCCCCGGGCGGCCGGCCCCGGCCCCGGCTGCGCGCCCGGCGGCTCCTTTGTCTGCAGTGCCCGCGCCCCCTGCCCGGCCCCAGCCCGGCCTGCCGGCCCCCCACGCCGACGCGGGGCCCGGCTGCGCCCTGGGCTCGCCGCTCCGGGCCAGTCCCGGGGGCGCTGAGAGTGGTGCGAGGGCTGGGCCGGCCCCCCACCCGCTGGTGCCAGGCGGCGGGGCAGGGAGCGGGCGCTGCCAGCCTCACCTGTGCCAGGCCAGCGTTCCTGAGCGGCGCCGCCCGGCCAGGGGGCGAGTTGGGGCGAGTCCGGGGCGACTCGCTCCCCGGGAAACGCGCCCGGCGTGGGAACGGCCCAGCAGCGCCTGGCGCCCTGCAAAGGGGCAGGGGCTGCGGGGCTGCTGCTGCCTCAAGCAGGTGGAAGGTGCTCGCCCCATAGGCTCTCCCCAGTGATCGTAGCTGGCCCTGGACACGGTGCTTCGCAGCCTGCCCCCAACGTGGGCGTGGCAGGGCCCAGCGCTGCTCCTGGATGTGTCCGGGGCTCAGCCCCCCACTCACCGGCCCAGTGTCCCCCCTGGGCTGAGCTGGGTTCTGGGGCTGGAGCGGCGGGGAGCAGCTTTGGGTCCCTGCCTCTGCTGTGTCTGTGCCCCTGGAGTGTGGCACCGGCTCCTGTCCCCTCTGCAGGCAGCACGGGGGTGCCACCCCCTTCCAATGGCGAAGGCACCTGGGCTGTGCCCGAAGGCTCCTCCGTCTGCTGGAGTCAGGCTCCCCCAGCGTGCGGCAGAACAGGCTGTGCCCGGAGACACGAGGGGTGGGGGGTGGGGGAGCTGCAGGGCCCTCCCTCCCGCTACAAATCTTACCTCTGTTTGGGACTCTGCCGGGGGGGCTGGCAGGCTAGTGCACGTGGATCGCTGACCTTTCCCTGCTACTCCAGGCAGGAGGGTTCTGGCTCCTCCCTGTGGGGCTGGGCACCAGAGGGTCTTGCACAGCTGCACTTGGGGGTGAGCCCATCTCCCCTCCCCCTCCCCCAGAGCTCTGTCAAGCGGATGCCATCCTGCTCCCAGGGCTCTGGCCTGCTAGGGGAGAGCTGGCTCCCAATGCAGGAGCATCGGGGGCGATTTGGGGCAAACCCCACCCTGAGCTCCTGACTTCTGCAGTGGGATGCGCTTGGAGCGGCAGCTCTTTGGGGGTGGGGACTTGGGGGGTGAAAGTTCTCTCCAGGCTGGGCGCTCCTCTGGGGCGATAACGCCAGGGCCGGCCAGAGGGGGGGGCAAGAGGGGCAATTTGCCCCAGGCCCCGAGCCCCACGGGGGCCCCCACCAGAGTTTTTCGGGGCCCTTGGAGAGGGGTCCCTCACTCGCTCCGGGGTGCCCGGCAAACTCTTGCGGGGCCGGGCGCAGGAGCTTCTGCCGCTCCAGGTCTTCGCCGGCGGGGGGGTCCTTTCGCTCTGGGGCGGAAGGACCCCCCGCCGGCGAATTACCGTCGAAGATGGAGCGGGACCCGCCGCCGAAGTTCAGCCCGGTCTTCGGCGGTAATTCGGCGGCGGGGGGCCCTTCCGTTCCGGGACCCGCCGCCGAAGTGCCCCGAAGACCCGCGGCGGGACCCCCCGCCGCCGAATTACCGCCGAAGACCGGGCTGCGTTTCAGCGGTAATTCAGCGGTGGGGGGGCCCCTGCCGCGGGTCTTCGGGGCACTTTGGCAGCAAGTCCAGGAACGGAAGGGCCCCCCGCCGCCGAAGACCCCGGGCCCCCGGAATCCTCTGGGCGGCCCTGGATAACGCTGAGAGTCCTGCCCGCAAATCACTCCGTCCAAGTGCCTGATTTCCCTGCCCCATGGAGGGCCAGGGAGCTGTTAGCCCCTTGGCTTCGGGGCACAGAGCACGTGCAGGCCCCCACTCCACCCCCAGGCCCTGTGGGCTTGGCCCCCTGGCAGGGATTGAGGTTGCTGATGGTCCAAGTGGGGGTGGGAGGGATGGGGCTCGGCCTGCCCCTGACACACAGCGGTTATTGCGCCGGCCTGTCACACCGGAGCCTGGGCCCTGCTGAGAGGAAGGAGCTTCCCCAGGACCTGAGCACAAGTTGGGGGAAAGGGGGCAGGCCTGGGAGCCGTAACCTGGGCAGGGCTCGGGTACAAGGAGGAAGTGGTGGCAGAGGCGTCCAGCATCGGGGGCAGGGGGGTGGCAAGGGGGTGCCCAGGGCCAGGCCTCTGCGGGGCTCTGGGCCTCCAGGGAAGCCCCTGGAGAGGCTGTGAGGGGGCCCAAATTCCCCTCTTACTCCTGGGACCCGGGGGAGGACTCTGGTCAGGGGTGAGACTGTGTCCAGGTGAGAGAGGAGCGCTCCCTCCCTTGCGATGCTGGCGTCTGGGCCAGCCAGGGGCGAATGGCTGCATGGGGGGGCACTCGGTGACCTGCCCCCTTTTGCGTCTTTGTGCCGTGGCTTGGGGCCGGGTTTGCTGGTGGGAGCTGGCAGAGCAGGGTGTAGGTGGGGCCGGCTGCCTGCTCCCCTCCCGGCAGCGTGACTAAAGCTGCGGCCCAGCTGCCCGAGTCAGGCCCGAGGTGCCGGCTGATCCAGCATCAGCGTTTGCCGAGGCCGGTGCAGGGACTAGCCGGGCTGTGCTCTCCCCACACTGCCGACCCCGCTACCCGGGGACCTGCCCGAGCTCCCTGGTGTCCTGCAGCAGAGAGGCTGGATTGTGGGCTGGGGGAGAGGCTCAGCAGGGCGTGCAGCCCTAGTGCTGGGCATCCCCATCAGAGCTGCCCCCGCGGGGCGTGGAGGTGGCACCTGGACCTCGGTCTGCAGCTGGGAGGCCAGGTCAGAACTAGGTGGTAGTTTTCACTGTGCCCCCAGCCCTGTGTGTGCCCGCGCCAAGGGAGCAATGCATCGGGGCCGCGAGTAGCCGGATGCCCTTGGTAGCTGAGCCCTGCTGTCCTCCTTGGCTATGCCAGGCAGGTTCCCAAGTTCCTAGCCCAGGAGAGGGCCTGGGGCAGAGGGGAGGGGGGCAGCGGGGCTGGGCCTGCAGCTCTGTTTACATCCTGAGCTGTTGCCCAGTGAGCAGAGACGCCGCCAGCCCTGCCCTGCCCGGGGGAGGCAGATCGGCCAGGTGTCTGCGTTTGGCTGGTGGGTGGGGCAGGGCAGTGTGAGCTCTTACCTGCTCAGCCCTCGTTAAACGGGCACTGATGTCCCAGCCCACTACCTGCCAGGGCACGGCACAGCCTGGCGCTCCCTGCCTCCTGGGCACAGCCGCCAAGCTGCCCTTGCAGCCTGGCAGAGCAGGGGATGCAGCTGGACTGGGGCTGCTCTCAGCTGCCCTTGGTGGGTCTGTCTCCTGCTCAGGGTAGATTGACAGAGCGGGCACAGCCCAGCCCCCCTGCACCTCCTGGTCCCATTCCTGCGCTGTAACCACTAGATCATGCTCCCTCCCATTGCCAGCGCTGCCCAGTCCAGCCTCAATCCTGCAGTGCAGCCACTGGGAATCTGGATCCTGGTGGAGCTGCCCCCTGGGCCTGGCCGTGCGTGGGTCTGTGCACAGGCGTGTGATCTCCCCTGGGCCTGGCCGTGCGTGGGTCTGTGCACAGGCGTGTGATCTCCCCTGGGCCTGGCCGTGCGTGGGTCTGTGCACAGGCGTGTGATCTCCCCTGGGCCTGGCCGTGCGTGGGTCTGTGCACAGGCGTGTGATCTCCCCTGGGCCTGGCCGTGCGTGGGTCTGTGCACAGGTATTTGAGTTGGCCGTGCACTGTGCGTGTGCGCGCACGTGTGCACAGGTGTGTGAGCTCCCCTGGGCCTGGCCGTGCACTGTCTGTGTGTGTGCGCACGCACGCCGCGTGCACAGGCGTATGAGCTCCCCTCGGCCTGGCCGTGCATGGATCTGTGCACAGTTGTGTGAGCTCCCCTGGGCCTGCCATGCGTGGGTCTGTGCACAGGCGTGTGAGCTCCCCTGGGCCTGGCCGTGCGTGGGTCTGTGCACAGGCGTGTGAGCTCCCCTCGGCCTGGCCGTGCATGGATCTGTGCACAGTTGTGTGAGCTCCCCTGGGCCTGGCCGTGCACTCTGTGTGTGTGTGTGTGTGTGTGTGTGCGCACGCGCGCCGTGAGCACAGGCGTATGAGCTCCCCTCGGCCTGGCCGTGCATGGATCTGTGCACAGTTGTGTGAGCTCCCCTGGGCCTGCCATGCGTGGGTCTGTGCACAGGCGTGTGAGCTCCCCTGGGCCTGGCCGTGCGTGGGTCTGTGCACAGGCGTGTGATCTCCCCTGGGCCTGGCCGTGCGTGGGTCTGTGCACAGGTGTGTGAGCTCCCCTGGGCCTGGCCGTGTGTGAGCAGCGTCCCTTCCCCCCACTGGTATGTCACAGCCGATCAGCGCAGCGGGGCATGAGGCCTGCGCCTGGGGCAGGGGCTTTGTGCGCGCTCAGCTCGCGGCCCGGTGTGGCTGGGCTCTGAGCCGCGGCCCCGGCTCCCCAGCCGCCCCGCCGAGCGCATTCAGTTCCAGCAGGCTGAGCCTAATCGGAGCTGATGCCTTTTTGTTTAGCGAGGCCGGCTGCCCGGTAGCTGTTTCAACAACAGGCTGGAGCCGAGCGCTGCGTGGGAGCCAGCGGCTGACACGTCCACTCCAGGTGTTGGGGCCTGGGCCTGCCAGCACCTGGCCTGACCACCGGGGGAGAGGGACTGGGGCTGTCCCCCTCGCACGGCCCCCAAAGCTGGCGTGTGCAGTGGGGTGAGTTGGGGGCCAATCTAGGCTGCAAGCGCAGCTGTGTCAGTCCCTTGACCCCGTTGGCTCTGCGTGTCTGGCCTGTGCTCCCTAGGGGCTGGCAGCTGCTGGGTCCATCCCTCTGTCTGAAGTGCCCAGGAGGGGCAAGCAGGAATCTCATCACCCTGTCCCAGTGCCCTCCCCCTGCAGGCAGTGCCAAGGTCGCCAGCACGGGAAATGGGCACAAAGGAATCTGTAAACCCGACACAAGCCACCCCCGGGTTCCTGGTTTCTTCCCTGGCGTTAGCAGGTGCCCTGTAACCAGCCAACATGAACCAACCCTGGGGACACGCACGGACTCTGGGAGAAGCCAGGGGCAGGGGAGGAGGGTGCATCTCTCAGCACGTGGGGCCTGGCTGGGCCCGCTGGGTGTCATGGCCCGGCCAGCTCTGCCCCAGCTGCTGCTAAGCGTCTGGCTGCAGGAACCTCACCCCTCTGCCCAGGCACCCGGCTCTGAGCCCACAGGCAGCGCAGGCACTTGTCATCCCCAGGCCAGACCTCCTCCTCCGGCTGCCGGGTACAGTGGGCAGATGGTGGGTGTGGCTGAACTCTGGCTCCCCTTCTCCCACAGCCGCTCTGTCCAGGGTTTGGTGGGTGCAGAGGGGGTGCTGCTGTCCCAGCTCCCTGCCCCTCCTGGCACCATGGCTGCTCCCCCACCAGCTCCCTGCCCCCTTGCTGGCCCCTCCTGGCCCCATGGCTCTGTGCCCACTCACTGGCCCCTTCTCTCGCCAAGGTTCCTGCAGGAAGACTATGCTGTCCAGGTCTCCATCAACGACTACCTGGACATCTACTGCCCGCACTACGAGCACCCAGTGCCTGCGGGCCGAGCCGAGACCTTCAGCCTGCACATGGTGGACACCGAGGGCTACCGGGGTTGCTACGAGACACCCGGTGCCTTCAAGCGCTGGGAGTGCAACCGGCCCCACGCACCCTTCGGGCCCGTCCGCTTCTCCGAGAAGATCCAGCTCTTCACGCCCTTCTCGCTGGGCTTCGAGTTCCAGCCGGGGGAGACCTACTACTACATCTGTGAGTGTCCCCCCCGGTGCCCCCAGGGACTCCCCAGGCCCTGCCAAGTGGGGCTGGCTCCAGGCGGAGCTGTGGGCTGGGTGGATGTGGGAGCAGCTGGGAGGCAGTGCCCTGGCAGGGGTTCTGTCCCCGTTTCCCCAGCCCACTGCAGTGTGCCAGGTGGCCAGGAGGGGGCGCCCCTTGCCCAGATCTTGGCTGCTGCCTGAGTTGGGCCCTGGCTGGGTACCCCTGCTCCAGCCAGCCAATGCCAGCTGCCCCCGAGAGCTCGCTGGCCCGGGCTGCTAGGGCCTGGACTCTGAGGGGGTGGGGAGCGGCTCTCTGGGGTCTCTGCCCCACACACACACCCCAGGCCATCCAAACAACCTGCTGCTGTGCCTCTGTTCTGGGCGGGGAAGGACGCTGGTGCAGCACCCCACAGTGGCTGCCCTGGGGGCACGTTGGTCTGCTCAGGGTGCGAGTGAGGAGTGGGCTGTCGGGAGCGGGGCTCCCCTGGGGTTGTAGCCCCACTGCTCTCCCCAGCAGCGCTGGCCGTGGGGTGCACAGAGATCCCCTGTGCCCGGGGGGTGGGGGCGTGGTGGGCACTGCCCTGTGGGTGGACGGCCAGGTGCCTGCAGGCGAGCCAGGGAGTAGCTGGGGCCGTTGGCATCCCCCTAACAGGCGGGCCTGACGGTGACCCCGGCTGACCCCGAGGGAGGGGCTGGACTGATGCGTTTCCCAGCTGTGCGGGGGATGGGGGGGGGACTCTTGTCTGCTGGTCCCAGGTGCTTCCTGCTTCACTAAGAGCCCTGCCATGGAGCCGCCCGCCAGGCGCTTGGGAGCTGCTCATAAATCCCCCTCAATGGCCCCTTGAGAGGAGGGGTCCGAGCGGGGTGGGGACTGGAGCGGGAGGGCCCTGGCCTTGCCTCCCGGACACCTGGGTTCGTGTCCGGGGCAGGCCTGGCTCCCGGCTGTGCCCATGTGGGCAGTGCCCTGATGTCCCTGTCTCTGCCCCCAGCTGTCCCCAGCCCAGAGAGCGCTGGGCGGTGCCTGAGGCTACGAGTGGCCGTCTGCTGCAAGGCAACGAGTGAGTCCGTCTGGCCGGGCGTTGGGGGGGCGGAGCGGGCCCCCCCCACGCGGCAGGAGCCTGCTAATGGGACCCAGATGTGGGGTGGGCATGAGCCCTGGGGAGTGGGAGGGGACCTCCCCCCTCCCGCTCTCAGTCTAGACTCTTCCCAGAATCCCTTGCGGCAGGGGGAGGGCAGCTCTGTCTGGGGGACTCTAGGTGTCTGGCTGGTTTCATCCTGGGCATTAACCCTTTCCACCCTGGCACTGCGGGGAGGGGACCCCCCGGTTCTCTCCGGCATTGGTGGGGGGCTGGGAGGCTGCTGATTTTGGAAGAACGTGCCATGAACACCCCCACACCCTGAGAGGGGGGGCAGATGCACATTGGTGCCGGGAGGCTGGCCAAGGCCAGTTCCCAGGATCTGGGGAGGGGGCACGAGGGCAGTGCTGGGAATGGGGGCAGGGGCTTCCTGTTGGAGACAAGAGTCAGTGAGGGATTCTGGGTTTGATTTGTTTCCAGCAACAAAGCCTGTGACAGAAGTTCCCAAATCACAGCCTCGTGGGAGAGGGGGGTCGGAGGGTGAGTAGGTGTGTGGGCAGGTGCTACGTGCCCCACGGAAGTGGGGGGCATGGGCAGGACGGGGGGTCGGGGTGGGTATGTGGGGAGATGCTACATGCCTTGGGTGGGGGGGATGGGCAGGAGGGGGGGTTGGGGGAGCTCACCATGACCAGCTCCCTGGGCCTTTTGCTCTTGTTCTCTCTGCAGACACCGAGTCACCAGGTCACAGCACTGCGCTGGCCACGCTCCGGCCCCACGGCCCCTGCCTCAGCCTCGCCCTCATCCCCCTCCCCCTCCTGTGGCTCTGACTCCCCCCCCACTCTCTTGGGGGGGGTCTCCTTGCTGCAAAGTTGGGGATTTTTGGACTTTGTCTCCCCCAAACGCTCCAAGCAGCCGACCCCACGGTGTGGGTTGTGGGGCGGGTGCCTTCGCCCCAGCTCGCTCCACCTGCCGGTCCCCAGAGCGCCCAGCCCCAGGATGTGCCGGTCCCAGAGACGCCCCGTGCTGGCGTTCAGCTGGAGGAGGAGAGGCTGGCTGGACGGTAAGAGGGGGTGCCCTGGTGGAGGGCAGGTACCAGGGATGTTAGCAAGGCCAGGGTGGCTGGGACTGGCCGGGAAGCCTCCAGGCTGGGAGCTGAGGTGCAGGGAGGAGCTGGGGGGCTCGCGGTGGGAGGTTGGGGGGCCTGGTGCTGGTAGGCTGTGGGGATGAAGGGAGCTCTGGATAGACCTGCACCCCGTCTGCTCCATCTTCGGGAGCGGTGATTTGCCGAGGGCGGGGGGAATCCCAGGCAGGCTTCCCCTTGGTGCTGATTTCTGTGCTCTCAGTCCCTGGGCACCGTGCCCACCCCTCCTGCTCCAGCCTGGCGTGCTCCCCTGACGGGCTCTCTCCCTCCCCAGGGCCCTTCTCCGTCGCCCCTGCTGCTGCCAGCCAGACGCCCGCCTCCATCCTGGCCTCATTGGCACCTCCTGGTGGTCAGGGCTCTGTGCACCCGGGAAATCGGCCTTTGCTTATGGACGACTCCCAGAGACTCCAGCAGGAGGGACCCTGCCGGGGCGGGGTGGCTCCTCCCCGCCTGGCACATTCCCAAAGGCCCCGTGGGGAGCCGGAGGATCCCGTTGGTTCTGGCCCTGCAGGGTACCCAGGCGCTGGCCCCCCTTCCACTGGCAGGGCTGGACTCTCCCCCGGAGCCCCGGCACAGCTCGGCCCCTGGTGCTGGGCGCCTTCTTGGTAACGCCCCTCGCTCGGGCGAGGCTGATCTGTCTTCCGTGAAGACGCCCCTCTGGGCCGTGTACAGTTCGTATTTTTGTATCTGTGTTAGCGACTGAGCCAACCAATAAAGCGTTTGCAAGACGCCAGCGGCTCCGCTGCCCCTTCCTGGGGCTGGGCAAGAGCAGAGACGCCCGCTGCCCGCCAGCCCCTGAGGCTGCAGCCGGGCCACGTGCCGGGCGCTGCTCCCCTCGCTCCAGGGCTGGCTCTCAGAGGAGCTGGTGCTGGTCCGTACCGCGCTCAGCCGTGTGCCCCCCAGGCCCTTGCTCTCCCCCCAGGCCCTGCCCAGCGGCTCAGCCCCACGAGGCTGGCTCTGGGTGATTCTGCCCCGATCTCAGGGGCACATCACCCCACATGCATTGCCCATGCACTGTGCCTCAGCCTGCCAGGCAGCAGGTCCCTGGGAGAGGCCTGTGGGTCTGGAGTGAGAGGTGGGAGGAGCCCCGTGGGGGATCGTGGGGGGCCCTCCCCCAGCCTTGGTGTTGCTCCCACAATCCCAGCTGACACGGCGCTTCCTCCTGGCCACGAGGGGCCATCCAGGGGGCTCCCCCTCTGCCTGTTGCCTCAGCCCAGCACCCTGGGGGAGGAGGGAATGTTGTGCTCCTTGGTGGTACTCCCCCCGCTCTCCAGGCCTTATGGAGCCTGTAGCAGAGGGGGCTGGGGGGGTGTATGGTCAGAAGGAGGGGGGCTGGCACGGGAGCGGGGCCTGGTGGGTTGGCTCATTGTCCCCTTCCCGCTGGGGGTTTAATTGCTGTGAGTGGGACCGAGCAGGGGCCTAAGCTGTAATTACAGCTCATCCGCCTTGGGGGAGCCGGGGCCCCGCTCGCTGCCACGCCTCCCCAGCAGGGGGTGACACGGCGCTGCGGGGCCCTCCAGCAGGGGGCGCTGCTCTGCGGGCCAGGCGGGGGCCAAGGCCTCCCGCCCTGATTGATGGCCCGAGCAGCCTGCAGCGCGGCCAGGCTGGGTTTCCGTGGAGACGGAGCCAGGGGAGCAGGGAATTGATAACCCGCTCAGCGTGGCAGAGCCAGGGTGGGCACCGCTGGGCACCCCCCGCAGCTCTTGGGGGGGGGTGCCTGGGGGCACCGGGAGACGGCTCCCGATGGCAGGGGCTGCTGTCTGGCCTCCATAGGAGACTCTAATGCAGCAGTCAGGGGGTTAACTGGTTTTGCTCAGCAGCGGGGCTGGGGTCACTGGGCTCCATGGGGTGGGAACTGGCAGGGGGTGCCCCTCTCAGTCACTGCTCTCCTGCCTGGTACCTGGGCGCAGTTCTCTGCACCCAGCGCACTCACTGCTCTGTCCCAGGGAGCTGCTCTCGGGGTGTCTCTGGGGCCACCGAGGGTCTGCGGGGAGCCCGGTGGGCAGAGGGCCCCGTCCCTAGGCCCAGCCCCGGGGCTGTTGCTGCAGGCCCAGGAGCCAGCGGCTGCTCGCTGCTCAGGCTGGCGCGTGGCCAGCGATCGATGGGGAATGTTGCGCTGATTAGCCGAGCGAGCTGGCTGCAGCGCCGGGAGATGTTAACAGCGAAACAGCGCCGGAGACACGCCGCACGCGGGGAGGGTCTGGGGGGGGAGGGGCAGGCCTGCATGGCGGCGGGGGGGTGAATGGTGAGTGGAGAGTTGGGACCCCACTGTGCTGTGCTCAGCTGGGGGCACCGAGACACAGGTGGGCTGCAGCCCTGGCCTTGGGCTGGGGTGTCCTTCCCTGCAGCCCCAGGCTGACACCCAGCCCCCCGTCTCCCCTTCTTGCCCCCAAAGCCTCTTGGTAAGAGAATAAACTGTGCAGTGGGTTCCTGAGAGCGGAGGGCGGCCCCCCACCCTGGGCAGTCAGTGCCCTTCCCCGTCCCCAGCAGCAGGTGCATGGGGCCCAGCTGGTGGCTGGCATGTCAGGCGGGCACCTCGCTGCCAGGGAGATGTTAATTTCCAGGCCTGTCATTGCTGCGTGTCGCTGGCAACGTGACAACAAGGAGGCGGCAGCAGCAGCATCAGCACTCAGATCAACAACTGTGAGTGACTCCTGCAATGCAGCGTTCCCCTGCCACTGCCCAGCCGGTGGCCCCCGGCGTTGCCAGCTCCCCCGCACTGGTGTCCAGCCTGGGACCCCGGCGTTGCCAGCTCCCCCGCACTGGTGTCCAGCCGGGGGCCCCCGGCGCTGCCAGCTCCCCCGCACCGGTGTCCAGCCTGGGACCCCGGCGCTGCCAGCTCCCCCGCACCGGTGTCCAGCCGGGGGCCCTGTGCTGCGAGCTGTCCTGTGGCGGTGCCCAGGTGCCATGTCTCTGCCCACCCTCTGCTCTTCAGCAGCACCCAGGCATGAGCTGCAATTGTACGTTCCCAGTGAAAACAGCTGTAAAAAGCCCATCCCATGGATTTATTCCCTGGAGCCGGCGCCCCCACCCCGTCTAACTCTGCCCCCACACCCAAACGAAGCAATTAGAATACGCAGCGCGGAGAGGTGCTAGAGGAGAATTAGTGCCAGCCATAAAGCAGCGTGACTGGCCTGGTTATGAGCCCATCCATCCTCCAGCAGCGCCCACAAATCTGCCAGCCCCGTGCAGCGGTGTCTGCCGGGAGACAGCCTCATCCCCAGCTGTGCTCAGCAGAGCCAGGCCCTGCCGCTGAAGGGCTGAGCACTGGCCACAGGGCTTCCCTGCCAGGGGGCACCAGCTCTGGGGAGGGCTGGCCCGTGGCTGGGTGGGATCCACTCTTCGAGGCTGGCTCAGTGGGGACTGCGCTGGGCTCTGCTCCCCAAGCCAGTGCCAGGGCAGGGGGCCTTCAGAGCTGAACACACAGACCCTGCCCCCCCCCCAGGTGGCCCCAAGGCTATGGCTCCCCAGTGCGGTCAGCAGGCTTGGCCGGGCTGGGGGATCTGCTCTTGCATCTGGCGCCAGCAGAGAAGTGCTGGGAACGGAGTCCCCGTTGCACCAGTGGGCCAGCCCCCACCAATGGGGATGGCAGAGCCGGGCTGGGCCTTGGCTGCTAACTACCCAGGAGAGTTGAAGAGACAGAGGTGGTTAGAGCAGGGGGTTTGGGAGCCAGGACTCCTGGGTTCTGCCCTGGCTTTTCCATGAGAGTTGTTGTGAGGTGCTGGATGTCCCCCTGCCCCTCTCTGTGACTCAGTTTCCCCAGTGCTAGGGGCTAACCACCAGCTCAGTGGGTTGGGCTGTGGGGCCAAGAGCCCAGGGCAGTGCTGGAGGATGCAGAGGTTTGCGATCCTTGCCCCTGGCCACGACCCAGGTCCTTTCCCTGCCCCCCAGCCCCTCGGCTCCAGGAGCAGAGCCAGCCTGGCCTGCAGCTCTGTGCCTGAGGGAGCAGCTGGGCGGCTAATGTGCAGCTCCATGGGCGGCTGGCGCAGCCAGCGCCACAGTGTGTCAATTTCACGGCCCCTTATGTGGAACATGCAGCTTGATCCGTCGGCTCCAGCTCCAAGTAGCTTCCTGTGCCACCCACGTCTGGGTCCTGCTGCCTCTGCCATGGGGGGAGCATTGCCCAAGCAGGGGTCCCCCCCGTAACAACCTCCTGAGCAGGGTTCCCCACAAGGGCATTGCCCCCCATGCTGCTTTCAGAGCTCCCCTGGGCGCTCTGGGCTGCCAGGTAGCACCATGCACCAGTGGACTGGTGTCCTGCGTCTGCGCTGGCCCCATGCTGAGACACTGCGCTGCTCTAAACATCCCAGAGAGAGAGGAAGCCAGTGGCAGCTGCGTCCCCCTGGGCTGCGCTGATGTGGCAGAGCCCTGGGTTGGCGCTATGCCCTCGGCTTTGGCACAGGCTCTCGGGGGAACTCTTTAATGTGTCAGACCCCAGGGGACCCCCTCGTCCCTCCGGGCAGGCCATGCGCTCAGCGTGGGGCTCCGTTCCTCCTGCTTCGCCCCGGCAGCACTGCCCAGCGAGTCCTCCTGAGCCAGACGCTGGGCAGAGGCCTGTCGGCTCTGCAGGGACCAGGCCCCTCACCCAGCATTTGCAGTGACCCCAAGCAGCGCTCTCAGAACAGTGGCCTTGATTAGCCAAGGGGCCCCCAGCGCTGTAGGGCCGTAGGTCGGGTCAAAACGCAGGTCGTTCTGCGCAGCCCAGAGCTCATCCCCAGCCAAGCTGTTGGGAGCCTCTGGCCTCCTCCCATAGTTCCCAGGTGAGTGAGCTCCACCCCCACCCTGGGTTCTCCAGCTGGGGGTCTCTGCGCTGCTTCCCCAGTGTGCGTCCGGCCATGGAAACAATCCTGCCCTCACCCTGGGAGCAATGCACAGTGCAGGGGAAACTGAGGCACACCAAGGCTTCATAACAATATTACAAAAAATTCCCACTTCATCATAGTGGGGAGGGGGAGGGGGTGGTGCTGGCCATGGCTTGCCCCCAGGGAGTACAGAGAACCAGTGGGGTGGAACTGCTGCTGGGCTGGCTTTGGGGGGAGAGAGAGGCTGGCAGCCCCAAACACGCTGTGCCTGTGGTTCCTCATTGTCTTGAGATCTGCACCCTCTGGGGCTGCTTGGCAGCGTCAGCTGGCAATTAGCAGGGATGGGGGGAGCCAGGACTCCTGGGTTCTATTCCCTGCTCTGCTGCTGACTCCATGTGTGGCCTCGGGCAAGTCATTTGACCTCGCTGCCTCAGTTTCCCCCTCACCTGGGGATGGAGTCACCCTCCCTGTGTCTGGAGGCCTCAGACACATACAAATTCTTCCTATTTTATTCTTCACTGGGGGAAGTTGAGCAGCGAAACCCATGTGGGCCCCGCAGGCTTCGCTGCTGGGCACGGCGCATGTGGGGTGTGGGGCACACCCAGGGCTCCTGCGGGCATGCGCGCTGCTCCCGAGCTCCAGGCACTTTTATGGCCTGCTGCAGTGGCGCCGTCACGGCAGATGGGTTTTACGGCGCTTTCGGAGAGATTGTTCAACGAGCGGCTGAGAAAAGCCTTTGCCTTGTTCCCTCCCCCACAGCTCCACCAGCTGTCTGGAGCACCCCACACCCTGGTCCCCACCCGCCGGGGAGCCCCTGGCTTCATCGACAAGACCCCCCCAGCCTGGTGCCCCGACCTCTCCCCACCCCGCAGCAGGGCTCTTCCTGGCTGCCCCTCTAGGAGTGAGGGGGGTTCCCCTGATTCTCTGCCCTCCTGGCTATTGCCCTCCCTTTGACCCCCTGATGGCACCCCCGGCAGCACCTCAGGCCCCTGCCCCGTGCCCACCCCCACCTCAGCAGCCCCAGGGAACATGGGCTGCAGCCTCTGGCACCAAGGGGGGTGCAGGCCCCTGCAGGACAGTGAGGACGTGCTGAGCCCAGCCCCCCAGACTCTGGGCAGGCCCTCACCCAGGGCAAGGCTCGGGGGGTGGCCCCCTCAGGGATCCCACCAGCTCCCCTGGAAATGGCTGCTGGCTATTGCCTTGCCTTGGGAGCAGCATGGCCAGGCCAGCCGCCCGCGGGGCTCAGGGGATCCCTAGCCAGACACAGAGCATCCTGCTGGCCGGTCCCACGGTGGCCTGGGGCTCAGGGGCGGGGGTCCCCCAGGGGCTCAGAGGGATTGAATCCCAGTTGAGGAGCGGCGTGTTTACGCCTCGTGCAAGGCCCCAGAGAAGGCAGAAGAGTCGGGACCCCCCCCACTCCCAGGCAGAGCTGGGCCCAGTGTCCTTCAGCTGGGGGCACTTGGTATTCTGTAGCCAGCCACGGCTTCCAGTCCCATTGCCTGCCAGTGAGGAATGGCATCAATAAACGCTAATTGATGGCGTGGTCGTTCCAAATCAAATTCCCCGGCCCCCGAATCGAATTGATGGCTCCGCGCCCCGCAGCCAGCGGCGGCAGAAATTGAATCTATTAAAGGACTCTGCGCCATCATCCCTTCCCCTCCCTCGCTCCCATTCGCTCTGCCTCAGGCTCCCCCGGGGCCCGCTCCAGTCGGGCTGCAGAGCCAGCCAGCTGGGGCCGGGCGTCGCCCGCCGAGGGCACGTCTGGGCAATGGGATACACAGCAGCCACGTCCTGTCCTTGGCTTGGGGAGGGGGGCATCAGGACTCCTGGGTTCTGTCCTCAGCTCTGGGGGGGTTTGGTGAGTCAGAGCGGGGGGCTCATAGCCAGAACACCTGGGTTCCATTCTGCTGTTCCCACCCAGTTCCTAAGACCCAGACTCAGGGCGGGGCAGGGTGGGGTTCGGGGTGGGGATGGTGTAGTGTGGAATGGGGTGGGGCATTGTGGGGATGGTGGAGTGTGGAATGGGGGCTTGGGGTGGGGCAGGGTGGGGTTTGGAGGAGGTTTGGGGCGTGGGGATGGTGGAGTGTGGAATGGGGGCCTTGGGATGAGGCAGGGTGGGGTTGGGGTGTGTGGGGATGGTGGAGTGTGGAATGGGGGGCTTGGGGCAGGGTGGGATTTGGAGGGGGAGGGGGAGGTTTGGGGGCGTGGGGATGGTGGAGTGTGGAATGGGGGGCTTGGGGTGGGGCAGGGTGGGGTTTGGAGGGGGAGGTTTGGGGGCGTGGGGATGGTGGAGTGTGGAATGGGGGCCTTGGGGTGAGGCAGGGTGGGGTTGGCAGCACCGTGTAGGGCGGGGCGGTGTGGGGAGGGGCTGGTAGGGCGGTGTTGGGGTAGCACTGTGGGGGTCATGCTGTGGGGTGCAGTGGGCTTGAGCAGCTCATTACGGGGCTGGGGGGCAGTGTTGTGGGGTGGACGGACTCTGGGCCCGGGCTGTGGGTGGCACCGGAGCTGTTTGGAGCTGGGCTGGGGGGTTCCTGTCTCTGCCTGTGACTCTGGCCCCGCCGTGCAGCTCAGGAAGCCACGTTCTCCCAGGGTGCCCCCATCTGGGGGGCCAGGATTCCCAGCTGCTCGCACCCCTATTGCTCTGCTCTGGGCTGTGGCCAGACACGCCTCTGGCCTGGGAGTTTGTCCTGCCACGGCCCAGATTAGCTGGGATTTGCGGAGTTGCCCGAGGAGGGGGCTGCTCTGCCCTGACTCTGTGCTGGGGGTGGGGCCCAGTGGGACAGAGGGGTCAGGCAGGGCCGGGTCTGGGCCCCGAGGGATGTGGGGCCTCAAAGCCGGGGGGAAAGGGGGCGGCCAGGAGCCAAGGGCTGTCTGCGTCTCACCCTGCGCCGTATGACGGGCCCACCTGGGGCTGGTGGGGCCCCGGACTCTGGTTACCACATGGATGCACGAGGCCTTGCGGCTACAGGCCCCTGGCGCCGGAGCCAGCTCCTTTGTCATGACTAGGCCCTGCCCAATTCACGGCCATGAAAAACCCGTCACAGCCCAGGACAGCAGGTCTGGTGAGTGCTTTTACCCTGTACTGTGCAGATTCTCAAACGGGGGGTCCTGACCTGAAAGGAGTTGCAGGAGGGTCGCATGGTTATTTGAAGGGGGGTCGCAGTATTGTCACCCCTATTTCTGCGCTGACTTCGGAGCTGGGCGGCCAGAGCGGTGGTTGTTGGCCGGGCGCCCAGCTCTGAAGGCAGCCGCCTCCAGCGGCAGCACAGAAGTCAGGGTGGCAGTACCACAACCCCCCCTACAATAACCTTGCAGCGCCCCCCCCCCAGCTCCGTTTTGGGTCAGGACCCCTGCAATTACAACACCCTGACATTGCAGATTTAAATAGCTGAAATAATGACAGTTACGATTTTGTAAATCCTCTGGCGGTGAAATTGACCACAATGGACTGTGAATTTGGTAGGGCCTAGTCAGGACGCTTCCGTTACTGTGCAGCAGAACCAAGCAGCTGATAGAGCCCAATCCCCTGCCTGCCCCATGCCCCATCCTGCCTCCAGAGCCTGGGGCTGGGACCTGGCTGTGCCCAGCCACGGTGCCCACTCTCCTGCCCGGGCTCTAGGGGAGAGCGCGGGCATGTAATGGAGCCGCTGCAGGGTGGAGAGCAAGTCACTATGGTGGGTATGGGGCAGGGCAGAGGCCTCCCAGCGTAGGGGGCTCAGGGACAGCTGCCGCCCCAGTGTAGCTGCCCTCTCTCTGGGCCCCTGGTGGCCAACCTGCACCCCCAGGCTCCTCTGACAGGGTTCTGCAGAGACCCTCTGCCTGAGGATCTCCCCTGCCCCAGCACCACTCCCCGGGGAGGGCTGAGGGGAGGTTTTTCCCCTGTGACTGACCAAAGTCCCACTCCGGGCTGGGCCGAGCTGAGCTGGGCCTGATCTTTGCCAACGGCGCCGGCTGCACGAGGGTTAATGCCGCACCGGTGTGGAGGTAACAATTTATGGCCGGGCACAGAAACGAATGTGAACCAGGACTGCGCAGCCCAGAGATAGATACATGGCGGGGAGCGAGCCGACAGCCAGGAAATACAGCACTGCCACCGGCGCCAGGGAGAGATTGATGGGCACCCACATGTGCATGGCCAGGGATGTGCTGCCACACCGCTAATTACCAGCAGCCTGAGTTACAGCCGCCCGGGGCCCGTTCATTGGGCACCGACTGCCCGGGAGCAGCACGCGTATCCAGGGCAGAGTGTGGGGCCAGGCCAGGAGGTGCAGGGCCAGGCCAGGGAGCTCAGGGCCAGGGGACCAGGCCTGATACCCTGGTGCCAGCGTGGCCTGGGAACCACCCTGCACAAGAAGGGCTTGTGCCGCCGGGGGAGCCCTGCGGATTGGGGAGCACCCGGCTCTGCCCCTGTGAGGGGCCCTTGGCGCTGACACATGCTGAGTGTCCCCATCACATGGCGAGCACAGAGCCCGGATGGGCCCAGGCCCGTCTGGACGGCCCAGCCAGGATGACGCACCAGCCGTGGGATGCAGCACAGACAGTGCCAGCAGCTATGAACCAGGCTGTGGGTGACTCACCAGCCCTGGGATGACCCTGCCAGCTGGTGTCCCCAGGAGCCTGCCCCCCACCGGGCCGGGGGCTCCAGGAGCCAAGGGCAGGGCAGGTGGGGTTCTGGGGCATGCGGGCAGCACAGACCTTTCCTCGCTGTCTGCCGTGGCTCTGGCTTGGACCAGGGGTGCACTGGATCTGCCCCTTTGTCCAGCCTGGCCCCGGGCTCCAACTCTCTCCTCCCTCTTGCAGGTGAGCGTCTGTCCTGAACGCCCCACCTGTGCCCCTCCCCCAGCCCGGGCGCTGGATGGAGCTGGGAGCCTTCTGTGCTGCGTGGTGCCAGCCCCTCCCCGCTCGCTCGCCGGGCTGACCTACAAAGAGCAGCTCTGCACAGACTCAGCGGGCTTTGTGCTGGTTCAGCATGTTCCCGGGAAGGGCACGTGTGTGTGTCTGGCGGGCGGGGACAGGGCAGGGAGCGTGTCTGGGGGGGCTGCAGGACACCCCTCGCCCAGCAGTTCTAGCCTCCGGGCCCAGCTGGCAATGGGGCCGATTGGCTCCCTCCCCCGCAGTTGGGCCAGCGGCAGCCCTCCAGCCATTCCCAGGGCCCTCACCAGCCCCCCAGCTCTCTGCGACCCCTCACCCGCCAGCCCTGTCTGCCCTGCCCTGCCCCATCTGGTTCACCTCCCAAGCAGAAACCCCACAGGGCCCCAGAGCAGAGGTCCCAGGGCTCTGCCCCATGCCTGGGGGGTGATGCTGCAGCCAGCAGTGGTCGGGGTGTCCCGCTCTCCTGCCTCCCCTCCATGTTGGGGGTTCACCCCGGGGCCATTAGCTGGGTTCGCAGGTGGGGGCTGTCTCCTCTTGGCTCGGGGTTAGCCAGCGCTCCCCGGCGTTCCCAGCCCCTGGCTCAGCACAGGCAGCCCAACGGGATTAACCGGCCCCGCTACGGAAACAGGGAACTGCCCCGCAGCCCCTCTTGGGGTCTCACCTGCTGCTCCCCACTCACCGAGCGCTGGGGAGCATGAGCCCCATCCCGCCCTGGGCGGCAGCACCCTGGCACGAGGCTCGGGGGACGAGCAGCGACAGCTGAGGGGAGCAGAGCCGAGGGTAAAGGGGGAGTGGCAGCTGAGACCCATTGGGGCTGGGATGTGGGGGGCTGAGCCCAGACCCAGACAGTGAAGGCGCTGGGGCCGGGCCAGTGCTTGGAGTGGGCTCAGCGCTGGGATCCAGGCCCTGGGCTGTGGGCCAATCGTCGGGTTTGGGGCAGTGGCCATGGCCCAGTTCAGAGCCGGTTGCTGGAGTGCGGGCGAGACCCACATTCAACCCCCCACCCATGTGGGCCACATCCAGGACACAGGGCTGGGCTGACCAGGTCCCGGGGCTGCCTGGCTACGGCATGGCTGCGGGGAAGGCACCTTTTGGTGGTTCTCCCTGGGGCTGGTGCCGGTGGAAGGGGCCTGTGCCCGCCAGCACTGGGGCAGAGCCCCCCAAACACCCGCTAGGCGCTGAACCCCCCAGAGCCTGGGCGTGGCTCCTGCTGCCTGCTCCAGATGCTCCCTGGAACCCCCTGGGAGCTCTTGGGATGAGAACAAAGAGCTGCGAGCCCCGCTCCTGACAGGGGAGCAGCCCCAGAGGGCTCAGCAGGGGGCACTCCACTGAGCGCCGTGTGTCGGGGCAGGAGTGTGCGCCCAGACTCCTGGTGAGACACTGCCCCCGTGCACACGGTGCCCCGTGCCCAGCCGCCTCCTGCTCGCACTCCGTGGATGATGCCAGCCCTTGGCCGGTTACCCTGCTGTGCCAACGACGCGCGACAGCTAATTGCATGAGGGCGGCGCGGAGGGAATTGACTCGCTGGCTCCAATCAGATTTTCAACTCAACCCACACGGATGCAGCCGCTCCCAGACGCTGCCCTGCGTAAGCGACCAATCCCCATCGCACCTGCAAGGAGCCTGGGCCGCAGAAGGGTGCTGCCAGTGGGCACACTCCAGGGTGAATACAGGTCACCCCCCACGGGTCTGCATGGAGCACAGCCCCTGCCAGGACCCTGCAAACCGCTTCTCCCTGGCTCCGACCTGGCTGCCGCTCCCACCTGCCCGGCATGCCACAGCCAGGTCTTGCTGCAACATGGCAAGAACCAGCCTCCCCCTCCTCCCGCCCCCGGGTCCCATGTGCTGGCTGCAGCGCGGACACAAAGGGCAGGAACTGCCAGCCCGGCCAAGCGTGGTGCCCTTTGTGGCGGCCTGGGCAGCGCGGTAACGTCAGGCCACAGCTGTCAGGGTGCGTTTTCCACCCCGACCCTGAGCCCCTTTGCCTGTGGGGCCGGAACACGCGTCTTTGTCCGGGAATTAATGCTACTTGTCGGGGCCTTTTCTCTCGCTGCTTCCGTGTGAGATGGGAATTGGCAGGTCAACAAGAGGCGCTGGCCTCTCCGGTGCAGCTGGCATGCTGTGGGGCGCTGCGGGCGGCAGCCTGACCTCCCTGACTGACAGGCAGCAGGACAGCTGGACAAGGGAGCTCAGCCACTCGAGGGGAGCCCTGACAGGCCAGGGCTCCCAGCCCCTCCGCTGGCACCCACAAAGAGCGCAAAGGCCTGGGATTCAATAGGCAAAGAATAGCCCCTCGCTTGGAGACAGGGGACAAGGGGCTGCGCCAACTACAGCTGCTCCAGGGAGTCCTGGAGCAGAGTCTGGGGTGGGAGGGGGGGAAAAGACTTGGGATGGGGCAGGGGGGACTCGGGAGATGGGGCCCAGGGGGAGCAGAGATGGGGGAGGGGGAGCCCCCCCCGTGAAGCAGCCCCACGCGGTGCTTGCCACCCCCTGCCTCAGCACTAGCAGCTCTGCAGGGGCTGTAACCGGCCCCTGGGGACCAGCAGCCCCAGGGTTGGAGGGCAGCTGTCAGCGCCGTGGGGCAGAACCCACCCTGGCACTAACCGGCCCCTTGCTGCCCCCAGCACTGAGCCAGGAGCACGTGGGCCATGGCAGAGGGCTGCCCTCTGCCCCCAGGCATCCCTGGGCAGGGTGTGATGCTGGGCAGAGGCTGGGGGGGCAGCACCCCCTGCAGCTGCCCAGGATGGGGGGAAGGGGGCTGTGTCACACTGCCTGCATCTGCCAGGAGCTGGGGAAATGGCTCCGTGTCACTATGGAAACTGGAAACTGACTCCGTCACCCACTGAGGGGAACTGAGGAGTGTGATGAGTCCTGAGGGGGGATCATGATGAGTGCAGCCCCCCGCCTGCCATGCCCCCCAGGTGTGGCTGGTCCACAGGGCAGCCCCCCACCCCCAGTGCCCAGCATGCAGCCCCTCCAATGGATGAGCATGACCCCTAGTGATCCCCCTCAGCCCGGGCCCATCGGAACGTGGATGGAGCTATCTTCCCCCTCCCCACACTGGGCCCTGCCCCGAGGGCTCTCAGCGGGCCCTCGCCCCGTATCGCCGGCCCCGCCGCATCGCTGCTGTGGGACGATGCCGAGCCCCGAGCCTGCCAGAACCAGCGGCACATCCAGACTCAGGGATGCTGCTGGCACCGCGACGTCTGACGGAGCCTCCTGTGGGCACTGCAGCCCTTGCCCGAGCTCCCTCTGTGCCAGGGCTGGGCAGTGCCCGCGGGACATGCTGTGTCCTGTGGGTTCTCCATGTGTGAGCTACATGCAGGATGGGGGCGGGGTACCACATGCCATACCCCTGCGCTCTGATGCCCAGGAGCCTGTGCCACCTTGTGGGGTCTCTGCCAGAATCAGGCTCTGGCTCTGGGGGGCACAAACCTCCCCCTCCCCCAGGACTGCGCTCAGCCCTGACCCAGTCCCTAACCAGCTCCTAACGCTAGCCCCGACTTTGACCTGGACTGCAGAGTTGGGCTGGGGGGAGGCATGCCCTCCCCACAGCACAGACCCTCTGGCGTTCCTAGTGCATCAGTTGAGCCCGCCTGGTGTGCACGTCTGGATGTGAGTGTGCACAAGTGCGTGTGGGTGTGAAGGTAGTGCTGCGTGTCCATGTTCCTGAGGTCTTAGTGCAAGCAGGGGTGAACAAGTGTGCGCACAACTGTGCGTGTGTTTGTGAGTGTCTCTGTAGAAGCATGTGCATGTATCTGTAGTGGTGTGTGTGTGTGTGTGTGTGCACATCTGTGTCTGTGCATGTCTCTGCATCTGTGGCCATGTGTGTGTGTCTGTGGACATGCGACTCTGTGTACACGTGTGTCTGTGTGTCCCCTTGTCTGTGCGCGTGCCCAGGTGCTGGGGCTGCTCTCAGCTCCTTCCTCTCCCTGCTCTAGGGCTGATGGAGAATGATCCTGCCCTGCCGGAACCAGACACGCATTAACTGCGCTTGGTGCTGCAGCCCTGGTCATGCCAAGGCCCCGCCGGGGCTGCACCGCAGGGAAATGGGGGTCTCCTCCCTGCAGGCTGCTGTGGGCAGGGGCGGCTCCAGGCCCCAGCACACCAAGCGCGTGCTTGGGGCGGCATGCCGCGAGGGGCGCTCTGCCGGTCGCCAGGAGGGCAGCAGGCGGCTCCAGTGGACCTCCCGCAGATGTGCCTGCGGAGGGTCCGCTGGTCCCACAGCTCTGGTGGAGCATCCGCAGGCTCGCCTGTGGCAGGTCCACCGGAGCCGCGGGACCGGCAGAGTGCCCCCTGCGGCGTGCCGCCGTGCTTGGGGCGGCGAAATAGCTAGAGCCGCCCCGGCTGTGGGGAGCTGCACCACAGCAGCGTGGAGGAGCCGGGGCTGAGTTTCAGGGGCGGGGGAGTCACCCCGTGCTACGGCACTGGCCCGCCATGCTTTCTAAACCCTGTGTGGAACCACAGGTGGGTCCCTGCCCTCATGGAGCGCAGAGCACAGAGGAGGGCCTAGCCAAAGGTAACCCAGTGAGTCAGAGTCAGCTGAGATAGAACCCAGGAGTCCTGGCTCCCAGAGCCTCTCCCTCACTCTAACCCACTAGACCCCCCCTCCCAGATCCTGCCTTCAGAGGCCAGCGGGTGCAACGTCTCTCTCCTCTCCAGCCTGGAGACTGGGCAGATGTGAATTCCCTGCAAGTGTAAACGGCCCTGTCTGGCTGGAGTCGGCACGGGGGTGGGGCAGAGTGCCCTGACCCCCAGCTCCCCACAGTGTCAGGCCACATCGGCTGCGGGACCTGGCCAGGCGGTGGGGTGGGCACATGCCCTGCTGCGGCCAGCAATGGGGAGTGCAGCCCCCTGCCCCAGAGAAGGTGGGGACTGGGGAGCCAGGCCAGGGCAGGGGGGAGGGGCCTTCCCCCAGGGGTCCATTAGAGGCATTTTTGGTTAATTATTGGCACCTGCTTCCTCTGGCAGCAGGGGCCCCTCCCCCCTCCCAGGGCTGGGACCCAGGGCGGCTAATTGACTCCCAGTCGTGGAGGGGGGAGTCGGGCTGTGGGCTGCAGAAAGGCCAGAGCTACAGTGAGCGAGAGCAGCCGGTGAGCGGCCTGGCCCGGCCCGGCCCAGGGTGAGCTTTGCAGGGGGCTGCTGGGGGGAGCTGGAGCTGGAGCTGGAGCTGGAGCTGGAGCTGGAGCTGGAGCTGGGTGGATGGATGGGAGTGGCATGGGCTGGGGCAGCAGCGGGGGACACGCTGGTGGGGGAGAGCGGCAGGGGTGGGGGCCATTGCTGTGCAGGGACACACAGGGGCGGCAGCTGGGGGACATGGCAGGGGCGGGGGCCATTGCTGTGGGGGGTGTCACAGACTCACAGATTGTGGTCCCGTGCGGTCTGTGGGGGGTGCCCCTTTCAGTGCGACAGCCCTTCTCGGGGGTCCACTCTCTCCTGGGGTCCGGCCCCTCCACCTCCTGGAGCCTCAGCACGTCTGTCTCTGCCGTGGGCCCCCTCAGGGAGTCCCCTCGCTCTGGGTGCCTCAGGGTGGGTCTAGGCCTGAAGGCTGGGCCCCTTTTTTTGGTGGTGGGGGCCGTGAGGCCAGAGACGTGCCAGGCCCCAGGCACTGCTGGGCCGAGGGGGTTGCTGGCTGGCTGGTGGAAACAGGACCAGGATCGACGGACCCATGGCAAATCCAGTGCTCTGGGATTGTGGGACATCAATCCCCACTCGCTAAAGGCAGGTGGGACCTGCACCAGGGGTGGGCAGTGGGATGGGACCTGCACCAGGGGTGGGCAGTGGGATAGCACCTGCCCCCCCCCCCCGTGGCCTTCAGCACTGAATGGCCCCACAGCTAGTGGGAGGGAGCAGCAGGCTGGGACTGGCTCTGCCCTGGGCCCTGTTTGGGGGAGGCGGGGGGGGGGGTTAGCAGGTCACTGATCTTTCCTAGCGTCCAAGGACGGAAGCCGGATGCTCCTGGCCGTGCCCTGTTCCCCATGGCTCAGGCTGTGCCCAGCCCAGGCCAGTGTGTGGGTACCTGAGTGTAGGGCACCACGTGCGTCAGTCAGTGACTGCATGTTCTGTGTCTGTGTGTGTGTGTGTGTGTCCCGCTTCGCTGTGTGTCTGGCCACACAACCAGTGTCAGTGCACAGGTGTGAATGCCCCATGGCTGTTCCATGTATGTCTGGGAGCGCCGTGTGTATATGCTTGCACGGGTACTTGTGTGTCTGTGTGCGCTGTCTCTGCACATTCCCAGCCTGTGTTTGCTGGAGCCAAGCTTCATCCTGCTTTGTGATGGGCACCGTGGCAGGCACTCGTCAGGCTGGAGGATCCCGAAAGCTGTGCCAAGGGCTAGTGCTGCGTCTCTACGAGCCAGTTCTCCGCGTTCATTGATCTGGCTGCTGGTTCCGTTTGATCTTCCCCAGGCGCAGGAGCTGCCAATGAGCCTCAGTAGCCAACGGCAGCTACCCGCTGCCTGCCTCACCCAGTGCCCCACCACCTGCTGGGGCCACGCCAGCTCCAGGCTCCCTGGCCCACAGTGAGACTCAGCCACTGGCAGCAGTGGGTGCTCTCTCTGGGCTGAGCTGGGATTGCACCCGCAGCCACCCATGGGCGGCAGCCAGCAGGAGGAGGGGAGGCAGATGTGAGCATAAGAGTCCCAGCCCCAGGCTGGACCCACTACCTGCTGCAGTGTCCCTTGGCCTTGCAGGTGACCTGCACCTGCTCCTGCAGCAGCCCCCAGGCCTTGCAGGTGAGAGCAGTGACCCGGGTGGGCCTGTGGCCAGCTGCACTTAGAGCTGCCAGCACATCAACGCACTGAATTATTTGGCGTGGGCACGGGAGGTGCGGTGACAGCAGCTCCAAGCAGAGTGCCAGAGCCGGTCGCGGGCAGGGCCGGGCGGAGCCGGTCGCATGCACAGGGTCACTCTCACCACACTGACTCTCTCTGAGACAGAGGGTGCGTGCCATGACTGCTGGTTGGGGAGCACATGCATGTTCAGACTGTCACGTGTGCTGCCGGGGAGGACACGGTGGCCCCTCTCTTTGGAAGGCAGGGCTGGGGCTGGCTCCCTGGTAGGGGCTGCTCAGACAGGTCCAGGACGCACCCCTCATCATAACACAGCAACAGGGGGTGTCTCCTCTCAGCACCCCGCCCCCCCCGGGGACCCTCTGCAGGCTGGACCAGCCCTGGCGTTAGCCTAACTGGCCACCAGAGGGCCAAGTGACCCCTGCCAAGTCTTGGCCCCACAACCACTCCAAAGGGCATCACCACTGTATGGGGCAGGGCAGCCCTGTGCCCCCTTCCTCCCCACACCCGCTTGGTGGGGCTGGGTGCCTGGGTTGGAGGCAGAGGCAGCAGCCTGGAGCTGCCTCCACCTCAGGCGGAGAATGGCCCTGTCCTGGCTCCCCGGGGCAGGGCAGCCCCTGGCGCTGGCACCGCAGGGAGCTGTCAGGCTTTGCGAGGCACCAGCCGAGAGGTGCGGGGGCAGGGGGCTGCCCTTGAGAGCCCAGCTGTAGCCCGGGCAGGCGCCGACTCTGCAGAGCGGCTCCGGCTCAGTGCGGGTGTGGAGCGAAGGGGCCATTTGTTTTCGTTTGGGCCCCCGCTGGGCCGCCGCGTTGCTCAGGCGAGCGCTGATCTATGGCTGCCGTCCCCCCGCGCGCGGCAGGGCTCTCTAAAAAGCCTCTTATAAGCGCTGCATTATTAAAAATCCCCCGCGCCATCACTCACGGCCCGGCTCCAAGCGGGGCACAGGCGCTGGAGCACAGCGATTAATATTGCAGGGCCAGAAAGCTCCTCCCGGCTTTATCTGTTATTTCCCAGTCGCTCTCAGCCACGTAACCCCAGGTATTTATTGGCTTGTTTGCCTCTCGCTGACGCTGGCAGGGCCACACCTGGGCCCCTTGGCCTGGCCCCAGGACAGCTGCTCAGCTGGGCTGGATCCCAGAAACTCCTGTCCCTGCAGCCGCAGGCTGCCAGAAAGGCCGGGGCCTCGGGGCCTACGGAGGTGACCCCAGCTAAAGGGCTGGGCTGGGCAGCTCCAGGGGGGCCGGTGCTGCCACCTTCTCGCCCTGCCTGGGGAAATATCACCCTCCCTCCCCCCCGGGAGGGATGTGCTCAGAGCACATGGCAGGGAGGCTCAGGGGACACCTGGGTTCCAGGCCTTGTGCTGGTTGTCACGGAGTCCCCGGGCGATGCTCTGGAGCTGCTCCCCCCAAAGCCAGGCAGGACTCTGGGGAGCCTCCTCTCCCTCGGAGCAGCCTGGCTGCAGGGCAAGAAGCTCACACGGCTTCACCTCCCGGGTCTCTCCTTGGAGCATTCAGCATCCCCTGCCCCTCCGTGCGCTTCCCCCAGCGAGTCCGCCCAGGCGGGGTCCTGGGGGAGCCACAGGGACCTGCCCCCCCACTTCGCAGTCAGGCGTGACTCTCAGCCAGCCAGTAACACAGAGGTTTATTAGATGACAGGAACAGGGTCTAAAACAGAGCTTGTAGGTACAGCGAACAGGACCCCTCAGCCAGGTCCATTCTGGGGCCCAGTGAGCCAGACCCCCACGTCTGCTCTCACTTCCCATCCCCAGTCAGCCCCAAACTGACACCCCCTCCAGCCCCTCCTTTCTGGCCTTTGTCTCTTTCCGGGCCAGGAGGTCACCTGATCTCTTTGTTCACCTTTAACCATCCCCTTGCAGGGGGGAAGGGCCCCGGCCATTTGTTGCTAGGAGACAGAGTGTCGGCCATTTATGCACAGGGGAGACTTAAGAAATACATAGGGGAAACTGAGGCACCCACAGAGTATTCAGAGAAAACATTAAGAACAGTCCCACTTTGTCACACTGGTCACATGACCTCCTGGGTGCCTCAGTTTCCTCTGCACTGTGGCTGAGGCCACCGCTCCACCCATGGGGTGTGCTGCTTGTGGATTAACCTGGCACTGGTGCTGCTCTGTGGAGGTGAGCAGAGCCCTGTAACCGCAGCAGGTCATTGTCACAATTCAGTGCTCCGGGCACTGGCACCACACCCACCTAAGGGTGCCCCTCCCCACCACCACCAAAGCCTCCATCACTTGGGGAGGGCTCTGCACCGAGCCCCAATTCCCCCCCGTCTGCCTGCCAGAACCCCAGAGCCTGGGTCCCATGCTGGGAGTGTGTGTGTGGGTGGGGGCTGCATAGGAAGCGAGCTCCTAGACAACAGGCTTTAGGCAGTGGGGGGCCTCTACTGAGGATGGGGGGGAAATTGACCAGGGACAGGGCCCCGCACTGGGGGGGCTGTGAGGGGGGGCAGGTTTAGCAGCAGAGACAGCGGCCCCAGCACTGGCAGGACCCCAGGCCGTAGCCTGTGTGGGTCGGTCCTGCCCCAGCCTCTGGGCATTGCCAGGCTGTGGCGCCCCCAGGCTCAGCTGGCGCAGGGTGAGGAGGCCTGTCCCTCTGCCATGTCCCAGGCCCTGGTACGGGGCCATGCTGCCACCTCCCCACCCCCTCTCGTCTACCCACCCCCTTGTCTGTATGGCTGGAGCCCTGCAGGTGTCTGGTCCTGGGTGGAGGTCTCCTGGCTACCCTGCCTCTCCCGGCGTGGGGCGCTGTAGGGGGGCAGGAGCCCCGGCTGCGGGAGCGTTCCCAGCTCATAGCTTCTCCCAGCTGTGCAGCACAGGATGAGAACAGCCCCGGGCCGTGAATGGAGACGGGGCAGAGCCGACTGGCACAGTCCCTGCTGGAGGTTCTCACGCCCACACAGCCGCTCACAGCCGGGCGTCCTTGATATCCTCAGCCCAGGCTGTGCCAGGCGGGGCGGCAGAGAGATGCCAGCAGAGTCCTCGGCGCTCCCTTCTCTGGGATGGCTGCAGCATACGGGATCAATGGTCGATGTCCTGCAGCCCCAGGCTGGGCTGGTCGGTGTCCCCAGCCCCACCTCTGCTCGGGGCCCCGCAGACGCTAACTGCGGCCTGGTCTGTGCGCAGCTGGAGCAGGATATTGATGCCGCGTGTCACCCACTGTCGGATTAAACGTCACTTAGGCACCGGCGCCGGGCAGCTCCTGGAGCTGCAGTCTGGCACAGACGGGGCTGGTGGCACAGCTGGGGGGAGGTGCTCTGTGTTACAGGAGGCAGGGGCCAGTGTCTGGCCCCCCTTGGAGTTGGGGACGGGGGACTGGTCTGCATACCCATGGTCCACGCAAGGGCCTGGCGCATGTTCCCAGAGTCCCCAGCTCTGCCGTCCCTCCGAATCCCCTGCCCGCATTGTCCTGAGTGCTAGCAGGGGCTTGGTGGTTGGTGGAAAACTGTTAAAATTACAGGTGAATTCCCTTAAATTGTAAGGGGATTCCTGGTCCTGCTTGCAGGCTAGGGTGCTCGTGGGGAAGCCCTGGGTTGGGGCAGTCTGCAGAGGGCCAGTCTGGAGCGAGCTGGGAGCAGCCTGCTTTGTCTCTCTCTGTTGGCGTTCTGGATTCTCGGTCTGGATAAAGACAGATTCTGTTGCCACCTTCCAGCAGAGCACGTAGGGATTTTTTTCTAATTGCTGTTTGTACGCAGGGCACAAAACAGGCTTGAGACCAGGAGTCCATCGGCTCTTGTCCTCTGCATCAGATCTACCCTCAATCCTGACCTGCTACCCCAGCCCTGCCACTGCCCCTCAGTCCTGCCCGCAGCCCCTGGCTGCCCACCAGAGGGGCTGCCCCGATTCCTAGTCCAGAGATGCCCGGCTCTCTCAGACCCTCCCTTGCTGGGCTCTGCAGGGGGATGGTGAGAGTCTGGGAGCTGGTTACATGTCAGAGAGGGAGGGCAGCTCTCAGAGCACCCTCCGGACTCTTCCTCTCTCCTCTTGGCAAGCCCAGCTGAGTCTCTGCAGCTTCTCCAGGGCAGGAGCTGAGGGAAGCTCCGGCTGCGGCTCCATCACTCTTCACACCTTGCCTGGCATTTTCCTGGAAGTGCTCATAGCTGTGCCCGCCCGGCACCTGGCCCTGCCCCCCCACCATGCCTGGTTCAGCTTCAGTCTCATGCTTTGCCCTGTGGGGCAGTACCCAGCCAGAGACAGTGCGGGGGGACACCATGCTCTGATCTTCTGGCTGGAGCAGGGGAAGGATCCGTCTTGTATCTGGGATCCTACTGCTCCCACCATGTGGCCTCGTACAAGCCAGGACTCCTGGTTACGTTTCTGGTGCTGCCGGACTGTGCCTGGGACCTCAGGCAAGTTCCACCCCCCACCCCCGTCTCAGCCTCTCCATCCCGACCCCTCTGGGTGGGGGGCGGCAGGACGATCAGCTGGACGGCCTGGGGTCCGTGGGGGGAGGGGAGGCGAGAGCTCCAAAGGGCCTGGGCCTCCCAGGGCAAAGACCCCCCCAGAGTTCAGGCTTAGCAGAGCAGCGGCCGTTACTGGCCATCCTGGTGCTGCAGGCCCAGGCCATTGTGTGGAGGTGACAGAAGGAGGTCTTGGGGGGGGGGGGTCCCTGTCTGGGTGTCTTTGGGGGGGCAGGTCCCTGTCTGGGAGTTGAGGGATAGGTCTAGGGGCAGGGTCCTGAGGGGGTGCAGGTCTGGCGGGGGTAGGTGTCACGGGGTCCCCGGGCGCTGCTCTGGAGCTGCTCCCCACCAAGCCAGGCAGGACCCTGGGGAGCCTCCTCTCCCTCGGAGCAGCCTGTCTGCAGGGCAAGAAGCTCCCACGGCTTCACCTCCTGGGTCTCTCCTTGGAGCATTCAGCATCCCCTGCCCCTCCGTGCGCTTCCCACAGCGAGTCCGCCCGAGCGGGGTCCTGGGGAAGCCACCGGGTCCTGCCCCCCCACTTTGCAGTCAGACGTGACTCTCGGCCAGCCAGTAAAACAGAGGTTTATTCGATGACAGGAACGGGGTCTAAAACAGAGCTTGTAGATACAGCGAACTGGACCCCTCGGCCGGGTTCATTCTGGGGGGCAGTGAGCCAGACCCCCACGTCTGCACTTCACTCCTCGTCCCCAGCCAGCTCCAGACTAACAAGCCCCTCCAGCCCCTCCTCCTCTGCTCAGCCCCTTTCCCTGGCCAGGAGGTCACCTGACCCCTTTGTCTCCAACACCTTCAGCCCGCACCTTTGCAGAGGGGGGGCCCAGGCCATCAGTTGCTAGGAGACAGAGTGTCAGGCATTTAGGTGCACTGGCCCCTTCCTCTGCAGCAACCACACCCCCTGATCCACCACCTGGATATTAAGAACTGCAGAGGGGACACTGAGGCACCAACACCGTATTCAGAGCAAACATTAAGAACATTCCCAGTTTGTCACAGAAGGTCTGGGGGTTGGTCCCTGTATGGGGGGGAAGGGTTCCAGACAGACATGTGACCGGTCTGGCGGTAGGGGGCATGGAGCTGGCTCAGCCAGGTGTTGCAGGGGGATCTGGACCAACCCCACTGAGCCAGGGATTTCCCTCCCCTTTCCCCCCAACCTGCCGTATGAGCACGGGGAGCAGCTGGGGCCCTGCCCTGGGCTCCTCTCCCACTGGCTTTCCCCAGCCTGGGGTGCCCAGAGCCGCTGCAGCGCTGGGGGCACTGGCCCGGGTGTGAACTGCTGCTCCTGCGGCCGGGGCTGCTGAGAAGCCGCAGGGCTGTGCAAAGCGCAGGCTGCTCTCGCTGTGCTGTGTTTATGGCTGTGCCCAGCCCCGGCCCCCGGCAATCCATCACCGCTCTCCACCGCCAGCCCCGCTCCTGTGAGATGGCCTAATTGGCTCCTGAGCGCTGAGCCCTGGCAAATCCCTCCCACCCCCGTGGCCTTGCCCTGCTGGGGGATGGGCAGGGTGGCACAGGGCGGGCGCTGGCTGCCCTCCCAGCCCCTGGTGGCATGGGGCCACCCACTGCCTGGGGGGCTAAGCCTACCCCCCCTCAGGCCCTGGCTGCAGCACCCCCAACCCTCACATGATCCCCCATTGCAGCTCCCTCCCCCAGGCCTGGGAGCTGCAGGCTGAATGGCTGGAGGAGAGGGGGTGGCAGTCGCTGTGCCAATGGGGCGGGGGGGGCTGCACTGGGTCTACATGCGCAAATAAAGCGATGATGAAAGACGTGTCTCGTCCCTTTGCCCCCCATCCGCTCCCTCCGTGTGTCTGTCTCACCCGTGTTCAAACCTTAGCTGCCATGCCTCTCCCATCGCACCCGCATCCGGCTGCCTTGGGCCCTGCTCCCATGCCTGTGCTGGAGGGGGGCGGTGCCTGGTGGCCGTGGCCACACTGGGGGGGCAGTGCCCTGTGGCCAGGGTGTGCCCATGGGGGGGCAGTGCCCTGTGGTGTGGCCACGCTGGGGGGAGCAGCAGTGCCCTGGGGCTGGGGCATGCCTGGTGGGGGCAGTGACCTGTGCTGTGGCCATGCTGGGGGGGGGCAGTGCCCCCTGCACGGCTGCCTGTGGTGGGGGCAACGCGCTCCCAGCCAGCGGCACGGCTGATAATCATCTCACATGCTCCCTTCCCGGGCCTATAATTTAGGGCTGTTGTCAAAAATCAAATTAGCAGCAGCAGCTGCTCGTGTTGCGGGGACAGGCCGGAGCCGGGCGCCGTGTTCTGTGATTAGCCGCTCTGACAAGGCCCCGCACCCTGACTCATCCATCACCAGCCTCCCCCCACCCTTCGCTGCTGAAAGGGGCAGTGCTGCCCTGCCCACCCCCACACGGCACGTGGGGAGCCCGGTTCGTATTGCAGGAAGTGCCCCCGGGCGATGAGCACCGATGCGGACACAGTGCGGGGGAGGCTGCATGGTGGGTGATGATGGGGGCTGACCGAAGGGGGATGGAAGGGAAAATGGAGCTAGCAGGGGGCAGTGAACTCTGCACCCCCCTGCCCCCCTCATCTCCTGCCCTGCTGGAGCTGGGCTGGTTCATGTCCCTTTCTCCAGGTGCCCCATCTGCCCCTCGCCAGCCATGCTTGGCACTGCCAGTGGGACTGGGTGGGCGGAGATGGGCTGGGCGGGCAGGAGTGGCTGGGTGGAGCCAGGCAGGGCTGGGGGCTCAGCGGGGATGGGGCTGCCAGTGGATGGTAGTGAGGCTGGTCTGGAAGAAGCAGCTGCTGCCAGTGTGTGCCAGGTGGGCTGAGCTGGGTGAGTCATGGGCGCGCCAAGGGGGAGGAACATGCCGAGAGAGGGCCGGGCACTAGGTCCGCACAGCCAGCCAGCCAGCCACAGGCACCATGCCTGCATGGCTAGCCCTACCCAGTTCTGGGCCACTGCACTTGTGGGCAAAGCAATCCCAGCCCCCCCGCTCCCGGGCATAGCCAGGAACACGCTGCCAGGTAGGGTGACCAGACAGAAAGGGTGAAAAATCAGGACGGGGGTGGGGGATAATAGGAACCTATATAAGAAAAAGCCCCAAATATTGGGACTGTCCCTATAAAATGGGGACATCTGGTCACCCTACTGCCAGGCAGCTGACAAGTGTATTGTGTTTTTCTTGCCCCCATGGACAGTCCCTGCCCCAAGGCGCCTGCAGTCCCAGTAGGACGGGAGACAGATGCCTTCCTGTGATTGGTCCTGGAGCATTGTAACCTGTGACTGGTTCCGCCCAAGGGCCTGGTGGCCTGTGATTGGCTAGTCCTGGGGGTGCAGTGGCCTGCGATTGGTTATAACTACAGTGATGGTGGCTCCTGCCCCTATGACAGGGTGCCTCCCAGCCCTCCCCAGGGGCCTGTCCCCAAAGCATTGGTGTGAGCAGTCTGTGGGGGCTGGCTGAGTGGGGTGTGTTGGGGCGGAAGCCCCTGAGCAGGCCGCCCAGGGTTCTGGGGGGTTGTTACTTTAGGTGAGATGGTGCTGAGGGGCCACTGGAGCCAGGTTGCCCCCAGCCATGATCCAAGGCTGGGGACGGGGCTCTTAGTGCATGGGGTGTGTGCACTAGTGAAAGGATCCCCGTGCACAAGTGGCACACGCTGCCCTGGCCTCCCAGCTGCAGCACCTCTCCCGCCTGAGGAAACAGAAGTGGCTAGATCCTGGTGAAGAACCTCCTGGCTCTGCAGCGATTCTGGAGTCAGGAAAATATGCATGATTGACTCCCGGAGCCTTGGTGGAGGCTGATCTCCTCTGACAGGCCGGCGCGCCGTCTGCGCTGCTGCCCGACAAAGGCAGCGCTCGCACGGCGGGTGCAAAACTGGCAGGGCGATTGGTAGCTGTTTTGCATCATTAATTAACCCTCCTCTGTGATTCTGCACCATTAAACTCCCCATCAATTAAGTCAAATCAGCAAGACGCTAATTAAGAAATCAACCCAGCTTTTTCTCCAGGAGCGAAGCTCACCTACTGCACGACCCACACACCCAGCCTCACCAGGCAAAGCCGGCTTCTCCCTCTGCTCAGCAGAGCCGGCCTGCACATGACAGGTCGCAGCCTGGCAGAGCTGGGGGGGCAGGTTCCGGCCTGCAGCCCCAGTGGGGAAAAGAGCTGTTTCCCATGCACTACTGGGTCAGCTGGATGTGGCCCTGAGGCCATAGGGACACGTACCCAGAGCTGGGTGCTGCTTGGTGACTCTGGGATGGGGCCTACGTGACCCCCCCTCCTGCTGGCCCTACGCACGTCCTGCAGAGCAGGTCTCAAATTTGGTGCAAGGGGCGTTAGTGGCCTGACAAGGCAGGCCAGCACGGCCAAGGTGCAGTGGCCCCAAATCCTCTGTGCTGGGCCAGGGCTGGTGGGTCTGGTGCCTTGAGGGCAGCACCCATCCCTCAGCCAGTGGTGGGGCCCTCTCCTGTCGCCTCCCAGCCCTGGTGGTACCTAGGGCTTCTCCTGACTCCTGGGGATCGGCGAGCACCCTGGCCGGGCCAGGCTTCAGCCCCTGTGGCCAGACAGATGTACACCTCTGCAGAGTCCCCGTGCCTCCCGCTCGCTCTCCAGAACAGAGTCGCTGCCCTACTGAGTCTGCAGGCAGCTCCCGAGGCGCGAGTGGCTGCAGCCAGCTCTCCGGAGTGTTACGCTATGCAGGTAACCTGAGAAATACCCCCCAGCCCCTTGCCAGGGTTCCCACACCTGTGCTGTGCCAGTCCCCCCCCACGCTGCTCCCCACGGCCCAGCCCCTCTCCTGGGTCCCTGCACCTGTGCTGTGCCAGTCCCCCCCCCCACTGCTCCCCACGGCCCAGCCCCTCACCCGGGTCCCTGCACCTGTGCTGTGCCAGTCCCCCCCCCACTGCTCCCCACGGCCCAGCCCCTCTCCCGGGTCCCTGCACCTGTGCTGTGCCAGTCCCCCCCCCATGCTGCTCCCCACGGCCCAGCCCCTCGCCCAGGTTCCCAGCCCCACACAGTCCTGCTTCCCCTACACGCTGTCCACACCTGCTGGGCCTTCCCCTCCCTTCCAGTTGGCGTTTAGTGTCTGTCAGGAAACGGCTCTGCTGCCTGGCCCCTGCGCGCTGTGCTGGGCGCAGGGCTAATGAAGCGTTCTGGATGGAGCTGATGTGCTCAGAGATTTCAGATGCTTCCTGATTTGCATTCTTGCTAAGTCGCTCTGCAAAAACTTCCCTGTGCGGTGAAGGTGGCGCCTGCGGAGGGAGAGGGGGCGGCAGGGCTGGACTTTGGGGGCCCAGGTCAGAGCTGCCAATGCCATGTGGTCACCTGGGGAGTCTCTGTGCAGCCCCATGCGCCCAGCCGCCTCGTCTCCCCCTCAGCCCCACACAGCCTGAGCCACTCCATCTCCCCTTCAGCCTGGCATGGCCCCAGCCCCAGGAGCTCAGCTGGGCCGGCACTAATGCCCTGGTGCCCTCAGAGTGCCCCAGTGCCCTGGGTTTGGAGGTGTTTCTGCCTCGTGCCCTCTGTCTCTGGGGCAGGCAGTGAGCAGGTCGGGGGGTGGGGTTGGGGGTGACCAGAGCTGCAGAAATGTGAGGGGAGGCTGCAGCTGGGCGCTGGGCCCCACTGGTTGGGTTGTGAAATGGCAGAGCTCCAGGCTCCTCTTGTCAGCTCCAGAGCTCCCGCCCCTCCGGGGGCAGCTGCATAGCTGCAGAGGGTGTGTGCGCACGGAGGAGTTGGCACCGGCTCGAGGTGCAGCCAGGATGGGGAAGCGCTGGGCTCCGAGGGGGTCTGCGCTGCCCTGGGCCCCGCAGGAGCAGCATCGTGTCCCCAGGGACCCACGCGGAGCACTCGCCCAGGACTCGCATGCAGCCACCTCTGGGATGCAGAATGGGATCTTACTAGGTGCTGAGATGCAGCCATGTCTGGGGTGTAGCATGGGGCTGGACTGGGGTTCATGAGGGCCCAGCTTTGCTCTAGAGTCCCAAGCTCACGGGCCCTTGTGCTGGCACTAGTGGCTGTGTCACTTATGGCTGTCAGAGGGCTGGGAATGGCTCATCCTAGGCCCCTGAGGATCCAGGGGGCTCCTGGATAAGGGTCCACCCCCCAGGGGATTCCAGGGCAGAGTCTGCGATGGGCTTATGGGTAGGAGGGCCCAGGACAACCTGTGCAGGCCTGAGCTCATTAGTAATGGGACAGGCGGCTCCGCTCTAGAAGCCTGCATGTCCCTCGTGAACCTTGCACAACTGCCTCTCGCACGCTCCCCTTGCACACCCGTGCCAGGCCTTTCTGTCTCTGGTCGGACCTGTGCTGGGGAGGCTGAAAGGTGTCTGGGTGGCTGGGCTCAGGGTGTCCAGCCCTGGCCGTGCACAGGAGCAGGGGCCCTGTGTCCTTGGAGCCCTTGTGAGACGCCTGCCTGGGGAAGTGACCAGGAGGTTCCTTTACCCCGCACTGCCTAGCTCGTGAAGGCTCTGAATTGACCTCAGCTCTTCCTCTGCTCCCTGGGGGCTATCGATTGCGCCCCTGCCCGCGGCTGCGGCTCAGCTCGGCTCCGGTGGCCTCTGCAGATAAATGCTCCCCTCCGCCTGACTCAGTTCTGTTCTCCTGGCCAAGGGCTGGGTGGGCAATGAATGTCCCAGGCCTGTGCCTGCGACTCTCCCCAGCACCCTGCTTCTGCCAACGCACTCCCAGTGTCCCTCGCTCCAAAACGTCCTGCCCAGGCTTCCCCACTCCCAGCCTAGCGCTCTGCCTCGCCAAGCCTGCCACGTTGCTGCCTGGGGAGCTCCGTGGCCACCTCGCCCAGGAACTTCTCACATGGGGGCTGGCGCCAGCTGCTTTGGAGGAAGGTGCCAGAAAGCCCGGGATGGGATACCCTCCCCTGGGGAAAGTTCCCACCCGTCAGTGGCTGGCTCCAGCCCCTTCCAATAGCTCTGGGTCATCTTCACCCTTCCCGTTATTCCTCTTTCCCATAGAAAGGTTTGAGCCTTGTTTTGAGTCCTCCTGAGCTCTTGGCCTCCATAAACCCTGTGGCCATGAGTTCCACAGGTCAATTGTGGGCCAAGTGATGAAATCTTCCCTTTCGCTGCGCTGTGCTGGGTGTTTCTCCAGGCTGCTCCCCACCCCTGTGGGAACATGCCCGTTGCTGCTCCTTGTACCAGTGTTCACCACTCTCTGGTTTTCACTGGGGGGCTGGGCCAGCCCCAGGGTTTGCTCTTGCATTAATGGTACCTTCTGTGGAAGATCCTTGCAGAGAATGTTACTGACCCTGCCCTGCTCCCCACAGCACAGCCCCCCTAGCGCCGCACTGGGGTCGGGGAGAGCGCCCCCCGCTGACCCTGCCCTGCTCCCCACAGCACAGCGCCCCTAGCGCCGCACTGGGATCGGGGAGAGCGCCCCCCGCTGACCCCGCCCTGCTCCCCACAGCACAGCCCCCCTAGCGCCGCACTGGGATCGGGGAGAGCGCCCCTCGCTGACCCTGCCCTGCTCCCACAGCACAGCCCCTAGCGCCGCTCTGGGATCGGGGAGAGCGCCCCCCGCTGACCCCGCCCTGCTCCCCACAGCACAGCCCCCCTAGCGCCGCACTGGGGTCGGGGAGAGCGCCCCCCGCTGACCCCGCCCTGCTCCCCACAGCACAGCGCCCCTAGCGCCGCACTGGGGTCGGGGAGAGCGCCCCCTGCTGACCCTGCCCTGCTCCCCACAGCATAGCGCCCCCTAGCGCCGCACTGGGGTCGGGGAGAGCGCCCCCTGCTGACCCTGCCCTGCTCCCCACAGCACAGCCCCCCTAGCGCCGCACTGGGGTCGGGGAGAGTGCCCCCCGCTGACCCTGCCCTGCTCCCCACAGCACAGCGCCCCTAGCGCCGCACTGGGGTCGGGGAGAGCGCCCCCCGCTGACCCCGCCCTGCTCCCCACAGCACAGCGCCCCTAGCGCCGCACTGGGGTCGGGGAGAGCGCCCCCCGCTGACCCCGCCCTGCTCCCCACAGCACAGCGCCCCTAGCGCCGCACTGGGGTCGGGGAGAGCGCCCCCCGCTGACCCCGCCCTGCTCCCCACAGCACAGCGCCCCCTAGCGCCGCACTGGGGTCGGGGAGAGCGCCCCCCGCTGACCCTGCCCTGCTCCCCACAGCACAGCGCCCCCTAGCGCCGCACTGGGGTCGGGGAGAGCGCCCCCTGCTGACCCTGCCCTGCTCCCCAGAGCACAGCGCCCTAGCGCCGCACTGGGATCGGGAGCGCCCGCTGACCCCGCCCTGCTCTCAGAGCACAGCGCCTAGCGCCGCACTGGGGTCGGGAGAGCGCCCCTGCTGACCCGCCCTGCTCCCAGAGCACAGCGCCCCTAGCGCCGCACTGGGGTCGGGGAGAGCGCCCCCCGCTGACCCCGCCCTGCTCCCCACAGCACAGCCCCCCTAGCGCCGCACTGGGATCGGGGAGAGCGCCCCCCGCTGACCCCGCCCTGCTCCCCACAGCACAGCGCCCCTAGCGCCGCACTGGGGTCGGGGAGAGCGCCCCCCGCTGACCCCGCCCTGCTCCCCACAGCACAGCGCCCCCTAGCATCGCACTGGGGTCGGGGAGAGCGCCCCCCGCTGACCCTGGGCTGTTCTTTGCAGCACTGTAGCTGCTCTTGCAGATCTGTAGGGGAAGCAGCAGGGCCCAGAGACCCTCTTTAGCCCCACCCCACGAGGGGTCTGTGTCTGCCCAGCTCACCCCAGGAGTCCCTAGCTCTGGGCTGTGCCCCCGCCCCCCGCGCGTTGGTGGGTCAGGATGCTCTCGGGAGGGGCCAGGGCGCTGGGCAGGCGCTGGGCGGGAACAGGCTGCGATGCGATTATCTCTGGGGAGGAGCAGTGCCCTTGTGGCTCTGTTCAGCATGCCAGGCCGGGTGTGCCTGGCCCTGAGGAGCTCTGTGTGGTGTTATGCCCCTGGGACATAATCCCGACCCCTGTGCTGCTTTCCATAATCCCCTTTGATTGCTGGGCTCGGGCGGGGTGGCGCTCGGCTCGGCTCTCTCAGGATGGCCTGTGAATCCCCGCGGCCGGGCTGTGGGGTCACGGGGAGCGAGCCCAGCTGGGCAGGGGGCGCAGGACTACGGACTCCCCATCCCATGCCCGTGCAGTGGGCTGTGTGCTCCCAGCTGGCACAGGGTGTGTGTGGGGGGAGTCCGGGGATCATGGGTGCTGCTGTCCCCAGCTTGGGAGGTGAGTCTCAGGGCAGTCCCAGGCCTGAGTCCCCGTGGCCGGGATCCATTCCCCTTTGCCAGGTATTGGAGAAGGCCAAGCCCCCAGTGCTCTGGCTGCTCTGAGACGCTGACGTAGCACGACCAGCCGTGACGCCTTCATTCAAGTGTAAAGACCGGCACATGGAGAAAAAAGGACCCACGAAGAGTGGAGGCTGCTGAGCCCAGAGCGCCGGGTTCAAAGGGGGCTGCAGGCGGCCGGGGTGTGGGGAGGGAGCGGGCGGTGGGAGTCAGGTCCCACTGCAATGGCTGGGTTCCCTGGTCCTGCTGTCACGGCAGCAGTGCAGTGTGGAAAAGGCTTCTGGGTCCCAGTGTGACAGCGTGGCGAGGGGGGTCTCAGCCCCCAAGAGGGGGACGTGGGGGCTGACACTCCCAGGGTAGCTCCTTGCAGTCTCTAGGCCAGTGCTGTTTTCATGTCAGTTGATGGGCCGTGTGTCTGAGCATGTCAGCCAGCATGCGTGCCCTTCCGTGGGATGGCGGCGTGCACACATGTTGTGGCATGCCTGCATGCGTGTGCTTTCATGTTGCTGGTGTGACAGCACATTTGCACTCATAAGTCTTGCTCCTGGGTGTCTGCGTGTGTTGTGTCTACTTGCATGCGAGTGGCCAGGCGTGTGTCTCGACGTGGCTGCACATGTTATTTATGTGACGCTCTTGTGTCAGTGCGTGACCCCCCTGTCCAAGTCTGCTTGGAGCGCCCTCCTCGCCGGTGTGTAACTAGCGTGTTTCCCCGTGTCCTGCTTGACACGCCCTGGCAGGCTGGAAAGGCCGAGCTCAGCATGTTCTGGGATTTGTGGGCGTGGCTGGTGAATATTTCATGCCCTTATTTACTGAGCCGGTCTTGGTTACACTCCTACCTTCTCCTCTCGCATTTGCTCCATGTTTATTTATTTAATGAATTATTTATCCCCTCTTGCTCCGCTGATGGCTGCACAGCCAGCGCTGCTGTCAGCCCCCAGCTCCTCGGGGCCAGCGCGATGATTTATTGAACGCTGTCTCTGCTTTGCGGTTGCAACATTCTGTCACCGGAAGCTGTGGTTAAATATTAACCAGGGCAGGAGAAGGCAGCTCCCTCCCCCGTCCCCGTATGGCAGCATCTCCAAGGTGTGAGGGGGGATCCCAGCACGGAGGTGCCACGGCTCCAGCCCCACTGTGGTAATGCCACACTGCCTCCTGGCAGGGCAGGGCAGCCTGTGCCAGGCAGGGCACTCGCCTTCCACCCCACGACGCCCAGAGCGGAGAATCTACCACACGGGGGGCCCACGGGGCCCTGCAAGCGACAAGGGAGCGCTGAGCTGGGCCCAGGGCTGCTGGCCCCTCTGCATGTCTGCCCCCCTGCTCCCACCTGGGACTCACCCTGGCCACGGTGGATCTCACACAGGCCCTGTTCGTTCTGGGCCTTGCCTGAAATGGACAATGATGCGAGCCTGGCCTGGCGCAGGCAGGAGCGGGGCCCCGTGGCCATGCTGCAGGCTCCAGGCTCCGCAAGCCAAGAAGCCCCACAGGTTGTTGGGTTGCCCGGCAACCCAGCTCCCCATGGGGCCAATTTGGGAGCGAACACCACAGAGAAACAGCCTCTAATGAGGGGCTGGGGGGAGCAGCTGGCGGGGGCCCTTGGGATCCCGGCCTGGCCCGGGACCAGGCTGCCCCAGGCGGCAGTGAAACCCAGCCAGAAAATAACAGCGAGGCCTGGGGAGCGCAGGAGCCGGTGGGATGGAGCCAGCTGGGCCGTGCCAGGCGCTCCCACAGAGCCTCGCGGAGGGCCCTGCTGCCGGGGAATCCTCAGGTCACGGGTTTGGCTCCTGGGGCCTTTCCACAGGTCGGACCCAGCGGCCATGTCTGTGGCACTTGGCCACGCTGCCCTCTCCACGAGACATGCTCTGGGCCATGAGCCAGGCGAGGGGCCCCTCCCGGGAGCAGCCAGTTCTCACCGAGGGGCCCGGGCCCAATTCCCCCCTGGGCCCGGCCCCTTGGTCCCCCCAAGGCCAGCCTGTGGAGGCCAGTTCCCTCCCCACTCAGCCTCGGCCTCGTGGGGGCCAGATTCCATCCCCATTCCCAGACCCCAGTTGCCCCATTGGCTGCTGAGTAGGAAGCCGTGGGGCCAGCTGCTCCTCCCCCGCCCCCAGGGGCTGAGGCCCACTCTAAGGACTCTGGCCAGGGCTCTGCCCCCTTCTATGGCTGCCCTGGGAGATGTGGCCTCCTGGGGTGGGCGGCAGGATCTCGGCTCCGGGCTGCGGGCGGGAGGGGAAGCCCCAGGTCACAGCAGCCCCAGCACAGGGTCTCACCCAGCCCCACCCCCGAGTCCCGTGTGCCCTGCCCTGTGTGGGGCGGGCCCAGTGACGAGGGGCAGCACTGCCACAGGAGTGGGGAGAGGTTCCCTGACATCACTGACTGGCAGTGGGGGGAGCGGGGACAGAGAGCTGCATTGCCAGCAGGGGGGACGCGGGGGAGAAGGGTATCCAAGGTCACCATCCAGCGGGGATGGGGAAGCCCTGTGGCTCATATGGTGAAACCCACAACCCCACGGGGCCCTGGCAGCAGCCCCTTCCCTCTGGCCAACCCGGGGCTGCAGGGCCCGAGGGGCTGGCGCTGGGAGCTCTCCCCAGTGACAGGCCCAGGAGAGGGAGCCAGGGACAGCGCCTGGAAACCCTCTCTGCACGTGGGAACAGGAGCCGCCTGCCACAGACGTGGGGAAGTGACTCAGCGCCGAGCGAGCGACAAACAGCCTCCCCCTCACGCTGCGGCCAGACACATGGGCACTTGGGTTCCCTCCCCACTAGGTGCCGGCCCCTCCGCCCCGACCTGCACGGACCCACCCAAGCAGTGCCCAGCCTCCTCCTGCAGCCTGCCGGGGGCGGGGGGTTTGCTGGGCAGCGGGCAGGGCAGGCCCTGCTGCCGGTGGGCGTGTGGGTGGTTGGCCAGGCCCAGGGGTGCATGTGTTGTGGTGTTTGATTGGCTTGTGTATTGCTCTGGGTGGAGTGTGTGTGTGTGTGTGTGTGTGTGTGTGTGTGTGCGTGTGTGCGCGCTTTTGCTGGCTGCCTCTCTGTGTAGGTGTGAGCGCGTCTGTGTGTGTGTGAGCCGGGAGAGTGAGAGATTTCTGTGCGGACGGGTGTGTTTGTGTGTCTCCGGGAAGAGGCACGTGCAGTGCTGTGTGGGGGCGTTTCCATGTGTGTCGCCATGCAGGAGGTTCCATGGGGAGGTGTGTGTTGCTCGGTGTTTGTGGCGTTTCCTTGGGGAGGCATGTGCGTCGCCGTATGTGTGGGGTGTTTCTACATGAAAACACCGCACATAAGAGCCCCCGACTGCGAGAGGCTGGGGCTGGACGAGAGGGGATAACAACCCTGTTCTGTTCATTCGCTCTGCAGCCTCTGGCACTGGCCGCTGCCAGGGACCAGGCACTGGGCTAGCTGGACCGTGGCTCTGACCCAATGTGGCTGTTATGTTCCTAAGCATGTTTCTTAAGCATGTGAGTTGCCTTGTCAGGGCTGCATGTTGCTGCGTTTCCATCTATCCTGGAGTAATCAGCACAGCTCCCACTGAGCCTGCTTTGTGGCTGGGTGGCAGAAGGGCCCAGGGTGGTGGTTCCGAGCCCCAATAACTCCGCTGCAGAGACCCCTGGATGGAGAGTTCCTGGAGCCAGCCCTGGTCCTGCTGTCAGCCCAAGTGTCTCCGAGTACGGCTGCTATGCAGCGTAAGCCCAGGGTTGGTAGAACCCAAGTTAGCAGCCCCTGGGTTTGTTAACTAAGGGGATGTCTCCAATGCATGTCCTGGCCACTGCCTTGGGCTCGCGGGGCGCATGTAGCATCGACCTTTGGGCTCGGGCGGCAGTTCTGGGACCCTCTCACCGCATCTATGCGCATCTGTAACCCAGGTTAGGAGTTGCTGAACCCTGGGTTCCAACCCGGGGCCCCAGCATCTGCACTGTGTTATGTGGGACTGAATCCAGCCCCCCATCGCCCCGCCTTCCTAGCACCCTCCCAAAATGTGTCTGCTCCAGCCCTTTGTGAGAAAACTTGACTGTCCAGAGGACAAAGAAAGTTGCCTGTGGCATTGTGGGATACTTTTGGGGGACTCTCGCAGCAGGAGTCCAGTGGGGCTGCGTCTTCACAGCAAAGCAAGAAGGCTTGAACCCTGGGTTCCAGCTTGACTCAGTCTGGGGCTGTGCGCAGAGAGACCCTCCCCCTCCTGCCCCCCGGAACCCTGGGACCCTGCGTCTGGCCCTGGGTTAGCATGATGTGTGTGTAGATGGAAGGGGTCAGGCCTGAGCCTGAGTGCGACGCTGGGGCTTACTTTGCCATGTAGAGGTACTCTCAGCATTCCAGTTCCCAGTGCGCGTGCAGGGGGAGGGCCCCTCCATCCCATCCCTCCTGGTACCCCCTGGAGAGAGGTGGCATCAGGAGCTTCCCACTGTCACACTGCTCTCAATGAAGCACCAGCCCAGCCTCCTGTACCCCCTCTCCCAGCCAGCCAGCACCCCCACCCTGCGGGCAGACTGGAGCCAGGTCCCCCCCGACGGGAAAGGTGCCATGTCCCATCCCAGCCCCCCTGAGCCAGCCAGTCCCCATGCCCTGGGGCCAGATGGGAGCCGGTGCCCCCTACAGGGGGCCATGCCGCTGCTCCTTCCCTGCCCCAGGCCCTGTTTCACAGGGTGGATCAGCGACTGCAGAGAGCAGGCAGAGTGGTGGGAGGTGGTGCTCCTGGGCTGGGCACCGTCCCTCACCACCCAGTGCGAGCAGGAATGGCCCAGCACCCCTGGGGGCCTGTCCCAGCTGGGGCAGCCCAGACACCCTCACCCCTTCCCTGCTCTCTGCACCCTCTCCCTGCCCCATGCTCCCCACTTCCATCCCTTTGCCTTCCTCCCGCCCCCTCCCCCCATGGCCATTGGGAGCCTCTTGCACGTGGTCTATTTTCTTCACTTCACTTCTTCAGATGAATAATTAATAGAGGCTTTTTTGGTCTTTCTTGTTGTTTCACCAGCTGCCTCCCCCCTCCCGGCGGGGGCTCCTGCCAGCACCTCCCCCCCCAAGCCGGAGGTGGCATCGTCCTGCTCTGCTCACGGTCTGGGGGCTCCGAGGGCTGGGGCAGAGCTGTGGCTCACAGCTTCTGGAGGAAGAGGTGGCCGTGGCTCTGAACTGCCACCGTGGCACCAGCAGGAGGGTACGTTTCTCCCAGCGCAGCCTGCTGGCCATCCATGACACAGAGTGGGAAACTGAGGCTGGGAGAAAGGCAGGGGCTGGGAACTGGATCCGAGAGGCCTGGCAGGTGCATTCGGAAGGAAGAGCGTCGCAGATTAACTGCGTCTGATGCCGCGGAGTCAAGGAACCGGCCCCACGGGGCGGCCACCCCACTCCCTTGCTTGCCTGTGGCCCCATTAGACTGGGGGAGGGGGATGCAGCATCTGCTCAGCCTGGTTTTCAGGGCTCTGAGCCCCTGCCGTGCCCTGGACTCTGAATGGACTCGGGCGCCCAGCGTGGCACAGAACCAGGTCCCTTTGCAGTGTCTCAGGCTGGGCAGCCCAGGCCAGGGGACACTGTGGGAGTAATGGGGGAGGGATCGCTCAGTGGTGCTAAACCCAGGGTTGTGAGCTCAGTCCTTGAGGGGACCAGTTGGGGATTGGTCCTGCTTTGAGCAGGGGGTTGGACTAGAACCACCTCAGGTCCCTTCCAACCCTGAGATTCTATGAATGTGGGGCAGCCTCCCTCCCCCCAGAAGAGGCCCAGCACACCTTGAGGTGCTGGGAAAGCACATCGGCCTCCTCAGCTGCCAGCCACTCCCCAGGGTTGTGCCATGTCAGTTGCCAATCCAGCACTGGCCCAGGTCCAGAAAGCCTTCCTGTTGTAAGGAGGTGTCATAACCAGGCAGTGGAGGAGTAAAGTGCTGAAATTTAGTTCTCCCTGTTCCAGTGCCTGGCATTCCAGGGAGCCACCGCTCCTGGGGCTCACTGGCCAGAGCTGCCCACGGCCACACAGGGCTTAGATCCTTCAGCAGCAAAGTGGTTTATTCCCTTGATTTCAGTTTTTGAAGCCGGGATTCGCAGCCTGTGACAAGGGAGTAGGGGAAAGAGGTGGCCTGAGCCAGTGGGCAGGGAATTGGTCTGGGACTCAGGACACCTGGGTTCTGGTTCTGCCACTGACGGGCTGGGTGACCAGGAAATCATCTCCCCCTCTGGGCCGCTACCCTGCAGTCTGTCTGTCTAGGTGGAGGGTGAGCTGAGCTTTCAGGGGCAGTGGCTGGTTCCCCTCTGCCTGCAGCGCCCAGCACGACGGAGCCTCAGAGGTGCTGCACGACAGACAATTAATAATAAAGTGTCGCAAACGAAGCAGTTGTGGAATCAGGCACAAACCCGGCCAGGAGGGAAATGTGTGACGACAAACAAATGCCTCTCTCTCTCTCCTGTCCTGCAGGGGAAAGCGCCTGTGGGAGCCGCACTGGGATGTGGGGAAAGGAGCATCCTTGTGACCTGCTGCTAAACAGAGACCGTCCCTGTTTTACAGATGGGGAAACTGAGGCATGACTCGCCCGAGGCACAGCAGGGAAGGGGGCCCTGGCTCCCAGGCTTGTGCTCAGGCCATCAGCTGCTCTCCGCCAGGGCCCAGAGCGGGGGGCTCAGAGGGAGCTTGGGGTGTGGGGCCAGGAGGGGGGTCAGCATGCCCAGCATCGGGTCATGGCCCCCTGGCACAGAGGGGAAGCTGAGCCCGGCCCTCGGGGCTCCACCCCAAGGTGCGCCCCCTGGGCTGGGGGGAAGGGAAGAATTGCGTGAACAAGGCACCCCTCTCTGGGCACAGAGCAGCGCGCGCGGGCCCCCCCGGCCTGTGAACGCGCCGGGAGCGCGCAGGGAAGGGGCGGGCCCGGGAGCGCGCAGGGGGCGGAGCTCGGCGCTGGGCTCGGGAGCTCGCGGCTCCGGCTCGGTTCCATTCATCGGGTCGCGCTGGGCTCCGCCGAGGACGCGGGGATTTAGTGCCGCTGCAGGGCAGGATGGCTGCTCGGCTGGCCGCGCTCCTGCCTCTGCTCCCGCTGCTGCTCCTCAGCCAGGGGCCGGCGGGGACCGTCTGCAACCGGCACGCGGTGCACTGGAACAGCTCCAACCCGCAGTGAGTCCCGGGGCCCGGGCTGGGGGCGCACGGGGGGCGCACGAAGGAGGACGTTGCTGGGGGGCCGGGATGCACACCGAAGGGGGGGGGTCCATGCACTAGGGGGCTGGAGGAGAGGGGCGCACGCATCTGGGGAGCGGCGATTGGGCGCGCCTGGGGGGGCTCCAGGACCCCCACCCGTGGAGCGGGCAGCAGGGTGTGTGTTGTGGGGCGGGGGGGCCGCGTCGGTCTTGGAGGAAGCGGCTCCTCCGTGCGGGCCGGGGGGAGTCTCGGGAGGTCCCGGGCCGCCCCCTGCCCCTGGCTGGCCCCTGCCCTGCCCCCCCTCCCGCCGTGAAGGGGCCGCAGCCCGGGGTGGTGGGGGCGCGAGGGGCCGGGTCAGGACGGGGGGCCGGGGGCTGTGCGCGGAGAGGCAGGGGGCGGCCCTGCAGCGCCGGGCACGGTGCATGGCGCGTTCAGCGCCGGGGCGAGCGGTGCACAAGCCCCCTCCGAGGCTGTGGCACGTGCCCCCCCCCACCCCGCCGGGCCGCGGCGTTCTGCCCTTTGCAGGGGCTGGACTATCCGGGCAGGGCCGTGGGGAGCTGGGGCTGGTCTGGGGCGCCCCCCACGGGCGGGTGGAGGGGCCCCGGCGGCGCCCGTGGGTTTAGCCGCTGCCTGTTCTCCGCTGCGCAGGCTGTGGGGGGTGTTTATTGCAAGCGGAAGGTGCCTGGGGAGCTGGTGCCAGAGGGCCCCGAGCATCCACAGGGTCTGTCGCCTGGGCGGTGTCTGGGTCTCATGGGGGGGCGGTCACCAAACGGCCTCGCTTCCCAGGGGTGAGCTGGGGCTGGACTCGCTGGCTCCGGCCCTGCTGGGTGGACCTGTCCCGAGCCGTTCCCCTGGTCTGGGGGGGCTGGGAGAGAGCCCAGGGCGGGGGGATCCCCTGGGCTGGGGGGTGCGCTGGGGGAGAGCCCAGGGCGCGGGGGGGTGTCCCCTGGGCGGGGGGGGTTGCGCTGGGGGAGAGCCCAGGGTGTGGGGGGGTGTCCCCTGGGCTGGGGGGGTTGCGCTGGGAGAGAGCCCAGGGCGCGGGGGGGTGTCCCCTGGGGTGGGGGTGCGCTGGGGAGAGCCCAGGGCGGGGGTCCCCTGGGCTGGGGTTGCGCTGGGAGAGAGCCCAGGGCGGGGATCCCCTGGGCTGGGGGGGGTTGCGCTGGGAGAGAGCCCAGGGCGGGTGTCCCCTGGGCTGGGGGGGTTGCGCTGGGGGAGAGCCCAGGGCGGGGTCCTGGGCTGGGGGTGCGCTGGGGGAGAGCCCAGGGCGGGGGGGGATCCCCTGGGCTGGGGGGGGGAGTTGCGCTGGGAGAGAGCCCAGGGCGTGGAGGTCCCCTGGGCTGGGCTGTCACTGAGTCCCACGTAGGGTGGATGGTTCTGTCTGAACATGCCCCGGGAGGCTGGGTGCATGGATCCCGCAGGAGCCGGGTGAGTCAAAGCCACGCGCCAGCCCACGCCTGCCTGGGGGAGCCACTGGGCCCGTGTGTCCGGCCGTCTGCCCCCCGGTGCGCACAGACAGACGGCGTCTCGCTCCCTGACTGTCTGGGGCGGGCACGGGGGCGACACCCACTGGTTGCAGGCAGCAGGGGAGGCTGGCAGGGAAAGGGGTTGGGGTGCCCGCTGGCTGTTTGCCCTGCAGGCCGGGCAGGGCATTGGAGGGGTCCTGGCCCCCATGGGGCGCCCCGGCAGCATAGGCGAGGCGACGCAGGCGAGACCCTGGGAGTGAGCTGTCCACAGATACAGGCTGATAGAATGGGGCCTGAGCAGGCTGGGGGGCCACCCCCACTCTCAGCTGCTGCCTCCCTCTGCCCTGCACGGGTCACTTTAGGCTCTGGACTCCTGGGGCCCAGCTGCCCTGTCCTGCGGCTCTGTGGGGCGGGGCGCAGGCGGCTGGAGGGGTCACAAAGCCAGCGCTTCAGACCAGTCAATAGGATTTGTAAGCGAAGATCTAACGATTGCTGGCGTGTTCGGAGCTGCTGTGAGCAGAGCTGCAGGGAGCCCAGCCGATCGATCGATGGCCGGGAGCAAAGCAACCCCCCCGCGTTGTTCACTCCCTGTCGGTCGGGGCTGGGGGCAGCTGGCGGGTTGCAGCCGGGAAAGCCCAGGTCACCGCACTGCCAGGGTAGAAGCAGTGGCTAGTCCTGGCCGCAGTGGTGCAGGGATGGGCAGCCCAGCGTGGGCTTTGCCGGGGGTGTGAAATGGGCACAGGATGGCTGGGTATATGGGGGTGTCCCACCAGCCAGGCCTGGGGAAGGGAGGGGCACAAACACAGCCACCTCGCCCTGCACTGGGGGGAGGAACGGGACACTGGCTCTTAGCGAAACGCAGCCTGCGCCACCCGGTTCCGTTTGCAGGGGGAATCAATAATGAACGGGGGAGGGCTCCAAGTCCCTCTTTCTGCTGTGCCGGTTCGGGGGGGTGCCCCCCCATCTGTCTGGCACTCCCCCGCTCTCCGTGTCTCTTTGTCCGAGGAGGGAGCGTTCCCCGGGTAGCGCCTTCCCTGCCCATTCAGATTGTGTCGTGAGGCGGAAGCGCAGGCCCCATAAATTGCGCGTGTGTGTGAGACGTGCGGAGCCGAGGAGCAGCACAATGGCGAAGTGGCTGGCTCCCCTCGGCACGGGCGCCTTTCAGAGGGACCTTCCCGCTCGCCCCTGCCTTAGCCAGGCCCCGGTGACCCAGCCCCAGGGCTCCTGCCAGGGCCCAGGGCACCCAGCACCAGATTTCCCAGCTCTGCCCGCCCGGTGTCCCTGGAAGTTCCCTTGTCAGCACTGGTGTGACAGGCTCAGCCTGGTGCATCCTCGGTGGGGCTATGCCCGCAGGGTTCTCCCCACCCGTGAGCCACCCGGGCTGGAGGGATCTGGGCTGTTCATCTTGGTGATAAAATGCCTTCCAGGAGAGCCAGCGCTGGGAGCCCCAGAGGAGAGGGGAGGGAGGAACCCCAAAGTGAGCCGGTCAGCCCCTCTCTCAATGCTTGCACCCCATAGGGCCCAGCGTGGGGCACGACAAGAGCTGGCTCCCAGGCAGGGGTGGCTGCGGCAGTCCCGTTCCTGGGCGCGCTGAAGCGCTGATATTTATGGCCAGGCAGTGCGGCAGGTTGGACTCGGTTACAACCGTGCGGCAAAGCATCCGGATTAGAGAGAAATGACGGGGGGCGTTTGGCTCCCTGGGCTGCGGGGCACAAATCCTGACACCCCCAGTGGGATCAGCTCCTTGGGGGCCTGCGCGCCCCTCCTTCCAGGGGAGAGTGCCAGCTGCAGCCTTCCAGCCCCTTGGTCCTGGTGTGCCAGGACTGGCGCGGCTCCTGCGTCCTGGATTGCCGAGGGGGTGAGACTCCCCGAATCCAGCACTCGCCCCATCCTGAGGCCCTGGGGCTCCAGGCTAGCAGCAGCTGTGTGTGTGTGTCCCCTTGGGGGGTGGGGGGTTACTCCCTCCACTCCTCCCCCTGCCCCCCCAGGCTGGTGTGTCTCCCTCCACAGGGGCATGAGGGGGTATCAGCTCCAGCATCCAATGCCCTGCCTTGGCCCAATCCCCACCAGCATCACGGGCCCCCCGGGCATCAGCCGCTCCCTTCGGGCCCTGACCACGCCCACTCTGAGCGGAACCAATCGCCCTTGTCCAGGCCCAGGAGTGGCCAAGCTCTCGGCTCCCGGGCAGGCGCTTTGTGCTCTGCCCGGTCCCTCCTCTGGGGCTGCCCACCGGGGGTAACTCCTCACTGCACCTCCCTCCAGCCGCCCCAGAGCCGTAACGAATGATGCTGGGACCCCACGAGGGGGCTGAGGGGCGCTGGGATGGCAGACCCCAGCCTCTGCCGCCTGTGCCCAGGAATTGGGGGAGGGGGGCGCAGCACGTTTTGTCATGTTCTCTGCGTGGGGCTGGGCATTTGGGCTCTCTGCCTGCATTGCCCCGGCTGGTGCCTGTCCGCTCCCTGCCTGGGCAGGTGGGTTTGGCTTGTCTGTCCAGACCCTCCCCGGGCAGAGGCCTGTGCGGGGCTGGCGTGGCTGTGACTGCAGCGCAGAACGAGCCTGGAAGCTGAGGGGCGGCCTCGCGGGGGAGGGGGGATATGGGCTGCACCCCCACCCCCCCCCGGCCATCATGCAGGTTCCTGCCCTGTTGACTCTGCTGGGGGTTGAACCCCTCATGGGGGGTGGAGTTGGCTCCTGATGGCTTCTCCTTTTGCAGCGTTTCTGGGGTCCCTGGTGCAGAGCAGTGGGGGAAGAGCTGCGCGTCGTGCAGTGGCTGGGTTGGACCCGGCTCTGCCGGGGGCAGGGTGTACGTGGGGAGAGGGGTGCGGCTGCCTGGGGGCTCCGTCTCTGGCCGAGGCAGGTGTATGCTCCCAGGGGCAGTGGCCAGGGCCAGGTGGGGGGTAAATGCAGCTGAACCCTGTGAGTGGCCCGACCGTGGGGGGCTCAGTCCCAGTGCAAGGAGCAGACCCCCCCCCAAGGCCCCGGGTGAGCGACTGGCACCAGATGGAGCTGGATGAACTGGAGAGCGCAGTGGGAGCCCCTGGGGGCTAAAGGAGCTGAGCCCCAGCCCGCCGAGGGGGGCAGCCCATGCTAGACACATACTGGAGTGGGGGGATTCCAGCCACTGGGGAGCTGGGCCAGGGGGCGGGAACCCCAGTGCTGTGGGCGGGGGCTGAGCTGGGTGAGTGGGTTCCCAGGGGTTGGGATGGGAGGAGGCGGGCTCTGGCACATAGTCTCTTGCCCAAGTGGCCATCGAGTGCAGCCCCGGTGCTGAGCAGGGCCAGAGAAACCTGGAGCATCCCTGGCAGGGCTTTGTCTGGGGGGAGGGGGCGGGGGGAGTCCCCTGGCCTCCCTGCTCCAGAGCGTAATTCGCCTTCGCGCCTGATGCCTGCCCTGCACCTCCCTGGCGTTGTAACAGCCCGTCCCGGATCTGCAGGCTGCTCTCACCCCCCCACCCCTGGCCTGAACGTGTCCCGTTTTCTTGTTGGGGGGCCCCAGGCCACTGGGCCCGTCTGTCTGCCTCCCCCTCCCGGCCGCAGGGTGCCGCGGGTCTGTTGCGTACAGGTGTGTGTGGGAGCGGGGTGTGGTGCTGTCAGAGGCAGGGCAATGGGGCAAAGGTAGCCATTGGGGGCGGGCCTGTGGGGTTCTGGGAAGGGGACAAGCCGTGCTGCCAGGAGAAGGGGGAGGGGGGCACTGCCCCAGCAGGCTGGGGGGCTGCCCTAGCTCGGAGTACATGGCATGTCCTGAGCATCTGGGTCAGCTGAGTTCCTGCCTAACGTCCCCTGGCTCCTGCCCCAGCAGCCATTGGGACACACCCCTGCCCCATGCTTGCTTGGGGGGGTTGCTGTGGGGGCACGGGCAGCCTGCGGCCAAGGCAGTGTCCTGGAGCGGGTGCTGTGCGGGACTGGGGGCCCCTTTGCTCCAGGGCTCCTGAGAGCAGGGCTGGGCCAGCCCCAGAGCCAGGCTTTGATCTTCTCGTCTGGGCTGCCAGATGTGGCTGCATCCGCCCCACAGGCAGGGCTCGGGGTGTCTGCACCCCTCCAATATCTCCATCATTTCGCCCCCCTGGGGAGCTGTCTGGGGGGGAGGGGCCACTCGGGGAGGCCTGGTGCAGCCAGGGACTGTCCCATCTCCCTGTGCGGCAGGGTCCCTGGAGCTGCCCCCCCCCCAACCAGCTGTGTGGAGCCCCTGGACAGCAAAGCAGCCCCTCCTGCCCGTGTCTGTCAGTCTGGGCCGTTCGTACCCCTGCAGCGACCCCTCCCCACCACGTCTGCATGGGGCTCTGGGCAGACGCCCTGTGTGCCGGGGGCGCGTGGGGGGAGGCCGGCAGCTCGCCCTGTGTGGCGAGTGTCGATCCCACCACCCTGAGGCCCAGCGTGAGAGTGGGGTGGGGGGGAATCCAGCTGCGCTGTGCCGGGGGGCGGGACAAGGACAGGTGCAGGGCTTGGGGGGCAGACGCAGGGAGAGGGATGGGGGGAGCCCAGTGACCCTGGGCATCCAAGTGTGTCGTGGCTTGAGCTGAGCGGGAGCCTGGTCGTGGCGCCCCCCAGGGCGGGGGATGGCTTGGGCCTCGTGTGCAGCCCCCCAGCAGCCGTTCAAGGCAGCTTGTCTCTGGCTGGTTCTGGGCTGAAGGCAGCGGGAGCGAACGAGGGAGACCCAGAGAGCAGCCGCCTCTCCCTGCGCTGGGGGCGGGAGGGGGCTGCTCTCTCCACTGGCCTCCTGGCAGCGCTGTGCCCACTGGGGGGCAAGGGGGCTCCTCTAATTGGCAGTGGAGCTCATGGGTCAGACCGGCCAGGACTCCTGGGTTCTGTCCCCAGCTTGGAGAGGGGCGTGGGGTCTGGGTCCAAGGGAGGCGCAAAGCAGGCGGAGGCTCGGGTGCGAGGCCCCAGCAGACAGCCTGGAGACTGCCCAGCAGTGGAGGGCTGGCTCCGGAGCCAGGGAAAGGCCAAAAAGCGGATCCCTTCCCAGTGGGGGGCGCAGCGCAGGCAGGCAGGCAGCCAGGGTTATCGGCACAGTGGCTGGCTGTGTGCCCTGCATCGCAGTGTCCCCTGGGGTCCTAGCGGGGAACTAGGGGTGCCAGGGGGCTGTCACACCCCCTGGCTGGAGTGAGAGACCCTCTGCCCCTTCCTGGGCACCAGTCTGCCCTGTACTCCAGGCCCAGCCCCACAGATCATTGCCCTGTGCAGCACCGAGGGAGGGTGGGGACGGCTGTGTGGGGAGCTCCTGGCTACTCCAGGGTTGGCCTTTCCCAGTGGGGGGCATTGTGGGGAGTTGGGTGGGGGTGCTGGCTGTGGGGGCAGCTGTGAGGCGAGGGCCTGCTGGGGAGCAGTCTCCTGGCTGTGGGGTGGATGTTCCCAGCAGTGGGTCCTGTGGGTCATGCTCCAGTGGGGGAGGGAAGGGCTGTGGGGCACTGGCTGCGGGTCGTGCTCCAGCGGGGGAGGGAAGGGCTGTGGGGCACGCTCCAGCGGGGCAGTGGAGGGCTGTGGGGCACTGGCTGCGGGTCGTGCTCCCGCGGGGCAGGGAAGGGCTGTGGGGCACTGGCTGTGGGTCGTGCTCCAGCGTGGGAGGGAAGGGCTGTGGGGCACTGGCTGTGGGGCACGCTCCAGTGGGCAGGGGAGGGCTTTGGGGGGCGTTCCAGTGGGGGCGGGAAGGGCGGTGGGGCACTGACTGTGGGTCATGCTCCAGCGGGGGAGGGAAGGGCTGTGGGGCACGCTCCAGCGGGGCAGGGGAGGGCTGTGGGGCACTGGCTGCGGGTTGTGCTCCAGCGTGGGAGGGAAGGGCTGCGGGTCGTGCTCCAGCAGGGCAGGGAGGGCTAGGGGCGCTCCAGCAAGGGGGTCGTGCTCCAGCGGGGGAGGGAAGGGCTGTGGGGCACTGGCTGTGGGGCACGCTCCAGTGGGCAGGGGAGGGCTATGGGGCGTTCCAGTGGGGAGGGAAGGGCTGTGGGGCACTGGCTGCGGGTCGTGCCCAGCAGGGCAGGGGAGGGCTAGGGGCGCTCCAGCGGGGAGGGGGCTGTGGGTCGTGCCCAGCAGGGCAGGCAAGGGCTATGGGGCACGCTCCAGCGGGGGCGGGAGGCTGTGGGGGGCGCTCCAGCAGGGCAGGCGAGGGCTATGGGGCACGCTCCAGCGGGGAGGGGGCGGTGGGTCGTGCTCCCGCAGGGCAGGTGAGGGCGAGGGGGCCCGCTCCAGCGGGGGCGGGAGGCTGTGGGGGGCGCTCCAGTGGGCAGGGGAGGGCTATGGGGGGCGCTCCAGCAGGGGGGGCTGTGGGGTGCTGGCTATGGGGGGCGCTCCAGTGGGGGGGGGCTGTGGGGTGCTGCTGTGCAGCCCCAGGCAGGGGAGGGTGATGTTTTCCACTTTACAGCCTGTAATTACCTCGCCCGGCCTGGCCACGCAGCCCATCCCTGGGATCCCACGCACGGTGGGTGTGGCTCGGTCCTTGACTCAGGGCAGCTCCAACATGGAGCCAGGCTCCTTCCCTCCCTGGGCTCCCACAGCTCGGAGGGGACTGAACCAGGTGGGCAGCTCTGAGCCACCGAGTGCTGACATCCCTGTGGGGCACAGAGCCCTTCCTGCAGCAGCCTGAGTGCTCCCTCCCGTGGCCGGATCCAGGGGCCTGGCAGGCGGGAGTGGGGTGTGCTGGGTGCCAGGCTGTGGGAGGAGCTGGTGCCCGTGGGGTTAAGGGTGTTCACCGAAAGTGCCCAGTGAGTCACGGCGTGTTTGCAGGGCTTGGTGGGGGGATGAGGGTGCTGCTGCATGGCAGGGGGTGGGGTCCCAGGCCAGGGCAGGCTGCAGGTTGATGACCCCTGGGGTTGGGGGCAGCCTATGCTTGGGGCTGGCAGGGAGGGGCCCGTGCAGCTGGTGGGGAGGGACGTCCTTGCCTCGTGTGAGCAGTGGCAGGGTGTAGTGGGCATGGGGCAGGCTGTGAGGGGGTGCACAGTGCCAGGGTGCCATAAGCATGGGGCTCATGGTGCCAGGGTGCCATGGAGACAGATTGCAAAGGGGGCACATGGTGCAGGAGCCCATGGGCATGGGGCAGGTTGCTAGGGGGCCTGCAGTGCCAGGGTGCTGTAGGCATGGGGCGGGTTGCAAAGGGGGCACATGGTGCAGGAGCCCATGGGCATGGGGTGGGTTGCAAAGGGGGCACATGGTGCCATGGGCAGGGGCAGGTTACGAGGGGGCATGCGGTGCCAGGGTGCCATGGACAAGGGGCAGGTTACGAGGGGGCATGTGGTGCCAGGTGCCATGGACAAGGGGCAGGTTGCCAGTGGGCGAGTGGTGCCAGGGTGCCAGGGGCAAGGGGTAGGTTGCAAGGGGGTGTGTGGTGCCGGAGTGAATCCACTTGCTCCTGTCCTGGCCAGTAATTGAGTCGCTGCTTGTGGATTGATCGTTTAATTAAAACCCAATTAAAAAGCTCATTGATCTTGTTAGCGAAGCCAGGAAGGTTTGGGCTTTACCAGAGATTAAAAGGATTGAGGGGCCGCGGGGGTGGAGGTGCAGGGAGCTGGGGGAGCCGGTGGGCTCTGGGGAGCTGAGCCCAGGCACTGTGGGTGGGTGGTGCCACTCTCTTCGCACCCAGCCCCTCCACCAAGTGTCAGGGAAGCCTGGGATGTGGGGGGAGAGGCCCCTGGCGTGGCTGTTCACGGTGCATGCGCGGTGTGTGTTGGTGCTGCGTACTGTGTGTGACTTGCAGACGGGCCAGGAGCATGTCCGTGTGCTCGTGGGGGGCTCTGCGTGTGCACGGCTCTGCGGTGACAACGCGTGTTGCATGCACAGCGTGTCTGGAGCACCGTGCGCGCGCGTGTGGCTGTCTGCCCCTGGGTGGGTGGCTGGGGGGGCTGTGCCCTCGGCAAGGGGGGCGCTGCTGGCGACTGTCTGGGCGGTACTCCCTGGTGCTGGGTGTCTGTCTGGCAGCGGGTCTGTGCTGCTGGCTTCACCTGGCCCCGCCAGTCGATGCGGCTTTGCCTCTGGCTGCCGCAGGACATGGCTGAAAGGGGCACGTAAATCAGTGGCACTTTTTTGTTCCCCAGCCAATCGCTGAGCCCTGGCTGCACCGACAGGGCCCAGCTTCCGGAGCCAGACAAAGGGGCTGGCTGGCTGGGGAGGGGTCGCCTGGTGTCTCCGAGGGGCCTGAGCTGGGCCCTGCGGGAGGGGGCTGCCCGGGGTCTCCTGGCTCTCTGTGCCGCCCAGGCCCCCTCCGGCTGTGCCACTGCTGCTTGGCTTCAGAGAGTAGCCGCCCCTGGTGCATGGTGCTGGCCCGGCGGGGTGGCCCGGCTGCTGGGAGCGCTGCACTGCACCATGCGTTCGCCAGCGCGTAGTCATCAGCCCGCATTTATTGCACAGATGGGAGCAGAGCAGCCGCCAGGCTGGGCTTGCCAGGTAGCCAGTGTCCTGCCGGTGCCGGGCCCAGGCGGTGCTCGGGAGGGTCCACCGGGGGAGTCTATCTGCCCAGGATGACGGAAGGTGCCGCTGCCTTGCAAAGCTCTGTTCCAGAAACGCAGCCGTGCAGAAGTGATGCAGCCCATTCCGCTCCTGCGCTTAACCCTTCGGGAGCCACGATCTGGAGCTGGCAGAGCCCACGCGCTGCCTGCAGCCGGGGCGTCCTGGAGACTGTCGGCCAAGGTCGATCATGGCCTGGGGGGCAGGCCCTGGAACAGCAGCCGCGGTTTGTGCAGCGTCTGGGGCTGCCTGCCCGCAGGGTGGGGGGGTCCTGTGTGGGAAGGGGCCGGGGCACCCCTTCCCCGCCAGGAGCTGGATCAGGATGGGGCTGAAAGCGGAGCTTGTGGATGGTGCCTTCTCGGATTGGGGCACCCCGGGCCCGTGTGCTGTCGGCTGCCAGGGCTTTGCCGGGCTCTTGCTGAGTGTGTCTGTCTGTCCCAGGCGCTCCCCGGTCGTGCTGTGGGTGCAAAGCCGGGAGGGCAAGTAGGGAGCTGTGAACCATGGTGGGAAGTGGCCTGTTCATTCCGGATTCCTGCCCACTCGCTTGCTGGGGCTCAGGGCGATGGACCCGTGCGGGAGGGAGTGGGGAGAGTCCCCGGTGGGACCTGTGATTCCAGGGACATAGGGCTGTGGAGTCGGCTGCTGGGTGCGGAGCCCTGCTGGGGCTGCCGGGTTAATGGGGGCAGATGGGGGCTGGGGCAGCAGCAGCTTCTTCTCAGCGTCTGTGCGACGTGCCCAGGCTGCATCGCCGAATGTGGGCCGCTGGTCGGCTGATGAGCTTGCCCGGGCCGGGTGCTGGCGGGGAGCTTAGTGTGAGCCACTCGGCCAAAAGACTGACTAGCACATGGGGCAGGACCCCTGGCTGCAGGAGGGGATGCTGGCTAGCGCAGCCCCAGCCACTCCCAGCAGGGGGCACTGTGGGGGGCGGGGGGGGGTGCTGGCAGTAGGGGGAGATCCTGGCTAGCTCAGCCCTAGCCACTCCCAGCAGGGGGCGCTGTGGGGAGCGGGGGGGAGGGGTGAGTGCTGGCTGCAGGGGGAGATCCCAGCCACTCCCAGCAGGAGGTGCTGTAGGGGGCAGGGGGGAAGTGCTGGCTGCAGGGGGAGATCCCGGCTGCCCCAGCCACTCCCAGCAGGAGGTGCTGTAGGGGGCAGGGGGGAAGTGCTGGCTGCAGGGGGAGATCCCAGCTGCCCCAGCCACTCCCAGCAGGGGGCGCTGTGGGGAGCGGGGGGGAGGGGTGAGTGCTGGCTGCAGGGGGAGATCCCAGCTGCTCCAGCCACTCCCAGCAGGGGGCGCTGTAGGGGGCAGGGGGGAAGTGCTGGCTGCAGGGGGAGATCCCGGCTGCCCCAGCCACTCCCAGCAGGAGGTGCTGTAGGGGGCAGGGGGGAAGTGCTGGCTGCAGGGGGAGATCCCGGCTGCCCCAGCCACTCCCAGCAGGAGGTGCTGTAGGGGGCAGGGGGGAAGTGCTGGCTGCAGGGGGAGATCCCAGCTGCTCCAGCCACTCCCAGCAGGGGGCGCTGTGGGGAGCAGGGGGAGCTCCCAGTGCCTCCATCGTGTACAGGAGCTCTCACCCTTGCTGCCCCATTGAATGCCTGCGGATTCTCCCCAGCCCTGCGAGGGGCTTGCCCACGGGCTGTGCCAGGGCCCTTGGAAGCCGCCCGGCCTCACCCCCAGTGCACCAGTGGGACACCAGCCCCACCAGCCTGTTGCTCCAGCAGCGTTAGCTGGAGGCAGATGACACTTGGGAAATGCCCCCTCCCCCTCCAGGGACCGTGGCCTCCCTGCAGGGCTGGCAGAGGGGCTCCTTAACAAGGCTGTTTATCAGGAGCTGGCTCTAATGGGCCCCTGGGGGAGGGGCGCTCTCCTGGGGATCGGGCCCAGCTCTAGGGCAGAGCAGGGCAGGCTGGGCTGCTGTCCTCCCTGGGGCAGCCCAAGCAGGGCCTGGAGCAGATGGAGGCTGTTGTTCTTGCCCTCGGTGGCTCCGTCCTGGGCTGTGGGGCCCTGGGGGCTTGTTCCGTGGCTGGGCCCGGGCAGGGGCTCTGGGGGCCACCAGCCAAGTTGTGCAGTGAAACCTGCAGGGGAGATGGTGGGGGATTGGGGCTCCGTGAGCCGGGTGGTGTCAGCCCAGGGGGCTGATCCAGCTGGACCCTCAGCTGGTCAGTTGGGCTGGCGCGCTCCTGCCTGCTGCCCCGGGTCCCACGCAGAGTTAATTACACGTTTCTCTCAGGGCTCGGGGCTGTTTCTTTAATAACGAGCCTTTTTCTCGTTTCACACTACATCAAAGGCAGCACATGAAAGGTCTCTGGCTCCACGCTGGAGCGTCACCTCGCTGGCGCTGGGGGAGGAATTACCCATCAGTGCCAGGCCTGGCTTCGGGCCCTTGTTCAGTGGGGACTGGCGGAGCTGCAGGGGCAGCGCGCGGGTGAGGCTGTGGGGTCTCCGCACCGTGTGGCATTCACAGGGCCAGGCCCTGCTCCTGCTGCCCAGCCGGTCCCTGTTGCTTCACTAGGGACTACCCTGCCACTGGGCCGGATGGGGTCGCACAGGGTGAGCCGAAGCCCCGCCGGTCCCCCCAATGCCTGCTGGCCCCCTCCCCGATAACCGCTGCCTGCCTCTGTGCCCTCATCTGTGGGGGTGGGGGAGTCTGCCTGAGCCCCGGAGGGGAGCACCCAGGGTAACCAGGCACTGCCATGGGTGCTAGGAGAGATGGGTGATCGATGATTGGGCGGCGGTTGCTTGGGAAGTTGGAGGGGGGAAAACTGGGTCACTGTGTCTCCCTGGAGCTCCGGTGTGTCTGGGGCAGGGCACCCGTCCAGCGATGTCGGCATGAATCTGTCTTCCACAGGCCATGGCTTGCTGCTGAGCACACAGGACTCCTGGGTTCTCCTAACGCCTCCTGTGCTGGGGGAGTGTTCACCATCTGCCCCCTTGCATCAGTAGTGGCTTGGGGCCCACATGAGATCCAGGGTCAGGGAGGGGATCCAGCCTGGTGCCTATCTCGGGGTCTCATGTCCCAGCTCCTGGCTAGGCCGCTCCATAGAATCCAGCACGCTGCGCTCGGGGAGGCAGAGACGGGCAGGGAGTACAGGGCACGGAGCCATCCGTTTGGCACTTGGCATTGCTGCTCAGAGAGACTCTCTTCCTCACTCCCTTCACGGGCTCAGGGAGGTAAGAACGGCCATCCTGGGTCCAGCTAACCCAGGCTTCTGTCTGTGACACCGGCCGGTGCCAGATGGTTCCCAGGGAATGAACAGAGCAGGGCGTTATCCAGTGATCCACCCCCTGTCGTCCAGTCCCAGGCAGTCAAGTTGAGGGACAAGTTGGGGGTGCATCCCTGACCGTCCTGGCTAACGACCATTGATGGACCTGTCCTCCAGGAACGTGTCCAGTCTTTTCTGAACCCAGTTGTACTTTAGGCCTGAACAACATCCCCTGGCAATGAGTTCCACAGGTGTGTTGCGTGATGTACTTCCTTGTGTTTTAAACCTGCTGCCTGTTAATTTCATTGGGTGGCCCCCGGTTCTTGTGTTATGTGAAGGGGTAGATAACGCTTCCCTCTTTGCTTTCCCCACACCAGTGGTGATTTACAGCCCTCTGTCATATCCCCCTGAGTCGGCTCTTTTCCAGCCTGAACAGTCCCAGAGTTAATCTCTGCCCTAACCCTAACCCGTTCTATCCCCCTGATGGGTTTTGTGGCCCTTCTCTGCACCTTTTCCAATCTTGACGCATCGTTCTGTGATGGGACGTGCCTTCTGGGCTCCAGGCGGGCTTGGCCTGGGTTTTCCTGGGAGGGGGGGAGCCGGTGGTACGAGGCGGGGCCCTGCCCTGACATCCGTTGCAGAGCGCCAGACCCTGGCACCGTGGTACAGGGCCAGCAAGCACCGGCGAGGGCAGCAGGGCGGGTTACTGGGAGAAACACGGCAGCTTGGCTCCATTCGCCCTGGGATCCAGGGGGGTCAGGGCGGTTCTGCCAGAGGTCTGCTGGGGGAGGGCAGAGGAAAGAGCACGAGGGGTGTTTGGGAGCCGCTGCCCCTGTGCCAGCTGGGCATGGGGTATGGAGGTTCGGCCTCCTTTGTTTCAGCTCCCAGGGCCAGTGTCCATGTCCCTGTCGCTGGCTGAGCTGTGTGGAGGGTTCTCTCCATCCCCCAGTGGGGCACAGGGGCTGGTTCAAGCCTAGAAGCCCTGGGTGCTGCTGGGCTCGGCGCCTCCAGATGGCCGGCCTGGGCTGCGGGAGGGGCTGGACGTCTGATGCTTTGGCTGCCCAGGCTGAGCAAAGCCGTGCACCCCCGTCCCCCTGGCAGGGCGGAGCAGAGCTGGAGGTTGGGGAATGGGGAGCCATGGCCCCGAGGGGGATGCATTACGGCTCCCAGGGGGAAGCAGGAGGGTGGAGGGGGAGGCTTGCAGGGACCTGAGCATAGACAGATTGACAGCTCTGGTGTCCCTCTCCTCTCTGCTCAGCGCGCCCGGGGAGCAGCAGGAGCAGGGAATGGAGGGGGGACGCAGTGGGTGAACCCAGGGTAGGGCTTTGACCTGCCCCTCCCACACCCCACCTGGCAGCACCCCCAGGAAAAGTTAGCCTGGCCCCCTGCTTTCCCTGCTCTGCACATGCCACACGGCCAGACGCTGGCCAGCCAGACACACCCTGGCTTGTGCCCAGCACTGCCTAGAATATTCCTGTTCCTTTCCGGCCACCTCGCTAGCAGGGTGACGGAGACAGAGTGGGAGGTGCTGTGATACGAGCCGGGGCTGGAGGGATCCCGCACCAGGGAGATGAAGAACGCAGGAGCTGCGCTGAGCTAGACGCTGGCTTGGGCCGATGGTCAGAGTCCCTGCAAGCTAGGAGGGGGCCGGCTGGGATAAGACACAATTCTGGCAGTACCAGGGGGCATGGCCAGGGCGGGACGCGAAGGGGAGTGCGTGGGGGTTGTGCCAGCATCTCCTAGCCTGGCCAGGAAGCCTGGCCAGCGATCCAAGCCCTGGAGCAGGGCTTTGCGGACTCAGTCCTCTCTAACCTTCTTGCCCCATTTCTGGCAGGCCCTACTCTCAGCTGGGCTGGGTGGTGCCCAGGCATGCGCCAGCCTGGAGGAGCAGATTGCCAGGTGTTGGGGGGTCAATGCCTGTCAGAGAGATGTGGTGCCGGGAGGGTGGATTTGAAGTTCCATTGCACGGCCCGGCTCTGTCTGGGCCTTGGGTGCAGCTGGGACACAGGGGAAGGGATTGAGCGGGTGGGGGCCAGCAGCAAACGGTCCAGGGTCCCCCGATGGCCCCAGGGCGGTCGGGCCATGGTGTAAATGGACCAGCCCTAGGCCCCATGGGCCGAGCTCCCAGGCTCCTGCCGGGACTCCGGGGATCCACCCGTCTGGCCCCCGCTCAGCCCAGCGCTGGGAGCAGCGGGCGGGCTCGTGGCCTGGGCCTAGAGCCGTGGCTCCGGTCCGCGTGCGGAGCCGGCACTCCGCGTTGCCTGCTCCCAGCGGAGCGCAGGAGCGGCGGGTCAGCGTGTCGGCTGGGAGGATTATCACAGGCCGGGCCGGATTAGGAGCGTCAGAGTCTCTCCTGAGTGGATCTGAGGGGATTGCTGCCGTAATCGATGTAAATGAGGCTCCCGCAGGGCCACCCTTTACGGGATTAACGCAGTAACGGGATTAGCTGGAACAGGGTGAAAAATCCTTTCTCTGAGCCACGGCGTGTGGCAGGGCTGGGAACCCCCCCTCCTCCGTGCAGCGCTGCGCTCCAGAGCGGGGGCTGGCAGCCGGGGCTGCCCCCCACTCCTCGCCAGCTCCCTGGGGGGGGCAGGAGAGCTCCGGGGTGCAGCCCGTTGGGCTAACATCCCTTTGTTATGTCCACATAACATTTGCATTTGATTCTGTTCGGCAGTGATGCAAGGCCCCCCCCAGGCCTGTCTCCTGGCTACAGCAGTTAGCACGGCCCAACGGACACCCCGCATACTGTGGGGCTGGAACAGAGGGTGTAATTACTCTGGCATCCATAGACTGGGCTCTGGGGTAAATGGAGGGGGCAGGCGCAGGGCTGGGGGCAGTGGGGCCCGCTGGGGGTCACTGGGAGATGCTGTGAGCTGGAGCTGGATGGGCCAGCGGCGTGGGGGTGGGGCTCCCATCTCACCCTCTCTATCAGCTCATAGTTCGAAGGTGCCATTGCTCCCCCCAGCCTGCACCACTGGGGTGCCAGGACTCCCTCCTTGGCCATGCCGCCCGGTGGGGGGGTCATCCCTGTGCAGTGAGTGCGGGGGGGGGGGTTGCTGTGACCCGGGGGCCTGCAGGTGGCAGCCTGTGTCCGAGAACTAGAGGGGACCTGGGCGAGGGGTGGGTGGATGCTCAGTGGGGGGTGCTATTGAGGAAGGAGCTGTGGGGGAGGGAGGCTGCTGGTGTGGGGTTGTGAGCTTCGGGGGGAGGGGGAGCTCTGTGCAGCCGTGGGGTTGGCAGGAGTGGCCCATTGCTCTGCCCTGTGGCAAATGCCCACCCACCGCACCCGTTCGCGGCTGGGTCACTGCTGGTGCCCGGGGCAGCCCACTGCCAGCTTCTTCCCGCCCCCGCTGCGTGGCCTCTGACTGGGGCAGGCCGCACGGGGCTGTTGCCGGCTCTGGGCCCTGCCCCACACACAGCGAGAGCTTGGGGGGCTCCGGCCCACACCAGACCTTGGGCCGGTGGCAGTGTTGATGGCAGAGGCCAGATGTGGACTGGACAGGAGCCCCCATCCCCTCCCCACACCAGCGCCGCCCCCTGGGAGAGGCTGGGTCCGAGCTGCTGTCGCCTGGTTCCCTCGGTCGCTGTGTGTGTCTGTGTGTGTGTGTGGGGGGGGGGAATAGCCAGAGCCCCGGCTGGTGGAGGTGGCTGCTGGGAGGGTCTGTGCTAAGGACTGGGGGGTCTGGGGGGTCACGGCATTGGGGGAGGGGATCAGTTCTGGCACCGGTGCCCAGCGTCGCTCTGTGACCTGTGGTGCAGCCTCCCACTGAGACCCCATTACCGCAGTGTGGGCACCACGGAGGCAGCCCCTGTAGGTCTGGGGGCGGCGGGGGGGGGGGGGGGCTGTGTGTGGATTCGCCTGGGGGAGCTGCCTGGCAGCTGCTTTAGTGCAGGGAGAGCCGTACCGAGACCTTGTCTTCAGATGATGCAGGGGGGCAGGGAGGTGCCCCTCGATTCTGACCCCCAGGCCCCTGCTCCCCCTGACAGCTCTGCTTGCGCCCCTCAATTCGGACCCGCAGCCCCTCTTCCGAGTCACTGCTTGGATGGATCGTGGTGGTTTTGATGCTGATTGTGAGTCAGTGCCTGGTGTCTGGAGGGGCAGGCAGGTGTCTGAGCCCCCGGGGACGGGGGGGGGGAGGTCCCAACTCCATGAATGTGAGGATCGGTGCTGCCTCTAGTGGCAGCTGGGAAAATGGCCCCCAGCAGGCCCCCCCCCTTCTCCACCCTGCCCTTTGCCCAGGCCCTGACAGGGGAAAGGGTGAAGCCCTGGCCTGGGAGAAACCCCTGGGGCCTTGTACAAAGCCAGGAGCCTGGGCAGCTGCAGTTCCCAGCTGGTCCCTGCCCTGTGTCTGAGGTCTGTCTGGGAGGGGGTGGTTTGTAGAGGCTGGTGGCTGGGCACAGGGATGTGGGTGTGAATCCCTTCCCTGCGGGTGGGGGGTGGGGGGTAGCATGGCAGGGTGGGGGCCCTGGGTGGGTCCTGCCTGCCCCCTGACACTCGCTCTCCCCCCAGCCTGCACCGGGAGGGCTACACGGTGCAGGTGAACGTCAACGACTACCTGGACATCTACTGCCCGCACTACAACGACTCGGTGCCCGCGCACAGGATGGAGCAGTACGTGCTCTACATGGTGAACGCAGAGGGCTACCGTACCTGCAACGCCAGCCAGGGCTTCAAGCGTTGGGAGTGCAACCGGCCCCACGCGCCCCACAGCCCCATCAAGTTCTCGGAGAAGTTCCAGCGGTACAGCGCCTTCTCGCTGGGCTACGAGTTCCACGCCGGCCACGAGTACTACTACATCTGTATGTGGGGGCCGGGGGGGCAAGCAGGGGGTGCTGGGGGGCAGGGAAGCCAGCTGGGGGGTAGTGGGGCCAAGAGGGGGTCTGATGGGGAGGGGGTGCAGGGAGCAGCCTGGGGCATTGCACGGGGAAGGGGGGTTGGCTGGGAAGCCCCATCCCCTGGGCAGAGATGCCCCTTGCTCAGCTCTGCCAGGCTTGTGCGCCAAGCCCGGGGCAGCTGTAAGACCGGAGCTGCCTCTGCAAAGCAACGGGTTCTGCATTTTATTCAGTGCTCCCATCCCAGCCTCGGCCTGCAGCCCTGGGGCGCCAGGGGGTGAGAGATGGGGCAGGATCCTGGGGGGGGCAGGTCCTGCGGGGGGGGGGCAAATCCGCAGCTGCGGTGTGGCCCCATGGCACCCCAGCAGCCTCCCTAAAGCCATGCCGGGCTCCCCCTAGGGGCAGCAGCCCCCTGTCCTGGCTGAGGGGGGCGTGGGGGCAGGTGTGATCTCAGGGCTCCCTCATTCTCTTGCAGCAACCCCGACGCACAATCACCGCCGGGCCTGTCTAAAGATGAAGGTGTTTGTGTGCTGCATCTCCAGTGAGTACAGCCTTGCACGTGTGTGTGCAGGTGCCCGGGGGGCTGGGACAGGTGAAGGGGCAGCGTGTCTGTGTCCGGGAGGGGGTATCGGGAGTGAGGGCGGCCCCAGGGGCAGCGGCTCCCCTGGCTCGTTAGTGCAGGGGGCTGGCCCTGAAAGCTCTCGGGGTGTCCCCTGGGCTGTGACTCTTCTCTCCTGCCTGCAGCCTCGCACTCCGGGGAGAAGTCGGTGCCCACCCTCCCGCAGTTCACCATGGGGCCCGAGGTGAAGATTGAGGACTTGGGTGAGTGCAGGGCACCAGCGCAGCAGTACAGCATGGGGCAGTGCCCCCCACAGCCAGCACTCCCACCCCACCCCCACAGCGCCCCCTGCTGGGAGAGGCCGGGGTTGGACTAGCCGGGAACTGCCCCCCCACCTGTGCTCCATCTTGCACCCCACAGCGCCCCCTGCTGGGAGAGGCCGGGGTTGGACTAGCCGGGAACTGCCCCCTCACCTGTGCTCCATCTTGCACCCCACAGCGCCCCCTGCTGGGAGAGGCCAGGGTTGGAATGGCCAGAAGATACCCCCATCCTCTGCCTGCCCCCCCCCACACACACAGACACACCCACCCACCATGTCTGAGCAGCACAAATGCCCCTGAACTCCCTTGCAGGGTCCCGGGCCCGGTGGGAACTCGTCCACGCTGGGAGCTCGGCTCTGCATCCTGCCAGCCGGGTTCACTCACTCACTCTCTCTCCACAGATAACTTTAACCCCGAGAACCCCAAGCTGGAGAAAAGCATCAGCGGCACCAGCCCCAAGCGGGAACACTTGCCACTGGCCGTGGCCGCTGCATTTTTCCTAATGTCCCTCTTGGCCTCCTAGCCTGGTGTCGGCCGGCCGGGGGGGCCTGGGCGCGGCTCCGCATAGCAGCTGCCCCCGCCCCCGGCGCTGGGACTTCGTCAGCAGCTGTTTGGAAAAGACAGAAGGGGGCAAGCCGGGGAAGCCGGGTCCCCACCGCCCTGACACGGAACCGCGAGGCCCTGCTCTCTGTGCTGCTGCAGCCAGAGACCCAATTGAGCCCCCCCACTGTGGGGGGGTGCGGCAGGGCGCCAGAGGGATGTAGACTGGCCTGGGAGCTGCTGCGTGAGGACAAGGAGGGAGTTTGTCCTGCCCCCTCATCCACCTGAGCACAGGATCTGCCCCCGGACTCCAGCGACTGGCTCCTGTGGGGACTCGACTCAGCCCTTCTGGGAGTGGGGCATCCTGCGTGGCGAACCTCTGTCACAGCCCCCACCGCGTCCTGGCAGCCTCCTGCCCCCATGGCAAATGCACAGGGCGTCTGTATCCGTCCCATCGCCTGGTGGCGCCACGTGGCTGGGCCGGGGGCTCTGTGGTGCCAGCCGGCCCTGGCCGTGGTTTGGGATACCCCGGCTGCGGGCTCCCTCCAGACGCTTGGCCGGGTCCATGTAGCCTGCAATGGACGAGCAGCGCCAGCCCCAGTGCGCGGGCTGTGGGGGGCAGGGCTCCCCAGGCCTGGGGGCTGTACATACCTATGTAGAGATCTATACATCCTGTACAGAGAGTGGCTATCGAGCTAGATCTGTCTGTCTGTCAGGCCCGTAGGCAGCAGCGCGGGCCCCGGACCGACCTGTACATAGTCGGAAAGTGTTGGATTCTCCTCGTCTTCTGTGAAGACCCAACCTATGCAAACGCACAGACACTTTTTGGGGGACAAAAAAGCAACTCGCCCTTTTTTCAAGTGCTTTGGCTGGTGATTTTCATATTCTGCTCTTAGTCTATAAAAAATAAAAGGATTAAAAAAACAACCCCTGGGCTGCCTGGATTGTGGCCACAGGGTCCAGGGCCCTCGGGCGCAGCTGGCAGAGGCCTTTGACAAGCACTGCCAGCTTCCTGGAACCAAAGCAGGCCCGCACCCCCTTCCCGGATGGGCCCTCCCACCGTTACAGCTCCCCTGGTGCACTTGTGTGCGACAGCCACCCCAGTGCCTCTGCCAGGCCTGCCCAGCTTGCGTGGGGCTCAGCGCTGGGTCTGGCCCCTGGCACCCCAGGGTCTGGATGCCCTGAAGTCTGAATGGGTCCAGGAGGTGCTATTGCCCCCCCCTCGGCCCTCTGGGGGGTTTTGCTGGCCGTGTTCCCTGGCCCCCGCCAGGGGGAGCAGGTTCAGTCCAGGGCAGGCCCCTCCCTGTGCAAACAGCAGCTCCAAGGGCTGCCCACTTGCTTTGTCCGTGCACAAAGGGGCCATTCATGCCCCTGCGCTCAGCGCCAGGTGCCTGGGGCTGGCTGGCAGCGGGAGGTGACTCAGCCGCCCCGGTACCTGCTCTGCTCCTTGGGGGGCAGGAGGGGGCCTGCTCCAGCTCCAGCTCCCTGACCCTCTTGGCTCCTCCCTGGTGTCTCCAGGCCTGGAGGAGGCAGGAGTGGGGGCTGCCCTGGACTCCTGTGGGTCAGGTCGGGGCGGGGCTGGCTCATGGGGAGAGTGGGCTTGGGGCAGGACACCTAAACAAGCACCCAGGGTCTCCTGTCACCAGGGACCTGGCGATTCCCGGCCCAGAGCCCAGCAGGGGAGCACCAGCCTCAGGTAACGCTGGGGGGGCAGGGAAGGTGGGGCTGGCCCCCCCCGGTAATGGGGCTCCAGCACTGCAAGGGGGGAGTGAGGTGGGGAGGCATTGGGTGGGGGCTGGGAAGGTGACCCCTGGCACCTCCATTGGGCCCTTGCTTCATCCTCGTTGCCCCAGATCCTGATGTGTGGCAGGGGTGCTGGCTGGTCCCAGGGCACAGCAGCCTAGGTGGGACTGGCCTCTGGCACTCAGTCCCCGGGGGCAGGGCGCCCTTACCCGTGTGGCTGGTGCCAGGCCGGGTGCCATGCAGGTGTGCGTGGGGCTGGCTGATAACGGCAGAGTCGGGGGAGCTGGGGCCAAGGCAGGGCCCCACCTGGGTGGCGTGTTGCTCCCCCCTCGAGCTGGTGGGAGGAGAGGCGCAACGCCAGCCTGGGACCCGCCCCCTGCAGGGGCAAGGGGGCAGCGGAGTCCCACGGCAAACACAGGGGGCGGAGCAGAGTGTGGGCAGGAGCCCTGGTTAGCCCCGGGTACGTAGGTGCTGGAACTGGGGGGCTGCACCCCTGGCTTGAAGTGGTTCCCATCATATCAGTGGCTCTCAGCATCCCCGCCTGGGTATGTCTGTGTATGGGACTCGTCTGTCTCTGCGCATGAGCATATATGTTGTCACGCAGACGAGCATGTGTGTGATTGCGTGTCCCTGCACAGGACCACTGCTCTCCCTCCCCAGCCCCCTCCAGTGACCCCAGGCCTGGCAGAGGTGGGAGATGTCCCCTCGGTGTAAGAGCTGGCAGCAGGGGGTGCTGGGTAAGTGGCTCAGCCCAGCTGGGGTTGAGGGAATGCACCAGGTGGCTCTTCCTGCTGTGCTTGGGGCCCGGGTGCTGGCAGTGCCCGTGGCAGAGGTGCCTGTGGCAGAGGTGCCCGGGGGCTGACTCACAGCTGCATGTCCGCTGTCCCTGGCACCCCTGGCTGGGTCCCATGGGGAATCCCCAACTCCTCAGCCAGCCACCGCCGCGCTGGCCACTCTCCCTGTCTGGGCAGGTCTGTCAAGCTGCGGGGGGATCCTGCTCCTCCCTGCCCTCTGGGCAGCAGTATTCCCCCCCCCCCCGCCCCCAGCTTTCCCCCACTTTCCTGCTAGCACAGCGCCCCCTGCTGTCAGGGGACCTACGAGTAAGTCACTCAACCTGGCCGGGGCTCCCTACTTTGGGGATGGGGGTGGGGGCGCAGGGAGTGGATCTGGGTTTGTAGTTTGCAACCCAACTCCCTCTTCGCCCTGCCAGTGTGTGTGTGGGGGGGGGGCTGGCACCACACCTCCCCTTCAGAGCGGCTTGGGCGGGAAGGGGATTGGGCCAGGCCCTACGGCCCCGGGGCCCTGCTGCCCCAGATGGTTCCCTCTGGGGCTTGGCACTGGCTTGGTTCAACCTGTTTAAAATCCTCCCTTGAATGCAGGTGAGGCCTGGAGGGGGCCTGGACCCCCCCGTGCAGGCCCCCATTCCCACCTGCAGCTCTAGGGCCTCCCAGACAGCTGCCTTGGCCAGCCCCACAGCTCTGACACCCTCCCCTGTGCAGGGCCAGGGCATTTGAGGGACAGCGGCTCCTGGGGGAATGGGGGGGGCAGGAAACAGATTCCCTAGTTTGCAAAAGCCTCTGTTGGGAAGGTCAATCCAACCCCAATGTGTGAGCCCCGCCAGTGCTCCTGCCCTGCCCCCTACAGCACCCCCTGCTGGGAGAGGCCGGGGCTGGCGAAGCCGGGAGCTCCCCCAGTCTGCGCTCCTGCCCCCCAACCCCACAATGCCCCCTGCTGGGAGAGGCTGGCACTGGCGTAGCTGGGAGCTCCCCCCAGTCAGTGCTCCTGCCCTGCCCCCTACAGCACCCCCTGCTGGGAGAGGTGATGGCTGGGGTGAGAGGGGTCCTGGGGCTAATGTGGCCTGACACTGCTCCCTAGTACCACTGCTCCCTAGTACCACTTGTGGGAGGAATCTCACATGACCCCACTGGCTGACACAGACCTGGCAGGATGCTGGGCCCCCTGCAGCCCCCTCCACAGGCTGACGGACCCTGGTGGGATGCTGGACCCTGGCCCGGGGCTGAGCTCCCAGCAGCCCCCTTGGGCAGAGAAACTCATGAGAGCAGCAGCCGGGGAAAGAGGAATCTGGTCCCAGGATCCCAGCTCCAGCAGCTGGTAATTCACTAAGTGAGGCCACAAAACTATTACTACCTCCAACCTGCGACTGCCAGGAGGGCAGGGCCTGGCTGGGCGTCAGGGCGCTGGGTCAGCTCTGGCCGGCTCAATCCCAGCTGGTATCTTGGGGCAGAGGGGTGCCCATCTGCCGTCACCGGTGCCCTGTGCGGCCCAGTGGGAGGTGCTCTCTGGAGCCTCTCACGCCATAGCTCCCCGCACACTGTAGCTGGGTGTGCAGGCAGCTGCCCCAGTGGGGCCGGCCCAGGCTTGTCTGGGGCTTGGGGAGGAGACGCAAACCTGCCAGACAGGTCCTGCGGGCGGGTGCTCCAGCCCCTGAACGGCGTTTACCTCTGGCTCAGCTGGGGTGCGTGGTGTTTACTCACACCTGGCTCCAGGGCCACCCAACGGCCCTGCGCCTCCTGGCCCGGCTCGCCAGTGCAGCCGGCACAGAGCTTGTGGCCTGTGAAAACCCGCACCCAGCCAGCCAGTGCTGCGTAAGGCCTGGCGCCTTCGCCAGCCCTAAAGCACAAGGCCTTTGTTGTCTGCACCTTTACCCAATTCCGCATTAGGGGGTCTCTGCACCTCGGAGCTGGCCAGGCCTGGAACCCCCCAACCGTCTTCTCCACCCCGGCTCCTCCAGCGAGCAGGTGCTGAGCGCTGCTGGGGCCTATGAGTGTGGGGCACACCCCAGCGCTGCTATGGGACTGGGGGTGCTGCTGCCCCTGTTGCTCCAGTGAGCCTAACTCCATCCCTGCCCCCCTCCCCCCAAGCGGGTGAACCCTGCCATTCCCTGCCCCGTGATGGGGGGAGCCCTGCGACTGGGAGCTCAGTCATAGCGGGGGCTGCCCGGTGGGGGGGAGCCTGTCGAGGGTCCGGGAGCAGAGTCAAAGGAGCAGGTGTGGTCCCAGCACCCCCCAAAGCCAGGCTGGGCACGCGGCCTCTGTCCATCCACGGGCCAGGCTAGGAGCTGCTGACGTAACCGGGGGGTCATTTCACAAAGGAGAGGCAAGTGCTTTCCTCCCTGCTGCTGGCCCCTCAGTCTCCGCCATTCTCTGCTTCCAGTCCCTCCGTCCGTCCCACTCTCCTCCTGGCAGGCGTGGGGCTCCCCTTCCCTATCCCCCCCCCCGGCCTGCGTGGAGAGGCCTCCCGGGGGAAAAGCCTGCGATTTGCAGTGTGTGTGCGTGTGGGGGGGGGATTGTCTTGGTGCTGGGGAGTGGGGGGAGCCGAGTCACAGGCCCTGGGGGGAGCAGCAGCTCCACTTGCAAAATCCCTTTTGCAACATTCCTGGAACTTGGCTCCTTTCCCGAGCCTGGCCTGACCCAGGCCCCCCCAGCAGGACTCGGGACTCCAGAGCAGGTTGCAGCTCTGTGGCCCCCCAGGAATTCAGTGGCACGGCACCCCCTGTATGGGTCTGAGCTGGGTATGGACAGCACAGGCCCTTCCAGCCCAGGCGCTGCCCAGGAGTCACCTCCCTGAATGCTGCACACAGTGGGAGTGGCCCGGGGGGGCCCCGAGGAGCTCAGAGCCCCCATGTCGCCATGCACACATGCCCTAGCCTCGGTCTCATGGGGAGGGGCAGCCCCTGTCTGGAACCTGCCTCACCCAGAGAGCTTGAGGGAAGAGCTGGGGGTGGGGGGCCTTGGGAAGCTGGTCCCAGGTTCCTCTCTGGTGGGGCGGGGAAGGAGCTACAGACCCACCTGGGCTGGGACCCTGCTGCCCTGTAACCCCTGGGTGCGGGGTGAGGAATGTTTTGCACAAGGGCCCTGCTGGTACCAGGCTGGCAGCAAGGCCTGTCGGGCAGCTCGGGCACCAAGCCACCAGCCAGCCAATTAAATCTCTGGCACGTCAGGGAGATTGCCCGGGCCCCATGCCTCCCTGGGCCCGCCCCCTGCGCAGGCTCCCGTGTAGTGCCAGCCCCGGATCTCAGCTACCTGCCTGGCTGCACGGATCACGCAGCAGCCCTGGCCTTTGCTCCCTAATTAGGTCCTGGGACAGCCTCAGCACCTCCCCCATGTCCCCCGGACTCAGTTACTCACTGCTGGCAGTGGCCAGCTCACACCTGGGCACTCTGCTCTACCTGATAAGCTATAAATAGCCTGCACGGCGCAGGCCCCTTGGGTACCGCCCACTGTGTGCGCTGCACGTCGTGTTTATGTCTCGCACTATTTACACCTTGCACGCTCACCTTTGTCCTGCACACGTCGCCTAGCGTGTGAAGGGAGAGTCATGTGACGAGCGAATCATGCCTGAGCGGGCATTGCCCTGCCCTGGCACTGACCTCACCCTCACCCCCACTCAGCTGGGCTGGGCCCCCCCAGTGGGGCAGTGACCCCCAAACCAGCCCTGCCTCGCTCATGTGCTTTGCCCAGTGCTGCTTCCGCCCCGGCAGCACCAGGGAGGGGCACCCCCCCCCCCCAGTACCCAGACTCCTTGCCACTGGCCACCCTGAAACCTCTCCAGTATTGGAAAGCCAGGGCCTGCCAATACCATCACCCCCTTGAGCCGCCTGCTATGGGACTCGGGCCTCACCATGAGGCCCTGAGCCCCCACGCCCGTCCTCATATGGCCGTCCCCACTTCACTCGGGGCTTCCCCACCTCCTCCCCTGAATCCTAACCCTCCCCCCCCACACACAGAGCAAATGACGAGGCCCGTGGGTCCCCAGCTCCCCCCGCCCCCCCCCCAGCAAGCGTGCACGGCGTGCTGTCCTTGGAGTGAAATCACAGCCCTAATCCTGTTATCACCAGGCTGCTGCTGGCCATGGGGGAAGGTCGCCCCAGCGCAATCAGGGGAGGGGCTGCTGGGAACCTGCCGGGCTCAGCCTGGCCTCAGCTCACCCGTTTTGTGCCAGCGCTGGCCGTGCTGGGGGGGGGGGGGCGCCTGGCTGCGCCTGGTCCCAGGTGTGGGGGTCTCCCAGGTGCAGTCGGGCGAGAAGGGGCCCATCCTGGCTTGGAGTGTCTGTCTCTTTCCTGAGGCAGAGGCCCAGGGACCTGGACAAAGGCTGGCGTGACGGGTTGTCTCACAACTCCCGTTGCCCGCTGCTTCGATATTTGCTGGGCTCAGAAGCAGCTCCGGAGCCTAGGCACGGGGGGGGGGGGGAGGGGTCTCTGAAGGCGCCTCATGAGCCGGTATCACCACCAGGACATCAGGGCTTTGTCAGTGGCAGGGCCGGCTTTAGGAAGTACGGGGCCCAATTCAAACAGTTTTGACAGGGCCCCGGCAAGGATGACTTAAAAAAAAGAAACATGTAAAAAAACACGGGGGGGGCTTGTACTCACCGGGTGGTGCTCCGAGTCTTTGGCGACACTTCGGCAGCAGGTCCTTCACTCGCTCCAGGTCTTCAGTGGCACTGAAGGACCCGCCGCCGAAGTGCCGCTGAAGACCCAAAGCGCCGCCAGGTGAGTAAAAATTAAAAAGGCGCCTCTAGCCAGGGAAGGGATTCTCACTGGGTGCGGGGCCCTCTTAGGCGCGGGGCCCGATTCGGGGGAATTGGTGCCGCCCTGGTCAGTGGTTCCGGGGGGGGGGAGGGACCTGGGAGTCAGGACTCCTGAGTTCTAGGCCTTATTGTGACTCTGATGCTTTGTGTGAGCCTGGCCCCACTGTGTGCCTCAGTTTCCCCGGTTAGCTGTACAGTGGGGCTAACCCCTCCTTCGCCCTGGAGGGTGTAGGGTTAAAGCACATTGTGCCCCATGTGGGCCACCCCGAAGGTCATTATTGGGAGATTACAAATGCATGCAAGCAGGGGCAGCCCACGTCAAGCCAGCACCAGTTTGGTGGGAGCTGGAATCCTGCTAATGCAGTAATTAAAAGTTATGGGCTGACTTCATGGCTGGCTGTGAACAGGGAAGCTGAAAGAGGCCATGGTGAGGGCCCCCCCGCCTGCCACAGGAAGCTGCAGCCAGCAATGGTAGCTGGATGCAGATGGCTCAGGTGCTAGGTTCTGGACAGGTGGGGGGGGGGGCTTGCTGTGGGATCTGGCACCTCGCAGACCCCAATGGACCTGGGATAGTGGAAGGAAGGCCTGGCTCCAGGCCGCCCCCAACAGCCCCAGTCTGTGGCCATCGATCCAGCTGCCCATGTGACATGCACATTCGAGGGATGCCCTGGGGATCTGGGTGCTCGACCCTGACCGGCGCATGGCCCCGTGGCAGGTGACTGCCATGGGAAGGTGTGTCAGGACCCACTGCCCTAGGGAGCCCGGTGACAGCCACGGTGCCAAGACTCAGAGGTGAAGTTGTCTTACCAAGACCTTCCAGCGGCTCCGGAGACTTTGCAAACCCAGCATGGCAGCAGCCAGATCGAGGCCGCTGTGCCGTGTGGGGCATGCAACATTACCCACAATCAATGGCTCATTATGTAATAAACAAGGGGAAAGTTGTTTTGCAAGCGGGGCTGAGTTATCGGCTCACAACACTCAGGCGAAGCTTAACAAGAATGGATCGGTGTTCGGGGCAGATGCAAGGCGATAGCGCGCGGCCATGCGCCTGGCAGACAGCTAAGGCCCAGCCCCGGGCCTGAGCAATCTCCCTTTGGCAAAGGGATTCTCCTGGGAAGGCATTTCACAATAGCAAACACTGGAGAGCAAATAGGAGGGGGGTGGGGGCGCTGGGCATGTTTGTGGCTGGAGCTGAGCCCTGAGAGAACAGACATGGCTGATAAGGGGGAAAGGAGGCGGGTGCCTGTTATCCAGCTGCCTGCCTATCAGAATCTCGGCTCTGTCCCCTGCACCTTATCAGCCGCTCCCCAAGCCCCCTTTATCCCGATGGTTTTGATGTCCCCAGAACACATCAGATAAAGCGGTTCTCTGGGAGGTGTGGAGGGACAGCAGGAAGGCATTGCCTGCAGGCCAACTGGCCACTCTGCAGGATCCCTTCACCCACCATTGAAATGCAGCCGCCTCAGGGCCAGGGAGGGTAGCAGGCCAGCGCTTAGCCAAACCACTGGCCAAACTCCCACTGGCTTCCGCGGGGCAGGAGTTGGGCCTTCATCGGCGCCCAGCAGCACCAGGCCAGGAAGTGAGGAGCCCTGGATCCCTGCAGTGCGCAAGGGCTGGCGCTGAGCTGGGAGCCTGGGGCTCACCCTGACCGAGTGGCTGGCAGGCTGCCCGCAGTACAAGCACCAGGCCGGGGTCGTGCCCAGTGATACCAACATGAGCACTCGGGCGCTGGGGAGCCTTGTGTGGGCACCCAGCACAGGACACAAACCCACCCCCAGAGATGAGACCCAGCTCCTGCAGCAGTGCTCCCAGGTGCCTGGTTTGTGTGAGCTGCTGTGTGTATGTGTTGCCTTGCGCTGTGCTGTGTGGTATTGCTGTTTGTGTGCATCACTCTCTGGGTTGTTTTGCCATAAGTGTCTCTGTGTGTTGTCCTTTTGCTATCTGCCTATTGTCTAGTGTGGTGCTGTTCTTCAGCTGTGTGTGTGTGCCTCTGTGCACTACATTGTGTTGTGTGTTCTGTGGCTGCGTGTGTGTGGTGTTGTGTTGGTTTTGTTTTGCTCTGTATGGGTGTGTTGCTCTGAGGGTACTGCCCCAAGCGGTGTTGCTATGTGGTTCTGTGCGGTGGTGGTGTCCTACTGCCCAGGGTTGCTCTGTGTTGTTGTACTGCCCCGTGTTGTTGTTGTGTTTCTTTGTGTAGCATTGTGCTGCTCCGACTGCACGCCCCATGTGTTGAACCGCCTCGTGCTGTTGTGTCTACGCTGGGGGCGGGCCGGCTCCTCCCGCCCAGGGCGGTCCGGGTACATAAGGCGGAGCGCTGGGGCGCTGTGCCCAGCACACAACGAGCCATTGACCGGCCCCATGGCGCTGCGCTGGGCGCCCCTGCTCGGGCTGTGCTGCTGGCTGGCGGCCGCGGACCGGCACCCGGTGTTCTGGAACAGCTCCAACCCCAAGTGAGTGCGGGCGCTCCGCACCCCGCCGCCCCGCTCCGCCAGAGAGCGCGGATCCACGCCCGGGGAGCCCCTGGGAGCCCCCAGCGCGCCCCTCCCCCGGCCGCGGGACCCCGGAGCTCCCCCCCCCCACCAGCCCGGGCCCCAGCGCGCCCCGCCCCCAGCGCCCGGCCCCGGGCCCCCCCACCAGCCCGGGCCCCAGCGCGCCCCTCCCCCAGCGCCCGGCCCCGGCCCCCCGACCAGCCCGGGCCCCAGCGCGCCCCTCCCCCAGCGCCCGGCCCTGGGACCCCCGACTCCCCCCACAGCCCGGGCTCCAGCGCGCCCGGCTCCGGGGCGCTCGGGAAGGAGCCAAACGAAACTAGCCTGGGAATCTGGGCTGGGAACAAGCCGAGGGTGCCCGGCTACGCCTGAGCCGTGCTCCGGTCACGCGTGGGGGGATCTCGGCTCAGGCTCCGGCGGGTGCCGGGCTCTGGGACTGGCCGCGCTGCCTGGGGGCGGGTCCCCGGGAGTGGCGGGGTCTCCCCCGCGCCCCACGGCGGAGTTTGTAAACACGCGGGGGGCGGCCCCCGCCCTGCCCCCCTGGGAGCCGCCGCTCCAGCCTGCGCCCCCGAGACGGGCCGGGAGGCGAACGGGAGCCCGGGCGGGAGGCTCGGCCTTTGTTCGCGGCTCGCGGGAAGGCTGCTCGCCAGCGGGTCCCGGTAACGATCCTTCGCCCAAGCGGTGCCTCCCTCCTCGCTACGCCCCCGGCTGTGACCGGCCCCTGCCGGCCGCGGCTCCGCGACGAGACCTGGCCTGAGCCGGGGGGGGGCTGCGGGCTCCCCAGGACTGGGGCTGATCTGGGGGCGCCGGGCGCAGAGTCCCCAGGACTGGGGCTGATCTGGGGGCGCCGGGCGCAGAGTCCCCAGGACTGGGGCTGATCTGGGGGCGCCGGGCGCAGAGTCCCCAGACTGGGCTCTTGCACTGACTCGGGGCGAGCCGAGTAAAGCCCCCCCGGAGCGGCCCCCCCCCGGGCTGCGGGAGGGGGGGCAGCCCTGGCCCTGGCCCTGGCAAACCCTCTCCCGGGTCAATGTTTAATCGGGGCCGGTGCAGCTGGCAGGGCTGAAGTTCACCCGCCGCGGGGTGTTTGTGCCAAGCGCTGGGGCTGTGGGGGGAGCGGCGGGGGGGGCCCAGCTGGCCCTTCCTTTCCCAGGACCCAGCTCCCTGCTGGACTTGGGCCTCTTCCTTCCCGGGGCTGGCGCGGGGCCAGGGGAAGGCGCCAGGGGCACGGGGAAGCGCGTGCACCGGCAGGAAGCCTGTTGACAAACACCTCGGTGGGGCAGCTGCAGGAGGCAGGATGTGGGGCGAGCCCTGGTCAGGCTGTACGAATCTGCCCCCCCTCCCACCCCCCAGTCAGCTCCAGGTGTAGGGCTGATGGGGGAGGCAGGTCCCAGCGGGTTTGGGACCCTCTGCCTGTGCCTTGGGACAGGGCATGGGCACATGGGGGGAGGGTTATGCCCCACACAGGCACATGAATGGGGGGGTTCATCTCTCACTTGCCCCCCCCCGTCCCCAGTTGGGAGCTGCCACCTGTGCAAAGAAACAAAGAACTGGCTGCAACTGGGGTCCAACCACTGCCGGCTCCGTCCCCCAGGACCTGCCCCCAGAGCTGGTACCGCTGCCCAGTCCCACCTCTGCCCACCTCATCCTCTTGGGCTGGCTCAGGGCACCGGGTGACGGGGCCACACTCCTGTCATCTTCGTCCCCAAGGCCCTCCCTGCAGCCCTGCTGTGCAGGGGGCTGAGCTTTCCAAGGCGCCTGGTGCCACCTCGTCCCCCTCCCAGTGCAGATGGGACGGAAGCTCCTGGCTCTGCCAGGCTGGTGAGCAGGGGAGGCCCAGACTTCACCAGTGGAATTACCAGTTGGGGAAGCGCCTGGTGGGTGCTTGCTGGGAGCCATCTCCAACACTCCCCAGCAGGGCCCTCCCCCGGTACTGGAGCTCTCTGCCTGGGCACTGAGCCTTGCACAGAGGGGCCTTCCCAGCTGTGTGGGGCAGGGGGATCACTCAGCTGCCAGCCCCAGCTTGGCTCGGGGTGTGAGGTCGGCTGGCTCACTGGCCCCAGGAGTGGTGGGGGCAGAGACGCTGCTCCCCATCCCACCCCGTCCCAGCTGTTGTGCTGCTTGCTGCGGCCTGCCCCAGAGGTGACTGCAATTCTGGGGGTATCTGTGAGGTACCTGGACTGCAGGGGGCTGGAGCAGGGCTAGCTGGTTTGGGAGGTGGGAGCTGCTGCCCCCCCCCTCTGGTGGCCTCTCAGGGAGCAGAACCCAGTTCCCCCAGTGTTGCCATGTCCAGGTGGCTGAGATGCCTGCCTGCAGCGGGAGGGGGAGAGGAGCCCTAGTTAGGTGATGAGATGGGGGAGCAGCGTGGAGCGGAGACTCGCTGTCTGCCCTGGCTAATGGGGCAGCTGTGACAGCTGCTCACATTCTCGGCTCCCAAGGGAAGAGCAACAGGACACCAAGGGGGGGTCAATTACTCCCCTCCCTCCCCCGGGGGTCTCTCCCTCCTCCACAACCCCCAGCCCCCCAGGCAGCAACTCCACTGAGCAAAGGCAGCCTGTCTGTGATGTCAAGGGGCAGGTTTGGGGTGGGCCCAGTGCCCACCCCTGGGGGGAGAGATGGGCCTGCCTGGGGGACAGGGTGACTGGCTCCCAGGAATCTCCCCTGGGGGAACCTGGAGATCCCAGGGCAGCATTAGGCTCTTCCCTGCTCTGAGGCTCCTGGCCTGACACCATGGGGAGGCGTGAGGCTTGGGGGTCTCGGCCCCATGCTGGGCACTGGAGCTTTCAACAGGTTATTGAACCAGGGCAGATTATTTTCCCATCTGTTTCTTCACCTTGTAAAATTCCCCAGATGGTGTTTAGGGGGAGTGGTGGGGATATACTGCTGGGAAATCAACCCCCAATCCAGTGGCTGCTCTGTTACCCCCACAATCTGCACTGGCCCCTCTGTGTCTGGGGCATCTGCCCCTTCCCTCCCCCCTCCCTGGACGGCTGCCCCCCCATGGTGCAGAGGGCTGCATTCTTGTCAGCACAGTCTCACCCTGCATGTGTCTGACCCCTGGGTGCTGACCACTGACCGTGCCTCCTCCTGGCCCCAGGTTCCTGGCGGACGACTACACAGTGGAGGTCCGGCTCAACGACTACCTGGACATCATCTGCCCGCACTACGAGGAGGGCAGCGTGACGCCCCACGCCATGGAGCGCTACACCCTCTACCTGGTGGAGTACGAGGAGTATGCGGCCTGCAAACCCCACTCCAAGGAGCAGATCCGCTGGGAGTGCAACAAGCCGGCCGCCCTGCACGGCCCCGAGCGGTTCTCCGAGAAGTTCCAGCGCTTCACGCCCTTCACCCTGGGGAAGGAGTTCAAGGAGGGACACAGCTACTACTACATCTGTGAGTGCCCAGGGAGTGGGGCCTGGCCGGGCTATGGGGGCACGGGGCTGGGGGGCTGGGGGGCTGGGGTGGGGGGGCACTGGCCTGGCCTGGGCTATGGGGGCTGGCCTGGCCTGGGCTATGGGGGGCCCAGGGCCTGGCCGGGCTATGGGGGCACGGGGCCTGGCCGGGGCTATGGGGGGGCAGGGGGGCTGGGGTGGGGTGGGGCCTGGCCTGGCCTGGGCTATGGGGAGGACACAGGGGCTGGGGGATGTGGGGCTGCCCAGGGCTATGGGGGGTGCACTGGGGCTCAGGGATGGGGTAGGGCCTGGTCGGGGCTATGGGGGGGCACGGGGGCTGGGGGGGGGCCTGGTCGGGGCTATGGGGGGGCACGGGGCCTGGCCGGGGCTAGGGGGGGGCTGGGGTGGGGCCTGGCCTGGCCTGGGCTATGGGGAGGACACAGGGGCTGGGGGATGTGGGGCTGCCCAGGGCTATGGGGGGGTGCACTGGGGCTATGGGGGGCACACTGGGGCTCAGGGATGGGGTAGGGCCTGGTCGGGGCTATGGTGGGGCACACAGGCGCTGGGGGACCTGGAGGCCAAGTAGGAGGGGGAGTGCACAGGTTTGTGGGAGGCAGGTAATGCCGTGGGGGTGACATGGTCTTTAAGGTGTTACGTGCCCCCCGCCCCCACAAGGGTCTGCTCTCTGGCCCCTGCTCTGATTGGCCTGGGAGAGACCCTGACTCCCGGGGCCTCCCCTGGCAGTGGGAGAAACAGCCCCTGTGGCATGGAGAGTGCAGCTGCCGGCTCCCAGCCCAGCTCTGACCCACCTGTCTCTTGTCTCCAGCGAAGCCAATTCACCACCATGGCGACGGCTGCCTGAAGCTGAAGGTGACTGTGGCTGGCAAAGCCAGTGAGTATCTCTGGGGTCTTGGTCCCTCCCTGCCGGGCACGGAGCCCTCCCAGCAGCCCAGCTGCACCGCCATGCCCTGCCCGCCCTCCGGGGAAGGGACCCTGGCTCCTCACGGCTCTGGGGGAGGGGCAGAGCCCTGCGCGGGTATGAAACATGCATCCACCAACCTGGTCTGTGGCTAGAAAGCGGCTCCCTGCAGATTTGCAGGGCTCTAGGCATGGGCTCTGCAGATAGCAGGGAATGGGATCGACTCAGGCTGCAGAGCGGAGGGGTGAGGCCGGGGCATGGGCTGGCTGCTGGGGCATGCAGTCAGTAACTGCCCTTCACCTGCTTGTCTCTGTTTGCTTTGCAGCTGGGATGCTGCCCGTCCACACCCCAGTGCAGAAGGGGGGGATCCAGGCAGGTACGTTACTGGCGCTGACCAACAGATCCTAGTGGCCTGGTGTAGCCTCTGCCATATGAGGGGCTGTGGGGAGCAGCAGGCGGCTGGGCGAGGGTATTCCCCATGGAGCTGTGGGTCTGGCAGCCTCAGTTCAGATTCCTGAGCTCCCCTCCCACTAGGGTACAGGGAAGAGCCTGCTCCAGGTGTGGAAGGCCAGGTCCTGGGGCAGGCGGCAGGCCAGGCAGAAGGGATGTTGGCAGAGCCCTGCCCTGGAGCAATGCAGGATTGGGGGGCAGGACGAAGAGCAGCCACGCTGCGGGAGGGAGGTGGCACAGCATGTGTCTGGCCACGTCGCTGCAGCCGTTGCCTTGCGGCTCACGTGTGACCCAGCTGCTGGGTGTCAGCCACCGGCTGCGCCTCAGGCCCCAGACACCCATGTCCGAGAGCTCACGTGGCTCCTGCTTTCTCCCCTCTCGCAGATGACGCAGACGTGCAGGTCCTGAGGAGTGTGGGCCAGAACTCGGCGCTGCGGAGCAGCAGCCCTGTCACCTTGCTCAGCCTCCTGCTGCCCCTGCTGGTGCCGCAAGGCCTGTAAGGTGGGAGCCTGGCTGAGCGGCAATGACTGAACCGCTGGATGGCTACTGCTGCTGGGAATGGACCCTGTGGCCCAGAGATGTGCAGGCCCCTGGCTGGGCTGTTGCAAACACTCACGTGAACAGCTCTCACGTGTGCACCCCCAGCTGGGGTCTCAGCCAGGCGTGCGTTGGCAGCCTAAGGACTTATTACGGGTCGAATGACCCAAGTGGTCAGTATTACGGGTCGAATGACCCAAAGCCGAGCTAAGCAACCAAAGCCACCGCAGCCCTGCGGGGAGCGGCCCTGCAGGAGGGGTCGCTCCTCCTTACCGCCAAAGAACAGACCACCAGCACTTTCAACCACTCGCTTTGAGAGCGGACGACAGCGGCTGCTGCCCTGGCTGGACGGGCAGTGGCTCTGGACTAGGAGGGGGTGGGGTGCTGGCACCTCTGGCCGGCTGAGCCAGCCCCCGTGGAGTGTGCAGGATGGACAGGCCTTGCGGGCTGCTAGCATGGAAGTGTCCTGCAGGCAGAGGCACGAGTGCTACCCACGCAAGCAGCCCATGGACAGGCTGTGTCGGTGGGGCTGAGTGCAACCCAGGGACTCTGGGTTTGCTGGGGCCGTGGTACCACCTTGCTGGAGCAGGACCTCCTGGAGCAATATTCCTTCTGGAGCAGGATGCTGGTGTCAGCGATTTGAGTGCCGGGATTCCGTACGGTGTGACACCTGGAAAATAGTGTAGACGTGTCTGGAGCAGGTGCCCCCTCCCCAAATTCTGACCTCCTATGGCAATTCTACTGATTGCAGCTTGGTTAGGGGCCTGGGACTGTCTGGCCTGAAGCAGGGAGCTAGGCTACAGGCTCCCCAAAGGAGACAAACACCTCCTCACAATTGCCTGAGGATGGAATGAGCTGGCAGCCCCAAACCCATGACGCCCCGGTCCCTCTACTCATCCCAGCCTGGCCTCTCCAGTGCTAAGAGTTCCTTGAGCACAAACTCCCAGCCCCATTCCTGTCTGCCTAGGCTCATTGCCACAGTAACTCTTCCTCCTCTCCCGGCCCCACCCAGGACTCCCTGTCCTCTGTGTAAAGCAGCCACCTGTGCTGGAAACAGGGTGGGGCAGAGGCTGAGCGTAGCTCCTGGCTGGAGTTCCCACCACGGGCAGGTCTCTAGACGCACTGTACGACCCTGTCTCCACGGCCTGTGTGCGCCTCGGTGCCTGGAGGGGGTGGGGGGCTCATTCACCCACACACCTGCTAGGCCCTGCACGGAGGAGTGTATATAACGTGTCTCGATTTGTAAAGCTTCCTTTTTACCACTGAAATTTTTATACAAATGGTCTTGAATAAATATGTTTGGATATGGCCAGACTGCAGCTGCTGGGGTGGGGGGAAGGCGCCAACTGCACTCATCTAACAGCCCTGGCAGGACAATACCGTAGCCCCCCTGGGACTCCCTCAACCTAAGGACTAGGATGGCTCCAGCATCTCTTCCTCCTCAGCTTCCAGCCCTCCCCCTGCCCCCCAATGAAGGGGCAGCACCCAGGCCCCAGCTGGCTCTCCCTGGCTAGAGCCACAGAGAAGGTGACCGGCATAGAGCGCTACCCCTGGTCCAAACCTGCCCTGCCCAGGGCTGCTCTTCCATCAAGCGGAGGCCTCCTGTGGGGTCAAGACCCTGCCAGGGCAGCCTGTCCCCTCCCCAGACTTCTCCACTCCTGGGAAAATGGCTGGCTGGTCCAGCTGCCCAAGTGCGTGGGGCCTTTGTGGGGTGGTGGGTTGAGCAGTGGGCTCTTGGGAACAAGGCTGTTGTAATTAGTTAATTAACTGGCTGGGCTTTGCAGGGGGCTGTGGAGTCAGGCTGTGCCTGACGCTATCGGTTATTTGGATCTAGAGTCACAAATGCTTCCTGAGCAGGGCGGAGGGGAGGGGACTGGAGTGACTCTGAAGGGATGACCCGAGTTAGGCCATGGATGACCCTGACCATCTCTCACTGCGCCCCCACCGAGCTGTGCTGCGTTTCCAGGCCTCTGGCGGCTGCAGCCCCACTGGGACAAACGTAGCCGGCAGCAAGGAACGAAAATCAAACAGCCTCATCCAGGGCCGTGCAGTGTGTTTTTGACTCCAGGTCCCCGGAGCGGCCTGGCTGAAGGCAGCCGTGCTCTGCTCCTCTCCCCTTCCCCAGCCTTGGACTGAGCTGGCGACTCCTGCCATGACCTCAAAACCCTGCTCCATGAGGCAGCTCCCAGGCCAACTCCACCTGCGTGTGCCAGAGCCAGGACTGTCCTGGGAGCAGAGATGTGAGCACCTCAGCCGTGAATGTATTTATCCCTCCCCAGCTGTGCTGTTACCCCATTGCAGAGATGGGAACCGAGGCCCAGACAGGCTGAGCGCCTGTGGCAGAGCAGGGATTGAACCTGGGTATCGGATACCCTAAGCGCTGGGCTATCTGTCCCCTCCAGGGTCCCTCCTAGCCAGGCGCTTGGATGGGTCCCACCTGACAATGCACCATTATGCAATCAACTGCTCCATATGGAGAGCCAGAGTCTGCAGCAGAGCCAATACCGAGCCCAGCTACCTGGCTGTCGACACAAAACGGTCCCTTCACACTCACAGGCAGCAAACCCCTTGCCCACGCAGCTGGGGAACCCCAGGAACCCTGGTTCCAAACCAGGCCGTCTGTTGGTGGCCTGTGGCTGGCTGCTGGTCCGACCAGTGCAGGCTGCAGTGAGTCAGGTGAGAGACTGGTACATCCGGAGCCTAATTACCACCCGCTGGAGACAGGCAGAGATGCAACATCCGGGCCGATGTGCAGGCATCACCCCAAGCCCAGCTGATGCCCAGAACTGGAGCTGACGCACTGGCGCTGACCCTGCCGAAGTCACAGGATGCTCGCCAGTGTCCCGGGCAAGGAGGGACACAGCCCCCAAGCACCTGCAAGGTCCAGGCATGGCAGCCCAGCTCCTCTCTGCCCACCTGGGAATGGGAACGGAACCCTCCAGCAGCCTAGGCCGGAGCCTTCGCAAGCCCTTGGGCTGGCCTCCTGTGGCAACTAGCCCCCTTCCCAAAGAAGCAGCCCCAGGAGGTGGAGTTAGGCTGGAGACAAACTACAGGCCCATCAGCCCAAAGCAACAGCTTCAACCGCGCTCTGGCGGCTGGGCACAATCGAGCAGGAAATGCCTTTGAATTCTCATAACAGGTGCTGCCCGCCCTGTCCCCCCCCCATCTCTGCCATCTGGTTAACACACTGGCCCTGCCACAACCCTGCTGTTCCACTCCAACAACCAACTCCACCTCCTTGGGAGGGGCAGACCAGCTCCTGCACCCTGCCCTGCTCATTCTGTGGCGTCACAGCGCAGTGCCAGGGAAGCTGCTGTGACGCCATCACGGAACGAATGGGGCACAGGGGGCAGCCCGGCCCACGCAGAGCAGCAGCCGCCAGTGGGACTGGGAAATGGCTGGGCGGGATCCATGGATCAGCAGCCCCGGGCAGCTGGGACCAGGGAATGAGCAGCAGTGACACCAGGCCCAGCCCCTGGCTCCCAACTTCCATTCAGGGAACCCATCGAGCTACTTTTGTGGCTCTCACTCTAGCCACTTTGCAGCCAGGGCTGCGGCTCCCAGCCCGGGAGGTAGGTGAGTCAGGCTCCACCTCCCCCACTTTGCAGACAGGCTGGGAAACTTGGGAAAGGGGCAGTGAGTCACCCCAGGCTGCATAGGAACTGAACCCAGGAGTCCTGGCTCTCTGGCAGCAATTAAACATGACCTGAGCCATCGGTGCCCCCTGCCCTAGGGACATCATCCTCTCTCTGGACCAGCCTGCACCTGGGGTCATGGGGGACCATTTCCCCGCATCCCAAAGCCCAGGACCACAGGGTTCCCCGCTGCTCCCCTCTGCCCCATGGGGGCGGATCTGAGGGTGATGGGGCGGGGGCTGGGCTGGCAATATCTGGGGGCACCCAGAGAGGGCTGTTATGGGTAGCAGTGATTTTGGGAGGTAGGCAAGGATTGGGGGAATATCTGGAAGTGTCAGGGGATGGAAGTACAGGGGGTATAAGTGGGGGGCACTGAGGTGGTAATGCCCTGGGGGAGCGACTGCAGATGGTGCTGCTGGGGGTGACAGCGGGGAGGGGGGTTGCTGGGCATGGGTGAGATAGCAGGGGTGTTTATGGGCAATGGGGGCAGCGGAGGAGTGACGGGGCTGGGGGATTGTTGGGGCGTTATACTGAGTGGGACTGGGGGGTGCTGAGGGGTGGCACTGTATTGGGGGTGACATGGGGGTGTTCAGAGGGGCTGGGGTGCTATGGTGTCATACTGAGGTGAGCTGGGGGTGCTGTGGGGTGACACAGGAGTGTGGGGATACTGAAGGGGGTGCTGGGGGTGGCACGGGATACTGAGGGGGCACTGGGGTGACACGGGGCGTGGGGATACCAAGGGCGGCGCTGGGGTGACACAGGGGCTGTGGGGTGACATGTGGCACGGGGGCTGTGGGGTGACACGGGCATGGGGATACGGAGGGGTGTGGGGGCTGTGGCATGATCCAGGGGGCCGGGGGCTGTGGAGACACCGAGGGGTGCGGGGAGGCTCTGGGGTGACCCGGGCGTCCGGGTTGACCCGGGGCTGTGGGATGACACAGGGGTGCAGGGGGCTAGGGGTGACCTGGGTGGCCAGGGGTGACCTGAGGGCTGTGGGGACACCGAGAGGGCACGGGGGTGACACGGGGCACGGGGGCTGTGGGGACACCGAGGGGCTGTGGGGTGACACGGGGCCGGGGACTGACCCGGGGCGGGGGCTGTGGGGTGACCCGAGGGCTGTGGGGACACCGAGGGCGTGGGGGTGGCACGAGGCGCGGGGTGTGGGGTGACCAGGTTTGACCCGGGGCTGTGGGGACACCGAGGGGGCTGTGGGGTGACACGGGGGCCGGGAATGACACGGGGTGGGGGGCTGTGGGGTGACCCGGGTTTGACCCGGGGGCTGTGGGGACACCGAGGGGGCTGTGGGGTGACACGGGGGCCGGGGAATGACACGGGGTGGGGGCTGTGGGGTGACCCGAGGGCTGTGGGGTGACCCGGGTTTGCCCGGGGGGCGGTGGGGACACCGAGGGGGCCGTGGCGGGCGGGGGCCCGGCGGTCCCGGTCCCGGTCCCGGTCCCGCTCCCTGGAGTGTCCGGCCCGGGGAGGTGCCGGGGGCGGGTCCCGGCTGGGCCCGGCCGGGGCGGCCCCAGTCTCGGCTCCCGCCGGCCGCAGCCCAGCATGGACCCGCCGCTGCCGCCGCTGCTCTCGGGGCCTGCATCGCCTGCACCCTCGGCATGTTCGCCGCGGGCCTGTGAGTGCGGCCGGGCCGAGCCGAGCCGAGCCGAGCCGGGCCGGGCCCGCTCCGCTTCCGGGTCCGCGGCTGCGCCGGGCGGGGCGGCGGGTTACGGGGCGTTGCTGGGGGCTGCGCTGGGAAGAGCTGTGGGCTCCAAGAGGCTGGGGGTTGCCGGGGTTACTGGGGGTTGTTGGGGTTACTGGCAGTTGGGGGTTACTGGGGGTTGTGGGTTGCTGGGGGCTGCGCTGGGAGGAGCTGTGGGTTCCAAGAGGCTGGGGTTGCTGGGGTTGTTGAGGTTACTGGCAGTTGGGGTTACTGGGGTTGTGGGTTGCTGGGAGTTACTGGGGTTGGGGATGTTGTGGGTTACTGAGGGTTGGGGTTGCTGGGGTTACTGGGGGTGGGGGTTGCTGGGAAGAGCTGTGGGTTCCAAGAGGCTGGGGGTTGTTGAGGTTACTGGTAGTTGGGGGGTTACTGGGGGTTGTGGGTTATTGAGGGTTGGGGGTTGCTGGGGGCTGCGCTGGGAGGAGCTGTGGGTTCCAAGAGGCTGGGGGTTGCTGGGGCTGGGCTGGGGTGCTATGGATTACTAGGCACTGGGGGGGCTGGGCATCGCTGTGGGTTGGCAGCACAGGTGCCGGCCCCTCTCAGCCCTGTGGACACAGGAACTTGCCCCTGGGGGCTCCCTCCATTCCCAGTGGCTACCCGGCACCCAGCCCTGTGGCATAGGCCGTGACTCGCGTGGGCAGCACCTGGCGTGGCTGGGCCGCTGCAGTTTGACCAGCACCGAGCTGTCAACAGTCACAAGGCTTTTTAAAAGAGTGACTTTGGGACCATTTCTTTGCTGGCCAGGGCTGGGGAGAGGCGGGTTCCATTTGCCAGCATTTCTCTGCAGCCGTGAGGGCTGGGAATTGGTGCCTTGCCGGCGCTAGGAAGTTACCCCGGTTTATCCGTCCCACTGCAGCTGGTTCCTGCAGCCCCGAGTGCGGACGCAGCGCTAGCGGGTGGAGGCGCTGCCAGCGCTGGAGTTATCCCGTCGGGGGGGTGAGCTGGCTGGGGAGGAGGCCCCGTCACAGTAGGGGCCTGGCCCGTCCCTGGGGGTGCACCAGTCACTAGAGCGGTAACACAGCTGGGCGCTGCCCCAGGGCAACGCTGGGTCCAGAGCCGGCCCCACCAGTCCTGTAACCATCTGACATCAAGGCTGAAAAACAGCAAATGGCAGCACTGCTTCTGAGTGCCACCCTGGACGCAGCCACTGCGGCTATGCCCTCTCAGACTTGGGGGGTTGGGGCCTCTCAGACTTGGGGGGATGGGAGGCATCTCTCACATGTCTTATCCCTAGGACTGACCTGCGCCAGATGTTTCGGACACAGAGCGTGGAGAATATCCAGTTCCTGCCCTTCCTTACCACCGATATAAAGTATGTCCAGCCCCCGCTGACATGAGGGGACAGGGGGGGCGCAGGCCGGAGGGTCATGTGGTTGGTGGAGTTGGGGCTTAAGTGGAGGGGGGCTTGGACAACAGCTGGGCAGGGCACATGCTCCAGCGGCTCGTACAGTGGGGGGAGCACATGCTCTGGGAGGTTCACCTGTGGGGACGTGCTCCGGTGCTGGAGGGGCTCCCTACCCCACAGGCAGCAGCGCCGGTGACCACCCAGCCTGGTCTCCCCTTGCAGCAACCTGAGCTGGCTGAGCTACGGGTGCCTGAAGCAGGACTGGACGCTGATTACTGTGAACACCATCGGGGCGGCACTGCAGACCCTTTACATCCTGGTGTACTTATACTTCAGCCCCGAGAAGGTGGGTGGAGAGCAAGTCCCTCCCGCCTGCCAGGCTCGCTGGGGAGGGCTCCAGGGGGCTGGCGTGGGTGGGAGGTGCCGGGGAACGGGCGGGCTCGGAGGGATTCCTGTGAAAGGGAGGAGTTGGCATGGGAGGTGCCTGGGGCGGGGTCCAGCAGTGACATTTCTTGGGAGTGGGTTTCCTGTGCCTTCGTGTGATTGGCCCTGACTGCCCTCTTCCCTCCCCCAGCGCCGGGTTCTGCTGCAGAGCACGGCCCTGCTGGGGGTGCTGATCCTCGGCTACTGCTACTTCAACCTCCTGATCCCCGATGTGGCCGTGCGCCTGGCCCGCCTGGGGCTCTTCTGCAGCGTCTTCACCATCAGCATGTACCTCTCGCCCCTGGCTGACCTGGTGCGTGTGGCTCCCTCGGGGGGCGCTGGCCTGGGGCATGGGCTGCCTCACTGCCCCTGGGGGGCGTTCTGCTGGTTCGGGGCAGAGCAGCGCATGCTGGGGCCTTTGGGCTCCTGCAGGTGAGGTGCAGGGCCCCTCAGCTTGGAGGCCTTGGAGTGGGGAGCCCAGGGGAGAACCTGGCAGGTCACTCAGCTCTGGTTCTTCCTTGACCCCACAGCCTCGCAGGAGACAGCTGTTACTCTGGGAGGGGCCCTGGCTGGGGTCTCCCCTCAGTGCCCTGAGCTTAGCCCCTGCTGTGTCCCCTACAGGCCAAGATCGTCCGGACCAGGTCGACCCGGTGCCTGTCCTTCCCGCTGACTGTGGCCACCTTCCTGGCCTCAGCCAGCTGGACACTGTATGGCTTCCAGCTCAGCGACCTCTACATCATGGTGAGTGCGGTTTGGCGGGGTGGGGCACCCCGCCGTTCACTGCCACGTGGGAGGGCTGCCCTGGGAATCTCGGGGTGCAGGCCCAGACCCCCAGCGAGCATTGGGCACTGTTCCCGAGCCATCCTGCAGAGCCCCCTGCACTGCCCCGTGACCCGCGCTCAGGGCGATGGAGACTGATTTGAATTAATTGGCTGGCAGGCAGCCGAAACAGCTTTCCCATGACACGTGGCTGACGGAGCAGCTTGGGTGGGGGAGGAGGGGGCACGAGGGACAGTAAAACTGCTGCAAGATTCATAGCTCTCCTCTCTCTGTGCCTCCCACCCCCGTTCCCTTCCCACTCAGGTCCCTAACATCCCCGGGATAGTCACCAGCATCCTGCGGTTCTGGTTATTCTGGCAGTTCCCTCCGGACCATGAGAAGCTTTACAAGCCCCTGCAGGCCTGAGACCTGGAACCTGCTGTCTCCGCCGTCCTGGGGCAGGAAGGAGCCTCACTGAGCCCTTGAGGTGGGGAGCCGGCGGCAGGTGCAGACCCAGCTCCTCAGCCCAAATGATTTCCCTCCCCCCAGTATGTTCACTGACCAATTAAGAGAGAAGGAGCCAATGCTCACACTGTGATTCTACCACCCTTGCCCCTGCCAGCCGCCCCTTAGGCCTGCCTTAGCCAAAGAGCCTACATGGGTACTGCCCCCTGCCTGGGGCTCTGCTGATCCTGGGGGGCTCTGAGGAGCCATGGCTGCCTTCCCAGCTGCCCCTTGCCACAAGGGATGGCTCCCCTGCCCCCCCCAGCTCTCCTCTACCTCCAGCCATTTTCATTTTTCATTAGTTTGCTTGATTGGGAATAGTGCCTTTGACACTGCAGCAGTGCCCCTGCCTCCCCCATGCACCTGGCCAGCTCTGGGGACCCTCTTCCTCCCTGCTGTGCTCAGCCATTCCAGGGGGGCTGTGGTGGGAGCCAAGTGCGGTGCTGGGGGGCTGCCCTCTGCTCTGTTGGGTGCCTTGGTTTGTATTGCGGTTTTGTAGAAGCATAAGTGCCTTTTAATAAATCAAAGCCAGAGTGTGGTGCCTGTTTCCTCAGCTCTGGGCACTTCTAGGCACGGAGAGCAGGCCAGGGCTGTGGAGGGCCTGCACCCCCTGGTGCCCCCCAAAACTTGGTGGGTACATGGGAGGATACAACCAACAGCCCAGGCACACTCAAACCCCCAGCTCTGGTGCCATTACTGGGAACTGGGCCCCCCTCCCAGCTCAGTTTAAGGCAGAGGAGAAAGAGCAAGGGGGGGGGGCTACCCTATGGCCTGACCCTGCAAGCCCCTCCCCAAGTCAATGGGTGCCCTGTCCGGGAAGCCCTGGAGGGTCACATGGGACATCGTGTCCAAACACGTGGGCGCCTGGGAAACAGCCTGCTCCTACTTGGGGCTGAAGGGACAGCCACGTTTGGATCAACCTGCTCCAAAGAGCAGCTCCCCTTCCCCTCCAGCCTGTGCTAACGGGGCTGTTCTGATCCTGGCTGTGCCCCCAGGGAGCCGAGAGGATGGGGTGGCTGCTGGCAGATCCGACTCCTGTTACCTGGCAACACGCAAGATGTACAGGATCATCCTGGCGAGGGCAGCTCTCTGCCCTGGGCTGGGGCTCGACGGGGTGGCCTGCTGCTGGGAGTCCCCATCAGGCTCCATCAAGCCCCCTCCCTCCCTCAGTCTCCACCCTGCAGGGCCCCAGCCAGGGTCACACTGGGAGCTGGGGAGTGTCCCTCAGCTGAGCCAGCTGCTCAAGGCAGGCGCTGCCAGGCCACGCACGGACGAGACTGCAACGAACTGCCTGTCCCGCCTTCCTTGCTGCCACGGTTGCTCAGGAAGCAGCTAATTAGTTGCTCCTGCTAATTAGCCCCATTCCTGCCTTTGATATCAACTGCTCCTTTCGCAGAAGGATGCGCAGCCAATAATTAAGAACAAGAAAGTCCTTTGGCTGGTATGCAAGGAACCCAGGGAGTCTGCCAGGGAGGCAGGCCCCAGCGTGTGTCACACAGGCAGCAGCCCCACCCCTCTGGCTGTGGGGAGCCACATGGGCCCTTTAGGGCCTGTGCCAGCCAGGGAGAAAGCCCATGGCTGGGGCTGTTGGGCTACTCAGGAGCAAGAGATTCCCTGAAGGAAGCAGCCTCCCCCTTTGCCTTCTGGAGTGCAGGGGGCTGTACAAAACCCCACTGAACTTGCTCATCATCTTCAATCAGCCTGTGAAAGTCTCCGGGCCATGGAAGCAAGGTTCTCGCTAGCACCGCCCGGCCCACCCCACCCTGGAAATGACAGCTCCTCCCACTCCCACATCCCCAGGCCAGCAGCGTCACCCAGCGCCCAGACAGCATGCTGGAGCCTGAGCTGGGGGGGCTGCAGCCTTGGCATTCGGTCTGATCGACAGCCCCCCACAGCCCTGATTTAATGCCCACGGACTGCTGAGAGCCAGGGAGGGGCCCCTAGGGAGAGGGGAAGGTACAGGAGTCTCTGCAGCTTCCCGCTACGAGTAACCAGGGGAGTCAGTGTGCGGGGTGTAGGGAGCTTGGGCTCAGACAGTCGCCTGGGGGTGGCTAGCCCAAGCAGTGCCACCCTCAGGGGACTGAAGGAGACAGTACAGGATTACCCACCTCCCTCGGACAGTGCTCAGGTCCTTGCTTGTACCCTGCATCTGACACAGAGCAGCACAGTGCTCCGTGCCGCTGACTCAGAGGGAAGAGCACCCGTCAGTGAGTCACCGCCAGCAAGGAACCCAGGGAGTGACGTGGGTGATTCCTGGGACTCTCATCCAAACCTTGGCCCTGTCTGCTTGTGAGAACAGCTAGGTACTGCACCGGGGGCCTGGCTGCAGGAGTGAAGGGAGTCCCCGAGCAGCAAGCTGCGGCACTGACTGCCTCTAATGACCATCACCATGGAGTCCCCACCCCACTCATGCACCCAGCGCCACGTGTCACCTGCCCTGTTCTCCTGAGCAGCTGGACTAGCCCCTGCCGCAGCAGGCACCCACCCAGAGCCCACCTGCGATGGCCCTTCCCCAGGCTACCAGCAAGGCTCAGCTACACAAACTGATTCTTTATTGTGCTAATCCAAGCGAGGTGAGCGGCCCAGCTCCCTGGGGTGCAGCCTCCCCACCCCGCAGGTCAGAACTTCAGCCCTCGCCGGCTCAGGTCCGCCCGGGCCTCTCTGATCTGCTCCTGAAGCTCCTTTGCCGCAGCCTCACAGTCATTGAACGTAGCCAGGCGGTAGCCAATGGTCGCCAGGGAGTAGCAGCCGAAAGCCACCAGCAGGTACACGGGGAAAGGCCAGAGCACCTGCTGGCAGGGCAGAGGGAGGTGGAGGCCCAGGGGGTCTAAGGCCAGGGTGGCCCAGGCAGTGCCCAGCAGGGCCAGTCCGCACAGCCACTGCACCAGCTTGGTCATGGTGCGCGCAGCCGAGTCTCTGGGCGCAGGATGGGCTGCAAGAGAGGCGCAGAGAGCAGGTGAGCAACAGCGCATGGGGGGCCCCCAATACCTGCCGCAGCCCTGCCAGGCCTTGATACACCCCCCCAATACACCCCAGCCCTGCTGGGCCCCAATACACCCCCCCGACCCAATACCTGCCCACCCCTGCAGGGCCCTGATACCCCCCCACTAGCCTCCCCAGCACCTGATACCCCCCTGCCCTGCCAGGCCCCGATACACCCCCCCAATACACCCCAGCCCTGCTGGGCCCCAATACACCCCACCCCAATACCTGCCCGGCCCCAATACCCCCCACAGCTCTGCCGGTCTCCAATACACGCCCCCGACCCAATACCTGCCCACCTGCAGGGCCCTGATACCCCCCCACTCGCCTCCCCAGCACCTGATACCCCCCCAGCCCCGCTGGGCCCCGAGACCCCGCCCCACTGGGCCCCCAGCTCTGCCGGGCCCCGAGACCCCCCCCTCTCACCGGCCTCCCCGCTCAGCTGCCAGCGGCCTCTCCCGTCGCGGAGCTGACGTCACTCTCAGGCGCCGCGGCACGTGGGCGGCGTGCTCGGCCCGCGGCCTTCTGGGAGTTGGAGTTCGGGAGCCTGAGCCGCCAGGGCGGGGCTGCCCCGTACGGGCTCCCCCAGTGACCCCCGGGAGTGGGAGCCCCCCTCGCCCCCCCACTGGGAGCCCCCTGCCCTGCCTGGCTCCACCTCGTGCACTGGGTGCCCCCGCACTGGGCTGCGCCCCTGGGACTGGGGCCCCCCTCCCCCCCCGGGGCTGGGGCCCCCCTCGGGTCGGGTCGGGTCGGGGCCCCACCGGGTGCCTGTTTGCAAGGAGCTCCGCGCGGGGACGCCGTGTTCCTGGGAGCCCCACACCGGCACGTGCTTCTGAAGCTTGGCCGATGCTGCTGGGTGAGCCCGCGAGGGGCTCGCGGGGGGCACCTGCCGCGGGGGGCGTAGCCGACACTGGGGCGCCCCAGGCCGGCCAGCAGGCTGCACAGACAATGGTCTGAGCAAGGAGGCGGAAGCAGCTTGGGCATGTAAAAAAAAGAAATGTATTTCTAGACAAGGCCTTGGATGGTACCACTTGCGGGAGGGCAGAAGAGAGCAGGACCGGGGTGACATATAAGAAAACCATGGAGAAAGATGACGCTGCCATGGAAACCGACTACAAGAGAATTACAGAATTGGTCTGAAATCAACAAGCTGAAATTCAATAAAGCCAATGCCAAGTGCTTCACTTAGGAAGGGAAATTAAAATGCCCAACTACAAAATGGGGACTAATTGGCTAGGAGGCTGTACTGCTGCAAAGGATCTGGGGGTTAGAACGGGTCACAGATTGAAGGTGAGTCAACAATGTGAAGCAGTTGCAAAAAGGCTGCTCCTATTCTGGGCGGCATTAACAGGAGGTAATTGTCCTGCTCTGCTCAGCGCTGCCAAGGTCTCAGCTGGAGAACTGGGTCCAGTTCTGAGCACCACACTTCAGGAGAGATGGGGACAAATTGGAGAGAGTCCTGTGAGGTGCAACAAACCCAATCAAAGGTTTAAAAAACCGGACCTAGGACAGAGGAAAGGTTAAAAAACGGGGCATGTTCAGTCTTGGGGAAAGACGACGGAGGGGAGGGACCTGAGAACAGCCTTCATGTATGTTAAGGCAGGAGTTCTCAAACTGGGGGGCATAACCCCAAGGTGGTTACATGGGGGTTGCCAGCTGTCAGCTCCGTGTGGCTGAGAGCCCCAAGCCTCCATTCAATTAAATTGCCCCTCCTCCCGTTTTGAATTTATAATGGGGGGGTCACACTCAGAGTTTTGCTGTGTGAAAGGGGTCACCCATAAAAAAAGTTTGAAAACCCCTGTGTTAAGGGCTCTTTAAAAAGGGCTGGGAGTGGGTGATGGGATGGATCATTTGATGATTCCCTGTCTCTGGGGCATCTGGCATTGGCCACTGTGGGAAGACAGGATACTTAGCTAGATGGACCCTTGGTCTGCCCCAGTCAGGGGCGGCTCTAGAGCCCAGCGGGGCAAGCACCCGCCTGGGGCGGCCCTTTCCCAGGGGGGCGGCACGCTGGGCCGGTGGACCTGCCGCAGTCATGTCTGCGGGAGGTCCACCGGAGCCCCGGACGACCGGACCTGCCGCAGGCACGACTGCGGACGGTTCGCTGGTCCCGCGGCTCGGCTGGACCTCCCGCAGGCATGACTGCGGCAGCTCAACCGGAGCCGCCGGATCAGCGAACCGTCCGCAGCTGCGGGAGGTCCAGCTGAGCCGCGCGACCAGCGGACCCTTCGCAGTCATGCCCGCGGCAGGTCCGCTGCTCCCGCGGCTCGGGGGCGCCTCCCGGGCATGATTGCTTGGGGCGGCCAAATTTGTAGAGCCGCCCCTGGCCCCAGTATGGCCATTCTTATGTTCTTATCAATTGTTCTCCACATCCACTGAAGGTAGGACAAGCAATGATGGGCTTAATCCACAGCAAGGGAGATTTAGGTTCGCTAGGAAAATCTTCCTAACTCTCAGGGGAGTTAAACTCTGGAACAGGCGTCCGAGGGGGGTTATGCAATCCCTGTGAGCGGGTGGGGCAGGGTTAGAAACAGGTTGGACAAACCCCTGTCAGGGATGGTCTAAGTTGCCTTGGTCCTGCCTCAGTGCAGGGAACTGGACTTGATGACTTTGTGAGGTCCCTTCCAGCCCCACATATCTATGGGTCTATGAAAAGAGCAAGAAATGTGGAAACACTGAGTTGTGTCATGGACCATCTAATCTAATAATTCCCCCACCCCTGGAACTGGGTGCCCAGCCTTGCGCCCCGCCCCCCAAGTGTCCCTCCCTACCCCTCCACCCTGGAACTGGGTGGCCCACACTGGACCCTCCTGCCTCACACTGCCCTCCTGTCCCCAGGCACTGGGTGACCCATCCTGCCCCCCAGGTCCCCAATGCAGTACTGGATTCCCTTGCAAGTGCCAGGTTTATAGCCTCGGCATCCCAAGCTCAGGATCCACCAGCCCTGCATAGGGGCTGCCTGGCTCCTTGGCACTACAGAGGGTTAGTGGAGCTGGTGGAGCTGCCTGGCGCTGGCTGTGCAGGGGTGCCTAGATCCCTCCTTGCCCACCTCTCCCTGGGAAGCGAAGCTGGGCCCCGGTCACGGGGCACTGGGAACGGGTAGCTTGTGCGTTCTCACTGACACACAGGGCAGGGTGACGCACAGGAAGGTCTGGGAGCCAAGGGCAGCAGCCGCCGCCATCCCAACAGCAGGAACTTCAGGGAGAGGGAGAGCTGGTCATGGGGTGCAGAGCTCCACAGCTCCTGCCCCTGCACAGACCTCATGGGGGCAGCACGGCCCCCACCAGAGACCCCAGCCCTGAGACCCTTTGGCAGGGATATTGGGGGGATTGCTGCAATGCCCTGCACCTGAGGGCCCCGCCATGCCCAGAGCGCTAGTGATGCCCTGGGTCGCAGTGGTGCCTGTACCTCAGTGGGTTTCAGGGGGGTGGGGACAAAAGGGACCCTTAGCAGGACCCCTAGCCGCCTCCCCATGCCATGTTGCCTGTTTTGCCTGCTTGTTTCCTCGGGCTCCCAGCCAGCCCTAGAGGAAGCAGCCGGATTCCTTGTTTGTCGCGGCTGGGAGCGAAGAGGTAGCAGCAGCAGGAAACATCTGGTTTCCTCCTTGTCCGGTGAGAGCCAGGGATGGAGGGGACAGCGGCCATGGGGCGGGGTGTGTGTGTGCACCTGACCTGGGAGGGAGAGGGCGTCCTGGCAGGCGGAGACCTCACAGGTACAGATGTGAAATGCCCTCGGGGTATGTGGGTCTCACACACACACACCCCACTGCAGCGCAGGGATGGGCCTGGTGCCTCCAGCCCTGCTGGCTCCAAGGGTGGGGCGGCAACCCCCAGGCAGGGGGACTGAGTAGCTCAGGCATCATCCAGGGCAGCAATGGGGGAGGAGGGGAGGGGAGGGCTCCATCAGCTGCAGCCTGGCCCCTCACCTGCCCCCAGGGCATCTCTGCAGGAATGTGCAGCTAATTAGCAGGAGACTCCCCCAGGGAGCCTGAGTAGGACTGAGCCCAGGCTCCCAGGCCAAAGGCAATGTCTCCTCCTGCAGCCTGCGACCCTCCCCTCGCCCCTCTGGCAGGGAGCATGAGCACAGACTCCCCCCCCCCCCCCAATTACTGTGTTCCCTTCTGAGCCCTCCAGCCACAGCCATTCCTGCAGCTCCCCTGCCTGCCTTGTGGGGCCCAGTCAGAGGAGGGGGAATCTCCCAGCGCAGGTAAAGGGACTTCCCCTCCTTGCTGAGGTATTGCTGCAGCATTGAAGCCCCAGTCAGGGTCTGGCCCTGCTGCGCCAGGTGCTGCACACGCAGCCGGAGACAGTCCCTGCCCAGAGAGCTACGGGCACGGCCTAAAGTCCTGCTGGCTCCTGGCTCTATTCCTCCATCCCCCCAAGCGCCCACCCTTTGAGCCACCAGCATCCGGAGATGAGCCTGTTGGCCCTGGGGCAGAGGCTGTAGGTGAAGAGACTGGGGGGCTTGGATGGAACAACTCCCCCCGGCAGGACTGGGCCTAGGGTGACCAGATGAGAGGAAGAAAATATCGGGACACATGGGGGTGGGGGTCGCTGGCGGAGCAAAGCAAAACAGAGTCCTGCGAAATTGCATCCTGACCAAAGATCAGTCGGGACGCGGGACAAACGCCTAAATATCGGGACGAACTGGGCTGCAGCTTGAGTGCGCTGGCCATGCTCAGGGAAGGGACAGAGGCCGAGCAGGGAGCAGAGAGCCAGAGCCACAGCAGGCCTGCCCCATTCTCTCTGTTGCCAGCTGATAGCTGCCTGGGACCTCTGCTACCCCGTCACCAGTCCCTGTGTAGGGGTCAGGTTGCTGATGTCGCCATAACCGCCCTGTTCCAACAGCTCCCCCCAGCCCCGGACCTTGGCCCAGCCTAGGCTTCTGACAAACCAAACACGGGGCAGCGTGTCCCGGAGAGCAGGTCTAGGCAGCCTGGGGCCAGAGAACCTCTGCCCAGGCCTGGCTCTGTGGTCTCTACGCACCAGGCCTCGAACTGCCCCTCCCCTGGCCAGGGGGCTCTGCTGGTGGGCCCAATTCACCCCCGAGATAGGAGAGCAGGGGCCTGCGTCCGTGACACCCCCCAGCGTGGCTCCTGCGCTGGGGCCGGCAGCACCCACTGGGCCTAGACTGGAGTCCCTGCCCCCTCTCCCAGGCACCATGGCCCCAGCCCAGGCAGGGAGAGGGAGCGCTGGATCTCTGCTCTCTTCCTCCTCAGCTTCGATGCCAAGCAAGAAGCCTGAGAGTAGGGGAAGTGAGCCAATCCCCAAGGGAGCTGCAGAGAGGCGCAAGGCCCCTGGCTGAGCTGTGTAGCTTTGGTGGGGCAGGGAGGGTCAGCTCCAGCCAGGCAGGGACACCCCTGCTACCTGGAGAGGCCAGGAACCAGGTGGGCTCTGCTGCAACAGCACCATGATCCCAGGGCTCCTGGGCTCAGCCTAGTGTCTGACAGCAGCTTAGGGCCTGGCAGCCTCCTGGACCCACCCTGCACAGGGAGAGGCTCCCATCTGCCCCTGTGGGCCAGGGATATGGCAGGGCTGGGGAATGTGCTGGGAGGAAGTGGGTGGGAAGGTGCCTTTGTTCTCCTGCCAAGTGCTGGCACAGGAGCCTGAGTAAATGCTTTGCCTCTTGAAAGCTGGCATAGCAGCATCTTGTGGACCCGGCCCAGCAGCTGGAGCAAAGCGGGACCAGGGACAGTGAGCGACAAGCTCCTGAACAGGGCGGGTGCCTGGCCAGGGCAGGGAGATGGGGGTTGGTCCCTCCTAGCCAATGGCCACGCCTCTGCCCCGCCAGAAAGGCTCTGGAGTCGTGGTCCTGTGGCCCTGGAGGGACCCCAGCTCCTGTCGCCTGATAAACGCAGAGGGCAGAGGCTCTGGGGAGCGACAGCTCAGCCCTGAGGGAATGGGCTCTCCAGGCGACTGGGAGCGCTCGGCCCACCCTCTGCCAGCTGCAGCCGTGACCCCCTTGGAGACGCTGCACATACGCACCAGCCTAAACCCCTGCTGGAGCCAGGGCCTGCACCTACCTGCCCGGCCCTGCTGGGCTCTTCCTCGCCTTGCAGGTCTAGACAGACACCGTCAGCACATTCCCACTCCCTGTAGCTGGGCAAAGGGGGGCTGCCAGGCTCCCCTCCCCCCACTGAGTCACAGCCTGTCTGGGCTGTCCCAGGCAGGCAGACAGACCCTTTGTTCAGCAGGCCTGGTTTAGTCAGACCCCCCCTCGCCCCCTCTGACTCCAAGGGGAGAGGCAGGTTCAGCCTTACGCTGCCCTTTGCAAAGAACCTGACTTGCAGGAGGCCGCCCACCGGCCGCTCCCATCCCAGCCCCTCTGGCACAGCCCGTTAATCCCGCCAGCCCCCCCAGGAGCAGCGTGAGCGCCTGTGATCACTGCAGGTGGGGTAGCAGACACAGGTGCAGCCAAGGCCTGGGGCCACACACTGAGTCAGCAGCAGCCTGCAGGGCTCAGCTGTTCCCAGCTCCCCTCAGGCACAGTAAGTGTGATTTGGCTCCCGTCTGGGAAATGGTTTCAATGCAGTTTATGGTAGAGCATCTCTGCTACACCCCTAGGGTGACCCTACAGCCCATTCTGGCTGGGACAGTCCCTTCTTTAAGCCTGTCTTAGCCATCCTGACTTTTCTGGCAAAATGGGCATTTGTCCCGTTTGCTCTTGCCAACTTGATCAGTTGTCAAAGACAAACGGGACAAATGCCCACATTTGTCAAAAAAGTGGGGTGTGGCGGAACACGTGGGGTGGGGGGGAGGGAGCAAATCCAGCCCTGCCCAGGGAGGAGGCAGCACTTGAGTGACTCCGCAGAGACGCCAGCCCCAGCCTCACACAGTAGGCAAGCAGGGCTCAGGCAATCGGCTCAGGCCAGCCCCGTGTGGGGAGAGGATCTCCGGCCAGCCCCCCGTGGTGACCAATTTCCCCTTTGGGAGATATGCTCGCCCTGTACACACGCTTTGCAGAGGCTGGTAACAAGGAAGAGAGGTGTCCCTAGAAGAGAACTGGAGAGGGGAGGGGGCTAGGACTGCCAGTGGGTTTGGCAGCAGATGGCTCCGGGTGCTGATGGGATCCTAAACATCACAAGCTTGGAGCCAGAGAGAGGGCAGCCCATCCTTGCTCCTGGGGAGGCGCTGGCTCTTGGGAAAGTCCCACTCATAAGGACTCCATCACCCAGGGCCCCTGCCTGCCTCCCAGGTAGGAGTGCTAGGTCTGTTACAGAACAAACAGAGCAGGCACTGGATTCCCCCGGAATGTGATTAATTGCAGCCGAGAGGCAGTGCCCTCCGCTGACCCCTCTCCTCCTGTGGAATGAGCTGTTCCCTGGGGGCTAGAGGATTCATGGGGGGCAGGCAGAGCAGCCTGGGGTTTGCAGGGCGACAGAAGGCGGCGCCACCCAGCGGCCTTGGCCGGTGCTGCCCATGTGTTCAACCACCATGTTTTCTGTCTCATCTCCTGAGCATGCAGAATCATTGCCAATACCACAGTGCCTCCTGCTGGACACTGCTGGGTCTTGCACAGGATGAAGCCACCACACACAGCCATCTGTGTAGAGTGGCTCTGCTGCCCGTAGGGCACAAAGACAGACCTCGCCCTGTCACCCGCCGGCCGGCACTCCGCCCTGGCGTGAACATGCAGGGAGCTGGGCCCTGGGCAAGGGGAGCAGGCGTGCTCACAGCCAGCGAGGCCAAGGAACCCACAGGAGCTGCTGACCAGAGGTTACAAAGAGCGTTTTATTGGGTGTCCCAGAGTCCTGGGCAGGCTGGATGGGAGGGGCCATGGGGGCATCAATTCCTCTTCTTGCCTTTGCCAATGGCCTTGGCGGGCGCCACCATGGGTGCTGCAGACTGGTAGAGCGTGGAGGAAATCTTGTTGATGTAGTAGAGGCCAATCATGGAGAAGATGAAGCTGGGAGGAGAGAGGAGGACAGGCCAGTCAGCACCATCCCTTGCCCATACCTGCTCCCCACATGAGCTCTCTCTAATAGCTGGAGCTTGGCTCCAGGCCCAGAGACCAGGCTGGGGGCGGCTTACCCCTCCTCCAGCTACTGCAGGGTACTGCCCCCTTCCTCTGAAGCAGCTGGCACTGGCCTGGTGGAGACAATCTTGGACATGATGGACCAGGAGTCAGAGCCAGACATGCAATTCTGTGCTTTGTTACCAGCCGGGGAACGACCCTGCCATCCCTGCGACCCCTTGCCTGGCACAGTGGCAGCCCCACCAGCCCCATGCCCAGCCAGGAAGCAATCCTGCTGGCCCCACATCCCTCGCCCGGTACAGGGTCAGCACTGCCAGCTGGGGAAAGGAGCTCTGTAAGGCCCAGCAGGTCTCTTCAGCCCTGATGGCACCTTCTTAGAGCAGGGGCTGGATGTTAGTGCTCCCCAGGGTAATGTCCTCCCCCCACTCTGAGACCTGAGGGGACCCGTTCCCTGCTACCACACCGGGATGGGCTTTCTACGTACCAGGTGGTCACACACACTCTGTGGATGAGGCCTGATGCAAAGAGAGCGAGTAAGAGACAGACGAGGACTGGAGAAGAGAGAAGGGGAGAAATTGAGTGGCAGTGAGTGTCTGCCCTGGGCATACTGCATTGGCAAGCCAGCCTCCCCCAAGGAGGGGAGCAGCACGTGGGAACCCCAGAGCAGGGTTAGGGTCCCAATGGGAGTGCAGTGTTGGGAGGATTTTCCCAGGGCAGGGCAGGGGTCCCAAAGGGGGCAGGGGGAAGTGTGTCTGCTCAGTGCGGCACTGGACTCTCAGCAGGGCGGCTCTTTGCAGATCCAGGGTCTCAGGAATAATCAGACCCCTGCCCACTCCCCAATCCCCTTGGGTCTTGCTGTTTCTTTTAATTACCTGGGAGCTACAAATGTGATCCCTATCCCCCTCCCCCAGGCATGGCTGGGCACTTACTCTCTGGGAATATTTTGGCTTGGAACCCTTTGCCGAAGACCAAACTCTCCAGGTTGTTGAATGCCTGGAGCCAGAGTTAAGGAAAGGAAGGAAGGGAGGCAGCTGCCACTGGGGAGACAGCTCAGGTTCCCCCCCCCACCCCAACGCCCCAAAGGATACGGTGAGGGAGAAGATGAAGAGGGCGGATCCCAGCAGCCCGCCCTGGATGGTCAGCCACTCAGTGGAGGCCAGCTGCTTGCTGTACATCTGCATCCCGGTGAAGAGCAGCAGGGAGAGAAGCGAGGAGAGCGCCAGGGACGTGCCTGTGCCCACGGCTGGGGACAGAGCAAAAACCATGCAATGAGGCGCTGGGCCACTGCCGGGCCCTCCCCAGCAACCTGCGGCCACCCCTGTGGGACTGCTGCAGCTCTGGGCTGGCTCACGCTGCTGTGTGATGGGCCATGCAGCGCCCAGGCACCAGGGTGATGGGCGCCACATGAACTGTGTGCTGTGCAGCAGCCCTGCCCCACGTGCCTGGGGATCCAGGTGCCAGCAGCCCCGTGTGGGGGGGCACTATGGGCACAAAGCCTCGGGGTGGTCCCTGCGCACCTCCCCTGACAGGTCCCCCCAGCCCCAGGCACCTCACCTCCCCCCCCCCTGCCGCCCTGAGGTACCTCTCCCCCACCCACCAGGGCACCCCCAGCCCCCCCACCTGGGGCACCTCACCCCCTGCCCTGCTCCCCAAGGGCACCTCCCCTGGTGGGCACCCCAGCCCCCCCACCTGGGGAACCTCACCCCCTGCCCTGCCCCCCAAGGGCACCTCCCCTGGTGGGCACCCCCAGCCCCCCGGGGGTCCTCCCCCCGACAGCCAGGGCACCCCCAGCCCCCCACCTGGGGCACCTCACCCCCTGTCCCGCTCCCCAAGGGCACCTCCGCTGGTGGGCACCCCAGCCCCCCCACCTGGGGCACCTCACCCCCTGCCCTGCCCCCCGAGGTACCTCTCCCCACCCACCAGGGCACCCGCAGCCCCCCCACCTGGGCACCTCACCCCCTGCCCTGCCCCCCGAGGGCACCTCCCCTGGTGGGCACCCCCAGCCCCCCCACCTGGGCACCTCACCCCCTGCCCCGCTCCCCAAGGGCACCTCCCCTGGTGGGCACCCCAGCCCCACCTGGGGCACCTCACCCCTGCCCTGCCCCCTGCGGGCACCTCCCCTGGTGGGCACCCCAGCCCCCCCACCTGGGGCACCTCACCCCCTGCCCTGCCCCCCGAGGGCCCCTCCCCGGGTGGGCACCCCCAGCCCCCCGGGGGTCCTCCCTCCGACAGCCAGGGCACCCCAGCCCCACCTGGGGCACCTCACCCCCCTGCCCCTCTCCCAAGGCCACCTCCTGGTGGGCACCCCAGCCCCACCTGGGCACCTCACCCCTGCCCTGCCCCCCGAGGGCACCTCCCCTGGTGGGCACCCCCGCCCCCACCTGGGCACCTCACCCCCTGCCCAGCCCCCCGAGGGCACCACCCCTGGTGGGCCCCCCAGCCCCCACCTGGGCACCTCCCCCTGCCCTGCCCCCGAGGGCACCTCCCCTGGTGGGCACCCCAGCCCCCCCACCTGGGGCACCTCACCCCCTGCCCTGCCCCCCGAGGGCACCTCCCCTGGTGGGCACCCCCAGCCCCCCGGGGGTCCTCCCTCCGACAGCCAGGGCACCCGCAGCCCCCCCACCTGGGGCACCTCACCCCCTGCCCCGCTCCCCAAGGCCACCTCCCCTGGTGGGCACCCCAGCCCCCCCACCTGGGCACCTCACCCCCTGCCCTGCCCCCCGAGGGCACCTCCTGGTGGGCACCCCAGCCCCCACCTGGGCACCTCCCCTGCCCTGCCCCCCGAGGGCACCTCCCCTGGTGGGCACCCCAGCCCCCCGGGGGTCCTCCCACCAGGGCACCCCCAGCCCCCCGGGGGTCCTCCCGCCCCACCAGGGCACCCCCATCCCGGGACACCGCCTCCGGTGGACCCCCCCGCCAGGGCACCACGTGCCCCCGGGGCACCGCGCCCCCCACCCCCGTTACCCATGACGCCCCGCGAGGTGCCGCCGCCGACCCGTCCGCGCTGAGACCCAGACACGCCGACCCCGCTTCCTGCGCACGCGCGGCCAACCCGGCGCGGAGAGCCGCACTGCGCACGCGCCAGGCCGAGGCTACTCGGGAAGGGACGCGGCAGTGAGCGAGTGGTGAGTCTTTCGCGCATGCGCAGCCTCTACGGGGTTCGAGCGATCGCCGAGTCCGCCTGGCGGCCGAGAGGAGACGAGAGAACTCGCTTTGCGCTTCCGTGCGCATGCGCATAGCCTTGAAATGCAGCGCCCCTTGGAGGTTGGGCGTAGACATTGCAGTTATCCTATAGCGCCCCCATTCTCCTAGCCTGGCAGGAGCTCCCGCCCCTTCGGCCCTTATGTCCATAGGTGCTGGAACTGGGGGGGGCTGCCGCACCCCCCATGGCTTGAAGGGGTTCCATCATATCCAGGGTTTAGTTTGATTCAATGGCTCTCGGCATCCCCACTGTACAAATTGTTCCAGCCCCATGCTTTGGGGGGGGGGGCTGTGGGGCCTGTGCACTGGGGTGGGACCTGTCTGTGCCCACTGAGGCGCAGTATGGACAGACATAGACCAAGGGGTGGACAGACGGGTGGACACACAGATCTGTCTGCGCTAACCATGGTGGTGGAGGGGGGCACAGCAGTGGGGCTGGGGGCAGAGGGGTTGAGAGCAGCGGGGCTGGGAGCAGAGGGCCTAGGCGCGGCAGATCACATGCCTAGTGCCTCCCATGCTGTGGCCGATGCCCTTGGCACCAAAGTGGTTTTCAAAACTCCCCATCCTCTCCCCTGTCTCCACTTCTCTCCTTTGGGCCCTTTCTCAGGGTCTGGGCGTTAACTGCTGCACTAAGAGGCCCATTAGGGCTCCCTGTTGACTCAGGCCTCACTGTTCTAGCAGTGCCCCTGGGTGCTGGCATCTTCCAGCCCAGATAACTCGGCTATAACATGGAGCTCGTGATGTCTGGACCCCAGAGCGCGCCTCAATTTTTCAATCTTCTCCTTGCCAGGCCTGGGCTGCCAGCCACAGGTCTTTTCTCTTCTGCTCTGGCTCTGCCCAGCCCAGGGCTGGAGAGACACACAGCCCAGCCGCTGCTGGCTGCTTGGCAGCCTCTAGGCCACGTCCACATTGGCAAACTGTGTGTTTAGCTCGTGTCACATTCACAGTGCGGACGGGCAGTGAGTGGGTCGAGATGAAGCCCAGGGCTAGCACCATTTCCCTGGGGAAGACAAGGCTTGTGGAATCAAGAGAGCCGAGGTGGGGAAGGGAATATCTTTTACTGGACCAGAGTCTGTGGGTGAGAGACAAGCTTCCCAGCTCCACAGAGCTCTTCTGCAGGTCTGGGGAACAAAGACGGGCTCCCAGCAAGAGTCCCCGTTGCACCCAACCTCCATGACAGCGGGCACTAACCAGTGGCTGCGCTGGCAGCCGAACTCCCCTCTCTGTTGAGATCCCCAGCAGAGCTGGGCGGATGGGGGAGCCTGGCTCCCAGGCCAGCACTCAGATCATACACCCGGGCAGCGGAGTCTCGGAACATCCAGTGGCAGGGGTGTGGACCGTGGCAGGGAGGGGATTTCACGGGGCCCCAGAGCCCCAAGCAGACTGTGGGGCCAACAGCTCTACAGTTGGGAACGGCCCTGAGCTGAGGGGGGTGGGTGTCCTGGCGCTGGGGTGTCTGAGGCTCGGCTAGTAACCCCAGCCAGGCTGCCTCTGCCCTGCTCTCCCATCCCCGGCACTGGCTGCTGCCCCCTGGCACACAAGGAGCAGCCCTGTGAGGAGTGGGGCAGCGCTGCCCTAAGGGCACCAGCCCCTCTCCTCTGTCTGCAGGTGTAGGGGAGCAACCCTGCCTCCCCGGTGCCAGCCCCTCCCCCCCGGTGCCAGCCCATCTCTGTCTGCAGATGCAGGGGGGCAACCCTGCCCCCTGGTACCAGCCCCTCATTCCCCTCCCCCCAGTGCCAGCCCCTCTCCTCTGTCTGCAGGTGCAGAGGGGCAACCCTTCCCCCCCAGTGCCAGCCCCTCAGCCCCTCCCCCCTGGTGCCAGCCCATCTCCTCTGTCTGCAGATGCAGGGGGGCAACCCTGCCCCCTGGTACCAGCCCCTCGTTCCCCTCTCCCCAGTGCCAGCCCCTCTCCTCTGTCTGCAGGTGCAGGGGGGCAACTCTGCCCCCGTGCCAGCCCCCTCCTCTGTCTGCAGGTGCAGGGGGGCAACCCTGCCCCCCCCGGTGCCAGCCCCTCCTCCCCCCCGTACTAGCCCCTCGCCCCTACCCCCACCGCACTCCCCCCAGGGCCGGAGCTGGACCCGGGAGCATGCGCACCGCTCCCTGCTTCAGCTCGTCTCCTCCGTGCGCCCTCCCCGCCGCAGACTGGGGTGTTCGCCGCCGCCGCGCTGCCGTCGGGACCGGAGCCCGGCCTGGGGCGGCCCGGAGCCATGGCGGAGGGCGAGGAGCTGCAGACTTTCACCTCCATCATGGATGCGCTCGTCCGGATCAGTGTGAGCAGCTGGGGGCTGCCTGGGGGAGGAGAGCGGCTCCTCGGACGGGGGTGGGGGCACGCCTCGTGATGGGGGGGATGGGGTGTGCAATGCACGGGGGTGATCGGTGTGTAATGCACGGGGGTGACTGGTTGCATTGCACGGGGGTGATTGGTGTGCATTGCACTGGGGGTGGGGTGTGCAATGCACGAGTGTGATCGGTGTGCATTGCACGGGGGTGACTGGTTGCATTGCACGGGGGTGGGGTGTGCAATGCACGAGTGTGATCGGTGTGCATTGCACGGAAGATGAGGTGTACAGGGGCCAGGAGGATGATTGTACAGTGCAAAGGATAACAGTGTGCAATGCACGGGGATGACTGGGTGTGTAGTGTATGGGGGATGGGCGTGCAATGCACGGGGGAGGGTAGAGAGATGGTGGTGATGGAGGGTGTGATGATGGTGGCATGGGATGGGGGTGAGCAGGAACCAGACCAGCTGCTTCTGGGGGTGAGATGCTTGAATCCAGCAGCCGCCCTAGGCACTGCCCTGCCCCAGCTCCCTCATCCCCAGCCTGGGCACTGCTGCCCCCTCTCCCTAGTCGCCTCCATCCCTTCCCTGGACCCTCCTTCCCCAGGGGCTGAGAAGGATCCCGAGCATCCATGCAGATCTCAGTCTCCATGGCAACCCTATGCAGGCGCTCCCAGGGCTGGATGCCAGGCAGCAGCCCTGGCCCAGTCCGGCTGCTGTCTCTGCCCTGCCCCCTTCTCCCCCTGCCCCTCCCTTCACCATCTCCCCTCCTCCTCCCCCCTCGCTTTGTGTCAGCTGCGCCCCTTCTCCGGAGGCAGACATGGCATCCAAGAGATGCAGCAAGGTGAGTGCGGGCCCTGGCCAGCTGACAGCCCCCCCCCCCCCGCCCCACCGCGGGGGTCTGGGAGCAGGGCGACTGCCTGGGCTTTGTAATCTGCCCCTCCGTGGCCAGGAGATGGATGGCCCTGGCAGGCTGCAGGCTCCGCACTGGCTGCCTCAATCCCCCGCTGTATTGTGCAGCTGCGGGTGTGTGTGTGTCTGCGGCGCGCACCGAACGGGCCAGATGCACCTGGGACGTGCCGGCCACACAAGGGGTAGCAGCAGGGGCAGTCGAGCCAGGAGCGGAGGGTCCGTGAATGGGGTTTCGGGGCAGAGGGAGCCGTGTGGTTTGGGCAGGGGGGAGCTCTTTCCCAGCTGGGGGAGTTGGTAGCTTATGGGCTTCTCAGGACACAGCATCTGTTTCCTAGAGAGCCCGGCCAGGCGGAGCTGGGAGTCGGGACTCAGGGCCTGCCCTGGGACTGGCTCTGGGGCCCACACCAGGCCCTTCACTCGGTCGCTTTGGGCCATAAACAGAGCCGGGATTTTGCTCTTTGCGGGTTGGAAGTGGGCGGGTTTGGGGGCTGGGTGGGCGATTGCAGCGCAAAGCAGCAGTGGACAGGCCCGGTGTGTGCAATGGGGAGGGGTAGCGGGGAGAGGGGAGAACCAAGGGCCAAACCCAGCTCCGGCTCACTGAACCCTTGGGGAACTGGGGGAAGCAGCGTGTCCCAGACCCGCTAACGAAGCAGCAAATTCTGCCACCGTTCCGAATGCAAAGCGCAGTGTGGAAACCACTCGACCCCCATGGGCCCAGCCAGCCAGGTGCCCCGACTCCTTGCAAGCCTGGGTCAGACCAGAGCCCCGTCCGGCTGTGTATCCCCCCTCCTGCTGCCCAACCCTGGGCCAGTCCAGCCCGGCACGCCAGAGGAAGCTGTCCCCCTCCCCCCAAACGCATCTCCTGCCTGGCTCCAGCATGGGGAGTGCGGCAGGTGCTCAGGGCAGGCAGGCGTTGCTGCAGATGCGGTTCCCAGGGTCCTTCTGGGAAACGCCCTGAGCTCTGCTCCGAGGGCCGGGGAATGGAGAAGGAGCAGCCTGGGGAGCTGGGGTCAGCCCACGGGAGTGTGTGGCAGGAGTCTGGGACCATGCGCCTAGCTGGGGGCTGGCTGGGCAGGTTCTGGAGCCAGCTGGGCACTTGCAGGGAACATGGCACCTCTTGTTACCTGCTGAAAGCGTCCAGTTAGCAGCTGTTTCTGGAATGAGCGGCAGTGAGACTGGGGGGACGGGCGGGGCCCCCCCCGGGGAGCGGCTGTAATACCTACCCAGCAAAGGCTCCCCCATACGGCTGCCAGCATGGAGCTCCTGGGTCAGGACTGAGCCCCAGCGCCCCCTCTGGTGGGGGAAGGGAAAGGCAGGTCCTGCTCCCCCGGGGGGCTGACCCTTCTCCTTGGCCCCTCTCCAGACCAGCATGAAGAACATAGAGCGGGAGCTGATCTGCCCTGTCTGCAAGGAGATGTACAAGCAGCCACTGGCCCTGCCCTGCATGCACAACGTCTGCCACATCTGTGCCAGTGAGATCCTCGTGCAGCATGGCTACATCTGCTGCGACCCCAGTTCGGAGCCCACCTCTCCTGCCTCCACGCCGGCCACCCGCAGCCCCCGCATGGGCCGCAGGGTCGTCCCCAAACCCGACCGCCTGGATCGGCTCCTCAAGTCAGGTGGGGACAACGGCACGTCCTGGGATCCCCAGCCCTGCCACAGGGGGACCCTGCTCCTAGGGTCTGGGGGATGCAGCTTCCACGTCCCCTGTCCCCCAGAGGGCATTGGGAGCAGAAGGCTCCCGATCTCCCTTGGCAGAGTGGGAGGGGTCTGTGCAGGTTGGCATGGGGAGTCACTGGGGAAGCTCACTCAGAGGCCAGGAGGAGGAGGAGGCGGCAAGGCCTGGGAGGGTAACCAGGCCTGTGCAAGGGGCAGAGGATGCAGGCACCCTGTGGCAGGGGTGTGGGCCATGGTGGGGGGTGGCAGCCGTGGCAGAGGGGTGGCTGCCAGGGCGGGGGGGGCGGGGAGTGGTGGCCATGGCAGGGTGGCGGGGGGGTGGCAGCCGTGGCAGAGGGGTGGCTGCCATGGCAGTGGGGCGGGGAGTGGTGGCCATGGCAGGGTGGCGGGGGGGTGGCAGCCGTGGCAGAGGGGTGGCTGCCATGGCAGTGGGGCGGGGAGTGGTGGCCATGGCAGGGAGGGTGGGGGTGGCCATGGCAGAGGGTGGCTGCCATGGCGGTGGGGCGGGAGTGGTGGCCATGGCAGGGAGGGGTGGGGGTGGCCGTGGCAGAGGGGTGGCTGCCATGGCGGTGGGGCGGGAGTGGTGGCCATGGCAGGGAGGGGTGGGGGTGGCCGTGGCAGAGGGGTGGCTGCCATGGCGGTGGGGGCGGGGAGTGGGGGCCGTGGCAGGGGGTGCGGGGATGGCAGGGGTGGCGGGGTGGCAGCCGTGGCAGAGGGGTGGCTGCCATGGCGGTGGGTGGCGGGGAGTGGTGGCCATGGCAGGGAGGTGCGGGGGATGGCAGGGGTGGCGGGGGGTGGCAGCCGTGGCAGAGGGGTGGCTGCCGTGGCGGGGAGTGGTGGCCATGGCAGGGGGGTGGGGGGGGATGGCAGAGGTGGCGGGGGGGTGGCAGCCGTGGCAGAGGGGTGGCTGCCGTGGCGGGGAGTGGTGGCCATGGCAGGGAAGGGGTGGGGGGGGGTGGCCGTGGCAGGGGGGTTGATGGCTGTGGCAGGAGGTTGGCCGTGGCAGGGCTGATGTCATGTGACAGGCTTCTGGGTTCCCCCAGGATTTGGCACCTACCCGGGCCGGAAGCGGGGGGGCATGCACCCCCAGACCATCAGCTTCCCGTGCCCGGCCTGCCAGCGGGACGTGGACCTGGGTGAGCGGGGCCTGGGCAATCTGTTCCGGAACCTGACGCTGGAGCGGATCGTGGAGCGGTACCGCCAGACCATCAACATCAGCACCGCCATCATGTGCCAGTTCTGCAAACCCCCCCAGCTGGAGGCTACCAAGGGCTGCACCGAGTGCAAGTCGAGCTTCTGCAACGAGTGCTTCAAACTCTACCACCCCTGGGGCACCCAGAAGGCCCAGCACGAGCCCACGCCACCCACCCTCACCTTCCGGCCCAAGGTAGGGGCTGCCCAGGATGTCCCAGGCCAGGGTCCAGCTAGGCCTGGGTGTGAGAGTCCCCAGACTGGGACCCTGGGGCATGGCTGGGGAGAGGTTTGGGTGCTGGGACTCCCTGGGGGAGGGGATGGTGTGTCTGGGCCCAACATCACCTGCCTCGTGCCCAGCACAGGGGCCAGCGAGCACCTGAACATGGCTCCGAGGTGAAAAGGCCTCTGGTCCCTGCTGCACGGGCGGCAGGGGGAGACAGGGCAGGGCGGGTTCCATGCATCTTGTCCGTCTGGAGGCGCTCAGGGCGGTGGCAGCCCCAGTGTCGCACCGATGTGGTGTCTGCGTGTGCTGGCAGGGGCCTGATGCCAGGGACGCTGGGTGGGGGTGCCAAGATTTGGGGGGCACGAGGATGGAAGGGGGATGCTGAGGCAGCTGGGAGGGAGGGGCACTCTGAATGGGGAGGCACCCGGGGCACTGGGTGGGGAGGGGGGCCAAGGGGGGCCGACCTGGGAGGGGGATGCTGACACACCCTGGCTGGGTGGCGGATGTTGGCTGGAAAGGGGAGCCCTGACCGCTGGTGCTGAACGTGGGTCTTGCTGCACAGGGTCTGATGTGTCCGGAGCACAAGGAGGAGGTGACTCACTACTGCAAGACCTGCCAGCGGCTGGTGTGCCAGTTGTGCCGTGTACGCCGTGCTCACGCCAGCCACAAGGTCACACCTGTGCTCAGTGCCTACCAGGCACTGCGGGTAAGGGATGCACCGGGGCTTCCCAGGCCAGAACTGGGGGGTGCACCTCTTGGTGGGTATGGACGGTGGGGATCTTTGTGCTGACACTTGGGGCATGGACAGGGTGGGGCATGGGTCTCCATGGCAGAGATGGGCAGGTGCAGATGGGGGATTGGCAGGAAGGGAGGTCTGTCTCTCTGCCAGAGCTGGGGGACACAGGTGGGACGTACCCCGAGGAGGGAATCCCATCCCAGAGCTGGGGGGTGCAGACCAATAGGGCATGCACAGGGTGGGTGTCCAGTACCAGTGGTGGAGGGCGCAGACAGGGAATGTAGTGAGTGGGGTGCATGCAGTGAACGGGGTCATGGTGTGGGGGATGCAGTGAGCGAGGTGTATGCAGTGGGGGGATGCAGTGAATGGGGTGCATGTAGTGGGGGGATGCAGTGAGCGAGGTGCGTGCAGTGGGGATGCCGTGTGGGGGGTGCATACAGTGATTGGGGTGCCTGTTGTCGGGGGCAGTGAGTGAGGTGTATGCAGTGGGGGATGCAGTGAGCAGGGTGCATGCTGTGTGGGGGAAGCAGTGGTGGGGTGCATGCATTGAGCTGGGTGCATGCTGTGGCAGGAAGCAGTGGGGGATGCAGTGAACAGGGTGCATGCTGTGGGGGGGACAGTGAACGGGGTGCATGCAGTGAACGGGGTCATGCTGTGGGGGGAAGCAGTGAGCAAGGTGTATGCAGTGAGCAGAGTGCATGTAGTGGGGATGCAGTGAGTGAGGTGCATGTAGTGGGGGGATGCAGTGAGCGGGGTGCATGTAGTGGGGGGATGCAGTGAGCAGAGTGCATATAGGGGATGCAGTGAGCAAGGTGCATGTAATAGCGGATGCAGTGAGCAAGGTGCATGCAGTGGAGGGATGCAGTGAGCGGGGTGCATGCAGTGAGGTGCAGGGTCAGGTTCCTTTGTAAACCCACCACCATCCTCATAGACCGTTCATGTTGGCCCAGGCGTAGGGCCTGACTTGTGCAATGTGCACACCCAGGTGGCTGGGTTCAGAGCCCTGTCCCCCCCATGCACTGAACTGTGCGAGGCGAGTGGCCTGTGTGTCTCATTTGCCCGCACTGCCCGTGTAGGAGAAGCTGACGAAGAGCCTCGCCTACATCCTGAGCAGCCAGGACACAGTGCAGTTGCAAATTGCGGAGCTGGAGGAGACAGTGAAGCACACTGAGGTGAGCGAGGGGTGCCAGCGAGGGGCACTGCCAGGGCTGGGGGAGGGGATGCTGCTTCACCCCTCTGGGGCGAGGGCAGGAGGTGTCCAGGCACCGTGCCGCCATCCCCAGGGCACCTCCAGCTCCCCCAGGCCGGGTGCCAAAGCCCCGGGGCAGCAGGGCCCACGTGTGGAGGGAGGCCCTATGGTGACTCTGCTCTGGTTGGGCAGGTGAATGGGTCCCAGGCCAAGGAAGAGGTTTCCCAGCTGATACGGGGCCTGTGCACGGTGCTGGAGGAGAAGCAGGCGGCCCTGCTGCAGGCCATCCAGGAGTCCCAGCAGGAGCGGCTGGCCAGCCTGCACCACCAGGTCCAGGAGCACCGGGCCATGCTGGAGAACTCGGGCATGGTGGGCTATGCCCAGGAGGTGCTGAAGGAGACTGACCACCCCTGCTTTGTCCAGGCAGCCAAGCAGCTGCACAGCAGGTACCGTTCCGTCCGGGGGCCGCAGGGGGTCTCTGGGGCGGGGATCTGGCTCATGCACTGTCCCTGTCTCCCAGTGCAGTGGGACACATGCAGGAGGAGCCTGGCACCTCTGTGGGCTAGCGGGAGGGACGCCGGTGCACGAGTAGCACGGACTTGGGGCACTAGTGGCACCGGGAGCCCCAACGCCTGAATCTCCTGTCGCTGCAGGATCGTCAGGGCCACAGACTCGCTGCAGAGCTTCCGGCCTGCCGCTACTTCGTCCTTCAGCCGCTTCCAGCTGGACCTCAGCCGAGAGATGAAGCTGCTCACGGACCTGACCTTTATCAAAGGTAAACGTGAGGGCTGGAGCCCTGCTGCAGAACCACCAGCGGCCAGCCATAGGGGAGGAGCTCTGGGCTGAGGGGGAGGGGCTTCCTCTGTGGCTTCCTGTAGGGGGAGGAGCTCTATGCTGAGGGGGAGGAGCTTTGTCTGGAGGGGCAGGAGCTCGCTGTCTGGCAGCCTGACCCCCACACCTCCCTTCTGTGTGGAGCTGGGTCAGGGGCTGGTAGCTGCCGGAGAGGGACTCTGGGAGAAGTGGCCTCATGGGCTCCCCCAAAGCCTCCCACACTTCGAGTCCTGCCCCCGGATACCGCGTTGTCCTGCCCTACCCAGGCTGCCCCTCCTGGCAGGAAGCTGCTCGCTCTGGGGCCAGGCAGGGCATGTGAAATACCCAGGGAGGCTCGGGGCTCCCTGTAGAGTCAGGAGACGGGTCCCCTGGCCCAGCCGTCCCCAGCCCCAGAGTCCATGGGGCTCGGCCAGCATCAGTTCCCGCTCTGGGCTCCAGGCTCCCTGCAGGCAGGGCAGGGGCAGAGGGTAGGACGGTGGGGCCAGGGGCCTGCGCGGTGGGACTTGAGGTGAGCAGACAGGACCAGGACCCTGCGTCAGATGCAGAAGGGTGAGTAGCCAGCTGGGCCAGGCTGGGCCAGGACTCCCTGCGGGGGAGCGCTCCCGTGGGCAGGGCAGGTGCCCTCCCTGACCGACAGGCGCCCACCCCGGGCCCTGCCCTGCACCGGCTGGGGCTCTTTTCAGACTTGCTTCTACCTCTGTTTGTTTATAGGCTATGGCCGCTGCTGAGTCGTCACTGAAGTACCCGAGGCAAGTCACGCTCCCGCCCCTAGAACTGCCCCTGCCCTCCCTGTGCCCAGCCCTGTGTCCTCATCCCCCCATCCGCCAGCCCATCCCCATCCCCCGCTTCTGTGCCATCCCCCATCCGCCACCCCCATCGCTCTGTGCCCATCCCCCATCCCCCGCTTCTGTGCCATCCCCCATCCGCCACCCCCATCGCTCTGTGCCCATCCCCTATCCGCCAGCCCATCCCCATCCCCCGCTTCTGTGCCATCCCCCATCCGCCACCCTCATCGCTCTGTGCCCATCCTCCATCCGCCAGCCCATCCCCATCCCCCGCTTCTGTGCCATCCCCCATCCGCCACCCCCATCGCTCTGTGCCCATCCCACATCCCCTGCTTCTGTGCCATCCCCCATCCACCACCCCCCACGCGCTGTGCCCATCCCCCATCCGCCAGCCCATTCCATCCCCGCTTCTGTGCCATCCCCATCCGCCACCCCCATCGCTCTGTGCCCATCCCCATCCCCGCTTCTGTGCCATCCCCATCCGCCACCCCCATCGCTCTGTGCCCATCCCCTATCCGCCAGCCCATCCCCATCCCCGCTTCTGTGCCATCCCCATCCGCCACCCTCATCGCTCTGTGCCCATCCTCCATCCCCCTTCTGTGCCATCCCCATCCGCCACCCCCATCGCTCTGTGCCCATCCCCATCCCGCTTCTGTGCCATCCCCATCCGCCACCCCCATCGCTCTGTGCCCATCCCCTATCCGCCAGCCCACCCCATCCCCGCTTCTGTGCCATCCCCATCCGCCACCCCCATCGCTCTGTGCCCATCCCCATCTGCCAGCCCATCCCCATCCCCGCTTCTGTGCCATCCCCATCCGCCACCCCCATCGCTCTGTGCCCATCCCCATCCCCACTTCTGTGCCATTCCCCATCTGCCACCCCCATCGCTCTGTGCCCATCCCCATCCCCACTTCTGTGCCATCCCCATCCGCCACCCCCATCGCTCTGTGCCCATCCCCCATCCCCCCCTTCTGTGCCATCCCCATCCGCCACCCTCATCGCTCTGTGCCCATCCCCATCCCCTGCTTCTGTGCCATCCCCATCTGCCACCCCCATCGCTCTGTGCCCATCCTCCATCCGCCAGCCCATCCCCATCCCCTGCTTCTGTGCCATCCCCCATCCGCCACCCCCATCGCTCTGTGCCCATCCCCTTTCCGCCAGCCCACCCCCATCCCCCGCTTCTGTGCCCATCCGCCAGCCCACCCCATCCCCCGCTCGTGCCATCCCCATCCGCCTCTGTGCCTCATCGCTCTGTGCCCATCCCCATCCCCATCCCCCGCTTCTGTGCCATCCCTCCATCCGCCACCCCCATCGCTCTGTGCCCATCCCCATCCCCACTTCTGTGCCATCCCCATCCACCACCCCCATCGCTCTGTGCCCATCCCCACTTCTGTGCCATTCCCCATCCACCCCCATCGCTCTGTGCCCATCCCCATCCGCCAGCCCATCCCCATCCCCGCTTCTGTGCCATCCCCATCCGCCACCCCCATCGCTCTGTGCCCATCCCCATCCGCCACTTCTGTGCCATCCCTCATCTGCCACCCCCATCGCTCTGTGCCCATCCCCGATCCGCCAGCCCACCCCCATCCCCCTTCTGTGCCCATCCGCCAGCCCACCCCATCCCCGCTTCTGTGCCATCCTCCATCCGCCACCCCCATCGCTCTGTGCCCATCCCCCATCCCCCACTTCTGTGCCATCCCCCATCCGCCACCCCCATCGCTCTGTGCCCATCCCCCATCCGCCAGCCCATCCCCATCCCCCGCTTCTGTGCCCATCCGCCAGCCCATCCCCATCCCCGCTTCTGTGCCCATCCCTCCATCCGCCACCCCATCGCTCTGTGCCCATCCCCATCCGTCAGCCCATCCCCATCCCCTGCTTCTGTGCCATCCCTCATCTGCCACCCCCATCGCTCTGTGCCCATCCCCTATCCGCCACTTCTGTGCCATCCCCCATCCTCCACCCCCATCACTCTGTGCCCCTCCCCATCCCCCTTCTGTGCCCATCCGCCAGCCCATCCCCATCTCCCACTTCTGTGCCCATCCCCAATCCGCCACCCCCATCGTTCTGTGCCCATCCCCATCTGCCCCTGCCCATCCCCATCCACCAGGCCATCCCCATCCTCGCTTCTTTGCCCATCCCCATCTTCCACTCCCATCGCTCTGTTCCCATCCCCATCCGCCAGCCCATCCCCATCCCCCTTCTGTGCCATCCCCATCCGCCACCCCCATCGCTCTGTGCCCATCCCCATCCGCCAGCACATCCCCATCCCCGCTTCTGTGCCCATCCCCATCCGCCACCCCCATCGCTCTGTGCCCATCCCCCATCCGCCAGCCCATCCCCCGCTTCTGTGCCATCGCCCCATCCACCACCCCCATCGCTCTGCGCCCATCCCCATCTGCCAGCCCATCCCCATCCCCGCTTCTGTGCCCATCCCCATCCGCCACCCCATCGCTCTGTGCCCATCCCCATCCGCCAGCTCATCCCCACTTCTCTGCCATCCCCATCCGCCACTCCCATCACTCTGTGCCCATCCCCATCTGCCACCCCATCACTCTGTGCCCATCCCCATTCCCGCTTATGTGCCCATCCCCATCCGCCACCCCCATCGTTCTGTGCCCATCCCCCATCCGCCAGCCCATCCCCCGCTTCTGTGCCATCTCCCCATCCGCCAGCCCCATCACTCTGTGCCCATCCCCCATCCACCAGCCCATCCCCATCCCCCGCTTCTGTGCCATCTCCCCATCCGCCACCCCCATCACTCTGTGCCCATCCACCAGCCCATCCCCATCCCCGCTTCTGTGCCCATCCCCATTCGCTACCCCCATCCCTCCGTCTCTTGTCTGTGCCCATCCCCTATCCGCCAACCCTCCATCCCTCGCTTCTGTGCCCATCCCGCCATCTGCCAGCCCATCCCTCCACCCCGCGCTCTGTGCCCATCCCCCCATCCTCCCCCCATCACTCTGTGCCCATCTCCCCATCCTCCCCCCCATTGCTCTGTGCCCATCCCGCACTTCCCACCCAACCTGTCCCTATTCCTCCCTCCCTGTGTCTCCATCTCCCACTATCCTCTTCCCATCTCTCCAACCTTCTCTCTCTCCTCTGTCCCAGCTCTCCACCCCTCACTGCCCAATGCCCCCCTCCATCCTCCATCACGCTGTGCCCGGTTTCATCTCCAGCTCCATCCTCCCTTGTGTCTCCAGCCTCTGCTCCCTCCCCGCCTCTCTCTCCCCCCACTTGCACACAGCCTGTCTGGTCCCTGGAGCCTCTCAGCAGCTCGCCCCCCGTCTCCCCGACTCTCTCCCCTGGTGCCCACACAAGCTCTCGGCAGTCAGATTCCCCTGGCCTCCTGCTGGTTGTGCGTCCGTCCGTCCGTCCGTCCGGAATGCCCCCTCCCTGCGTCTGGCCGCTCGCCTGCCCCCAGTGTGGGGCCTGCTCCCTCATGCCTGTGTCTCTCCCTGCAGCCCCCGAGGCGCCGGTGATCGACACGCAGCGCACCTACGCCTACGACCAGATCTTCCTGTGCTGGCGCCTGCCCCAGCACTCGCCGCCCGCCTGGCACTTCACCGTGGAGTTCCGCAAGAGCGACAGCAAGGCCAAGGCACTCAAGCTGTGGCAGCGGCGCGAGGAGGTGCGGGGCACCAGCACCCTGGTGGAGTACCTGGACACAGACAGCGTCTACGTGCTGAGAGTCAAGGGCTGCAACAAGGCCGGCTTCGGGGAGTACAGCGAAGATATCTACCTGCACACGCCGCCCGCACCAGGTGAGGGGGGATCTACCTGCACACGCCGCCCGCACCAGGTGAGGGGGGATCTACCTGCACACGCCGCCCGCACCAGGTGAGGGGGGATCTACCTGCACACGCCGCCCACACCAGGTGAGGGGGGATCTACCTGCACACGCCGCCCGCACCAGGTGAGGGGGGATCTGCCTGCACACGCCGCCCACACCAGGTGAGGGGGGATCTACCTGCACACGCCGCCCGCACCAGGTGAGAGGGGATCTACCTGCACACGCCGCCCACACCAGGTAATGGGGGATCTACATGCACACGCCGCCTGCACCAGGTGAGGGGGGATCTACATGCACATGCCGCCCGCACCAGGTAATGGGGGATCTGCCTGCACACGCCGCCCACACCAGGTGAGGGCGGATCTACATGCACACGCCACCCACACCAGGTGAGGGGGGATCTACCTGCACACGCCGCCCGCACCAGGTGAGGGGGGATCTGCCTGCACACGCCGCCCACACCAGGTGAGGGGGGATCTACCTGCACATGCCGCCCACACCAGGTAATGGGGGATCTACCCACACATGCCGCCCGCACCAGGTAATGGGGGATCTACCTGCACACACCGCCCGCACCAGGTGAGGGGGGATCTACATGCACACGCCACCCGCACCAGGTAATGGGGGATCTACATGCACACACCGCCCGCACCAGGTGAGGGGGGATCTACATGCGCACACCGCCCGCACCAGGTAATGGGGGATCTACATGCACACGCCACCCGCACCAGGTATTCGGGGATCTACCCGCACATGCCGCCTGCACCAGGTGATGGGGATCTGCCTGCACACGCCGCCCGCACCAGGTGAGGGGGGATCTACCCACATATGCCACCCACACCAGGTGAGGGGGGATCTACCCAGGGGTGAAAGTAACTTACAGGACTTACTGGTACTGCCGGAGTCCTGATGGGGGCGTGGCCTCATCTGGAATGGGGCGTGGCCTTAAGATTTAAAGGCTCTGGGGTGCCAGCTGTGGCTGGGAGACCCAGGCCCTTTAAATCAACCAGAGCCTCCCAGCTGCAGAGGTAGCTGGGAGGCCCCCAGAGCTCAGGGGCTCCGGCTTCCACGGGGAACCCTGAGCTTTGCGGGGCTGGGACAGGTATTTAAAGGGCCAAGAGCTCCTGCCACTGAGGGGAGCTCCAAGCCCTTTAAATCCTGGCCCCAGCCCGGCCACTGGAGCCGCGGCCGGGATTCAAAGGGCTCTGGGCTGCCGGCAGCGGCGGAGAGCTCGGAGCCCTTTAAATCTCAGCTGCGGCGGGGGGTTTAAAGGGCTCTGGGCTGACTGCCGCGGCGGCCGTCCAGAGCCCTTTAGATCCAGCCCCAGCCCGGCTGCCGGAGCCGCGGGCTGGCGGGGTTAAAGGGCTCTGGGCTGACCGCAGCCATGGCAGCCCAGAGCCCTTTAAATCTGGCCCCAGCCCGGGGGGGTTTAAAGGGCTCGGGGAGCCCAGAGCTCTTTAAATTCCCGCAGCGAAAGCTAGTGCAGGCGTACTGGCTCTTGCCGGCTTGTACTGGCTTACTTTCACCTCTGGATCTACCTGCACACGCCACCCGCACCAGGTAATGGGGGATCTACTCACACACGCTGCCAGCACCAGGTGAGGGAAAATTCCCTCCTGTGCTGCCCACACCAGGTGAGGGGGGAGCTACCTGCACACAGCGCCTGCACCAGGTGAGGGGATATATATATATGAGGAGAGATTAATAAGACTGGGAATTTTCACCTTGAAAAAAAGATGTCTAAGCAGGGATATGCTAGAGGTCTATAAAATCATGACTGATGTGGAGAAAGTAAATAAGGAAGTGTTATTTACTCCTTCTCCTAACACAGGAACTAGGGGTCACCAAATGAAATTAACAGGCAGCGGGTTTACAACAAACACAAGGCAGTATTTCTTCACACAACACACAGTCAACCTGTGGAACTCCTTGCCAGGGGATGTTGTGAAGGCCAAGACTGTAACAGGGTTTAAAAAAGAACTAGATAAATTCATTGAGGATAGGTCCATCAATGGCTGTTAGCCAGGCTGGACAGGGATTGTGTCCCTAACCTCTGTTTGCCAGAAGCTGGGAATGGGCGACAGAGGATGGATCACTTGATGATTACCTGTTCTGTTCATTCCCTCTGGGGCACCTGCACTGGCCACTGTTGGAAGACAGGATACTGGGCTAGATTGGACTTTGGTCTGACCCAGTAGGGCCGTTCTTATGAGATTATAGGAATCTCCTGTTTTCAGAATATTTTTCTGACATTTTTTAAATCAATCTTTCACTATATACTCTCTCCCGTCCCTCCACCTGCTTTAACTCAAAACCTGAGTTTTTTCTAGGTGAAATAATACAAATAAATTATTTTGCAAAAGACTTTGATATACATTCAATCATCTGATGAGTCCCGCCCCAGAGATGGCTGCATTTCAGCACTGGGTTGCTATCTGGCTATCAGCCAGCTGCTGTACCCAACCCCAGAGGCACCTTGGCAGCAGTCCCTGAGCACTGTTCCTCATGGCTGTTACCAGATGCCCCAACCCATGCGCTGGGGCTGTGATACGCCGCAGGGATTACGAAGGATGAGGACTCTGAAGCGGCCTAAAACCTCAGTGTCTAGATGCTGTGGGAGCTGATGATCTTTAACCCCCTTCCTTCCCTTCTGTTTGCCAGGAGCAGGGAATGGGCTCCAGGGGCTGGGTCACTTGCTGATTCCCTGTTCTGTTCACTCCCTCTGGGGCACCTGGCACTGGCCACTGTCGGCAGACAGGACACGGGGCTAGATGGACTTTGGTCTGACCCAGTAGGGCCGTTCTTATTATACCCCCTGCGCCGCCCGTGCCAGGTGTGGGGGACCTACCTGCCCACTCCTCCCACTGCACACATCTGTGCGCTGCAGGTGGCAGGCTCTGGGCCAGCCCTGGGGATCTCCATGGGGATGCACCTTGGGAGTCGCCCAGCCCCAGAAGTGCAGTGAGCGTCCCGAGTCTGAGACTCACGTGCACTCGACCCAGGGTTGCGGGACTCCCAGCTAGGGGGAAGCCCAGGCTGCTGCGCCCCTGAGGAGTCACACGTGCCCCCTGCGTCCCCCCAGGAGAGGAGCCCGCAGAGGTGTGGGGCCGCTCCTTGTCTCTCAGCCCCTCCCCACTCTCTGTTCTCTCCCCCTTCTCAGTCCTGAACTTCTTCCTCGACAACCGCTGGGGCTTCAACCGGGAGCGCCTGGCCATCAGCAAGGACCAGCGGGCCGTGCGCAGCGTGCCTGGCCTGCCCATGCTCTTCGCCGCCGAGCGCCTCATGACTAGCTGCCACCTCTCCATCGACCTGCTCATCGGCGACGTGGCCGTCACGCAGGGCCGGAGTTACTGGGCCTGCTGCGTGGACCCCAGCTCCTACCTGGTCAAGGTGGGGGTGGGGCTGGAGAGCAAGCTGCAGGAGTGGTTCCAGGTGCCGCAGGAGGTGGTGAGCCCCAGGTGAGTGCAGGAGCTGGGCCAGCCATGCTGGGGGGAGGGGCAGGGCACGGCGACACCCCCAGGTCCCTGGGCCTCGGGCTGGAGCTCCCGTATCACTGCCGGGCCCTCTGGAGCTCCCTCCCTCCGGTTCCTCGTTGCAGCTAAGCCCTTGGCCTGATTCCTGCTCCCCGAGGCAGGGGCCTGGGCGCTAACTGGGCAGAGATTGGGGGGGCGGGGTTCAGCCCATTCTGTCTGAGGCTGCCATGCCCCAGGGGATGGGATCTTCTGGGGTGGATCCGTCCGTGCGTCCGTCCGCACCATGCGCTCACGCTCCCCCTCTCGCCGGGCAGGTACGACCCAGACAGCGGGCACGACAGCGGGGCGGAGGACGCCACCGTGGACGCGCCCCCCCCATACGCCTTCCTGACCATCGGCATGGGCAAGATCCTGCTGTCCCACGGCTCGGCCCTCACCTCCCGCGACCCCAGCGGCTGCACCATCCCCCTGCCCCCCCGCATCGGCATCTGCCTGGACTACGAGCGGGGCAAGGTGACCTTCTACGACGCCGTCTCCTTCCGCGGCCTGTGGGAGTGCAGCGTGGACTGCTCGGGCCCCGTCTGCCCGGCCTTCTGCTTCATCGGGGGCGGGGCCCTGCAGCTGCAGGAGCTGGTGGCCAGCAAGCAGGAGCGCAAAGTGACCATCGGGGGCCTCTCCAAGCTGGACTGAGCCGGCCCCTGGCACACACCGCCTGGGGCTCGACCTCGGGCCAGCTGCCGGCAGTGGGATTGTGTGCTGCGGACATGCCGCCAGGGGGAGCCGCCCGAGCCCTGCCCTCCGACCGGCGAGGGACCAGCTCTGGGGAGCGCTGAGCTCCAGCCTGCGGGGTTAACGAGGGGGCCACAGAGCTGGGGAGGAGAGTGAGGCTCTGACATGGGGCCGGTTTAGGGCCTCAGTCCCCAGGCCCGGAGCGCAGGCTACAGTGACAGCAGAAGGGCGGCGTAGGGCAGACCCCTGCCAGCGTGGGCCCCAGCCCTGAGCTGAGGCCTCGGGAGCCAGGAGAGCCCGGCTCTCCTCCCCCGCGTCTCCATGCTGGGCTTGTGAATCCTTCCTGTTCTGTTGGATTGTGAGGGGAGGGTTTGGGCCACACTGCTCCACTTTGGTCCCCCCCCCAGCTCCTCCCCACAGCCTGCCAGCGTTTCACCTGGGAGTCTGAGCTGTGTGTGCTGAGGGCACCGGGCAGAGCCTGGGCCGGTGTCACGTTCCTGAGATCCTCCCTCCACAAGGACCAGGGAGCAGCAGCCAGCCGCTGTGCCTGCGCCTGAGAGGGGGAGCTGGGGAGCTGCCTGAGCCTGCGGTGGGGGCAGGCTGGGCCCCGGGCTGGGGGAGGTTGGGCTGGGTGGGGCAGAGGGTGTTTTAAAGGCTAATCGTTGACCCAGCCAGTCCAGCTGCTGCCCAGAGCCAGGGCTCATCCTGCGGCTCCCTCAGCACGGCTCTGCAGGGGTAGTGGGGAAGGGAGATGGCAGAGGGATGCAGAGAGCCCCTCTCGCTGGGGGGGCACCAGGCTGCAGAACGAAGCTCCCTCCCCAGGCTGGGGCCTGCTGGAAGCATCTCATCATGTGCACGGGAGGATGGAAGAGCACAGAGGGGTCTCACCCTGACCCCCAGGCTCCCAAGCCCTGCCCTGCTGCACCTGTCCCGTGATATCCCTACGGCACCAGCATGAAGTGCGCCCGGCACCTCCCTGCCCGCTGTGCCAGCATCCTGCACACACCTCCTTCCCGGGGGGCGGGGGGAGCCTAGTGCAGCTTCACCTCCACAAACAGCAAAGCGCCAAGGAGCAAATCCACCGACTTTTATCCTTCCGCAGCCTGTGCCATGGGCAGGGGGCAGGCGCTGGGCTGGCTGGGGCTGGCAGGGCCGAGGCCTCTCAGGACCTGGGCTCCGGCACTGGAAGCTCCCAGAGTCTTGGGGTCTCATGGGGTCTGTCCTGTGCAATTGCTGTATTTTCATGGTTTCCTACAATAAACTGCAGTGCCAGAGACTCCAGGAGCAGCAATTGTCACCGGGCTGTGCCACCCCCACTGCTGGGCATCCAGGCTCGCTCAGGCTGGTTATACACATCTGGGCCCATCTCCCTCGTACAAATCTTTGGCCTTTGTATAGCAGCTTCCAGCAGCTGCCCCAGAGACCTTGGACATCCCAACCGCCACAGGGAGGAGCTCGTGGGGGTAAAGAGATTTGCCCAAGTCAATCAGTGGCAGAGGGGGAACAGAGCCCATGACGCCTCACCCTGCTTTCACCACTAGGCCATGGTACCTGTACAGGAATTGCTGGTAGCTGCTGGGGGGACTGCCCAGAGCCCACGCCTGGCCTGGGTTCTGCTACACTGGCCCCGCTCCCCCCGTTAGCAGGGGGCCCTGGCCCTGGGGGTGAAGGTGGCTTCCCTGGTGGTCTGTGCAGTCAGGAGTGCACCCGAAGAGGCCTGTGGGTGGCAGACACTGCGCTGCACCGCTACGGCCGGCCGGCAGAGGGCAATGTCAGCCCAGGGATGGACACCGGGAGCCAGGGGAGGGGCTGCTGTACGGACAGCTCCATGCACCGCGGTGCCAACCCTACACTCTGGCCGTGTGGCCCCATGCGCTGGGCAGCAGGGGGCAGCCGCACGCCTGGGCACAGTGCAGGGCTGTGGACACGTAGCTGGGAGTGTGCTGCCTGCTCGCCCGGCCCTCGGACGGCCCCAGACACGGGCTCTGCAGGCAGCACCGGGGTGGGGCACCTGGGGCATCACTTCGTATCCCTGCCCAGCCTTCCCGTGGCATGTGCTTGTCGTGGGGGCTGTAAAGGTTTATGAGGGGTGTAAAGAGTCATAGAAGATCATTGTTGGGCTGGGAACACCAGAGTTACGCAGGTGGCTGGGAATGGGGGGTGCAGGGCAGGGCTGCCGGAACAATTTGTACAGTGGGGGAGCTGAGAGCCTTGAACCAAACTGTAACCTGTATATGACGGAACCACTTCAAGCCAGGGGGTGCAGCAGCCCCCCAGCCCTCCTAGTTCCAGCCCCTGTGGTGCCGGGGGGGGGGGGATGGCAAAGGGCTGCACAGATTCCCTGGGGGGCTCATGCCCACTAGCGAGAGCAGGACGTGTCTTGGTGTTACGGGCCCCCCCCCGTATCCAGCACAGCCTGCAAACTCCAGCCTGGCTCAGCGATGGGCCCGCTAGGAGCCAGCTGCTGGCACTGGGCGTCCAGCTCCCGGAGCAGGGCACGGTTTGGGGCCTCAGGGCCTGAGTGTGGCTGGCTCAGTGCCAGGGGATTTCCAGGTGAGCCCTGGGGAGGGGAGGAGGCTCGTGCCCCTGGGCAGGGGCTGCCTGGCACCCCAGGGAGTCCGTCCAGCTGTGATGCCTTGGAGCCCCTTGGGAGAGAGGAGCAGGGGCCCTGTGGGGCTGGAGGGGAGCCCTCCCAGGGGGCAGGGGGCTGTGGTGTGGAGGGGAGGGACAGCCACTCTCGGGGGGGGGCTCTGGAGGTGGGAGGGTTTTGGCCGCAGGCTGTGGAGGAAACGTCTTGCCCTGTCGCCATTCCTCGGTCAGCCACTCAGCGGGAAAGGGAAAGGGGCTGTGGCAGGCGGGTGATACGCATCTGTTACACACCCGTGTCCAGTGTGCGGCATTGCCAAGGCAGGGTGGGCCGGGCGCTGGGGGCAGGGTGGGCAGCGCTGGTTCAGATCCCGCCCAGGGCCCTGCTGAGCCTAGCGATGGCTGGGCAGGACAGGCAGCCCTGGCGCCGTGCCAGCCCCCCAGGAATGGAAGGTGGCTTGTTTACACATGGCAGCACCTCCGCCCAGCGTGTGGGACTCAGTTTTGAGCAGGGAAGAGAGAAGCCCTGAGGGAGAGACCCAGGCTCCTGGCCCAGCTGTGCTGCCTGTGCTGACCCAGGCCAGGGGTGCCCGGGGGCCCAGGCACCTGAGGCTCTGGCTGGCACCGTGCCCTTGGCTGTACCCAGAGGATCTACTGGGTCTGCCTGTCCCCATGCCGGGGTCCTGTCCGGGGCTCACTGGGTAAATCACTTCATGGAGGACAGGTCCATCAATGGCTATTAGCCAGGCTGGGCAGGGATGGTGTCCCTGACCCCTGTTTGCCAGAAGCTGGGAAGGGCGACGGGATGGATCACTTGCTGATTCCCTGTTCTGTTCACTCCCTCTGGGGCACCTGGCACTGGCCACTGTCGGCAGACAGGATACTGGGCTAGATGGACCTTTGGTCTGACCCAGTGTGGCTATTTTTATGTACCTGGGGTGGTGCTGCCTGGCCCCGTGCCCTGGGCCTAGCCCCACAGTCATTTCCCTACATAACTATTAACTTTTGTTGCCTTGCTTTCTGGCATTTCGGTGTTTGCCCAGTGCCTTGCCCAGCCCAGCTCATGAATCTCAATTGTCCCAGGCTGGGCGCCTGGTGTCACGCAGTGTCGGGGAGTCAGGCCCTGCACCCCCCACTTCCTGCGATTCACCGGGACTCTCAGCCAGCCAGTAAAACAGAAGGTTTATTAGATGACAGGAACACAGTCCCAAGCAGGGCTCGTAGGTACAACCAGAACCCCTCAGCCCGGTCCCTCTAGGGGGCAAGGATCTTAGACCCCAGACTTGGGGTTCCCTGCCTCTTCCCAGCCAGCCCAGAACTGAAACCAAAAACCCCTCCAGCAGGCTCCCTCCCTTTGTCAAGTTTCCAGGGCAAAGGTTTCAACTCACCCCATCCCCTCCTGGCTCAGGTTACAGGCTCAGGTACCTTCCCGCACCTAAAGTCACCCCTGCTCTCCCATCCCCCATGCAGACTGTCCCAGTAAAACTAAACCACATTCCCAGGTCAGTCCACCTGCTCCCTCCTGCGTCACACCTGGCTCCACACCTCTGCACATAGTTGGAGGGAGGAGGACAGTGTCAGGCAGTTTCTCCCCATCACATGCTGTGAACCAGTAAGAAATGGCACTGAAGGGCGGCTCCGCCATGGGCCCCGATCCCCAGCAAGAGCCGATCAGCTCCTGAGAAATCCAGCTGCCCTGCAGAACGGGAGCCCAGGGCTGGCACAGCCCCACCCAGCCCATCACAGGGCCAGGGCAGCCACTGCTCCGACCCTTCCCCAGGGACTGGCCTGGGGCCAGTGGTGCCCAGTGCCAGGAACAGGGCTGGATCAACACATACATGCACTAGGTGTGCGCCTGGGGCCCACACGTGGCAGGAGGGCCCTGGGGGGCTGACAAACAGCCACACGGTACACTCTATGGCCAGGGAAAGGTGAGTGGAGGTACGACACGCCCCCCGCCAGTCACAATGAGCAGCGCCCCGAGCAGCAACAGGACACGCAGCCGGCCCCGGGGCAGCCACAGCTCGGCCAGCCCAGCTGCAGGGAGTGCGCAGGCTGGCGCCGCGTAGGTAGGGCCCCTACGTGTGTTGTGCCAGGACCCCAGTGGGTTAATCCAGCCCTGGCCAGGAAGCCTGGCGACCTCCCTGTGTGTCACCCTCCCTGTGTGCCCGTCCCTGCCCTCTCCCAGGGGCACTGCCCGGGCCAGTCGCAGGAACACGCAGCGCTGCCCAAGCAGGCCCATGCCCCGGCCATGGAAAGGCGGCTCAGCCTACGGGGCTCAAAACAACTGGGTCCTGGGCGGCCCTTGAAGGGCCCCCCCACTGGAGACACCGGGCTCAGGAAGGTCAGTGCACTAGGCCAGGTTAAAGCAACCGGGGCGGGGGGCGGGGGTCGGCCATGACAGCAGCTCACAGGTATTTCTAATGTTGGTGCGAGGGCAGCTGGGTCTGTTCTAGCCCCTCACGACGGCTTTCTGGCCCCCTCCTCCTCTCGTCCAATTCACCTTTGGGGCCATTGCTGGTTACGTGTGGCCACCATGAAACCCCGTTTACTGCAGTTCAGTCCCATTGAAATACCAGCAGGATTCTGGGTACTGCCAGGGTTCTTGGTCACACCGAGACCACTCGCAGAGCCAGACTTTTCCTTGAGGCCATTTTACACCTGCCCAGCCATTTCCTTGGTGCGTTTTCGCTGCCCTTCTGCTCTGACCAGGTACTGAGCTCCCCTTGTCAGAGCAGGAGAGGGCACCTCATGCAGGGGTACCCTGGTGTGACGAAGTGGGACTGTTCTTACTGGGGTCTGTGAATGCTGGGTTGGTGCCTCAGTGTCCCCCTGTGCAGTTCTTAGGTATCCAGGTGGTGGATCAGGGGGTGTGATTGCTGCAGAGGAAGGGGGCCAGTGCACCTGAATGCCCGACACTCTGTCTCCTAGCAACTGATGGCCTGGGCCCCTCTTCTGCAAAGGTGCCGGCTGAAGGTGTTGGCGACAAAGGGGTCAGGTGACCTCCTAGCCCGGGAGAGGGGGTTGGGCAGACTGGAGCTGGCTGGGGAAGGAAGGGAAGGACAGACAGGGCTCTGATTCCCCAATGGGGGCTGTGGGGCTCCTGGGGCCCAAGATGGACCTAACAGGGGGGATCCTGTTATCTGTGCCTGCAAGACCTGGGTTGGACTGTGTTCCTGGCATCTAAATAAACCTTCTGCTTTACTGGCTGGCTGAGAGTCCTGGTGAATCGCAGGCAGAAGGGTGCAGGACCCTGACTCCCCCACACTCCGTGACAGTACCCTGGCCCTAGATGGCGGGATGACTTGCTGGGCGTGAGCTGGGCGGTGCTGGCTCTGAAGGATACCGGTCCCACAGCCCCCGCCCATGGACTGTGGAGCTGATTAGCCCACCCTGCAGGCAGCGTTGCCAAAGCAGAGGTCCGAGAGGGGCAGGAGAAAACCAGCCTAGAGCCTGACTCAGCAGAGATCCCTTTATTGTGAAGCACTATAAATACAGACCTTCCCAAGGACATTGTGACGGGGGGCGTCATGGCGGGGCGGCCATCACAGAGCCGCGTGGTTACAGAACACATTATAAAAATGGAGCCCCAGTCCAGCCGTGCAGGCAAACGCGACCCCTGGAACCTGAACACTGCACACTGGGGGTCTCATGGCAGGATACAGCATTTGGCAAGTGATTGCAGGCAGGAGAGGCTTGGAATTAGGGGGAGGCAGAGAGGAGGGTCCTTCCCTTGCATTGTTCATCCAGTTCCTTCATGCATTCGAATTTGGCTGCTCCAGAACTGTCTGATGCTCGCTCCCACCACCAGCTGGGAACCCGCCCGGCACCCTGGAGTCCAGCTGCAGGAAGCACGTGGCGATGCTGGGAGCTCTGTTCCCGCAGGTCCTCGGGGTGGTGCCCCTAGAGAGCCTAGGACAACATGGCAGGATTGGTGTAGAAGGCGTTGGTGCCATTGTCGGCGGTGATCTGGGGGGAAGCAGAGGGGATGGGGTTAGTCAGGCTAGGCCAATCCACCATTACCTGGCAACCAGGACCCCCAGCCAGGCAACCACCACGTACCCCTGTCGGCATGGAAACCGGGGCTCTGGGGCCAGGAACAGGCCCCAGTCACGTTTGATACCGGCCACCCCATCCCTGCCAGCAGGGAGACACCTCAGGGACCGCTCCAGCTCTGCCGCCCCACAGCAGCATGGGGGGCACATGGTGGGGCCAGGAGAAAGTGACCCCCATCCCAACGCTGGCCTGGCTAAGGCCATTTAACAGCAGAGTGACCCACTACCCTGACAGCCCCCCCAGTCCCTGGCAGAGTTCCTGGCAGCCCTGGCATGCCTGTGGCACCAGCCAGCTGTGCCGGGCCGGAGCCGGGGGCGAGGGGGCAGCTGTTCAGTCACAGGGGGACAGATGTGGAGCCGAGGAGGCACCAGCCACCCACTGTGGGCTGCTGGGGCCCCACGGGGCTGGGGAGGGAAAATCAGAGCCCCACATACAGACTCTGCCTGCTCCAGCCCATGCCGCCCTCCCCAAGGGCACCTGCCACGTCGGGCTCTGCACAGGGCACAGCCCAGGCCTCGGCTGCCTCCCACCGGTCAGCAGGGATGAGCTCGGCTGAGGGAGCCCAGCGTTCCTGGGAGCACAGGGCCTGGCTCCAGCCAGGGTCCGTCAGGGCAGGCTGCCCCCAGCCGGGAGCCTCCAGCTGGGCGTGAGAGTTACACTAACCCCCCGTCCCGGGGCAGGAGCGGGGCCGCCTGGGCTCCATGGGCACGGTGCCAGGGGCAGAGCCCAGCCAGGCCGCCCTGAGCAGGGGACGCAGCCGGCACTGCCAAGGCAACCATTGGTAGAGCGACTTCTCGGAGCCAGGCATCAGCCCCACCCCCACCCTACTCCATCCCTGCCCCACAACCTCATCCTGCAACCCCACCCCTCATCCCTGCCCCACAGCCTCGCTCTGCGACCCCACCCCCACTCCATCGCCCCACCCTCACCCAGCCCCCACTCCCAATGCTATCCTGAAGCCACCCTCTGACCCTCCTTCCAGCCCCCTCACTCAACCCCCCCACCCACAGTGCCACCCTCTGACCCCAGCCCCACTCCAGCCCCCACCCCTCTAGAGAAAGGCAGGGGGCTCATCCCCCACGGACAGCAGCAGGAATCACAGATTCCAGGTCCGAGTGTCCCAGGCCGGCAGGCCCGTGGTGACCGTCTAGTGAATCTGACCTCCCGTCTCGCCCAGGCCAGTGAATTCCTGCTGAACTAGGGCCGAACGTTCAGCAAACGTCCTGTCTGGCCACAGGACCTGCCAGGGACGGAGAAGCCAGCAGGGCTGGGGGCCGGTCAGTGGGCAGGCAGGGACGGGGACGCTGGTGCTGCCCAGGGCAGGCCAGGCCATGGCAGGGACAGGACTAGCGGCCCCCAGAGACCCGGGCAGAGCCGTGGGGGCGGGGAGGGCAGAGTCACCGGCCTGCCCCATTGGCTGCTGTTTGTTTAGCTGCTGGTTTCACATCAGCCGGGAGCTGCCCTGTGAGTGATTAACACAGCGAAGGGGGCTGGGGCCAGTCGGGGCCTGGGCTGCAGCCACCTGACTGGGGAGAACAACATTTCCTGGCTCTGGCAGCCTACTTTGTAGAGCCCCTGGCTCTCGTCAGGCCACTCCCCGGCCCCCCCCCAGGGACATGCACCCCCCCCATCCCAGGACCACCCCCAGGACCTTTCTGTATAATCCCCAGGCCCACTCCCCATTGCACCGCCCCAGGCCCATACCCCATAACCAAACCAAGACCACGACTTATAATCCCACAGGATCACACCCCGTAACCACCGCCCCATCTATCCCAGGAGCTCCCCCCGTTGCATTGCCCCCAAAACAACCCCCCCGACGAGCTGAATAGTGCAGCAGGGCCCTGTGCTCACATTTCTGGTGCTGGGACACCCCCGTGCTCTTTACCCTCTCCCCTCGGCTCTTTCCCGGGGGGTGCATTGGGTGGGACACAATTAGGACCATAGGAAGCACTGTGCCACCATCATGCACTAACCAAAACCACCACCACCACCAGCCCAGCAGAGTTTGTGTTCCTCTCTCTGGTGACATTTTCTGGAATGAGCTGACCAACCCCCCCCGCCCCACCCCACTGAATCCCTGCCCCCTCAGTAAGCAATGCGGGGGCATCTGCCATCAGCACCAGCCACTGGCACCCCCAGCGTGTGCCTGGCAGGGCTGCCATGTACTGGGCACCGGCGTCCGGGGTGTACCCAGGCAGTGTACGGGGACAGGCATTGGGGCACACGCTGGGCCAGGGGGCACCCCAGGGCAGGACCAGGCCCCGCTGCTTACGTTACTGAAGGGATTCTGCTTCTTGTCAGGGGCGCTGAAGTGTCCATAGGTGTGGTAGTTGAGGTGCTCGCTCCTGGGCTCATACAAGGTCTGTGAGCTGAGCAGATCCAGCTTCCCACGGTTCTTCCTGAGACGTGAGCAGATGATCTAGAGGGGCAAGAGAAGGCTGGTGAGTGGAGGGAGGATGGTTGGTGTGACACCCTGGCACCCCAAGCTTCACCACTGTCATGTCATGAGGATGTGTTGTGTACAATGTCTGCCTTGTGAGGTGTCATTTTAAAGGTCTTGATCTGCTAGACAGTTATACTCGTCGGATTGTGAGTGTTATCGTTGTATGTGAAGTTGACGACATTTGGCCATGTGTGTGTTACTGAAACAGGTTGTGAGGCTGAAAACTCCCACAAGCAGCCTTTCAGGTACAACAGTTAAAAGGCCAAACAATGTTACTGGCTCATTGAGGAAATGCACACGAGCATGAGGATTACCCCAGGAACTGTGTATAACAGAAACCTCTCAGAGACAGCACTATGCAGTGGGAACCGTTTGACCCAGGTCACAGAAGAAGAGCTTTCCAACAAGTGGGAAGAAGATATAGAAGGGGGGAAATGACATCACAAGGGGACCTCACTCCCCGCACGACAACACACCTGGAAACATCTGAGGGGCAAGGACTCAACTGTGGGAAGTGATGGTCCCAGGCTAGAGGGATTTTTAGCCTGTGTATGAAAACCCAGGAAACCCAGGCTGAAAAGCAAAGGCAGCTTGTGCCTTAAGAATCTGCCAGCCCGTTTAGCACTCAGGGTGAGAATTTGCTAATTCATATCCTACCTAGCTAGTGTGGTGTCACGGAGTGTGGGGGAGCCAGGGCCCTGCACCCCCAGCTTCCTGCGATTCACCGTGACTCTCAGCCAGCCAGTAACACAGAAGGTTTATTTAGACGACAGGAACACAGTCCAAGACTCGTCTTGCAGGTACAGACAACAGGACCTCCTCAGTTAGGTCCATCTTGGGGCCAGGGGAGGCCAGGAGGTCTGTCTCGGCTCCCCTCCATTTCCCAGCCAGCTCCAAACTGAAACTCTCCAGCCCCTCCTCTGCCTTCATCCCTTTCCCGGGCCAGGAGGTCACCTGATCTCTTTGTCTCCAACACCTTCAGTTGGCACCTTCGTAGAGGAGGGGCCCAGGCCGTCAGTGGCCAGGAGACAGAGTGTCGGCCATTCTCCGTGCAGACAGCACCACATCGGCCCTCTAGGGCTCTGCAACAATCATATCCCTTCTCCCACCACCTAGATAGTTAAGAACTGCATAGGGGAAACTGAGGCACCCACACAGTATTCAGAGAAAACATTATGAACATTCCCACGTTGTCACATGTGGTAAGCTCAGTTTGCAGTATT